>NC_139636.1:10113062-10423062 GCF_964638095.1 Poromitra crassiceps | reverse complement strand
CTGCTCGCTACTCTGGTTCCTTCCTCCCCTTGTTTCCAGCCAGCAGTTACAGCACGATTTCTAAGCATTCCATCAAGATGCACTTGAAAGTTGCAGCCATTCATTTATTTAGCCACAGCTATACCCCGGTCCCAAATCATATGAATGTATTTATTCACTCCATAAAGCATCGATCAAAAAAAGTTGTGACCTGGCTAGCGATGCGTTCCAGCGCAGCACCCCTCAGTGTTAAGTACATATTTATATTAAGAGGTCTTGCCAGTGTAAATCTCAGCACCGCCTGGCAGAACGCAGCCAGTTTCCACTCGACATAAACATCGCAGTGCTGGAGCGCTTCATATCTCACTCTGCTGAACAAACCGTCTGGACCCCAGATATGTGGTTTGACCGAGAGCCAGGACACCTTACGTTACCCTTCACCATGCATTTAGATGCCTCGTGAATGCACACAAATTGACGGTTAGGCCACGATTTTGGAAGTATGGGCGCAAGAGCGTGCGTCTCCGGTTCTCTGCCTTCACTCTTCGTTAGGCTCATTATCTGGCCAAAGGGAGCTCGTGCTATTTTTCGCGCGGGGGTGTCACGAGTCTGCCGCCCCTCCCCGGAGCAGAGTGCTCCAGCTTGTTATTTCTCCTCAGCGCAGTGGGAATAGCTGATCAAGTTCCTCAGAGACCCATTAGACCAGCAACCTGTCCCGCTCAGCCGCTGCCACCATCCATCATGCAAATCGAGAACGTGGACACCACACACAAGTCTGCCCGAGTCTGCTTTATTATACCTGCCGTGTCACAATTCAGTTAGCGACTCTGCCGCTAACCACTCTGGACACCTCCATGAAAAACTCCCACAATAACAGAAACGCGACACCGGCGGCTGGGGTGGGGAAGGAGCAACAGGTCTCGTATCAGCGGGGTTTGGGTTACCCAGGTTTGACACCCCCACAACCCTGCACCCCCACCTCTGGTTCCTGTTCCCCAGCACCCCCTGACCCCCAACACCACCACCCCCTCCACCTCTGGTTCCTGTTCCCCACCACCCCCCACCTCTGGTTCCTGCCCCGCGTCGCCTCTCCCCGCGGTAGCTGACCCAGGTAGCCGGGTCTGGCAGAGAGCAGCCGTGCTGTGTGTTATTCTAGCCTTGTCTCTGGTGAAGGAGGTAATTTGCAAATAGGCTTTGGAGCGCTAAGCACCGTGGTTGCAGACTGGAGGGCCCCCTGACAGGTCTGATATGAATTCCAATGGAAAATCTCCCGAAAGCTGCGGTTTGGACAACCACCATTTGGCCGGACTGAGATCCAGAAAGATCCTGGGGGCAAGTTTGTTCTGATACAAACAGTCTGTTTCCCCCCCTGCCCACTTTTTTTTCTGTCAGGGAATCCGCTGGCTTGCTGATAAATGTGACTACTTACTGCAGGAATCACAGCGAACACTAATCCATCCTGTTGACATCGTGAGCTTACTAAAGGCATCGGAGGAAATGGTGTTACACAGCGAATTTCTTCCTCGGACTCCATTCGCAACTGGAAACAAGCGTTCTCTTTTGTGTACTCCTTTTATCAACATTCTTCACTTGGTGGAGAGGCTCATTCAGACAGACTCTTTCAAAGACCTTTTTGGGTGTGCCTCTGTAGATATCTGAGCATGTGCAAACCATTGAGCCGCCAAAATCCAAAGTTGAGGAAGTGCAGAGCTCCCTCACATTCAGTCTGTGTGTGACAGTGATGAAGTGTTTATTTAGATGAAATACATTCGGCGCTGTTAAAACAATTAACAGGGACAACTACATTTTGATTCATTGTTTGCCAAGCATTGTCTGTGTTTTTAATTTGTTCAAGCAACCTAAACACAGCCCTCAGCACACATGCGTGGAGTGTGTGAAGTTTTCGCTATACTCACACGCGAGGACGTCTCACACGTCTTCTGTCAAATCGCTTTCTCCCTCCCGAGCCAGAGCACTGGCATTATTTCGCAAATCAGTTCTATTTCAAACAATGCTGATGGCCCCATTACATGGGCTGATTGTAATTGATGCTTTTGTGCGTTTGATTGTATCAAGCTTTGCTATCCCGTCCACGCGAGTACCTCGAGGCCACGGACCTTGGTCATACATAGGAGCATACAGTACATAGGGGGGTAGAGTTTAAATACCTCCATGGATATTACATCATGAGACTATATAGTAACCTACCCCTGATAATAATTTGTATAGTTAAGTTTATAGGCCACTTAAATTAAATTGGCCCTTCTACTGTATATTTTTCATCCATGTTTATGATAACGCTACTTTTCACTCACTAATACTCAGCAATGTCAGATTCTATTATCACGGTTGTTTCCTGCTTTTTTGTCTTGTCTTTTGATACTTGATGTGTTAGATATCACATGAATTGTCTATCATTACATAGCCACACCCACTGGTGGGCCCTAGATTCATTATGAGGAACACCTCGACCTGTTTGATCATTGCAAACCTGACCTGACGAAGAGCCTGTGTGTGAGGGCTCGAAACGTTCTCATTTTTAATGTCAAATAAATCAGAAAAATATCGGGAGCTACCAACAGTGTCGTGAGTCTTCCTGAATCTCATACATAGGAGCAGAAATCGATAAAAGCTAAAAAGAGCACACACTGCTGCTGCTGCTGCTGCTGCTGTTGTAGCTCAAGCTAGCCAGAGGAGAAAATCAATCAAGTCTCCATTGATACAAACCCTTTGCGCTGATGTAGGAAAACACTCTCCTTTATTATCTCGCGATACCCGACAATTTGAGATCTCTCCGTCGACCAATCGTCTGGGAATTTCTAAGTTGCTGGAATGGCGGGAGTACAGCTGCTAATAAACCTACGCCCCTTCTTACATTTTGTCAAGGTCAAGGACACGCCTTACCGGAAATGATGCTGCCCCCCCCCCCCCCCATTATCCTCTGTCGTGTGACACAAACTGGAGATATAGAGAGCCAAAGTGAACGTCACTTCCTGCTTCTCTCCCTGTACCAGCGTCTGGAAAAATATGAATGGTGGTGAACGGAGAGAGACGTGACTCTTTTTGATCCAGCACCATGCGGTCGGAATCAGCCATAATTGTTTCCACCCAGCAAGGAAAAAAACAACGAAAGCTGGGAGATCACGATCGCGTCCTCAGTCTCTATGTGAGCGAAGCGTTTCAAGACTGACAGATAGGTAGGCCTACTTAATGCCTAGATCAGCAGAGATAAAGAGGACCACTCCAGCAGCCTGGCTTTTCATTGGATTCTCACTACAAAATTATCCCTCTAAAATTTGAAAAAAATGGACTACCCCAATATTAGATTGAACAGATTATACGTGCATAATATCTCAGAGTTTATGACTGTTGTTGGCCACCGGGTCTACAGAGATTTTTTCCCCCCTTTGGAGCAAATTCATCTCTGTCTATCGTAAGCCCCGAGGTATCGAGCACTAAGCGTTTCTCATTCATCATATCAGTGGTCAGATGAGTGGATTTATTCCATTCTGCTGAGAAGATCTGGAACCAATCAGAACAAGTTTGCCAAAATAATATTCAGTTAATGCCTGGTAGCAAAATGGGCCCGCTGGACGCAGACTGGTGGTTAACTGCTTACTATCGCAGCCATTAAGCTGTCAGTCCCAAACCAGTCGTATTTCTCCATTGGCTTGAGCCACAGCTCTCTACTGAAGGTCCAGTGCTACTACAGCCACTCCCACTTCTGTACTACAGCCGCTCCCAGTCTGTCTTCTGACACTTCTGTACTACAGCCACTCCCACTCTGTCTTCTGACACTTCTGTACTACAGCCACTCCCAGTCTGTCTTCTGACACTTCTGTACTACAGCCACTCCCACTCTGTCTTCTGACACTTCTGTAATACAGCCACTCCCACTCTGTCTTCTGACACTTCTGTACTACAGCCACTCCCAGTCTGTCTTCTGACACTTCTGTACTACAGCCACTCCCAGTCTGTCTTCTGACACTTCTGTACTACAGCCACTCGCAGTCTGTCTTCTGACACTTCTGTACTACAGCCACTCCCACTTCTGTACTACAGCCACTCGCAGTCTGTCTTCTGACACTTCTGTACTACAGCCACTCCCACTTCTGTACTACAGCCACTCGCAGTCTGTCTTCTGACACTTCTGTACTACAGCCACTCCCACTTCTGTACTACAGCCACTCGCAGTCTGTCTTCTGACACTTCTGTACTACAGCCACTCGCAGTCTGTCTTCTGACACTTCTGTGTACATATTGAAGTTTTTCCAGAGATTGTTAATGTTAGAGATACAGCACAGCAGGCTCTGCCAATGGCAAGAAATGGCCAGTGGCGTAAAGTCACTGCCATGGGCCCCTGTACAAATATTTTCTCTGGGCCTCCTCCAAACACACAGCATTGGACAAACAAATTTGCATTTTCCAGCCAGCCTGGGGCCGTCATAATAACTTTTGACAGGAAAGCAAACCAAATCAGCTTTGTGTTAAAGGGACAATGGGGGGGGGTGGAAATGGTACTGGAAATGGTACTAGCAGGTCTCCTAAAATGGACCTAAATGACCTAAATGGTCACGTTGTCACCTCTCCCCCTGAGGTGTTGTGAGAGGCCTAGAGCCTGGTGACACGGTTAGTGCTGACCTAGCAAGCTAACTTGAACTGGAGATCGTGAGTTCCCAAACTCCACACAAACCACACATATAAACACAAAGCTGCCCCTTGTTAACTCAATATAGTTGAAACTAAGATATCATATCGATTAAAAAATATTTTTTTCCAACCACAGATTTAGCTACTACCTACATCAATGAACTTCACATATAGCTTTAGCTAATCGCTCCCTGCTAATATGAGTTCCTGTTGCCAAATCTCACGAGAGTGTGTTGCTCAGACAGAGGCAGGTCTTGAACAAATTAAATGTTCTCCTGATCTGTCTGTCTGAAAAATGCCATTTTAGTGTCAGAGTGTTCAGAAGATATGTGGCTTCAGAAAATGGGCCGCCAGATATTTACTTTGATGACTCCTGTATGGGGGCAAAATAATTTGTCATAATCTGAGATCACGTTCGCTCCTCCCATTGACTCCAATAGACTCGGGACCTGCCGCAAGTCTCCTAAGTGGGCGTGGCCGTGGAAAACCATGCGCAAAACCCACGTGACACAAATACAGGAAGTGACGCAAAGATGGGGTGTCTCGCTTTGATATGTCACAGTGTCTCTGGTTTTTCTCTTGCTTTTACCCTTATATTACTGGTGTGCTGTGGTGCGCTTCCTCTCTCTATCCTACATAAGTGCAGAGGCTTAGTGGTATATGTAGTGTACAGTACATTGGCCATAAAATTACATCTTCATCAAAGGACTCCTCTTCTAGCCTCTCCAGGCTCCTAACATGGACACATGGAGTCCATTGAGTAGAGAGAGTAAATAACATGGATACAAAGTGTGCTGTGTGGTTTGGTCAGTAACAACCTTGCAATACTTACTGTATATAGCCCTTCACAATGAAGTAATAACCACGTTTGACTTCCATCTTTTTTGTCATCTTTTGTCTGTTGGTCTGTGTACAGTATAATAAACTGTCTGCCTTGTCCACTGGTAAAAGCAGACTGGATTCTACAATTCTATCTATCTAAGGAAGTTGTGTTTTCGGCGCCGTCTGTCTGTCTGTTGGTCTGTTTGTTAGCAGGATTACAGAAAAACAACTGGGCTGATTTTCATGAGGGAGGGTGTAGAATGGCGCCAAGGAAGAACCCATTACATTTTGGCTCGGGCCCGGGCCAGGGCAAGGAAGGGGCGGGGCTAGGGAAAAGGTGCTGTAACTAGGGATAGGAAGGTCGTAGAGAGTCGGGGTTCGAGGAGTGGGTAGGGGGAGTGGCTAGGTGTATCTGGGTGGTGTGGGGGGAGTGGTCAGGAAAGGGGCGGGGCTAGGGAAAAGCGGGCGTAGCTTGGGATAGGAAGGTCGGAGAGAGTCGGGATTTGAGGGGTGGGTAGGGGGAGTGGCTAGGGGCATGTGGGTGGGTTCATGGTTCTGATCCGACTCACAAAATTTGCATATCATAGCAGTATTGGCCTTGGTGGAGGTCTGCACTCTCTGAGTGCAGTTCTAGTTCAAAAAGCAGTGGTTTAATTCACTCTCTAACTGGTGTAGGCTATATGATTGGAAAGGTACGCCAGCTTTCTCCAGCATAATCTAAAATGTTTTTTTCCCCTCATCCAAGTGACTTGTTGTTTTCACCTTTGAGGTGCCATATGCATTACAGGAGATAACGATAATGCACTCTGAGGCTTTTGATAGAGGTAAGTGTTTCCTGTTCTTTCTTATCAGTCAAATGAAGTGCTTGGAAGCTCTGAGCAGAAGCTTTCAGTCAGTCAGGTGACCCTTCTTGTCTAAAGCAGTACGTTTTGACACTGATAACTCTGTCTTTAAGAAAGGTTCAAGATATAACAAGGAGCCAAATGACACATTTAACGGATCAGATCATTCATGAACTTGGGAGGTCTTCATAATAATACAACGCTTTAGTGAGACACGTGAGAACATTTGGAGTTACAGAGCACCACAGCTCGACTTGCAATATGATTGAGCGGAAGACACACATGAAACCGTTACATCCACAATCTTTGATTCAAGTTCATCGTTCATTAAACTAACGTTCAACACATTCTGTGCTAAGAACACAGATCTCAAATCAGTCGAAGGGCTAATTGTCCAAGCAGATGTGAGTAAAGTCCGAAATGCTCAGGGAAGTAATTAAGGAGATTTAGATGTCTGATTTCAAAGCTCCCAGGGGAGCGGAAAACCAAATCATTAGCGGCTACACGTGGAAGTGGATTTCCTCTCCATTTGCAAAGTAAACAGAGGAATGCCGGTTTCTTGGTAGGTCACAGAAGAGGTCAGATTTGCTAAACCTCCCCTTTTGACTTCACGTTTGGGATCTAATACTGATAAAAAGGTGATACATGTACAATCAATGTTGTTTGATGAAAAGGTTTGTTGATGTAATTGAACTTGAAAGCGGTTAGTTATGTGTGTTTGGCTCTACACAGTATGCAATAATAAGGCATGTTTTAAGGTATGTTTTAAACCACTGCTAGCAGGATGCTGGATATATCTTGAAGAAACTAACAGCGCTTACTTTCTGATTTAAGGCTATTTCTCAACTCCTGGAGGAGCAGATTAGTTTCAGCCTCAAATATTTCTACGCTTGCAAGTAACTGTGGCTAAATGTAAGACATTTTGTATATAGTGTTTTATAGCTCCAAAATGCTCTTTTTATGTTGGAAATTGAATCAGAGTGCGCATAAATCCAACCTAAGTGAGAAACATGCTTTAAAGAGCGTGGTGCAGGTTAGCCTTTTTTTTCTTTTTCTTTTTTACAGTTTTGGCTCAGGATTCTTATGAAAATACCCCCCAAAAAAACAAAGATTTAGAAAGCGAATTTAAAACATGCCCCCAGGGCAGAAATATGGGGGGGGGGGGGGGGGGGGGAGTGGCATTATAATGGACGTGGAAATAAAAAAGATCTGTGACGTCACCCGGGCTACTGTACTTACTGTACAGCAGCCCTAGTCTAGTCTCTTGCAGTGCCATACTGCCGGACCATATCAACTGCTGGACAAAGAGGGAGGAGGATGGATGTGACACGTGCTTGGCACAGCTGGGCAACGTCACAGGTGTTATGTTCGATTTGCAGGTTTTCAGGTGCGCATGCCAGCTGCTTTACAAAAACCAGTCTAGATGCAACTACAGTATGTGTGTGGGGGGGGGAAAGAAAAAACGAAAGAGAATCCTATTGCTACATACATGTACCAGTCCCACACATATTAATGCAAAGTGGTCTCTTACCTGCACCATGCTCTTTAACTCTCAGTGGGATCCAATCAACTTGCATCCTGTTTTATTAACGGTGATCTGTTTCAAAGGTGGTTCATACAGACACGCTGTCACATACAGCACACCATAACATCTTTGATATCACCAACAGGAAGGGAGCACATTTGGCCTCATACACTGCTACAAGTTACGGCATATCCTGTTCTGTGGACCATTTCATGTGAAATACTATGGGGTGATCAATTGATTGCAGGGTGGAGGCACAAAATATCCACAATATCACTAGCAACAAAAACACGTTTTGATATGAAAATCACAGTTTATGCCGTTCTTCACGGGAACCCCAGGCAGATTGCCCTCAGAGTTTACAAGCATAGTTTATTGATCATCGCTGAATTGATTTGCAAAAAAAACATGTTATCAGTTATTGCACTGAAGGTATCAAAGAGGTTCTTTGTGTGGGTGGTGTTTGGCTAATGACCCCAGGTATGGTTTGACTCACACAGCAACTCTTTGTGTGACGGACACCTGCAGGAAATAGAGGACGGAGGTGGTGCAACGCAAAGGCAGGACTGTCTGGTGTGTGGATCAAAGACTTCCCTTCTCCTTCTGTTTTTACACACAGGCGCACACGCGCCAACACACACACACACACACACACGCACACGCGCACACACACACACACACACACACACGCGCACACGCACACACACGCACACATGCACACGCATGCACACGCACACACAAGCGCACACGCACACGCACACACACACACACAAACACACGCACGCACGCACACGCACACACACACACACACACACACACACACACACACACACACACACACACACACAGTCAGTTATTTAAATTACCTCTACACGATGCTTATGACCGGACCACTTATGATTCATAGCAAATACTTGCACTCACCAATGTGTTATGGAAATCTCAATGATGTGAAAAAGGCATTGGTCCCAAAGACGAGCTGACATTAAATCAATATGAAACCAAAGCAATAGCTTCATGAGCACCATATACATTTTGATGTAAGCACCATTGCCATTCGCCAAACCTCTGACCTGACCAGCACGTCCAGTGAGCTGCGTGCCGTGCAGCTAAAAATGTTCCCCTGTAATTACCTATTCACCACAATTTCCTGGAATCCCCTGGAGATGATAAATCACAGCTGGGTCAGTTAACTAAAACACTTGTGTTAATACAACATCAACAGCAAATGACCCTTCAAATGAACATGTGTGGAGCACATTGGCTACGTCCTTATTAGCTCCGAGTGCTGGAGACCACATGTGAAAGAGTCTGATACCTTCTGACGTCGTTCATAACGGATTGAAAATATATGAAGACAGGTAAGTAAGTAAAGAATCAAAGATTTTTTCTTCCTCTGCATCATCTGGGAGAGTTCTGCCTTTTGCTCAATAGATGCTGATGGAGGGCAGAGTGTAACTATTTCATATTCCCTGTCCAGATTTTCCTAATTGGTTCTGGGAATCAAAGCGGTGACCTTTGACCTTTCCTTCTCATGTCTGCGTCTATAACCATAGATATTATATGACTATAGATGGGTCACCGCAGGCTCCGCCAATTCTAACAAATGGTAGCAGCAAGTCTCCTAAATGGGCGTGGTCAACCATTGACTCAGACCTGCCGAAAGTCTCCTAAGTGGGCGTGTCCGTGGAAAACCATGGGCAAAACCCACGTGACAAAATGACAGGAAGTGAGTTGAAGTTGGGCCGTCTTGCTTGAATCCCATCGTCTTTGCTATAACCTCAAAAGTATGCATCCGTAGGGAAGACCGGAGCATCTTGTCACACTGGTAAGTTGTCACACTGATCATATCTCCAACACCAGAGGGCGCTATGGAAAATAATCTAACGGTTGCATGTGTCACTCACTGTTCTTCTGAAGTAATTTTGCTCTTGACATGCAGCATATGTCACTGTAATCTGAGAACAATTATCATGTTTTTTAACCATAAAAGTAACGTAAAAATAACAATATAAGCTGCACACTATTTATGTAATAAAACTTGTGTGTTTTAATACCTAAATCAAAGTCCTGTACTAAAGCTAGCTTGCAGTATAGCTAGCATAGCACACACGTCACTCTGAGGCAAGTTGTCTGCGTGCCTTCGAGGCCAATCGTCACATGATATGACAGCTAAACCACTACTTTTCAGATATTGTTTTCAAGTTTTGTATTTCTCTAGATAGCCTTTCATCTGTCCCACAGCCACCACCCATCTCTGCTGCCTCCAGATGTGCCTGAGGTCAGCACACGACAAATAAACCAATCACAGTGAGATGATCCAACGAGAGAGGAGGGAGAGAGAGAGAGAGAGGAGGGACAGAGAGAGAGAGAGAGAGGGGGGAGAGAGAGAGAGAAAAGAGAGAGGGGGAGAGAGAGACTTTGAAAACCTCCTAAGATTCTGATCTGAAGGCCCTTTGTTTTGGATGGCTTAAGAAGCAGGAGTTTGTTTAATGTTCAGCGCTGGGCCAAAGTGAGTGGCTGCTGGTGTGCAGACCTTATCCAAGATGATTATAGATCTTCACCATGTCATCATCAGACCTTATCCAAGATGATTATAGATCTTCACCATGTCATCATCAGACCTTATCCAAGATGATTATAGATCTTCACCATGCAATCATCCATTCCAATCACAAAGATAGGCCTTTCTACTTTAGGCATCATACTTACAGGCAATTAGGTTCACTTTTGTTGTTGTCAGATTGTTGACTTCTTGAGAGCTTGTTTACACACAAGAAATGCGAGCTGGACTTTTGTTTATGGAGCGCGGAGGCGTCCTAAACATTGACCCAGATGTAAGAACGCTCTGAGGTTACGACAGGAGGGGGGTTGTGGTTTTGACCACTGATCCGTGTCCGTTTCCAAACAAGAAGAGAAACAGAAAGCAGCCATTTTCTCTTGTTAAGGATTAAGGTGGAGAAGCAGAATATTTGGAAATTGGAAGTAAACAGTTATATTTCCCAGCCATCTTTGCCCTCTGGAAAGGCCTCTCAACCTAGTCAATCGTACGAAAGGATTCTCCCACTGAACATTTGCATGCACTGAGAAGGCCCTCTGAATCTCATACTCAGTTCAGCTCCCACCTGACGACTTGCTCGGCTAACAAGTCTGCTTGCTCTGTCTCGGCGCCGAGCACGCTGCTCTTGGAGCCACTGAAGACCCCCGTCTGCAGAAGCTGTGCCGCACTTCGTCTCCCCCTCCTCTCCGAGAGCGGCTGTTCTACTTCCAGCATCAGATGGAGGACGTTGACGATAACGATCCCGCCAGCGACGATGAGGAAGCGACCACCGCTTCGTCCGGCACCGCTGTTTTTAGCGTGATCAAGTCTGATTTACACCCGTGTTCACTGTTCAGATTGCGCTCTACATCAACGCAGCCTCTTACATTAATCAAACCTATAAGTGTTCAGCCAGCCCGCTCTCCACTTACCGCCCCAAAACATGTCCGCGCCGCGCTAACTGACATCATCACTAATGTGACACTTTGTCATCTGTGTTTCATCATTCATATCCTCACTGCTTTCACTACTCTGAATAGAGAATCCCAAAGGTGGAACATGTGTGTGTGTGTGTGTGTGTGTGTGTGTGGGGGGGGGGGGACACACCAAAAGTTGTGGTTTAGCGATCAGATTTAACGATGTCTTTGTACCAAGCTAGAAGAGCATTTGGGAAATCAATGCAGCTTATCACTTAATTAAAAGGTCCCCGGTGGGCAGGATGCTCCATTTGTTGTGAACATGAAAAAGCAGAAGTGATTCTCTTTGCTGAGAAGCGGCCATCTTTCCTTCGAGTGCTACGGTTTCCTATCACCGTCAAAGACATGTGTGTTAGGGTTAATACTCCTGTCAGTGCCCGTGACTAAGGCACTGGCAAAAGAACTGGAGTTGGTCCCCGGGCGCTGCACAGTGGCTGCCCACTGCTCCTAGTTCTAGGAAGGTTCCTAGTAGAGGATGGGTCAAATGCAGAGGATGAAGTTCCCCACAGTGACAATGAAGTAAAGGCTAACTTGACTTAATCTCAGCAGCAACGTTTGCTTAGGACACAACAGCCACATGACAATATACATTAGCCGAACTGAAAACAAGTTGGTATTAATACACAGTAATAAGTGTGGTTCATGGAAATGAGCAAGTACTAAATTGAAAGAAAAAGCACTTTGACCAGAGTTTCATTCAAGTTTTATCTTGCAGAGTTATAATTGGAGATCTGAACTGAAAGTGGTTCAGAGCAGACTGGGGTTTTAACTCAATTTGTTGTTAGTTTTCTCTATACAGAACTCAAGAGTGAAACATCCTCGGACTCAAAACCAGGTCAAACATGAAGCTCTGCCATGGAACAAGGCTACTTTGCCTCTGAAATGCTGAAATTAAGAATTGGAATTGGAATGTGGAAACACGCATCTCGTAGGTGAACCAATTGTTCTGGGGTACCAAATGCCGAAGTGACAGAATTCTGAATTTGAATTTCCTGAGATATTTGTTTAGAGCTCGAAGATCCAGACTCAGGCAGATTCCTGTGCCGCCCCCGTTTGAGCACTAGGAAGTATCTGGAATAAAAGGCTTTGTGACTCTGAGCCGGAGGAACGATGGATATGGCTGCCTTCTGTATTTCTGCCTGGAGAACACGAGCTGCTTCATCCTGGGCGTTTGTGTGAATAACACCAGAAAATGTGGGTGGAACGGATCCAAATTGGAGCCTGTAGCGTTTTTCGATCGTTCTCAAAACCGACTCGGGAGCTCCTATCGCTTTCCAAGCCTCGTGGTTTCCCGCGAGATTTGGTTTGGGAGCCGTGATCATGAACCCTATCCACCTTATTTCTAGCGGCCATGATGCCTATGGGTTTTTCTTCCGGTGTGATCCTCCCACCTTGTTGCTGACAGCTTGACACCCGTCTGGGCGAACGGAGCAAATCACTAATCAGGTCCAGCTTGGCAAAAATCTTGTCGATAAATATCCCTTTAAGACACTGTTGGCGTTGGTTAGTTGTTTATAACGTGACTATATTTATAACTTTTATAACGTACTTCAGTTTCCAGTTTATAATTTGGCTCTGCAGCCAAAGAGTATAACAAAGGAAATGGCAAGCTGCAACAATAAGTCACGTTAAACTGGAACTTGTACCCACAATTATTTGTACAGTGGGGCATTCAAAAATAAGGTGGATAGGAACCCACAGTGGTACTGTGGCGGGGGATAGCCCAGTCTCCACACAGTCTCTGTCCAACGGCTTAGCCCGTAGACACAGCGGGCTTTGTTTAGTGTGAGGGATTATTATACTGCGCCCTCCACTGAGGCCTGGATGCAGGAGCTTGTTTCTCACAGAAAGAACATGTGTGTGTTGTGTGTGACATGCCTTGGTCCTGACACACAGAGAACATGTGTGTTGTGTGTGACATGCGTGTGACATGCCTTGGTCCTGACACACAGAGAACATGTGTGTTGTGTGTGACATGCTTGTGACATGCCTTGGTCCTGACACACAGAGAACATGTGTGTTGTGTGTGACATGCTTGTGACATGCCTTGGTCCTGACACACAGAGAACATGTGTGTTGTGTGTGACATGCGTGTGACATGCCTTGGTCCTGACACACAGAGAACATGTGTGTTGTGTGTGACATGCTTGTGACATGCCTTGGTCCTGACACACAGAGAACATGTGTGTTGTGTGTGACATGCGTGTGACATGCCTTGGTCCTGACACACAGAGAACATGTGTGTTGTGTGTGACATGCGTGTGACATGCCTTGGTCCTGACACACAGAGAACATGTGTGTTGTGTGTGACATGTGTGTGACATGCCTTGGTCCTGACACACAGAGAACATGTGTGTTGTGTGTGACATGCGTGTGACATGCCTTGGTCCTGACACACAGAGAACATGTGTGTTGTGTGTGACATGCTTGTGACATGCCTTGGTCCTGACACACAGAGAACATGTGTGTTGTGTGTGACATGCGTGTGACATGACTTGGTCCTGACACACAGAGAACATGTGTGTTGTGTGTGACATGCGTGTGACATGCCTTGGTCCTGACACACAGAGAACATGTGTGTTGTGTGTGACATGCGTGTGACATGCCTTGGTCCTGACACACAGAGAACATGTGTGTTGTGTGTGACATGCGTGTGACATGGCCTTGGTCCTGACACACAGAGAACATGTGTGTTGTGTGTGACATGCGTGTGACATGGCCTTGGTCCTGACACACGGGGAACTACAGGTTATCGTGCCGGGGGAACGGGGCTTCCGGTGGGACTGTGGGACACATGTTATTTTCGGGGGGAAACATTTATGTGACATATATGTGCTTTATGACATATGAGGGGGCTTTATATACCGTTGACTTACGGTAAAAGAAAAAAGAAATTCGCAAGGAAATGTCACAGAACAGTGCTGTACCTGCTTTCATAAAACGGAGACAAATAGAAAACTTAAGAGTCAACAAGGAATGACTTATTACTGAAAAATATCAGAACATTTGTCTTCAGAGTTTTAAAGGAGGCTTTTCTCTCCCTCAGCCACACACCTGGGTGGCTAAAAAACTGGCAAAAATCATAATTCTCATGTCATTTATCACAGACTTCACCATCCAATGCGAGCAGAGCCAAAAACCTTTTAGTGTGTTTAGTTTTCCAGAGACCAACATTCCCATGCGGGTTTTGTTCATTACAGTTTTGTGCATTTGAAATCACGTCAGAACATTCTCCTCTGTTTTGTGTGTGTGTGTGTGTGTGTGTGTGTGTGTGTGTGTGTGTGTGCGTGTGTGTGTGTGTGTGTGTGCGTGCGTGCGTGTGTGCGCGCGCGCGTGTGTGTGTGTGATACTAAACAGAAGCCTCTTTCAATTTTACATTTGAGTGAAAGTTCAGCGAATCATTTTCATAACAGGCCTTGTACCAGAAATGGACAGTATATTAAAATAGCACGCTGTATGAAATGACGTCTGTCTCAAAACACAAGCTGTAGTCCAGCACATCTGACCCGTCGTGACCCCACATGCATTATTCACCACTAATGGAATCCTGGTGGTAAAAAAGGCGATCAAATGATTCCGAGTTAAAAATGAGTTTGAATGGTTCATTTTGGAATCGCAAGTCCATGCAGCAGCCAAAGGATTATTGCGCTGCGAAGGAACTGTAATTGCTCTTTGCTTCACTGCTTTCAATCTGAAAAACCACAGGAACATAAACACTTAAGCATTCTAATAAACGTACATAGAAGATGACTGTGTTATTTGTATTTGGATCCAAATTCGACTTCCACCTCAACGCCTCGTACTACCTATATCACTTCCAAGTGTTTTTTTCCCCCAGACAAATCAAATTGATCTCTTTTGAGATTTGCTGTAGTTATCACTATCACTATGGTTATTACTTTTTCAAATTAATCTTATTATTTCCCACTTGGCTCGGGGACCACACTGGAATAAGCACGCTCAGTTCAAGCCAAGAAAAGGGCTGAGCCATATTTTTTAGGCCGCTGTTGAATAATCTCTCAGCCACAGAGCGAGGAAATGTAGCCAGTAATGAGTTCGAAAAAAGAGACCAGTTTACTACGCCTGCATGGAAGACAACTTTTCAACACAGTTACTTTGGTGGCTTGTTTTCATCTGCGAGTCATCAGACATTTTGGCTTTGGGCTCGTGAGTAGCTTGGCCATCATAATTAGCGACATCTCTCCCCTCGTTTCAAAGCTCTTACACAAGAATGGAAACTCACTTGGGTGAGAATTACCTCGTTTAAAAAAAAGAAGAAGAAAAAAAGATACTGCTTTTGCAGAAAAATGCAAAATAGCTTCACGATCATCACGGCGTCTGGAAATGTATCAGTTGGAAGCCCAGCAGCATCATATACGGATAAATGGTGTCTTTATGAGGGTAATGTGATTATGGATTTTACACGTCTTGAAAGGCTGACCCTGCCTATTGTAACTGGTGTTCGGCCCACTCACTAGGCTGCTCTGTGTGCTCAAATGAGACAAAAGAGCGCTGTCTTATTTCTCATTCCTTTGCTAATTCAGGACCAGCCTTCCACTCACTAATTACACCCTCATTCATCCCCTTCACACACTCACTCTGCCCGTTCTCTTCCAGAACAGCGGCAGCTCGGAATGCTGGGAGAGACTTTTCTCATTATATGGGAAACACAGCGCAGTTTGGGAATAGTTCTTCAAACTCCAGTCCGGTAGCCGGCGCTTTTACTTTGGAGAGATACACTCGACCCCGGAGTGTCCCCGCGGGGAAAACACTAAAGCCGAGGTTCCGCGGCCGAGTGTGGGAAGTGAAGGAATAACTTTCACCTGAATGCCTCCACTCTAGCAAACAGCGTGTCTTTGTCGTGCCCAGGCCTCAGTCAGACACACAGGCAGGCCTGCAGGCACAGGCATGGACCTCTAATGAGGCTAACTGCAAGCTGCATCCAGCACCAGCTGCTATTTCTCAAAGTGAAAGGGATCCGCAATTAATGATGCAATTATGCTAATGGCTTTGCCAAGCTGCTGGTTTGCTAAGTATCAATCCTGTTGACGAATGAGAGCGAGTGAAAAAGCATCGGTGCTCAGAATCGGAGCACGCGTTTTACCCGCGCGTTCAGAGCGCACGTTTTACCCGCGCTTCTGTCTGGGAGGCAGAGACACGTTTCTTCATGTGTTTCCTGAGAAAGCCAAGGCTTGATGACAACCAGTGTTAGGGGTAACTCATTACAAAAGTAACATATTACATGTAATATATTACTTTTAGCAGTAACTCAATAATATAACTTATTACTTATAGGATTTCAGTAATATTATACCAGTTACTTTGTCAAGTAACTCAAGTTACAAATTGAGTTACATTTTTTTTAAATCAAAGCACATATTTAAAAAAGATACAATCATTTCCTAATCAAACTGTGTGTTTTTATGCAAATAACCACTATAGATGTCAATCACAAAAGAAAAGAATAACATTTAGAATTTTGGATTGTTCACACTGACTTCAAGGCGGTTTAAATTAGTTTTTGGGATGGTGCCGGGGCGGCGATGTCATTCTGTTGCTGCTGTTGTTTTGGTAAAAGTAATGCAAAAGTAGTGTAATAAGTAACGAGTTACTCTACACAGACAGTAATATTGTAAAGTAACTTATTACTTTCAAATGAAAGTAACTAGTAATATTTAGTATATTACATTTTGAAAGTAACTTGCGCAACACTGATGACAACTGAACTCTTGTGCATTGTCACGTTGCTGTCAACTTGCTCATGTGGAGTCTAGGACTGTCAGATAAGTCACTATCCAGCATATTATAATTACGATTAAATACAATTTTGGCCACAGAATGATCCATTACGCAATGCATGTAGAGTATCACAAAATAATAGGCTGCCATAGCTACAGAGAGCGACCACACTATGAGCTATTCTGGCAGGACCGTGCATTTTCCTACTGTCTATAGGTTGAACCTTTTCCATCCACCTTTAAATAATATTTTACCTTTGGCTGGATGGTCTGATTAAGTCCATTTTCTTGTCAGTCACGTCTCACAGGGCATGCACCCGGTGGTGGTGGTGGGCCTGTGTGTGTTTCAGCAGAACATATGGGCACACCTTGACCACCACCAGTCAATAAAGACACTTGAAAAAGCTGCTCAAAGGCCATATGGCTGCATGAGTTTATCCCCTCCATAGTCACGATGGCCAACTACAGCTGCCGTAACAGTGGCCACAGTGAAAAACCGATGGACAAGCTAGCTGTGTTTGCGTTGGCGTTTCTACTATAACTTAAGAAGGATTTGTGTATTTCTTTAGCCTAATGTTTCCATTCACAGCTAATGCTTCACTTCGTTCAATGTTGATTTTAAATCCTCAAATTAGCACCTGCATCCAACCAGCAGCACTGACAGAATGTGTCCCATAATGCATCAGCATGCACTCCTGTAGTCGAGTCTGAGAAGTCAGTGGAATCAAACGTGCTGCTCAGTAATAGTCCTCACAAGGCAGATGGATTCTGTATTGGAGAAGACTTGAAACTAGTGATTGAGACCATAAACTCATTAGGAAAGTGTTTAGTGAGGTCATCTCCCCATTCACTTCCATACAATCAAGACTTTTTTTTTTGCAGCCAGTGGAGTCAGTTGCCCCTTGTTGGCCATTAGAAATAATGCGTGGGTTTAAGGCACTTCCGCATTGGCTTCACCTTTCGGAGCTACCCCCTTGGCCTTAGATGAAGTAATATCAATCTGGCAATGTTGTTTTTATTTTGCCAGAAGGGGGCAACCCATTCTGCCCATGTCACTGAGAGACTCTAGCATCTTTATTAGGTCTTTGTTCAATTCCGTATGTAGCCTCCAGCACATGTAGCAAACCTCTAGTCTGTACAGCTGTAAGATGCTGTTAACACACTGTAGCAGCTGCCTTGCTGAGTTGCAGTTGTGAGCTGTTAAGTTGATCTCTCATTTTGTTTTTCATTGTTATATTTTCAGGTCCCTTACAGTAATTGTCTGCATTTTTACAGCTTGTTGGCCAAGATGCTCACAGCTGTCATGCATGTAACCAGGGCCAAGCTGTTTATCACTTCCTCTAATCGTTGGGGATGTAATTAGGGCTGCAACTAATGATTATTTTAATTATCGATTAATCTGTTGATTATTTTCTCAATTAATCGATTAGTTGTTTGGTCTATAAAATCTCAGAAAATGGTGAAAAAATGTCGATCAGTTTTTCCCAAAGCCCAAGATTACATCCTCTAACCCAAAGATATTTATTTTACTGTCATAGAGTAAAGAAACCAGAAAATATTCACATTTAAGATGCTCAAATCGCACAAATTTGCACTAATGGGGGATAAAAAAATCTGGGGGAAAAAAAGATGCTCAAATCAGAGAATTTAGACTTTTTTTTAATAAAAAATTACTCAAAACAATTCAATTAATCTAATCGATTATCAAAATAGTTGTCTATTATTTTTCTGTCAATTGACTAATCGATTAATATTTGCAGCTCTAGATGTAATGCATTAATTAACTGTGCAATTTATTTTAAAATAAAAATAAACTAATCGAAATTAGGGGCGCCCATGGTCGTGGGGGCGCAAAGTTGGTCAACAAATTCCTGTAAACCTATCCAACAATCCAACATAGAGTGATGGTGATTTTGATAGCGATGCAAGGCTGACTGTAACGTGAGCCTGGCTGTGAGCCCTCTTCACTCTAATTCATAAACATGGAGAAGGTGATACTCTGGAGTGGTTGGTTGTTTGCATGTGTTTTGAATAAACTGGTACAGGAGTAATTGGAAATGCTACAGCATGTGAGTCCCTGCATAATCATATGATTTCCCCTGCCAAAAGCCCGCTACTCCTCCTCCATTTCAACAGAGACAAACACTATTTGAGAGCACAAAGTGATTGTTTTGCTCCACTGTGCTTTGGCTCACCTGGCTGAATACAATTTTAATTATAGAAGCAATGCACAAAGGATCCCTGCATGTCAGTTTCCACAAGCAACATTGAATTCAAAGATTGTGCTTTTAAAGGAGATTTTTTTTTTTTTTTACAACTTATTTCCAGCTTTAAATAGGATTTTTAAGTCACCCTGATGAGTTCGGTTTCATCTACAATCTACATCTAAAAGATCGTCTGTTTTGAGCTGCGACCTGAAAATGAGGAATACGGGGCATGTGAAATGCTTGTATTTACATCCTGTAAATAGCTTATTTTCCAACACGTATAGGATCATATACTTATCATATCATATAGACAATGAGGAAATTGACGATCTATTTACCTTTTGTGCTTAAACATAAGCAAGTTGTTTGATTTAACGTTGGAAAGACAGTGTTTTCAAATTAACCACCGTTTTGTGGCAAATTGACGTTGACATTCTGCACTGTAGAATGTCATAAATATCCCTGGTTTGCAGTCACGTTCAATGCCGTGTTATTCTGGTGACTGGGTTGTATACAGTAATATGGATATTTAACTGAATATGTATTTAACTGGCTTATTGCCATGCCCCAGTCAGCTGCACTGACAACAAATTGTCATGTTCTTCTAAAACCAGGGAGCACTCTATACAGAACCTCAACAATGGCTGCCCAGAGCCTGAGAATCAGTCAGTGGACGAAACGAATACTAACTAATACCAAAAACAATCCTCTGTGTGTGTGTGTGTGTGTGTGTGTGTGTGTGTGTGTGTGTGTGTGTGTGTGTGTGTGTGTATGTGTGTGTGTGTGCGTGTGCGTGCGTGCGTGCGTGTGTGTGTGTGTGTGTGTGTGATTGTAAGAGCATGGTTGGCTGAATGTCTGCTCTCTTGTTTTGTTGTCAGTCACCTGCCAGATGACGACAGAGAGGAGCCACGCAGCCAACAGCAGCTCGACTCAACTCCTCTCCGTGATGGGAGACCAGGAACAGAGCAACCCGGCCTGCCTTCCTCCTCCGCCTGCCCTGGAGACAAAGTATGTGAAGTGTTGATGCAATGTGTCCGCGAGTGGACGAGAAAAAAATGAATCACATAACACTTTGTTTGCCATGTTGAAAGTCTATTTAATGAAATGAAAACACCTATGTCAGAATGATAAGCAGCGCAGTGTTTGGATAAGGGGACTGCAGCACATTTCAGAATGTGTTATTGACATTCAGACCTCACAAGTTCTCCCCTTTTTCCTCAGAATAACACTCCACATTTCATATGTGTGTGTGTGATATATTGTAACAGTCCAGTGTGATATATTGTAACAGTTCACATTTCATATGTGTGTGTGATAGATGAGAAGTGGAAAAGGTAACACAACACACGCACAGATCATTCATTTTGTCACTGAAACGCAGAATGTGCTGTGTTCAATCTTGCACAGACACAAAGGGTTAACAGGGATAAACTCTGTCATTATTTATGTCAGACTGGACCATTATTTTTCTATGAATATTGCTAACATTTCACCAGAGTGACCTTACTAACTGAGAGCAGCTTAACCCTTATACCCTGCTGGTCCACCCAGCCGGTGCGAAGCAATAATCGCGTAAGTGTAATTTGGAAAATCCTGGAGCGAAAAGTGTAAGATTAAGCACAGGTTGTTTTTATGGTTTATTATGGTAATTCACGTTGAAAAAAATAGAAAAACATCGTCCTGGCACCCAGAAACTCAAATACTCCTTAAACGTCTGCTGGGGTCCACCGGCACGCCCATTGACTCCCATTAAAACCGCCTTTTTGAGACCTCCAGGAAATTCTTACAAAATTAATGTATTTAATTTTTTTCAGCGGGCATCCTGTACCAAATACCTTGAAATTTGACCTTAATATCTAACCTTCGGGTTGATTGAACATTTGGTTGAGTTACAAGGCTTCAATTCCATTGCATAGTTTTCCCATTGACTTCAATGTTAATTTTGCAAAAAAAAAAAAAAAAAAAATCGACTCCCAGCCACTTTCCCCAAAAATAATTATTTTTCTGATCTTACACCTCTCAGTTCGACTCAAGACATCAAATTTGTAGTTTCTATTGTGTTTGCCCCCCCCGCTATTTCCCCAGCACATCACACAGCACAGCACAGCAACCAATTACATGGAGATTTACATGAAAAGTACCCTGCAGTTATCAATCATGGAAAAATGGTCATATGACCTGGGAACGCGGATTTTCCGGTGCAAACTAATTATTTGAAGCTTGGCCCTTATTTGATTCCATAGGATGAAGCTCATTTGCGTTTCTTGTGAAAACTAGCTGGAAGTCGAAAATGGGCAGTTTCATGTTTTTTTTTGTAAAACTTACCTTAGTTGAAACTACATCGTATCTCCGCGCCCGTTCGTTGTAGAGACTCATGACGAGCATTTTCGGAATCGGCATCAAAAAGTGACTCTAGATGTGTAATCTTGTCGCGATCATTGCCGTTCTAAGAGGTTTCAATGACTTCCGCGTTGAGACAGGCAAAAGCTGCGAGGCGCAGCGGGCCACAGTAACATCCGATGCCCACGAAGGAGCGCCTTGGGCGGCGGAGGCGGTCAGAGCGTCATCCATGGAGGCCAGTTCTGTGCTCCCTCACTCATGGCCTTACGCTTCATTCACACAGACAACCTACGCCTTGCCTTGCCTCAACCCACGCCTACGCCGAGCTGGGCGTGAACCTGTTACACGCTTTTGCGATCACACCGCACGCCTTTTGCACGCCGAACCTGGAGCCGAGTCACAAGCGCCTCTCCTCTCTCCCGACTGTATTTTTTCACGTGTTGTCCAGAATTGTCATGGGTAGCCTCTAGGTAAAATAAATCGGATATATTTAATGTTCTATTGATGCTGGATATGTATAACCAGGTCTGACTATAATCGGACATTTTAGAGAGGTGATCTTGCAACAATAGGCTATGTGCTGGCAGCCTGGCACAACAACATTGTCCATCTTGCTTCTTCGGTCGCTATTCTCTCTCATGAAGATTTGTTTGCCGACGGGGAGAAAGCCCCACGTGATAGCCACCCGTCAATCTCTCTGTCTCTCTGCTCAACATGTTGTAGTAACTCCATTTTATTTTGAAATTCAGTTGACTTTGCAATTTCCGACGGATATTGTGCGTTTTTCTTTCATGGCTTGACAGAAGAAGCCTGCCTGCACGCGCCTTGTCGGCTTAAGGCTGGTTTCACACCGGCGACCCAAGCCTTGCCTATGCCTTGCCTTTACCCACGCTTTTTAATAGGCGTCCGTTTTAGTCAACGAGGCTGTGTACACCGGGCGCCTGAGCGTGAACCCTGCGTGTACCCACGCCTTGCCTATGCCTTGCCGATTTTATCGAATAGGCGAGAGTTCTATTTTCACGCCGACAAGGCGCGTGCAGGCAGGCTTTTCTGTCAAGCCATGAAAGAAAAACGCGACAATATCCGTCGGAAATGGAAAAGTCAACTGAATTTCAAAATAAAATGGAGTTTCTACAACATGTTGAGCAGAGAGACAGAGATATTGACGGGTGGCTATCACGTGGGGCTTTCTCCCCGTCGGCAAACAAATCTTCATGAGAGAGAATAGCGACCGAAGAAGCAAGATGGACAATGTTGTTGTGCCAGCACATATTCTTGCAAGATCACCTCTCTAAAATGTCCGACTATAGTCAGACCTGGTTATACATATCCAGCATCAATAGAACATTAAATATATCAGATTTATTTTACCTAGAGGCTACCCATGACAATTCTGGACAACACGTGAAAAAATACAGTCGGGAGAGAGGAGAGGCGCTTGTGACTCGGCTCCAGGTTCGGCGTGCAAAAGGCGTGCGGTGTGATCGCAAAAGCGTGTAACAGGTTCACGCCCAGCTCGGCGTAGGCGTGGGTTGAGGCAAGGCAAGGCGTGGGTCGCCGGTGTGAAACCAGCCTAAAAATAGAACTCACGCCTATTCGATAAAATCGGCAAGGCACAGGCAAGGCGTGGGTACACGCAGGGTTCACGCTCAGGCGGCCGGTGTACACAGCCTCGTTGACTAAAACGGACGCCTATTAAAAAGCGTGGGTAAAGGCAAGGCATAGGCAAGGCTTGGGTCGTCGGTGTGAAACCAGCCTAAATGGTGTCGCTCAAGCGTGTGTTTTGAGCAGGATGTTCAACTACGCATATGAGGTGGGAGGAATGGAATCAGGAACGGATATGGATCGATAAAAAATAAGAAAATACTTACTTATAAATATAAAAAACAAGTACTAATATCAAGATCCATGAAAGTTAAAAAAATGCAAATTTGCAATTCTCAAAAGATGGAAGCTGGGATAAAGTAATTCCTCCGCCAAAAATGTCATCAATCCATAGCTATGCTAATCCCACCACAGCGCCACCAGGTGGCATTCATGGGAAGGGAAAAAAATAATATTTTGTGTTTTCTACTGAAAATTTTATTGTACAGAAAATACAGTAAACTGGCATTTGAGGGGTTAAAATTCAGTGAGCATGAAATGTTGATATGAGGTATGAGAGATGAAGTTACCAATGGATAAGAATCAATAAAAAATAAAAAAATAATTAATTAAGACTATCAAAAATAAGAATTAATATCACGGTCCATGTACATGCACCAGCAGACGTTTAAGGGTTATCGGATTAGCAGGGTACAACGGATAATATTATATTTTACTTTCTATTCCACAAACAGGAATGTGATGATGATAATGACAAAGGATAGGTTGGATTTATTATGATACACAGACAGACAACGTCAACTTTATTACTGTAGATAAACTACGTGAGGCATTGATTCAACCAGAAATATATTTCCTAAATGGCCGATTGACTCTCATCTTACATGAAAAATAAATGCATACATTAAAAATGGCTCTAACTGTTTCTAGTTGTGTGTAGATAGTATAGTTGTATTTAAGAACACTTGTGAATATGTAAGGGATAATCAACAAGTAGGTGTGCGTTTAACGATCTTTTTGCATGACGAGGCGAAGAACCACCCGACGCAAAGCGGATTCAAATCAATTTTATTTATTATTATTATTATTAATAATAATAATAATATTGCACCAATAATATGACTGGGTGGAAATTCCATCTGATGGTGGAGGGAAGATTGCAGTCTACTTTTAAAGCCGCTCCACTCAGCAGCTTGTCTTCCATCTTTGCAGCTCTTCCCAATGTCTAATATGCATTTTGATCTATATTTATAGCATGATCAAATAATACCCAAAAATTCAACTTTCCTTTGCAACAGAAGAATACATTAGTCTGCCCTTTTCAGTCAATGTCTGCCAGCCTTTTCATATTCCTATCTATGGGGGTTTTGACCGTCGTCCCATTTGCATTTCAGTGGCAGTTCTAGTGGAAAGAGTAACATGGAGCCTTCAAAGACCTTGCCCAGGGCTCTCTAGGCTTCAGTTGTGGTCCACTGTCTGACAGCTGAAGCATCGGTCAATCCTCAACTCATTTCCCCATCCTATTGTAAGCAAATACTGCGGCTTCTGCCAATTGTCGAGTTGCTGAGTGAGCTCCTTGTCTCCAGGTCTGTTATGGCTTCACATTGCACCGCTCATAATTACAATGAGCCACAGTCTGTCTGTGCTCCTGTGATGAGGTTGAACCCCATGGTCCCTGCGAGGACAGACCTCTCAGCCTGCTTGTCATCAGACAGAAGAAACCACCAAATATCCAGAGAGGGGGAACAAGAACAGCATAATGCATCTATACGATTTTAAGTTGTTTTTGTCTTGCTAATTAAGTTGATTAATTAAGGATGAATTAATTGAGGGTGAATTTCTTCCTTGAGCATAGCGACAGGTGGGTCCCTAAACAGCCTACCATGCTTATCACTATAGCCGCGTTCGGAATCGTTCACTCATACACTCCCTCGCTATTCCCCATATAGTGTTTATCATATAGTGAACTATATGGGGAATGATCGAAATGAGTTTCGGACACTACACAGATGCGCCGGGTATTCATGTGACGCAAACAATCCGCGCCCACTATCACATAAACAACTGAGCTCACGAGCAGATTGAGATGTCCTCAGGTAGTATTGATGTTGCATGTTTTGACTGCTAAATCCTAAATAAATCGTTGAAATTCTAATTGCATGCACACATGCTAAATGCATGTGTGGTTTTGTCAACTATGGTGCCAAGCTGTCTCCCAATAGCAAGCTTTGCTGGTCAAGTAGCTCACAAGCTTGTTAGCTCGTGAGCCAACGACTTTCTTCTTCTCCTTCGGTAAAGACAGTCGCATTGCATTGTGGTATACCGGCGAAAATGTAGGGTACATTCGCTGTTCACTAAAAATGGCTGTGCATTGTGGGTATTTTATAGTGGACTAAATGGTGAATCAAATGAACAGTTGAGAATTCGGACACTATAAAAAAAAATGGCGACACACTAAATAGTCCACTATTTCTGTCATAGGGACCGATTCCGAACAGGGCTGACGTCTCCAGAGCATAACGGAGCAGCCATGTCCAGGCCTTTAACACTCCCCTCCAAGTCCTCCAAGTCCTCCATGACATTTCAGTACCTGTCCCCCCATAACAGAATGTCAGCCTGGGTGCTGTTACAGCCCGGCCCATTCATCTCTCTAATTGAATAAAGATGAAGCGAAAGCAGCATGATGCGAAAGGGCACAAGAGTGTCTGCGCTGTGATTTAATGACCTGGCTGATTTATGGCCGACGATAACACCCCTCTTAGGGCCGCGTGGGTGGCGTGTCAGAGGACAGCTCGCCAAAAATGACCTTTCCACCGTTGCCGCTGCACCTCGGCGGTCGTCAATTTCAAAACCAGCGGAGAAACCTGGGCCGAGTGTGTAAATATGAGAAGCAGGAAGGTTCGAGGTGTTTGAGGAGCGCCTTCACGGGTGCAAAGCTGAGGGCGACGTGCAGCAGGCTTTGCTGCTCCAGACACAAAAGAGCCTCCGTGTGTGAAGTGTAGAGAGGCTGAGAGAACTGAGAGAACTTTAGTCCGGCGTTCGTTCACACCAACCCGACCCGACCGCACCGAAGGGGAAAGTTCGGTTCAACCGGAGTAAACATGGCTGGTGTGAACGCGACCTAAGGCGGAAAGAATGGGGATGTGGAGTTGCCAGGTCAGCCCATAATGTGGGTCCTGTCCTGTCCTGTACCACTGGACCCACCCACATGCCTTCCATTTGACAAATTAAAGGCGACCCTGTGTGGAATATGGCTCTTCCCCTCTTTCAAGGCCCATTAGTGTGACATCACAACTCATGCCATACTGTATAAGGTACAGCTGCTGCAGTGGCTACTGTAAATGTGCCTTTTGATGAAGACTTCAGCACAGCCATCTTGAATGGGAAACATCTTGTCAGCTCGTTGGACTGAGTCTGAGACACAGGTGCTACCTTTCATACAGTAAGAAGGCTTGACACACCTGTTCTGGAAGAGTGAAGCTGCTTAGCCACGCCTCTACCCTCTCATTCCCTTGCATCTCTCAAGTGAACCTAATGACATTCACAGACACAGCATGATGACAGGACATGATCATGGATAACGTCAACGTCGCGTCTCAGCCCGAGAAGGATAATGTATTTAACAGCAGGGGCAGCCTGCAGGGGGCAGTCTTACCCAGATGTTAACAGAATCACAGCCATCTGGCTCGTGGTGGCAGGCCACCATCGTGGATCCCACGCTGTTACGCCGTGCCGTGTTTGGACCGAGTCACACTGTGCCGTCGGCTGCATGCACAGCTGGAGAGGCATCATGCACAGGTGGAGAGGCATGCACAGTATCTGTACATACTATATGGATAACAGACATTCTTTGACATTTGCATGTGTAACCTGCGTTGTGTGATGTCCCCTGCAGCTGGGAATCCAACCAGGAACCTTCAGCATCATGGGAGGCAGATGTACTGGCAAGGAGGCTCAAATCCACTAGAAAGATCCAATCTAGCATCTGTCACTAGAGCGTCTCTTGAGGTCTCGAGGAGTGAGGTTTACTCACTGCAAAGCACCACCCACTGGCTACCGTTACACATGCAAATACAAAAGCAGGCTCGGGCTGCTCGTTGGCTACAGTAATACGAGTAATCACTGTGGCTGTATAAATGATCTTGTATCTTGACTGGCGGTGTGGGCTCAATATCTGCAAATGCGCCTTTAATTCATTTATTCTTCCCATTATTCCAACCTCAAGACGTCTGGGCTCGAATATATCAAAATCGAGGCATTTCCCCTCGTAAGCTTTCCAGCGTGCATTCAAACAGGTTCCTGAAGTAAACACATGGCACCTCATCCATAGCAATTCGATGCCAATAGCAGATGAAGGACCCAGGATGCAGGAGGGGTTCGTATGGTGCTGCGGTGAAGCTGGCGGGCTGCTGCCAAACAGGAAATGGGGAACAGCTGTGACAATAAGCATGATTCTTGGATGACTGGCAGGAGAGCACAGGCCGCTTAGGGCCAGTGACCAGAGTTAGCCGGATGCTGGGAGGAGAAGGGTCGTGGACCCTGCAGGGGCGCTGGGAGTGGAGATGATGCAACCAATGCAGAAGATGAGGACGGCTGGATGGAGACAAATGAAGCAAAGCGTTTCCCTCATGACCTCCCTCATCTATTTCATGACAAAGGCAGACATGTTACATGTAAAGACCAGCATCACATCAAGCTTCACATTCACATTCATGGAACTGTTTGATGTCTGCAGCACAACAAGGCCTGACTGGAAACAAGGCTGCAAGGCTCTCCACTTGTAACTGCACCTTGGTGGCTACTCTTCCCTGCAGCTGTAGGCTCCTGCTATAGAGAGCCCCAGGAATGAGTCCGGAAAACATTGATGCTAACACTTCCGGGTTCTTCCGCGATGCTTCAAATAAGGTCTCTGGGCAACGCAAGCTTAATCAAACGCGAACCAGTGTTCAGCGGGATCATCTTCACACATGAGGACCACTTTTATGAGTTTTTAAGCTTTCACGTGCCGTAAAAAGGGCGGCTAGCTAGCAAACAGCTAAATGAGAGTACACTGTTGAGTCGACGGGGATATTATACGTCAATAACATCATCACTTCAAAGGACGAACATGGAAATTCTCTTTCCCTCACCTGGTTCAGCCCGGGGTAATCAGTGCACAGCAGCGCACACATCACCAGCACTCCAGGTTGAGTGGTGACGTGACGGGGAAGCCTATGCGACACTGTGTGTAGTTCTGGATTAGCTTAGCACAAGCTTTTTACTTCTAGGGCTCGCATTTATGCTTCAAAACTCATGAAAGTGGTCCTCATGTGTGAAGATTATCCCGCTGAACACTGGTTCGCATTTGATTAAGCTTGCCTTGCCCACAGACCTTGACCTTTGAAGACCTTTGAAGCATCGCACCAAAAACCCATTCAAAAATCCCATAGGCAGAAACAGTGAAGAACCCGGAAGCCCGTGACTTCCGCGTTCCGACTACAGAAATACGTCATCCCTGGGGTTCTTGTGGTATCTGAGCTGCCCACTGTCTGCCCATGGCCTGCCTTAATTAGATTATAAGTTATAGTTTACAATAGTCTAGATATTAAAAATTAGGAGGCATAGGATAGTTAGTGAAGCCATAGCATTTAACCTTTTAACTGACTAGGAGCAGAGGGAACAAAGGCCAGACAGTCCGACTCCTTTGAGGAGGGGGGAGAGAGTAGTAAATGGGGAGACTTAAGATTAGAACAAAAGGCATTGATTGCTATCAAAGGATGGAAGACAGAAGAAGTCACACCTTTACACACTCAAACAGAGGAAGGAAGAGGCACACACACACAAAAACAGCAGCTGTATTGTCTTAAGGGCAGAGAGGAGCAGAAGGGGGGCTCTGGGCAAGGAACTTGAAAGGTTAGAGAAAGGGGGGTCTTTGGGGGGAGAAGGTCCTGAATGTGATAAGCAAATGGTCAACTTTTGTTAAGGCAAGGTTCAAAGGAGGAGACAAGATGCAAGGTGAGATAATAGCAGGAAGAGAAACAATGGGACTTACACACTCAAACGCACGGGGAGCAAACGCACACACATTTTACAGTAAACTTTTGATTGGACAGAGGGAGAGAAAGGAGAGCCGTGAGTGGTCAGGATAGGAGGGAGAGGTGGAGTCAGATAGGAGGGGCTAAAGAAAGTGAGAGGTTATTTAACTCAGCGCAGAGCAGAAAAGGCTAGAGCTTAACCTGACTTTTTTTAGATTTTTAGAGATTCTCCTCTTAGGCTTTTCTAAAACTCTCTCAAGACTTAGTTTATTTTTCTCTCGGTGATTACCTGCTAGAAGTCACCTTGTCCTTTTGTATGTTGAAGTTTTCATTTGAATAAACCCTGTTCGATTGAGACCTGAAAACATCTGCCTCCGCCTGCTTCTCTTCTTCATGATTTTTTGAGATACTGCCCACACATCGACCTGCCTTGGAGACGACAAGTGGCGACCCCGCGTGATTTGATTGGGACTCCGGCCGAGGAACAGCCAAGTGCAGGCCGCTCAGCTGCCTTCTTGCGGTAAGTGAGTCCTATTCGAAAATGAGCACGCAGGTGTTGTGTGGGGGTTTGTTGCAAAATATGTTTAAGAGGCTAACAGAGATAAGGACGACAGTTTGCCCAATAATATATGTTGTGTGCGAGTTTTTGGCTATGGCAAACTGTACTAAATTATCTCGCTGTCCGTGGAAGACAGGAGATGAGGCCAGGTGGGCCTGTGTATGATAGCACACATTAAACTAGGACAACAATTAATAATTAGCCTCTGCCCTCCAAGTTGAGTAGAAATATTAATTGGCATATTTATGGATCTAATATTCTGATCAAATATATGGCTATATAAATTATGCGCGTCCGAAGCCGTTGATTGCCTATAAGATATAGTTAAAATGTGTGTAGTTATTTGGGAAGGCAATTGAGATAACGCAGATTTTAAATAGGTTGATCACACAAAACCATTTGGGAAATGCGTGTGTAGTTTTGATAAATTAAGAGCTAAAAGAGTGTATCTGGCACTCACTGATTAAAAGTCACACGAAAGAAATAGTTTAGATTATGGTGTTTACAAATAGGTTGAAAATGCGCGTTGGTGATGTGTTGCTGTGTGATGTTGTTTGTATTGTTAAATGTAAGTGTTCGTAACCCGGCCGGGGGTTGTGTGTGAGAGTGATATATTTAGAATTATAAATATATATTAGTGTGTTGGCTTGTTTTTGTTACCTTTCTTTGTTCAGCCTGTGGCGATAACGTTGTTGTAAAGTGATTGAAATAATAATTAACTACATTATCTTTTGGGTCAGATAATGGTGATATTTGTCACGTTAAGGAGGTGAGATAAAATCATGGTTTAATATGAATGAAAGATATGTTTGAAGGAATGAATGGCTTTTTTCGGAGTGCGTCTGGGTGGAAAATGAAGGCCGTTTCTTTGTTCTGTGGGTTGAATGAAATGAATGAAAAGCTGAGAGAGAATGAGTGAGTGACTAGAAATATATGAGTGAATGGGTTCTATAAGTAGGAGAGATTGGAGATTAAATATAGATGGTTGAATGTGAGTGTATGTGCGTAGAGAGTGTGGGTGAAAGGACATGTGAAATGACCGGAAGTGGCTGGTTGGAGAGGATGAGGAGAAAATGGCTGAAGTTTTTGCGTAATGTATGGCTGAATGCTGACTGTTGAGTTTGTTTGTTGTGGTAGAATGTGGAGATGCGTCTGAAAGGATTGTTTGTGTGGTAGTATGACTGTTTTGGTAGCGACTGTGTGTGTGGTGTTATGTTACTGTGGTGGAAACTACATTTCCCAGCGGGCTTGTGGTAGACGTACGGGAAGGACGGGAAGCCGCGTGGGACATTTTTCAGGAAAAACGCGAATGTGAAAGTGTGGTTGGGAAAATGGCGACGGAATGGTTGTAGTGTGGTGATCTTTTTGTGGGCACTTGAAGAATGGATGTTGTCGTGAGGAGCTTCTGGACTGAGTGTGTGTGGATGTAGAGATTGCAAGTGTGTATATTAGGAGGCGGAGTTAAGATTGTCGGCTGTTGTGGGAGGTTGGCTCAAGCGCCAGCTGCCATGGCACGTAAGCATGTAGCATTAACGCGTCAATGTGGCTAGCTCATAGCATGCTAAGGTTAGCAGCTAACTATTGCTAGCAAGGCTCTCATGTGGCCTAGTAAATACATTGAGTTAACTATTAACTGGTTTTGGTTTGAGAAGGCATTCATTGGCGGTTAACATTGTGACCATTTACAGCGCTATAATGTGTGTTTGCTGGCTGTTTAATGTTATAATGTGTGCTTGCTGGCTGTTTGGGGGATGAGAGCTGAATATGAACGATACGTGAATGAGTGAATGAGTGAACTGACGTTAACATGGGACATGCCTGGTGCATCAGTACAACGCTGTTGTGAGGCATATAATTAAATCATTTTGATGGCATTATTTGGTTGGTTTAAGTGTTGATATTAATACTAATTAATAAATTAATATGATCATAGCATTAAATAAGACATGGGAATTAGATCTAGACTAATTTTAAGTATGTCTTTACAGTATTATATTATTATTGCTTTCTTTGTAGTAATAATAACTATAGATAATGGACTTACATTTTGTCTATCTCTATAGTGTTAAATGGTTATATTCTGAATACTTTGCAAGGTAAATGATTAAGAAACAAAAACAAAATAAAACAATTTAATGCGTTTATGTTATAAACTGGGTTTAAGTGATGCATTGTGTATGACTGTGTGAGAATGGCAGCTTGTCTTTAGATAAGCGACTGTGGTATTTCCAGTGTAACAGCGCCATCTTCTGGGAAAAGTTAATAGTGTATCACATAGAAATGTACGGTACTCACAACAGACATGTTTTTTTAAGGATGCACATTTGCATGTTACATGTTAGCACTAACAATAATCAGATTAAATAATGATAAAAGAAATATAATAAAATATAAATAATTAATTATGATTATAAATAAGAGATAACTTAGATATTGATGGGATGAAGACTGGATTAGATTAACTTTTCTTTTCTTTTCTTTTTTTTTAAAAATTATTTTTTGTAATACTTTTATATGATGTAAGTTGACTTAATGTGATATTTTAAGCAAAAGTATTGAACATGCCTTTGTTTCTGTCTTTTATTTTCGGCTTGAGTGGGAGCCGAGGATGGGAGGCGATGCTGTGGATTGACCGAAGCAGGCTCGGCATTGGGTTGACATCCTCCATTTGTCATCAAAAATCCGTCAGCAGTGTGCGAGAGGCGTTCGACTAAAAAGGCGAGTGAAAACTTTGTCCACAAATCCCGTTTAGAATCACAACCACATAATTACATTCACATTTGTGGCGAGACGTATAGGTTTAGGAACACATGTACTCTAGTTAAATCTACATAGTGATGGGGAGCTTGGCCATTTGACTGAGCACCGAGTGCTTCGTTGTGAGGAGACACTACTTGACAGAGTGTGGACATAGGCTGGAGTGTGAACACTTTGGTTGGAAAAGGTAGGGGTTTTTCTTTTACAGGGAAACCAGAGGAGGAGAAAAACTGTTTGGCTGTGTCTTTTCTCCCATTTCTTTTTCAGGTATTGGCAAAGTAGTTTTCTCTTTTTTCCCAAAAGGTGAATGCAGGAAGAGAGCTGATTCCTGATTGTAATTACTTAGGAAATTATGATAGTGTAAATTTGTACGACCAAATTCGTAGTACTTCCCCACAGGTGGCTGAATTGTGAATTACATCGCTTTAGGATATTATTGGGTCTCGCATTTGTCCACTGGTAAACTTATATTTTCAGGACATAATAGTACACATTAAATAGGTTGTGCTTGGTTTAGTGGGGTAAGTTGGTATTGGAGAATAGAAATAGTGGGGTTTTGAGCAGCTGATATTTTATTTTGGGAGTTTAGAGGGTAAATACTGTTTAAAATGGGAGTGGGAGCAGGCAAGACCTCTAGGCCAGTCGGAATAGTGGAGCAGAATAACCCATTAATAAGAAATATAGCTAGTGTCTCGGACAAATGGAGCAAAAGATGGCCGGATATTAAAAACCCTTGGCCGACTGATGGAACATTTGACCCAGAGGTGATACAAACATTACAAGTCCTGATTGAGTCACACAAAGCAGGAGAAAAGAAGGGTAGAAAAGGAAGAGAAAGGAAGGAGAAGAGAGAGATGGAATTAGCGTTATTGCAGCTTTTCTCTTTAGAGGGAGAGAAATTGCTGAAAGTTACTAATGCTAAGAGAGAGGAAGTGACAGATGCTATTTCAAAGAGGCTGGAGGAGAAGGGGATGCTGATGACAAAAGTTGATACACCATTCACACACCTAGAGATGAGCAATCCACCACCATATCAGAGAGGGAGTGATGAAGTGACGCACGCTCAGTTGCCACTTATAAATGCCGAGGGAAGGTACGAGATGACAGATGGGCACAATCGAGTGATAGAGACAGGGAATTGTAAGTCAGCTATTGGACTATACCCAGATGCTGAGAAGAAAGAGGACAGAAAGGATAGGGATAGGAACAGGGGACGTAGGAAAGGTGGAGATAGTGGGTCTGAGGATGAGGATGAGAAATGTGGAGGCTACGACCCAATGGTGAGGAAGTTGTTAGAGGAGGCTGAGAAAAAAGGCGCTAGATCTATGATGAGAGAGAGGAGTAAGAAAGAGAGTGCATGTGCTTTAACCAGTAGTAGTGAGGAGGAGGAGCTGGATGAGGAAGCTGAAGAGGCACTGAGGAGGATGAGAACAGAGCTTTTGGAGTTGGAAGAACAGGGCGAGGATCTACAGAGAGAGAAAGATAGAACCAGCAGTAGGAAAGAGCTGCAGCGAATAGCCAAGGAGATGAAGTCGATAGAGAAGAGAAGGACTAGGGTGAAGTCAGCTGAGAGGAGATACAGTTTGAGAGCAAGGAAAAGTAGTGGGGGTGGGAAAATGTTGCCAATAGTAGTGAGGGGAAGAAATCTTGAGTATAAGCCGTGGGGAAACTCGGATATGTCCGAGATCAGAGAGAAACTTCCCATTTTGCAAGAAGGTGCCCATCCCTGGATAGCTAAACTTGAAGAACTCCAAGTTGGGATTATGCCTGCTATGGGTGATTTAAAGAGGCTGTTAGCTAGCATTATCGGAGTATCAGCAATGGAGGAGTTATTTGACAAAGCAGGGTTGAGGAGATACATAGTGACTTCGGCCCATGATGCAGAACTTTTTGCGGCCAATAGGGGGCGGTTGTGGACAGCATTGAGGGAAACGTTCTCAGCTAATGTGCACCCAGACAATATCCTAATAGAGACGTTGAAAGAAGATGAGAATCCTAGAGCGTATGTAGCTAGGTCTCTTCAGAAGTGGAGAGATATCACAGGTAGCGATCCAGAGGAGAATAGGATGGAGAGGTCTGTGATTAGGGGAAAAATACAGCAAGGGCTCCCTCAACTAGTGAGAGCGAAGCTACAGGAGGTAGTTGGGTTAGGAAATATGGCCAAGGGGATTTATATGGATCATTTAGCTCATCAAGTCGAACTATATCGAAAAAGGCAGTATGAGATTAAACAACAGGACCAAGAGACTCTTAGGAAACTAAATGTGATACACTTGACAGAGAGCCAGAAGAAAGACAAGAAACAAGCAGTAGTAGCTGTAGTGCAGTCTGATAGTCACGTGGCACCACAAGGTCCGATTCCAGTACAGACACAAGTAGTGGGGGAGCCACAGCCGCCTGGACCAGGATCGATGGGATATCCGTGGCCTTTTGCTGCGCCTCAACAGCCGTGGAGAGGAGCCAGCAGGGGGAACTTCAACAGAGGGAGTTTTAACCAGCAGGGGAGAAGTAGTTATAACCAAGGAATGCAGCAACTGAGATGTTTTGCATGTGGGCTGTTGGGACACTTGGTGCGTAACTGTGAAAGGATGAGAGGGGAGTCATACGGTAGAGGAGGTTACAGAGGCATAGCGAGGGGAGGATATGGTGGGATGCAGCAGCAACAACAAAACGTAGGACCAGTAAACCCTTACATGGGGTCAGCTGGTTATTAGGGGTGCCTATCGAATCCGAGGGGCGGGTGTCAGCTGGTGGTCCGCTCTGATATAGATCCTATTGTTAGTGTGAACGTTAATGGTCAGCCGTTAGAACTAATGGCTGATAGTGGAGCAGCGTTCACCTGCATAAGGTCTAGACAGGCCGCTCATCTGCCCATGTCAGGGAAGTATGTGAGGACAATTGGTTTCGAAGGAATTAGACAGCTGATACCTGCTACTCGACCAGTGGAGTTGCAATATAAGGAACAAAGAACAAAAATACCAATACTTGTTTCAGATAACACTCCAGTGGCGTTGTTAGGGAGAGATGCACTGTGCAGATTAAATTGTACGATCAAATGCACGCCGGATGGCTGTAGAATAGAAGTCCCATCAGAAAATTATCATCAGCTGCCTGTGTGGGGAGAGGGAGGAGCTATGGTATATTGGGTGGGAGCATTGAGTGAAGAATTGCTGGGACCAGCTAAACTATGGGAGAGATTCATAGATGCAAATATGAAGGGAGCAAGTAGGCCAGAATATCCTTTTCATTGTACACTACGATATCACAAAAATGAGGCTCAGGTAGATTCAGATGAGTGGATGAAGCAACAACCAGAGCAGGTGGAGATCAGCTCAAGTTGCATAATTCTAGGACCGCAGGGGGTAGCTATGAAAATAAACAAAAGTGACTTCCTGGATAGAGAATATGGGATAGGAGGGGGCTTACCACATGTGACTTTGAGAGTAGCGGAGGACTGCTATCAGAAGGATGTAGGAGCAATGATGGTAGAAGCAGAGAAGGCTATTTTTGAAGTAGTGAAAGGAAATTCTGCACTCTGGGTGAGCAAAGATCAAAGGTTCATAAAAATTATGATTTCAGCGCAGGGGAGAGGCAAGCCACAGGCAGTACAAATGACCAATGAATCAGTGTGTGTTGCAGTAGAGGAGGAGAGAAACTATGAGGAAGAGATGCTGCGACAGGTGCCAGAATGTCTCTGGTCAAAACATAGCACAGACATAGGACTTGTAAAATCTGCACAACCAGTGAAAGTGGAGCTTAGAGGGGGAAGCTATCCTCCATGGAAAACTCAATATCCGTTGAAAGGGGAAGCTATTGAAGGCATAAAACCGCAGATAAATGGATTATTAGAAGCTGGAGTTCTAAGAGTGACACAAAATCCACAGAGTAATACGCCCCTTTTGCCAGTAAAAAAGCCAGATGGTAGCTATAGATTGGTGCATGATTTACGTCTAGTGAATGAGGTTGTGGTAGACTATCCAGCCGACGTACCAGATCCTCATACTTTGCTTGCCCAGATTCCTGCTGAAGCTGCATGTTTTACAGTGATAGATTTATGTGGGGCGTTTTTTAGTGTTCCGCTAGGAGAAGAATGTAAAGGGCTGTTTGGGTTTACCTATGAGGGGAGATCATATGAGTATGAAAGATTGCCGCAGGGATTCAAGCACAGCCCACACATCTTTAATAAGATTTTGAGGGAAGATTTGAGGGAGATAGAGATGTCAATAGGAGGTACTGTTATACAGTATGTAGATGATATCTTGATTTGCTCTAATGATAAAGATCAGTGTCATGAGGACTCAGTGAGACTGTTGAAGCTATTAGCAGCGAAAGGACATAAAGTGTCACAGAAGAAGTTGCAGTACTGTAAAGAGGAAGTGATTTATCTAGGACAAAGAATAACACAAGGCCACAGAGGGATCTCTGAAGTGCATTTAGAGGCTATTCGAAAAGCACCTAAGCCGAGAACAGTGAGGGAGATGTTGGGTTTCTTGGGTATAGTGGGGTATTCATCAGCATGGATTGAAGATTACACTAGGATTGTTGCACCTTTGAGGGCCATGAATAAAGAAGCAGGGAGTGATTTGCTACATGGTAAACTGGTGTGGACAGAAGAGGGCCATTTAGCGTTTGAAACAATAAAACAAAGATTGCAGGAAGCACCAGCCTTAGCGCTGCCAGATTATGGAAAGAATTTTGTTTTGTATGTTTCTTCTTCAGCTAGTGGGAGATATGCATGTGCCGTTCTAGCGCAACCTACAGGAACAGGGGTGAAACCGCAGCCAATAGCGTACTACTCTGTAGCGTATTCAGGGGTGGAGATGGGGTTGGCACCTTGTTATAGGGCAATGGCAGGGGTGTACTTGATGTATGAGAAAGCATCAACGGTGACTATGGGATACCCTGTAACTATTTTGACACATCATAGTCTTAGGAATCTTTTAAACCATGGCAAGCATGTACTAACTGCACCAAGGATTAGGGATTATCATAGATTGCTAGAGCAGGAAGATGTAACGTTGGCGAGATGTAATACAGTGAACCCGGCTGAGAGTCTGCCGACTGAGGAGGATGGGGAAGAGCACAATTGTTTGCTAGAAGCAGAGAGGTATTCAAAACTGAGGTCAGATCTACAAGCAGTTCCACTTAAGGAGTCAGATCTTGAGTTTTGGACTGATGGAAGTTGCTACAGGGTGGGAGAGACGTTGAGTGCAGGATATGCAGTGGTGAGAGGGGAGGGAGAGAAGTTTGTTGTAGAAAAAGCAGAGGTGATTCCACAACCGTGTTCAGCACAACTAGCAGAGTTGATAGCTCTGACAGAAGCATGTAGTTTGGCAGAGGGTAAGAGAGTGACCATACATACTGACTCGGGGTATGCACATTCAGTCTGTCATCTTTTTGGAGCAGTGTGGAAGAGTCGTGGGTTTAGGAAAACTGATGGCACACCAATACAACACAATGTGCAGATTATGAAGTTGCTACAAGCTATGATGAAGCCTAAAGAGATAGCGATAGCTAAATGTGCAGCACATAAGTCAGGTGTGAGTAGAGTGACGAGAGGGAACAATGCAGCAGATGAAGCAGCGAAGCAAGTGGCGGGAGCTGATAAGCCAGGGAAAGTTCTTTTGGTGATGCATGAGATAGAATTAGAGGATAAAATCACACTGAAAGATATAGTATTGATGCAGGAAGAAGTGGATGTGATAGACAAACAGCTGTGGAGAGAGAGAGGGGCTAGTCAAGACAGCACTGGGTTGTGGAGAAACCATGAGGGATTAGTAGTAGCACCTGCAGATCTGCTAGGATTACTTATCCAGGAAGCACATGGATTGGCACATGTTTCAAGAGGAGAGGTGAAGAGAAAGATAACACAGGAATATGGATTTTGGGCTCCGTATTTACTGGAGCAAATAGACAAGGTGATAGGGAGATGTATCAATTGTCTGAAAAACAATGCGAGGAGAGGAGTTCTTGTACATCCAGGGTACATTCCGACACCAAACGGCCCGATGCGAGACCTAATGATTGACTATTGTGATATGATAAAGCCAGTGGGGGGGAAGAGATACATGTTAGTTGTTATTGACAAATATAGCAGATGGGTGGAGGCCTGTCCGACGAAACACAAGGATGCGCACTCAGTGGCTAAGTTTCTGTTTAGAGAGATTATCCCTCGTTGGGGGATACCAGATCGAGTTACATCGGACAACGGGAAAGAGTTTGTGGACAGGGTGATTAAACTTCTCCTGCAGAAGTTATGCATAAAACAGAGGCTCGGATCGATTTATCATCCACAAAGCCAGGGGGCGGTAGAGAGGATGAATGGGGTGCTAAAAAACCGGCTAGTGAAAATTTGTGGGCAAACAGGGCTAAATTGGGTAGACGCACTTCCGTTAGCACTGATGGCCTGTCGTTCGAGTGAACTGCGTGGACTGAGGTTGACACCACATGAACTGGTGATGGGGAGGAGGATGTCAACACCATGTCTGAGAGTGGGGGGGAAAGGTCCAAGTTTGTCTCTCCTAGAGGAGGAAATGAGAAAATATGTGAATTACTTATCAACTCTCCATGGAAGTATTGCTACATATGTCTCTGAAAAACAGGCAGAGGGGGACAGAGGAGAGGAAACGCAAGAAAGGAAGATACAACAAGGAGACAAAGTGTTTGTAAAAGTGTATCGCCGGAAATGGTATAACGCGAGGAGGGAGGGGCCTTTTGAAGTGGTGCGTAGTACTGGTACAGCTGTGCAAGTGAAGGGATCACCGACGTGGCATCATGTTAATCACTGTGTTAAAGCTCCAGAGGATGAGAGAGGGGAGGGGTTGGAGACAGAGGGAGGGGGGACAGGAGAAGAGACAGGAGAAAATGAGAGAGAGGAGGTACCAGAGGAACAGGTGGCTGTTAGCGTGGGTGATGATGGGAATAATGATGATGGAGGTGAAGCAAGTGGAGGGAGAGACACAGAGAGTGAAGGGAGAAGATTTGAGACCATTGACCTACAAAATGTACCAGGCCCAAGTGAGTCAGATGCAGGAGGGGGTGAGGCAGAAGAAGAGAGTAGAGAGGGAAGTGGTACTCCAGGTGAACAGCACAGAGGGTCAGCAGAGCAAAGGGATTCAAGACCAGTCAGAAAGAAAGTTAAGCCCAGGAAGTTTGAAGACTATAGTTAGAGGGAAGTCAGGAGAAGTTGTTCATCTACCATGTAGTTGCCCGGAGTTGGACGGGCACTGGCAGAATAAGGAGTGGGTGAATCTGGTGTATAGTGAGTCAGGAGATGGAGAGAGAGCAGAGGAGAGAAAGTATGCGATGCTTAGTGACTATGAGAGAGAGAAAATGATGGTAGGCAAGGAAGGAGATTGTTCACTGAGGATAAGAGATGTAGAGAAGGGAGATGAGGGAGAATATGTGTGTATTTTCTATGACTCAGAGTTGGTAAAACCAGAGAGTGAAGATGAGGTGATGAGAGGAGGATTTGCATTTCAAAGAGTGACGTTGGTGGTGGATGAGAGAATGATGACTGAAGTGAAAGTGGATGAGAATGGTAGTGGAAGTATGATTGGATGGACTGGGGAGGAAGAGATTGTGACAGCTAATGAGACAGCTAATATGACTAAGGAGGAAGTGCAGTTGGAGATCATAGAGGAGTTAGAACAGAGAGAGAGAGTGTTTAAGGAAGATAGTGACAGTAAGAAGAGTAGAGTGACGAGGCATCTGAGAGGGAAGAAGAAGAAGAGAGGACATAGGCAGAGGGCTAGAGAGCTATTAGAGCCATTGTTTAGACAGGCAGAAAACAATATTTGGTATCAATGGATGAAGTATACAGGGAAGACTCAGGGTAAGGAGGAGTGTTACATATGCTCTAGAGCGAGAGATGACCTTTTGTTGATAGTTAATACCAAACATAGCTGGAAAAGTTGTGAGCGGAGTGTGAGAGATTTTGAGAGGGTGATGAGAAATAGGTTTAGAGGGATAGGGAGGATAACAATGACACCCCTCTGTGAAGCACAATGTCTACAACAGCTGGGATCCAAGGAGTACTATAGTGAAGACTCACTGACAGGAGCAAAGACTGTAGATTTGGAAGGAAATGAGACAATCAAGGAGATAGGATTTAAATGTAAGAACTTGGATGTACGCATGGGAGAGCCAAAGGTGCCAAAGGGGACAATATTACAATTAGTGGGGACTTTTGAATGTTTTGAGAAGAGGGGGTTGGAAGAAGTGGGATTTTTGGATGAGAGGAAGTGCAGTACCATATGGGACTTGACGTTTAAGGGGCCAAAAAACAAAGATGTGTTTGAGAATGACTGTGCTATTTTGAGTGAGACGAGGAGAAGCCGCATTACAGCAACAACTGTAAAGAAGGGAAAACAAGTGTACCCGACTCCGCAAGTGTGTGCTTATCAATACGCTACTCAAGCAGTGGCTGATCAGTTTTGGATCTGTGATGGGGAAAATCTGCTTGCCACATTACCTACGAACTGGAATGGAAGATGTGCAAGGGTAGAAGCGCTTAGACCGATAGTAATTATTCCAGAGGGGGAGTTAGAGACAATGCCAGTGAGCTCAAGAGTCAAGAGGGACCTAGGAGTTTTCGGAGAAGGTATATCAATGCAAGGAGGAATTCCGTATGGAGTGCCGGATGACGCAAAAGCCATAAGTACATTATCATCAGCATTGTCTTCAATTTTCCTGCCTGCCTATACTATAAATATGCAAACCGCGTGGATCAATCTTATCTACTACAATCAAATGAAATTTATAAATGAGACACATGAGTCATTAGATGCATTAGGAGCACAACTGGATGCGACCAGTGAAATGGCGTGGCAAAATCGACAGGCACTGGATTTTCTGCTAGCGAGTAGTGGAGGAGTGTGTGAGTTAATTGGACAAGAACAGTGCTGTACCTACATTCCCAGAAACACAGGATCTAATGGGAGTTTTACCTTAGCCATGCAGAGACTGAAGAAGTTGAGAGATGAAGTGCACCGTAATGTAGGTTATGAACCGGAATGGATGAAGTGGATGAAACAGAGCTTTGGAGGCTGGGGGTTGTACTTTGCAAAGATTGGGAGTGTGATTGTGATTTGTTTGGTGAGTCTGGGAATTGTGCTATGTTGTTGTATTCCGCTGGTTAGACAGTTGATTGGAAAGGGAATTGAGAGAGCAATGAACATTCAAGCATTACAGATGGCAATGATGAGAATAAGGAGGCCTTAGAAAGAGTAGAGAAGTGAGAGGTGGGCTTGAGGTGAGTTTAAAGGGGGGAAGGAGGAAAAAAGAAAAAAATAGAAAAAGGAAAAACCTGTTGAAATGAGTTGCATGAGTTATTTCAATGAGAAAAATTGTGTGGAAATTATTGTTCTTTTTACTTTTTTAAGATGTTGTTATGAAGTTTAATTTACATAGAAGTGGAGGTTGTGAATTGATTAAACTGAATGGAGGGGAATGTATGAGTGTCAACTGATGTATATAGAAACCTCAAAATGTGTGAAAGGTGACTTAGTGTGTAACTAAATCAGAGATGCTCTCAGCCATAAATAGAGACTTAGAGAAAATTAATAAGGGAAATAAAAAGGAGGCATATGCTTCTATTGTAAATAAATATTGTTTAAGGGAAACCAAAGAGGGGAAAGGGTTACTGTTTAAAGAGGTTAATGTGGAAAGTCGCTAAAATGGAATGAGCATGATTGATTTAGAGGGAAAATAATTGTTAGACCAATGTGTTATCCTCAAAATTTGTCGGGGCAAGATACTGGTTGTTCTTTCTGCTTTCAGGAAATGGCCGGGGATGAACCAGGAGTGTCCAGAATATTGCTGTCTGGGGGTTACATGGACTCAGAGACTTAACAATGGACAATTGACCCTGGATAAGCATTGGGGGCACTCTCCTGGAGCTGGACTTGGGAAACTTTGGGGGTTAAAAGATAACAGGGGTTTTTGAGGAACACAATGGAATCTGAAGAAGTTAAAGGTTGCAGATTTTTATGTTTTTGGATTTACAGGTTTTTATATTTTTTGATGTGTGTAACAGTGGGAAGAAAATGTTTAAGAATGTTGATAACTGTGATTATAGACTAAAACTGTATGAGTTAAGAGAGATTTTCTCTAGTAGATATAGATTTGTAAAATTAGTGATATAGGTTAATTTGAATTGAATTGACAACAATTTGGATGGTAAGTAAATAGGAAAATGTTAATTATAATTGGACTTATTTTTGAAGGTCTCAGAGCTATAGTCAAATGATAAGAGTCTGGCGTAAAATAGAGAGTTTAATGCATGTGGAAATGGCAACGAATTGGCTGAAGGTTGCTTTGAATAGGCGTAATAATCTCACTGGTCTTTTTTGCACTTTTTCTAGAAAGAGTGATTATTTGGCCAGAATTGAAGATTATACCTCACTAATGTTTAAAGGAGATTGGACATATCTATGAAAATCCTGCAATGATGCATTCTTGGCAAAGAGAAAAATGATTGGAGCGATGGAAAAGAAGTGGGAGATGATCAGTGTTTCTCTTTGCAAAGCATGTGGAAAAGTAGAGAGGAAATGTTTGATCTTCTTAGGAGGTTATTTGAGAACAAAATGAGCTAAGAATTAAAAAGAAAAAAAAATGAAGTAGTTTTACCTTACTTTAAGTAATCCCTGTGTGTGGGAATTTAAGTAAGATCCCAAATCGAGGATTGATGATAAATAGCAATAAATAGGAGAGATGGGGATTGTTTGAGTGAAAATGGCATATTTTAAGGACAAATGAGAGAAAAGAAAATAGGATTTAGGATTAGAGATTAGTTGGATAGCCTAGTATTAAACATACCCTTAGTAAATTAACAATCTGACTTTTTGTGCTAATGTATTTTTTTCATTAGCAAGGGGGGCATGTGGTATCTGAGCTGCCCACTGTCTGCCCATGGCCTGCCTTAATTAGATTATAAGTTATAGTTTACAATAGTCTAGATATTAAAAATTAGGAGGCATAGGATAGTTAGTGAAGCCATAGCATTTAACCTTTTAACTGACTAGGAGCAGAGGGAACAAAGGCCAGACAGTCCGACTCCTTTGAGGAGGGGGGAGAGAGTAGTAAATGGGGAGACTTAAGATTAGAACAAAAGGCATTGATTGCTATCAAAGGATGGAAGACAGAAGAAGTCACACCTTTACACACTCAAACAGAGGAAGGAAGAGGCACACACACACAAAAACAGCAGCTGTATTGTCTTAAGGGCAGAGAGGAGCAGAAGGGGGGCTCTGGGCAAGGAACTTGAAAGGTTAGAGAAAGGGGGGTCTTTGGGGGGAGAAGGTCCTGAATGTGATAAGCAAATGGTCAACTTTTGTTAAGGCAAGGTTCAAAGGAGGAGACAAGATGCAAGGTGAGATAATAGCAGGAAGAGAAACAATGGGACTTACACACTCAAACGCACGGGGAGCAAACGCACACACATTTTACAGTAAACTTTTGATTGGACAGAGGGAGAGAAAGGAGAGCCGTGAGTGGTCAGGATAGGAGGGAGAGGTGGAGTCAGATAGGAGGGGCTAAAGAAAGTGAGAGGTTATTTAACTCAGCGCAGAGCAGAAAAGGCTAGAGCTTAACCTGACTTTTTTTAGATTTTTAGAGATTCTCCTCTTAGGCTTTTCTAAAACTCTCTCAAGACTTAGTTTATTTTTCTCTCGGTGATTACCTGCTAGAAGTCACCTTGTCCTTTTGTATGTTGAAGTTTTCATTTGAATAAACCCTGTTCGATTGAGACCTGAAAACATCTGCCTCCGCCTGCTTCTCTTCTTCATGATTTTTTGAGATACTGCCCACACATCGACCTGCCTTGGAGACGACATTCTCTATGCCAACTCACATGTATCTGGGCTCCTCTACTCTTCCCTGCAGCTGTAGGCTCCTGCTATGCCAACTCACATGTATCTGGGCTCCTTATTGCCACATACATAAAGGGAATACAATTAGGCCAGACTGTGGCAGGGAGGGAGGGATAGAGTCTGCGGAGAGGCTTGGAATAAGCACAGTCGCTTCTCTTAGCTCAGATTAGAATTTAAAATATGGTCAATTCAATGGGCTGTGTCGTGGGTGACAGATATGAGTTGTGACACTAATGATGAAAAGTGCTGGGAAAATGTCTCATTGTCTTTGGCAGTAGCCCACAAATGAGAAAGCAAACTTAGCTGGATATTCATTAGATTAGCTGGGAAACTTTTGCATGCTTCCTCAACTCAACGACGACTATAATGAGATTCCAAATGCTGAAGTGGAGCTGTTCAGTGGCCACCAATAGGATCATGCAGTTGTACTATGGCACCTCGCAAGGGCCACTTTGTGTAAACGTTTAACCCTTCCCCCACCTTCTCTTTTTGTGTTTGAACTTTCCTGCTTATGTTTGTCAGGATAAAGAGAGACACAAAATATTCCCTTACATGAATCAAAAGAAAACGTAGAATGGCTGCTTTTGAGTGCAGCATCATAACGAGGCAGATCCCTGCCTCTCTGGTGAATGATCTAAAGCAGCATCATAACTGGTGAATGATCTAAAGCAGCATCATAACTGCTGAATGATCTAAAGCAGCATCATAACTGGTGAATGATCTAAAGCAGCATCATAACTGCTGAATGATCTAAAGCAGCATCATAACTGCTGAATGATCTAAAGCAGCATCATAACTGCTGAATGATCTAAAGCAGCATCATAACTGGTGAATGATCTAAAGCAGCATCATAACTGGTGAATGATCTAAAGCAGCATCATAACTGGTGAATGATCTAAAGCAGCAGCATAACTGCTGAATGATCTAAAGCAGCATCATAACTGCTGAATGATCTAAAGCAGCATCATAACTGGTGAATGATCTAAAGCAGCATCATAACTGGTGAATGATCTAAAGCAGCAGCATAACTGGTGAATGATCTAAAGCAGCTGTCTCAATTCAAACAGAAAGGAACTGGACCACAGGCTGTTCTCCTCTACATTTATGCCCCTGGCCAAAGCCTCACCACAGCCTTGATCTGCTCTGGTTACACCGATCATAAAGTGCTCCAAGCTGCACCTTCCAGACTCCATCCAGTCAGCCTCCTTCACTCCTGATATGAGACGTCTAAGGCAGGAACCAAACATCAGATGTTTTACTCTTCAGACCATAGTGGAGTTCATAGACCCAATGTGGAGGCTGTTTTCATTTGCTCTTTATACTGAATATTTCTTTGGAAAGTGAACAGGCAATGTCACTGTCTAGTGTCTAGATGCTGTATCAATCCATCTACTGACATGAAGGGGGAATGCAAAGCACCTAGTGTGTGTGTGTGTGTGTGTGTGTGTGTGTGTGTGTGTGTGTGTGTGTGTGTGTGTGTGTGTGTGTGTGTGTGTGTGTGTGTGTGTGTGTGTGTGTGTGCGCGTGTGTTTGTGCGTGCGTGCGTGTGTGTGTGTGTCCTTAAACCGGAGGCAAAACGGTAAGCCATGGGGACTATGGGGCATTACATTAATGAAATAGCTACCTGTCCTTACAGGTATAGTCTTTCAGTAATATTGAAGTTTTATACCCCTCATCAAATCCTTTCTCTTTGCCTGCTGGATTCTGCAAGTTTGGATGGGAGTCAAACGGCAGTACAAGTGCATTTTTGGCCCCATATATTGGCCCCATATTCAGTATCCAATTTCAACATTTGTGAAACAGATTTGAAGGTTAGGAGAGCATTTCAGATATTGAAGTCACATCCAACAGTCTCAGAAGGTAAAGGGTCAAGTAGTTTCTCATGATCCTTCTGGTGTTATAATGGTTTAAAAACACAAACTGTTAAACAAATGCCGTTTATGAGCCACAGTGAGGTCAAAGCCTTTCTATAGTGTAGAGGCAATAAGAGAATAAGAGCAAAATGTCTTTATAATAAATAACACAAATGTCCAACATGTTATCGTCATGCTACTAAGAATAATCTAATGATAGAACCCTTCACATAGAAAGGAGCTAGTTGAGGTGGTTCAGACATCTAGTCAGGATGCCTCCTGGTCTCCTCCCCAGGCAGGTTCAGCTGGGAGGAGACCACGGGGGGTAGACCGAGGACCAGATGGAGGGATTACATCTCTTCACTGGCCTGGGAACGCCTTGGAATCTTCCAGTCAGAGCTGGTTAATGTGGTCTGGGAATGCCTTGGAATCCTCCAGTCAGAGCTGGTTAATGTGGTCTGGGAACACCTTGGAATCCTCCAGTCGGAGCTGGTTAATGTGGTCTGGGAACGCCTTGGAATCCTCCAGTCAGAACTGGTTAATGTGGTCTGGGAACACCTTGGAATCCTCCAGTCAGAGCTGGTTAATGTGGTCTGGGAACACCTTGGAATCCTCCAGTCAGAGCTGGTTAATGTGGTCTGGGAATGCCTTGGAATCCTCCAGTCAGAGCTGGTTAATGTGGTCTGGGAACACCTTGGAATCCTCCAGTCAGAGCTGGTTAATGTGGTCTGGGAACACCTTGGAATCCTCCAGTCGGAGCTGGTTAATGTGGTCTGGGAATGCCTTGGAATCCTCCAGTCAGAGCTGGTTAATGTGGTCTGGGAACACCTTGGAATCTTCCAGTCAGAGCTGGTTAATGTGGTCTGGGAACACCTTGGAATCCCCCAGTCAGAGCTGGTTAATGTGGTCTGGGAACACCTTGGGATCCTCCAGTCGGAGCTGGTTAATGTGGTCTGGGAATGCCTTGGAATCCTCCAGTCAGAGCTGGTTAATGTGGTCTGGGAACACCTTGGAATCTTCCAGTCAGAGCTGGTTAATGTGGTCTGGGAATGCCTTGGAATCCTCCAGTCAGAGCTGGTTAATGTGGTCTGGGAACGCCTTGGAATCCTCCAGTCGGGGCTGGTTAATGTGGTCTGGGAACACCTTGGAATCCTCCAGTCGGAGCTGGTTAATGTGGTCTGGGAATGCCTTGGAATCCTCCAGTCAGAGCTGGTTAATGTGGTCTGGGAACGCCTTGGAATCCTCCAGTCAGAGCTGGTTAATGTGGTCTCGGAACACCTTGGAATCCTCCAGTCGGAGCTGTTTAATGTGACCTGGGAACACCTTGGAATCCCCCAGTCAGAGCTGGTTAATGTGGCCTGGAAACACCTTGGAATCCTCCAGTCAGAGCTGTTTAATGTGACCTGGGAACGCCTTGAAATCCCCCAGTCAGAGCTGGTTAATGTGGCCTGGGAACACCTTGGAATCCCCCAGTCAGAGCTGGTTAATGTGGCCTGGGAACACCTTGGAATCCCCCAGTCAGAGCTGGTTAATGTGGCCTGGGAACACCTTGGAATCCCCCAGTCAGAGCTGGTTAATGTGGTCTGGGAACACCTTGGAATCCTCCAGTCAGAGCTGGTTAATGTGGCCTGGGAACACCTTGGATCCCCCAGTCGGAGCTGGTTAATGTGGCCTGGGAACACCTTGGAATCCTCCAGTCGGAGCTGGTTAATGTGGTCTGGGAACACCTTGGAATCCTCCAGTCGGAGCTGGTTAATGTGGCCTGGGACCACATTAGGGAAAGGGAGGTTTGGGGTCCCCTGCTGGATCTGGTACCACCGCGACCCGACTCTGGATAAGCGGCGGTTGAAGATGGATGGATACAGTATAAATACCAGTATACTGAACAGATTACCATTGAATACAGTATAATATCCTCTGGACTGAGATAACACAGAAAGCAGTCATGCAGTTAAAAGAGAGGCAGTAAATAACCTGAGAGAATTCCCAGGAAAAAAGTCGTCCCACATTACATAATAATAAATCCCACCCCACTTTCCTGACCCTGTAAAGTCAAATAAATGAAAAAGAAAAAACACGATTTTATCCTGAAGGTTAGTTTGGGGCCTCCCTCTGTGATAACCGCAGAGCTGTGACCAAACGTTACTGCTCCTTACTAAAACACTGCGCTCAGTCTGCGAGAGAGAGAGAGCCCCGCACTGTCAGCATATATTTATACCCTCAGAGGTCACATGACCATAAAGCCTGGAGGGAGGGAGAAAACAAACTGTCTGTGTGTGTTTGCCAGCAAAACCAAAGGACACCACGATAATATCCAGGACGGTGATGTGAGTCCCTCTGCCTGGAGGCCTCCATTACTCTCATACCCCCTTTTCCCCATCTGGAACCTAGTGCTGGTACTACTGGGGTGGTGCTGCATCGCAGCGGATTGCTTTTCCACAGGTTAGAGCTAGCTAGATAACCATGTCACATCACGTCACTGAATACGTCTGAATACTTAGCACCAACATGGTGAGCTAGCTAGATAGCCACGTCACGTCACGTCACTGAATACGTCTGAATACTTAGCACCAACATGGTGAGCTAGCTAGATAGCCATGTCACGTCACGTCACTGAATACGTCTGAATACTTAGCACCAACATGGTGAGCTAGCTAGATAGCCACGTCACGTCACGTCACTGAATACGTCTGAATACTTAGCACCAACATGGTGAGCTAGCTAGATAGCCATACGTCACGTCACTGAATACATCTGAATACTTAGCACCAACATGGTGAGCTAGCTAGATAGCCACGTCACGTCATGTCACTGAATACGTCTGAATACTTAGCACCAACATGGTGAGCTAGCTAGATAGCCACGTCACGTCACGTCACTGAATACATCTGAATACTTAGCACCAACATGGTGAGCTAGCTAGATAGCCATGTCACGTCACGTCACTGAATACGTCTGAATACTTAGCACCAACATGGTGAGCTAGCTAGATAGCCATGTCACGTCACGTCACTGAATACATCTGAATACTTAGCACCAACATGGTGAGCTAGCTAGATAGCCACGTCACGTCACGTCACTGAATACATCTGAATACTTAGCACCAACATGGTGAGCTAGCTAGATAGCCATGTCACGTCACGTCACTGAATACATCTGAATACTTAGCACCAACATGGTGAGCTAGCTAGATAGCCGTACGTCACATCACTGAATACGTCTGAATACTTAGCACCAACATGGTGAGCTAGCTAGATAGCCGTACGTCACATCACTGAATACGTCTGAATACTTAGCACCAACATGGTGAGCTAGCTAGATAGCCATGTCACGTCACGTCACTGAATACATCTGAATACTTGGACGAAATTCTTTTAATCTGTTGGAATGTCTAAGTGTAATATAGATGCAAAGGACTGTGTAATTGGCTCGTTATAACACACATTCCAGATAATTCACTAGGCACGATGTCTCTCCCCTGCTCCTGGCTGCTCATGGCTGCTCCTGGCTTGCTGCTCTGGCTGCAGCTGCACTGATCACAGTCCGCCCAGGTTGACAGTCACACTGGGAGCCTCTCTGCTGCAGGGGATCGCTTCTCTCCGTGGACTGGGCCGGCTGCGCACGTCGTGAGCGATTTAGACATCTCCACGCTACTTTGTTTTAGTTTCAGTCAGACTTTGGATGCAATTATTTTAGATACAAGGATGCTTTGCTCCGTGTAATGATCTTTCCATTGATACAGTGCCATGCTTTCTTCGTCTGCAGAAGCGATAATCCTACCCTCAGCCTTTGACGTAAGCGGTTCTTTCGGCTCTCCAGGAAGGACTTGGTGCCACTCTGGAACCAGTTTCCCTGGCCGAAACGCAAAGAACTGGTTCGAGACGGTCCTGGAACCATCTTTGTTAATCCACCTACTCTGTAGATGGAAACACTCGCCCCTCGCATGTCTCCAGAATATAGTTCCGCTCCCCACAGTGGCGCTGGAGCAGCACCCTAATAGATGTTTAATGTGGTGGCTTTGTCTGAAGTCACCATCATGCCTCTCCTCTCCTCTCCTCTCCTCTCCTCTCCTCTCCTCTCCTCTCCTCTCCTCTCCTCTCCTCTCCTCTCCTCTCCTCTCCTCTCCTCTCCTCTCCTCTCCTCTCCTCTCCTCCTCCTCACACTCATCCAATAAGAGGCTTTGATATATGAGGACCAGTCACAGCAGCTGAAGACTCCCACATGACAGGTCCCTGTCAGAAGAGCTAATCCCAGTTTCCACTTGTACCCATCAGTCATACTGTAATGATCCATACTGTCATAATCTCACTCCCTTCACCTCTCTCTCTCATACACACACACACACACACACACACACACACGCGCACGCACGCACGCACGCATGCACACGCGCGCGCACGCACACACACACACACACACACACACACACACACACACACTCCCAGGCTTTCACATTCACACACCTTTAAACATTGGGTCACATCATCAGTCCTTCCTCCCGCTGTCTTACAGATACATGAGTCGTTGGAGCTAACTGCTAAATTATAGGTAACGCTATACAATAAGGGGATACTACTTAACAGTTAATTATTGCGTAAAAAGCAGTAATTAATCCTTCGTTAACATTGGCCATAAGCTTGCTCTAACCTTAACCTCAGTGACTCGTCATGCCTCAACCAAACCACAATAGTTAACATTAGTAAATGATTACCAGACGCTAGTTAACTGTTAATTACTAGTTAGTGAATGTGCCCTTATTGTAAAGTGTTACCATATAACTACATAAAGGATATTGTCCATCAGCAATAGCATTGTTGTGTTGATGTTATGAACCAAATCCTGCTTTGTTGAACGGGTAATGAGCATTGAGCTGTTGTAGTTGTAGTTGGTAAAACGTTCCAAGACGGAGACAGACGGAGACAGCAACCACAGTTTTCCTTTCATGGCGCATGCTGTTGTTTTATTCCAAACTTATGTGTTGTCTATTTATTTCAAAGTCTCAGACACCCTGCTGACAGCTCATTTCCTTTGATCAATAAAAAATGCCACATATTGAAAGGGAAAACTTCAGTTGCTGACAAGTCTTGGGAGGTTCCGCTTCCCCGTTCTTACGAGCGTACAATACCTAACCCTCAAACTATCTGATTTGGAAATAGTGGAATATTCTTTTATGCTGTGGAATGCATGTTCCTGCATGTGAAGACGTCCAACCAAATCTTTTCTTCTCCAGCCGTCAGGCGGGGCCTAACCTGATGCTGCCAGATGTATGGAGGTTGTTTCACAGTGAATTTGTGAACTCAACACCGCCCCATCTGGCGGAGTCAGGTTAGGCGGGTCCCTCATCCTTCAATATTCTATAAGGGGCAAGGCACCCAAGGCTAAAGATCAAGATGAAGACAAATGCCTCCAATATCTTTGTCATGACACAAGCAGGACACCTCACCCTCCGCAGGACACCTCGCCCTCAGCTCGCTCTTCTCAGGACACCTCACCCTCAGCTTGCACTTCTCAGGACACCTCACCCTCAGCTTGCACTTCTCAGGACACCTCACCCTCAGCTCACACTTCTCAGGACACCTCACCCTCAGCTTGCACTTCTCAGGACACCTCACCCTCAGCTTGCACTTCTCAGGACACCTCACCCTCAGCTCACACTTCTCAGGACACCTCACCCTCAGCTTGCACTTCTCAGGACACCTCACCCTCAGCTTGCACTTCTCAGGACACCTCACCCTCAGCTTGCACTTCTCAGGACACCTCACCCTCAGCTCACACTTCTCAGAACACCTCACCCTCAGCTTGCTCTTCTCAGGACACCTCACCCTCAGCTTGCACTTCTCAGAACACCTCGCCCTCAGCTTGCACTTCTCACATATTGTCCAGTCAAACAGGGTTATGGTTCTCTGGTTAGCAAGGCAGAGCGGAGAACTTCCCAGCTGTCACTTCTCACTTGTCTTGAGGATGCAGCAGACAGCTCCAGAAACAAGGATAAGCCCAGACCTTTAGTTTTAAACACTGATCAAATCAGCAAAATGCAGCCATAAGACCCAATACATGTCTTTATCACATGTTTAGAAATATGAATGAAATCTATGTATTTTTTTCTCTCCAATGTGGGCGGTTTAGGCCATTAGCATAGCATATGTCTTATGAATAAGCCGGATGGCTATTCCTCAGTCAACCCAATACTCCCATTGGGCTTGTTGTACCTTATGTACAGTTGTACGTCAAATCCAAAACATGTTTCATGGAAAGTTCTTGGACCAAACACAAAAAGCAACTCTCCGCAGCACTTATTATTAAAATCCAATTTCTTAACATCTAGCTAATGTTTGAGAAATTCCACAATGTTGCTGTGGTTGAAAACCTCCTAAAGGAGCTCCCAGGGTGAGAACAGAATGGAAGATGTTAAATCTGATGTCTGCACTATAATTCAGCTATGACACACAGGACAGAAAGAGAGAGGCTAAGCTCTTGAAAACAAGCCTCGTCTCGGCCACAAGAATCCAAGTGAACAGAACAGTGTGTTTTCAATTATAGGAAACCAGCTTGACCAGAAGCTGCTTCATTTAGCCCAGCTGCCTGTCCTGCAGGCCCGGCTCCACCATGAAGTGACTGAGGGGGCAGTTACAATTGTGAGGGGGGGGGGGGGGGGGCAATTTGAAAATGGCCATGCCAGTTTTTCCCTCGCCAGAAATGTGGCCTAATATGCTAAGAAAGAACTATGGTCCCCCCTTTTTTTCTGAAAATAAATAAATAAATAAATAAATGAATGAATAAATAAATAAATAAATAAATAAATAAATAAATAAATAAATAAATAAATAAATAAATAAATAAATAAATAAATAATACAAACAAGTTACTCATTCCCTCACCCTCCCTTCCGTACCCTAGCCCCCCTTTATAATAACAAACCAATCGCCAGAATGAAATGTCGGCTTAGGCTACATTTCTGCAATCCAAGGTTTACATTGAGATTGTACATAATATACGTATATGTACAATCTCAATGTAAATTTGAAAGAAAATATCTGCATGACGTTCGCGGTCTTAAAGGGATACACACACAAATGAGGAATATACACGCAAATGCTGCATCAGGTATCAATGGGTTAAAATGTATGTTGATATTGTATACCCTGGTTTTCAGACAAGTAAAATGGCAATGTTTTATTCAGGCGATTGGGTTGCCCCTTCACTTCAACTGCCTCACCGGCATTCACAGAGATCCCCAAAGACTTCCACGCCACGGAGTTGGAGGGAGATAAAGCTTGGTCTGATGTTTGATTTACGGTGCCTACTGCAGCCATGCATCCAGTGGCAGGCTATACTGCCCCCCCCCCCCCCCCTCTACCAGGCCACAACCTGCCTTGGCAGCCCAGTGATGAGTTGTCAGGCTGCAGCCAGCCCTTTTATATACTGCCAACAAAACGAGTCTGGCGGAGAATAAAGTGGCCTATAGGCGAAAGCCCTGCCTGCATGGCTGCTGGGAGATGGAGTGTTTTTGCTGCTGTAGGGATCCACAGCACAGTGGGACAAAGACGGCTTCCATGCACACAGTGAGGCATTCCACAAGCACGCACGCATCGCTACGGAAACACAACGATTACAGTTCCCACCGGTTTCGGTGAGAATTTGAATGCTTTTATTTTTTTTATTTTTTTTATTATTTTTTTTGCACACAGCAAAACAACAACAGAATGAAGTACATGCAAACATTGTGCAGGTAAGAGACAAACCCTAGAGAGCTTATACGAGGATCTCAGAAATTAAACCAAAGTGAACAACAGTTACAACAAAAACATACAATATAAACAAGAAGGTATAATAAACAAGGTGTTTAAAAGGCAATATACGGTGTAGTGTGTGATGTGCGAAGACTGACTCAATAGAGAGGTTCTGATATTGGATTTATAAGAGATGATGGATGATGCGTGTTTGCCTATGTGGCTATATTTATTCCATACTATAGTATGGCCCCTCTGTAGCATATTGAGAATTGGTTATTGGTAGTGTGACAGTATGGGGGGTGAAGGTGAGTCAATGTCTCGTATTATGTACAGCCTTTGTGGAGACAAGCCAAAGCTTCATAGAGCCAGTCCCATTTAGAGTCAGTCCACTATGAAGGCTTTCAAAGGACCACGTTAATGAGTTTTACCAGTCCTGCTACCCAAAGGTATTGTGGTGTCCCAAAGGTATTGTGGTGTCCCGTAGAGCCCAGAAACTCTGTCATTGTCAAGAAAATGTGATGGTTAAAATGTGATAAGGCAGAATATAGATGATGGATGGTGTAGTGGTGTCGGGCGTAGATCAACCACAAGACAACAGATATGATTCAGATGCAGCTTGCACATTATGAGCCCGTGTGAGACATTGATATATGAGCGTTTGGGGGGAAAGCTCCCGCTGTACGCCGAGTGTTTACGTTACGATCATAATCAGTGACATTTCTCCTGTTTCTCCTTCGCCATAAGTCACACTGTGTCTTATTGGGCCATTTGAAAACACAGAACAGAGGTGGAGAAAAGCAGAGCAAGCGTTTCACACTGGAACAACATCAGCTGAACAACTTGGAGATGTTGATATTTTGTGACTGGACAGCGAGGAGGCGAGAGAGAAACTTGAGAGGGCACTCATTATCGCTGCTTTGACCCATAGGAGCAGGGACAGGAAGGAAGCCGGACACATTGCCAAAACAGAACTGTTTTTCTTTTTTTTACCCCCTCCTGCAAACAGAGCGAGCGAGCACACATAATGAGATTCGTTGTTTTTCCTCAGGAATGAACGGGATGAAATTGTTATCTCGGAACATCTCTTGACATTCTATTATTATAAAAAACTCAAGGTTCCAATTCAGCTTATTTCTCTTTTTTGCAATCCATGTCCATGCAATTTTCCGCAAGCTCTGCTGTGTTTTGTGGCATCGGAAAAAGGTCATTCTCACAGCAGTTCTTAAATGTGGGAAATATCTACAGGGTAAATATAATTGTAGCATCAATCTACAGTGAGTAGGGTTATTAACCTTGATGTCGTTAAACGTAATAATACAATTACAACGACGACGACGACAACAACAACAAGGAAAAAAGCCTTTTCCACTGCAGCTGGCTCTCGTGTTGAATACTTCCTACAAAACATCGAAAATCACTGTGGCCGGAAAATGTAGAAATGTCGTCCCCTCCTGCTGTTATAATCTCTCATATAAAGCAGTGGGGCGTTAAAGTCCTACTTTTATGGGCTCATATCTACATAATAGTCATAGCAAACACATGTGGTCTGCTTAGTGCCAGTGTCCTGAGGGCAGTGCTGCCATAGCAAGTTCCATGGCATAGTACTGCCAGGTCTGAAAGCCCAGGTCTAAATATGTCGGTTCAGTAAACTCAGTTCAGTTAACTGTATTTCTTCTGATTGAGTGAGTCATGACATTGTAATTCAATTTCAAATGTGTTATTTCCAGTTTGTTACTAGTCTCGCTGGCCAGCCTCCTCTCCCTTCCGTCCGAGGAGTCTGGCGCCGCAGGTCTCCATAGTGGGATTGCGATGGGCGGCGCTTAGCGGCAGTGCCCTTGGAAAATAGTTTCAAACAATCCAACTTGCTGTTTTCAGCGTGTAGCAACGAGCTAGCGTGTAGGTTTCTGCCGTTAGCTTGCTTGCTAGTTAGCGTTGTTGTTTTCCCTGAGGCGGCAGGGGACATTTATAAAAGCGGAAGCCGCTCTGATTGACATGGTCGGAGCCAATGACAGAGCTTCTTAAGCGGGGAGCGGACATCCGGCTGCCACTGAAACCGACGCCTCCAATGGGAGAGCAGAGTAGAGCAGGGGAGGGTTTATCCCAGTTATGGAGACCTGCGGCGCCAGACTCCTCGGACGGAAGGGAGAGGAGGCTGGCCAGCGAGACTAGTTTGTTACTGAATATTTCTTTGATCCTTGGGTGACAGTGACGCATTATATTGGTCAGCCCTATCTGTGTTTGGCTCGTTGCTGTATTCCTAACTGCCATGAATGACCTTATCACCATCGTCTCTCAACATCGCCGACCAAACCAGTCTCTATTTCCATCCATTCATCCATCCTCAACCGCTTATCTGGGATCGGGTCGCGGAGGAAGCCCTTCCAGCAGGCGGACCCCAAACTTCCCTTTCCCTGGCCACATTAGCCAGCTCTGATTGGGGGATCGATCCCAAGGTGTTCCCAGGCCAGCGTGGTGGAGATATCTCTCCACCTCTCTATTTATTGCAATCTATTATAACTTATGAAGTGGTGACTTAATAATATGCTGGCACTCGTTTATTGTCATGTGCCTTTAGATTGAGAGATGAGTCAGTGTTTTCTCATTCATCGTGGAGTATCATTTTCTGAGACCGCGTCGAATTCTGCACGAACGCAGCGCATTCAAAAATATTTGTAATAATGTTTGCAGGCCACATACTCTTGTTCCCCTTGTTCTGTATTTTCACTATACTTGCACATTTCTTGTCGACAAACTGCACAGTGGGTTACATATATTTACAGTTTAAATAATGCATTCTGTCGTTCATGCATCCACACCTCATGAATAAGGATGATGTCAAACCAGCAGCACGTGAAATCAGTTTATGGACAGAAATGGGGAAAGGAATCCAGGAGGAATAACATGACATGAGAGCTGTGCTCATTTGTGACACTATGCAAAGAGCCTGCAGGGGCCGGTCGCACAAAACACCCCTTAAATCTTCTCCTTAAGGTGAAACATTTGAAGGAAAACGTAAGCACAACATTTAAGCAGCATGCGAGCTGGTGTGGTTTACTGCAACACACACAGTTCACATCACTTCCATTCAGGCTGAGCTCTTACAAAAACACTGATATATCCTTTTGGATGTTGTATGATAAATTGCTTTGAATGGCTTTTCCCAAGCAGTCAGCATGACAGTGCCTTGGTCCACCTTTTCCCATAACAAAGCGAGTGTAACCACAAGACAAAGATCTTGTTTTTATGAGTAGCCTATTGCTCACATCCTTGTTTTTCACTTTCACCTAATCATTATCATACTGGCCAATATGCTTTTGCACCCGTAGGAATATCACTGTCCATGCATTGTCTATTATTGTTTATAATAATATTTACTGTCCATGCATCGTCTGTTATTGTTTATAATAATATTTACTGTCCATGCATTGTCTGTTATTGTTTAATATTTACTGTCCATGCATTGTCTGTTATTGTTTATAATAATATTTGCTGTCCATATGTATTGTCTGTTATTGTTTATAATAAAGGTGTAGGGAAGTTGTAGCCTCCGCTTGAGTTACGCTGGATCCGTTAGGTAGGAACTCGCCACGGGTGATCGATCAGAACCACGGAGATGTCTTTCAAGCTTTATTGAAATATCACAGGCAGAAGTAAAGCAGAAGCAACAGATAGAGAAAGGTAAGATAGAATAGCGACAGAGGGAACTCTGACATCATCACCGATGATGTCACCGCAGTGACAGTCGGCCTGAGAGGGCCTTTCCTCCAGCCTTTTCTACAAAAGGTGTAAGTTAAGATTTTCCTGTCCGAGTTAAGGTGTCCATAAGATAAAACCGGTTGCACAAATCACCCTTAAATCTTCTCTTTAAGGTTAAACATTTGAAGGAAAACGTAAGCACAAGATTTAAGGGTGTTTTGTGCAATTTTATGAACACCTTAACTCTGACTCTTAAGGAAAATCTTAACTTAAGGTGCTTTGTGCAACCGGCCCCTGGAGCTTAGCACAGGCTTTACACATACTTCGAATGGAGCCAGTCATTTACAGCAGAGAGTCATTGTGAATGCCTTGGAAACATCCCATTGGTGTATTGAGACTATTTTTATTGCTTAAAGTTATGAATAAATGAATGTAAACTGGTTGCATCTCGCATGAGACCAGACAACCAAGTCATTCAAAGTGGGATGAAGCTTTGCTGCAATGATCGAGGGAGGCAAGGAAAGGGGGAGAGCTGGAGGACACGAGGAGAGGAGGAGAGAGGATGCAGTGTGGAGGACACAAGGAGAGGAGGAGAGAGAGGATGCAGTGTGGAGGACACGAGGAGAGGAGGAGAGAGAGGATGCCGTGTGGGGAGAAAACACTTCATATAATCATTACAGTAAGTGATGCACAAGACTGGAGCCTGCTTAGGGAGGACGAGTGTGGAGAGCTGGGCACAGCAGGGGGCGTTGCAGAGTGGAGTCTCACCACAGATGAAGCATGGCTTGATCTAATCAGGTGTTTGATAATGCAGGCATGTTGGGCCACATACAGTGAGAGGAGGACAGCAGCTGCAGTTGGAGGACACATCTCCAAAAGCACAACTTTCAACTGAACCGTGTAAGGAGAGAAAGAGTCATGATACACGTTGGAGCATGCAATCACTGTGTGTGTGTGTGTGTGTGTGTGTGTGTGTGTGTGTGTGTGTGTGTGTGTGTGTGCGTGCGTGCGTGCGTGCGTGCGTGCGTGTGTGTGTGTGTGTGTGAGCCAGGCTTACCATGGATTTGACAAAAAAAAAAAAAAAAAAAACTCCACGGCTGATACTACTGTCTTTCGGAGGCTGTGGCGGGCTCATTTCTAAACCTAGTGTGATGATTCTTATACCATGTAAAACTAGAAGACCTAAGGAATGGATTGGTACCAACAACGTCAACCTACCATGTCAGGAAGGGGGCTATGCATTGATGCCTCATCGTGGACCCCTGGTTGCAACGCCTAGAATCGCCCCCATGGGCGTCGAGCCGCACAGCACCTCGGCGCTGTCCGCAGTGCTGAACTGGACAATGGGCCCTGCAGCAGTGTGCTGCAGAGAAACCCTTATTAGCAAGAGGCACGTCTCGTCTTTTATTATCATCTTTCTTTGGTCCAGCTGCTCATCTGTAGGCCCACCCACACTATGAGTCCTGGAGCCACTACTCTCACACACACACACACACACACACACACACACACACACAAACACACGCGTGCACACACACACACACACACACACACACACACACACACACACACACACGCGCACACACACACACACACACACATACACACACACAAAGACACACACACACACACACACGCACAATTGTATGTATGTATGTATGTAATGGATGTATGTATGTATGTATGTACTGTATGTATGTATGTATGTATGCACACACATGACTCACTCACACACATGTGCACACACATTATAGTATTCATCAGCTGCTGGGCGACAGGCCAGACAGACTGTGGCGAGCAAACAGCTGCTCTGACATATCACCTTTCAATACCTCACCAAAAGCCCGGCTCTGTGGTCCACTAATGTCCATAGATACAGTCGGAACGGAAATGTCCTGGTTCCCCACAGAATGTTCATTGATCACCAAACAAATAGAGTCAGAACAACACACAGGAATCCTTTCATGATACAGCCAGATGGTGTCGCGTCCTTGTACCCAACGTATACAAGATTGAGATTCAATTAAATCGGTAATTGCATTTCTACAGTTTTATAGGTTGTGCTGGAGAAGAAAGACCATAATTGGCGTTATTTGTCCAGCTTTAAACAAAACATGTATGAACGGCACTCTAAATAAGACGTAATCTAAACCATTTCTGCAAATGAGTCATTTTGTTTTGCATTATATTTAAAAATAGATATGGCCGTGTATTCAACCCACTTAAACTGTCCACTCCAAACCTACTGATAAATGAAATAGTAGAGACAAAGAATCAATAACTCCTTTTTAATGTTTTGTTTTTTTCCACTTTTCTTTTTGGCAGCCTTTTTTGGCAGCCCTGCCTTTCACTCGCACAGTCAGTATGCATCATTTGAAGCGTGAGTGTTTGAGCTGTTACAGCAGCAGAGCGACCATGCAACCTCTCTCCTCTCTCAAACTGAAGTATGAATATGAAACAACATCCAATCAGTTACAGCTTTTTTCCCCACGTGGATCATTTGAAACCATGGCTCACTTGGAAACGTCAAGCCTGGATCCGTACCTGACGGCTGTGATGCCACCGCTGAATGAAGGTGTAGCAGCCTGGAGCTGCTGTGGTTTACTGCAACACGCACAGTTCATATCACTTCCATCCAGGCTGAGCTCTTACAAAAACACTGATATCCTTTTGGATGTTGTATGATAAATTGCTTTGAATGGCTTTTCCCAAGGAGTCAGCATGACAGTGCCTTGGTCCACCTTTTCCCATAACAAAGCGAGTGTAACCACAAGACAAAGATCTTGTTTTTATGAGTAGCCTATTGCTCACATCCTTGTTTTTAACTTTCACCTAATCATTATCATACTGGCCAATATGCTTTTGCACCCGTAGGAATATCACTGTCCATGCATTGTCTGTTATTGTTTATAATAATATTTACTGTCCATGCATTGTCTGTTATTGTTTATAATAATATTTACTGTCCATGCATTGTCTGTTATTGTTTATAATAATATTTACGGTCCATGCATTGTCTGTTATTGTTTATAATAATATTTACTTTCCATGCATTGTCTACTATTGTTTATAATATTTACTGTCCATGCATTGTCTGTTATTGTTTATAATAATATTTACTGTCGATGCATTGTCTGTTATTGTTTATAATATTTACTGTCCATGCATTGTTTACTATTGTTTATAATAATATTTACTGTCCATGCATTGTCTGCTATTGTTTATAATAATATTTACTGTCCATGCATTGTCTGTTATTGTTTATAATAATATTTACTGTCCATGCATTGTCTGTTATTGTTTATAATAATATTTACTGTCCATGCATTGTCTGTTATTGTTTATAATAAAGGTGTTTTTGCTTTTCTACATCAATATGTAGCCTGTCATTTGCATATTGGGTTGCCTGCTCAGTCACTTGCATGCATTACATTCATGAATAAGTTTGCATGTCCAGTGTGAGAGAATGCGGAGGTGAGTCCGCAGGACGTGGAGTAAACGAGTTAGGGGTGAACGAGCAATAATTTGTTCATAAATACTATGAAATATAACGGCTTATTCAAGGTGGTCATTTTCAGTAAGTACAGGGAAGAAGCAAACCTGCTTACACACTTAGCAAAAATCTCCTTTAAGCCTGTGACACAGATTGTGGTTTGACCACAGAGGGAGGGAGCTGCCAGCATTCCCGTCCAGAGAAAAGCTGTTTGGATTAAAACTGTTTCGCATGTGACTGAATCTCATTCCCGTAAAACAATGCGTCTTGCCATGAGGCTGCTTTAGTCATCCGAATGCAATAATATACACGATTATCCAAATACAATAATATACACCATTATTTATTCATTTACTGAGAGATCTTGAAATGCTCAGCTGGAGTTGTGGAGTTGGTGTCCTGATACAGTGTTGTGCGCCAGAGTAGAATCAACAATAAAAATAGTGAATTAAGATACAATATTGGATTTACAGTATGGAGAGTCATAAGTAGCTATGCTATATCACTCTTGCGTGTTTTTGTATGCTCTTGAACTACGCTTTGAAACACTTTTAAAATTGTCAGCATTAATGCTACCAAGTCTCTATTTCACATCAACAAATACGGTATCATTTCAAACAATGGCATCTGAATCGACTTGTCCTCTATTATGATCGCAGCATCACATGTAACATAATTGCACTGAAGTGTGTTCATCTGAGTTGAAACTGTAAAGCCACATGTTATCTGTAATAATATCATGAATGAGATGTATGTTTACCTGGGTGTCTCACATGAGTGCAGACAGGAAAGCCATGCAGCCACACACACACACAGGGACATGAAACATGAGCGCAGCAGTAACCTCATTACTGTGACTGCATTAGAGAGAGAGGGGGGCCCTGTGTTTAGCACTGCCTGGGCCCACTGTGACTGCATTAGAGTGAGAGGGGGGCCCTGTGTTTAGCACTGCCTGGGCCCATGATTTCATTACAGATGCTTGATTCAATACTAACAACTGAGATGACTTCAGGTCAATGACTCAATGACAGCGCTGTGGGCAACGCCATCAATCACCTCCAAACAACCTCTGTCTGCTTCTCTCCTCTGCACACTGCTCTGCCTATAGCTAACGGTGAGGAGGACTACGAGTCCCTTCTCCCCTTTGGAACTGTGCTTGCCTGACATATCTGTATAGTAAACCAGTGGTTCTCAACATGGGGCCCGCCGGTCCGGTGATCACCGGGGTCCTTGACGGGATTCCAGGGGCCTCCCAGCAAATTGATGAGTTGTTAAACTTCAGCATTCGTTTACTTTACAGGAAGTTAACACAATTAGAGAGTGTATAGAAGAATGACAGTTCTGATCATATTTCTCTGCATCTCTCTACAAGCCTATGAATACAGATGATCAATACAATAGAAATTGTCATGGAATTCTGCACACGCACAAAAACATATCTGACAATAAAAATGTTCTCAGATTTAAGAGGGTTGTGAGTTGAGGAAGACCTGAAGGAAGGATGGAAGGAGTCGGGGTGAAGGGGACTACAGGGACCAGACAGAGTGAAGGAGACACTAAATAAAAGCTAAGGAACGGGGCTTAATATGATCTCAGGCAGTCCTGCCAAAGAGCTCATATAGAAAATCAATCGCCTTAATTGTAATTTCAATAAAGTCTAGGTCCATTAGGTTATTGATTACCAAGACAATTGGATTGATCCACCGTAAACTTCAGCCGACTTAGTGTGATGAGTCCATATTGACATTTCACGGGATGAGGCTGGTGTGTGTGTGTGTGTGTGTGTGTGTGTGTGTGTGTGTGTGTGTGTGTGTGTGTGTGTGTGTGTGTGTGTGTGTGTGTGTGTGTGTGTGTGTGTGTGTTCCGGGGGCACGGTGGTGGAGTGGTAGCGCTCCCGCCTCACAGCTAGAAGGTCCTGGGTTCGATTCCCACCTGGGATGCTGTGAGCGCTGAAGGAGTGCGTGCCCGTCCTCATGTCCTCGTCCCCTCGAGTGCCGTGCCCACCGCCCGGGTGGGGTCGTCAAAAGGGCCTTTCTGTGTGGAGTTTGCATGTTCTCCCCGTGCCCCCCAGGGGTTTACTTCATATAGGAACCTCTCGCCAAAAACATGCAATATCCTGGTCGCTGAAGTGGTGCCTCTGTGAAGCTTCCCCTGTCAGGTGAAAAGAAGCGGCTGGCTACTGCCCATGTCTCGGAGGAAGCATGGAGCTAGTTTCGGCTCTCCCCAGATCGGCAGAGGGAGGAGCAGCAACCAGGATAAATAAATTACAAAAATTCGCACTAATGGGGGATAAAAAATTTGATTTAAAAATAAGAAAAAAAAGGGGGGGGAGAAGAGGAGTGATTTCCTCCTCGGCCGGTGGGTTGGGAGGCCGACCCACATCCCAGCTCCCAGCAGGAGGACAGCGGTAACTGAGAGGATGGCCTTGAACTGGAGCAGTCTTTTAGTTAACCTGCAGCAGAGCTATAAGGTCACACTTCACAGATGATTGAGCCATTACTACCGCTCCAACACACAGAAGGAAGCAGAAGCCAACTTTCAAAGTGCTGGATTTTGGAGCCGGATGTAAATTGAGCTATTCCCTCATTGTTTGGTACAGGAATACAAAGAGGTTTTTGTTTGATTATGCTGCCGCTGCTCCCCGCCGCGTTTTCCCTCTGATCGCTAAGGAAGCCGGTTGACAATAGATCGATGTGTCGGAGGCAGATGACAGGAAGCTGTTAAAAAAACAACAAAGTGCAAGATGTGAAGAAGGATTTCAATGAATGAATGTAGCGAGTCACATTCTAACACACACACACTAACACACACACACACACACACACACACACACACACACACACACACACACACACACACACACACACACACACACACACACACACGTGTGGAACTGGATGGGGGGTGGGGGCACGTTCAAGGCCTTTGGCACTGCAGACAGCTCATCTGTCATCCTCAGAGATAAGAGGAGGCTTCAAGGAGGACGGGGTCCAGTCCAGGATGTGAAGCAGACTGTGGACTGGAAGTAGGAGGCAAGGCCACCAGACATACAGTATACATGCCTGTTCTTAATGATCATGTGTTGCATGTACAGTGTGCAACCAAATCAGCTCAGCTTTTTGCATCTGGATACAAATGATTTGAATACCATACTACTTTTGTCTATATATAGACTCTATACAAAGATACTTCAGCCTATTTCCACAAGTAGTTCTTCAATGTTACCATGCAATGTGCTTCAGTGTCTCACACACAAGCCCAAGAGAAAAACCTCAGACCGCGTACATTTATCCTCACAGGCCTAACAGGGCTGCTGCTGCTGCTTCCAGGTCCTGATAGCACTGGATATTTTGTTGCAACTTAAATCCAGAATGGGAAAAAAAACAGGTCATTTGTCAACTTAATTGTGCTCAGTGCAGACTCCAAAGCACATTCCCACAATGCTATTTTTGGTTGTGATTTGGATGCAGGCTGTGATTTGGACGCAGGCGGTGATTTTGGACGCAGAAAGTCACGTTCCTCCTGGAGTCTGTGGGGATTTTTTAAACTTCCTCATTCAGCTAATTACAGTCCTCGTTATGCTGCCTATGAGGAACAGATGGACAATGGGTTTTGATGGTCGTACTTGGTGATGTGTCCCTGGGCCAGCGAAAGACTTGGCCGGGGAGCACGTCCCAGAAGTCAGACATGATGAGGAGTTAGTTGCATTCTGAGCAGGGGAAGAATGGCAGAGGGGATCATGAAGAACTGGGTTTGGCCTGGAGACAGCAGCATGCAGGACTAGTGCACAGATGACAGATGGTCTGCGAAGAAAACGGAGAAACTGCTGACATGTAGAAATGCAGTTTATTTAGTCGTCGGCCAAGGTTGTTTCATCCCTGTGTATACAGAAAGATTCAGAAAGTGTTTCTTTGAGTTATGTGGCATTCTACAGTACATCTTGTAGCCACGTAAAGACACAAAATCTATGAAATTATGTATATTATGTATTATATCAAATATAGGCGGCTATATATGTTAATAACGCTGCCAGAGAAATTTGAAAGCTTATTATTTTTAGGAGTAATTTGAAATGCTACTGAAATGTGGTTTGTCCACTGCTGTGAGGCAGGCTCTGTTCCAGATTAAACTATATTCTGTCAACTGCTGTCATCTAGTGGGTATTTAAGGCTATTACAAATATGATCATAGATTTTGACATTACCCCAACCAACCAGACTTGGCCTGTGAAAGGACTGAAAGAGAAGAGAGACACTGACAAGACTCAATAAAAACGAGTTCCAGTTGATGAAAGACTGCATATTTTGTACAGTGAAATGAGAAACCAAGGAAAAGTACAATATAGGAGAGCTTCGAACAAAAGTTACGGTTAAAAGTTCTCACTTTTAATTGAAAGAAAAATAAATGCAACATTTTCTTTCCACGCAGAACACGGCACCCTTTCCCTGAGGGCGTCTAACACAGTCCTATCATTATTATGGAAGAGGTATACACCCAGGAGGCTCAATGCAAACCTGCTAGCACCAGGGGATGGTGTTAAGCCACAAGCCCTTAAGGTGTGTGCTGTGCAATTATTTAATGTACATAGTACGGTATTCTCTCTGTCTCTCCCCCCAAGCTAAGATCAGTGAGGTGGAAACATCATGTATAGTGCCTGTGCCCAAAACACCAAATAGCCCAAACAGTTGACAGTGTGCCACACATTCAAGAACACTGTGTACAGTACATAGAACAAAATATTCTGTGGGTCTTGAAAGATAAGTGAAAACGATCAAAAACGCTGGCGGTGACTGGCAACTTTAAGCCTGCAGGGAAAGAGTCAATGTAGATATAGTAAATATGCATTGCAAATTGCAATTATGTTAATACAGTATGTAGCCAGCTAGGATGAGCAGTGAGGATACAAGTATGGTTAAAGACTAGATGACAGAGTGGGAATGAACAACCAGCACAAGAAGGCTCTGGGGTAAGTCCTCTTCTACACTGAATATAGGCTACTTGAAGGTTCAGGATAATAGAATAAAACAGTCAGCCCAGATCTTATGCTAACTGGATTGAAGAAAGGAATCTAATGTAACGTGCTGAATGTCTGACTTTACATAAAATTGCTTGGTTTCTCCCAATAGATTGTGATTTGTGATATATAGCCTATTCTGGTACAAGTATCAGCCTATTAATAAACCATAAAACCAAGTCCCTATTTAAAAAAATAAAATACATTTTCAAAACAGCTCATGCCAATGGATTTTCTGATTTCCAGATAGTCATATTAAAAAGAACAAAGAAAAGAAAAGAATAGTCGAATATTCGTATTGAACAACCAAATCCGATTCGACTGACAGAATTCTGATTGGGGTACAGCCCTAGTAGGTAATCAGATTACATACAAGGAATTTGACTTGTGTAAGTGATACAGAATAAATTAAAGTAAAGAGTCCTTCAGTCAGAGATTTGGCTTACTTGAATATATTTAATAAGATTTTATGGTCTGACATCATGATAGATAAGTAAATACAGAGGCATATAGTCACAGTAGGTTGTGTGGCACAGAGGTTACATTGCGTTGGATGAAAGCATCAGAGATAATGTGGAGACACAGTGGTACAGAGGCCAGGGCTTAAATACAGTCAAAATAGTGGCTGTTATCCTAGGCTAGGGAAAGGACAATACAGACAGGAGGAGAGTACAGCATGTTTATGAGGATAGGCTATGTGTGTATGTATTTAAATGAATAACCAAAAGCTTTAAGGGGGGATATATACTAAACCATAGTGTGTGAGTCTGATACAATTTTCTATAACACTAAGTGTGCAGTGTAGCAGTCAGCATCAATAATGAGAAGACAAATCAAGAGATACAAATATTAAAAATCAAAAAGTGCAGTCCAATATATACAATATACACACAAATTAGAAGGTATTTTTTAGAAGGCCTTTTTGATTAAGCCGATTACAGTTGGGAATAAGCTGATCCTTTTCTCTCTCCCTTGTTTCTTTTACGTTAGAAAGTTGGTCATCATTCACTTCAATTGTTTTGGAGAATCTTGTAACTCTGTTTCCCTGGAAATCTCTCCCGACCTTCTGGCATGGCGGTGAGTAGATAATGACTGAATTTTCATTTTTGGGTTATCCTTTAAAGTTTAATGTATCTTATGCTCTAATTAGTCTATCTGAAAGACATTGTGGACATTTACCTTTGTCATTATGTCATGTCTTTATTTGTCACAAACACCATTGTGTCATGCACACACGTGCATGGCGGCCTGTACACACTACACACACACACATGATGCTTTGGAGTCACCATGAAATGTGTCCTCCGCGTTTGACCCATCCTGGCTCATCTTCCATGGTTCAGGCCAGGAGCAGTGGCCAGCTGCAGTGAAGGGCCCAGGGACCAACTTCTTCCAACCACCGTTGGTCAGATGACCATCTTCTGCATGTATTTAGTGGGGGGTTATATGGAGGAACCCCAGGGGAGGGAGAACATGCCAACTCCTCGCAGAAAGGCCCTTTTGACGAGATAGCCCACCTGAGCAGTATAATAACTAAGACATAGATACATACATTCACCTGACTCTCCTCGTTATTTAACTCATGTTTCCCTTTGGGATTTTAATCATCAGGAAAATACAGGACCCGGGTTTGTGATTCTTTTGAAAACAAACATGAACTGATAGTTCTTGGCCACATTTTAATTGGATCAGGGCTCTAAATGAAAGCGTAGTCTATGCTTACATTTATTGTTAGAACATGTGGGCACACAGTTTTTTTCAAGTAATAATGTTAATACACCTGTTTGTTTGTTTGTTTGTTTGTTTGTTTGTTTGTTTGTTTGTTGTTTTACAAATGTTTGAACTGGACTGGTGGGAAAAATATGACAAACTGCACTGGAGTTAACTAACACCAGAAGGTGGCAGTAATGCAACGCTAAGGATGCAAGCTGCCGTTAACCCCCAGAGAAGGAGAAGAAGAGCAGCTGTTCTGTTTACATCCTGTGTTCCTGTCTGATTTAATAGAGAGAGAAGTTTTTGCTCCCAGCTGTTTAGTTAACCTGGACTCTCTGTCAGGGAGAGGGATTTGAAGAAACATTTTTAAAATAAACAGGTTGTAAATACAGAAAACAGCCATGGCGCTCAGCGATGCGGACGTACAGAAACAGGTAACGTTAAGGGAATATAGGCGCATAGCCTGCTAGCTGCTAGCTAACTAACGCTAGTTAGTGGCGCAGCACTGACGTGAGCATGAACAGCAGTTTTTAACGCCACAGTAGCTAACTAATGCTGTGGTGTTAAAAACAGCTGTTCATATGAAAATTAGTATTGCCCACTATGTGTTAACATGGTGATTTATTCATTTTAATAACATTCTGTGTTAAGGATGGGAAAAGTTGAAACAACTAACTATTGCTAATAATCATTGGTGGGCAGAGTAAACAAAAGCTGCACTCAAGTAAAAGTTACTTAACAAATATTTACTCAAGTAAAAGTACTCCTATATCTACGTACTTGAGTAATAGTAAAAAAGTATCTCAAAAACTACTCGAGTAGTTAGTAACTTGTGTGAGTAACTAGATGCCATATTACATCAATGTACAACAACAATATGCATTTATGTCCACAGTGCACAAATATTGTTGGTTAGGTGCCATATACAAGAGCTAAATGACAATATACATGTTAAAACTATCACTTCAAGGAGAAGCTTGGACAGTGATTCAAAAAAATTAACAGCCCCCCAAATACAACATGTGTAACAAATTAATGCAATTTTGGCACAAGAAATTCACTAGCTTTAAGCTTATTAGTAATAAGAAACCCCACACACAATTTTTTTCACTTGTTTTCAAAACATACATCAACATAACCAATTATCAGATTATAAAAACTATTTATAGCTAAAAGTAGCAAGTAGTGGGATGGTTCCAGGGAGAACCATTCTCCCCCATTCTCATTGTTGCTGTCATTGATGCTACTGCTGCTGTAACACCAGAATTTCCCCTCGGGGATGAATAAAGTACTCTATCTATCATGTGTTGCCCAATGTAATGGGAGTAAAAGTACATATATGTTATCGCAAATGTACTTGAGTAAGAGTAAATTCTGCAAAAAAAAACTAAACTACTCTTAGAAGTTTTTTTTTTTTACGGAGTAAAAAAAACGTGTTACTCCGCACCTCTGGTAATAATAAAGTACACTTAACTAGTAGGGTACGTTGTTCCCTGTCAAAGGGAGTGGAAGAGGATGTGTGCTACTACTTGCTGGACCTGCCAAGCCAGGTTATTTGTTAAAAAAAAATCTGAGTGACCAGGGCTACTGTTTTTTTTAAATATCGAAATATGTGACCATTCAGAACCAGCTTTTACAAGCACAGTGACTACTGTTTATTTCCCACGTGGTCCACTTTAGTAAGCTTGAGGCCTCGAGCATATTCACATGTGAAACTTAGGCTAACATTATATAGCCTAAGTTTCACATGTGAAAGAAATCACTCTGCTTTATTTTGTGTTTAATGATGTTAAATACTTAATTAGAGAATATCTAAACTTGATGGGACTAATGAGGGTGAACTAACCATTGCTCATCTTTCCCTCTGTTGTCTTGTTGTGGAAGATCAAGCACATGATGGCCTTCATTGAGCAGGAAGCCAGTGAGAAAGCTGAGGAAATTGATGCTAAGGTAATTAAATGCGATTTATCTCTTTTATCTACAGGTCATATTAAAACCTCACAAAAAAAGTCACAAGAGTGCTGTTTGTGAAAATTTCTACTGCAGCCAGTGACACATTCTTTCCCATCTGTGTTTACAGGCGGAGGAAGAGTTCAACATTGAGAAGGGTCGCCTGGTGCAGACGCAGCGGGTGAAGATCATGGAATACTACGAGAAGAAGGACAAGCAGATTGAAATGCATAAGAAAATGTGAGTTGTTGGTGAAGTGGAAGGTGGTTTGGGCAGGTTTTACACAGGCGGGTGTGAAGGCGACGCGAGTGACATAACCAAAGAACAACAACTCCGGTACACAAAAGTGATGCGTTCTCAGGGAACTATTGTGAAGCTGACGGCTGTGTGTGGCTTGAAAATCAGACAGCAGACAGGCTGCTGGAGCAGGCGAACACTGGCAGAAACACAGCACCCTAGCAAGCTTCACTCATAATGGAGCTACTTCATAGAAACGAACATGTGCCGTGTTTGAGCACTGTGATTGGCCCGAAGGTCCAAGCACCACCCAGCCGGGAAACTAGAGACCATGACGAAGCGACACCTCACGTTACTTGACTGTGCATGACCCATACATGACGTGTCCTTGGTTGACCCATACATGACGTGTCCTTGGTTGCGCCGGAGAGAGAGAGAGAACGAAGCAAACAAAGCATTCATATTGATTTGGATGACGAGGTGCCATCACAGTGGTAGATGCCTGCCAATCGTCCGTCAGCTCAGCCCGAGAACAGACGATTCACAAGCTTCTTCTACTCGACTTTAATTTAAAGGTGCAGTGCCGCTACTAATTTACTTGTTCACTTTTCCTTCCGCTCTCTGCAGCCAGATGTCCAACCTGTTGAACCAAGCCAGGCTGAAGGTGCTGAGGGCTCGTGCCGACCTGATCACGGTTTGAGACGCTCACTTAATCAGCGCATAGCCTTGTATATGACGGATGTACAGATTCCTCATTCATATTTACAGTATTTACATGTGTATATGCTACATGCTTGTCTGTGCATGTTTGTTGAATGCATACAATGTATGCTAGATGTTGGTTAAGGCTGTGCTTGTTATACATTTTTTGGAGATCATTCGGGCTATAAGATGTTGACCAGAAATCCAAAATTATTTAATGAATATTGCGTTCCGCGTTGACACAGCCTGTTGACAGAGCCTTTTGAACACAGTTTGTTTTTATGAACTTGAAAAAGAGGGAAGAGGAGTTCAAAATGAAATATTTTCCTCTGATTTGATCAGCTTTACTATTAAATTGAGTTGTGGACCAGATATTCCACATGAGAAAACAGTCTTGTGATCCATCTAAGGATTTTTTATTTTTTGCAATTTCTTTTGCAATTTTTTTTCTGGCCTGGCGGGCCCGCCAGGCCTGTAGAATGGTAGGGGAAACACTGCTGCCTATATATTTCATGTATATGTGACTGATTCTTTAGTAGCCAAATAAGAGTCTTGCTCTTGTTGGACATAAATATGGATTGAGCAACCCTGGGTGCATGACATTTTAATCTACTCAATCAAATGACAGCATTTTGGGTCTCTTACTCCAGGCTGGCTTTTGACCTTTGACCTTGTGTGTGTCTCTCTCAGGAGGTGTTGAATGAGGCCCGTGTTCAACTCTCAGATATTGCCAAGGACCCAGCAAGGTACTCCACCCTGTTGGAGGGCCTGGTCCTTCAGGTAAAATCTCGAACTGCTCTCAAGAGTGATCAAATATATGTTAACTAACTCCATGAGTGAACTAGGTTTGATTTCATGAGATTATGCTTCTCTATCCTCAGGGATTCTACCAACTGCTGGAACCTAAAGTGACCATTCGCTGCCGTCAGCAAGATGTAGAAATGGTTCAGGTGAGATTGAGCTAAATACAATTTCGTATGTTGTGGTTACTGTGGAAATCACAGTTCACCCTACGAGTCTGTTATTCATGATGGGTAGTAGTATTTAATTTTTATTAGCCTTTGTTTTATTGCCTGACAGGCTGCAGTTAATAAAAACATCCCTATCTACAAAGACACTGTGAAGATCAACATTGTCGTCAGAATCGACCAGCAACGTTTTCTTCCATCAGACATGTAAGATGATTATGATTAATTTCAACATGTTACATGTCTATCTCTCCCACGTGCTACGTCCTACCGGTGAAGCTTTTTGCCAACTAGGGTGCTGCTGGATGATGTCACTAGGTTGACTGTACAGTACAGTAGTAAGGATCACTGGTGACATCATCAATTCTATACATAAGTGATATCATCAGTGATTTATGATGAATTTGAGTGTGTCCTGGAGGCTTTGGAGACCACTGTGTTCCAGACCAGGGGGGGATCTAACTTCCAGGGCGGGTCTAACTCCCACATGTCCACTAGTTTGAAATAAGTATGTTTGTCATTATTCCAACAGCTGTGGAGGCGTTGAAGTGTACAACGACAATGGGAAGATCAAGGTTGCCAACACCTTGGAGAGCAGGCTAGAGCTTATGGCCCAACAGGTGGGGAAAGGCTTTTTTTTTATTGAATAGAAGGGTGTTTTATTTACAACCCTCACAAGCCTAGTGTTACATGTGATAAAAAAAAGATAATCAAAAAACAACTATACTGATGAAGTGAAAGAATAGTAAGAGTGCGAGCAGTGAAAAAATGAAATAAACATACTCATCGTATGTTTATATCTGCTGTTCTGCCAAATATATTGTAGAAGTGAATAGCATATTGTTTAATAGAATGTATGGGTTAAGTTTTACTTGATCATATCGGTAAGTAAAAAAAACATGACTTTTACCTTTAAAACACACACACAAGTAGTTTGTGCTGTTTGCCTCTGGAGGGCAGTATAGCCCAGTAGCTGACTTTTGGTTGTGAATGTGAGAGGTTGGGTAGGCAGAAATCCATATTTGTTGATGTTTGTAGTTGAAACAAAAACATTAATACTGTAGGCTACATAAATGGAAATGTTCGATCATTAATATCTACTTTTAGAAATTATATAGGCTGAAATCAAATCACTGTGCATAATTGTGAAAGTGTCTTTATTGACAGATGAAAAGGCTGTTATTTACCCTTTGTCACCACCAGAGCCCTGTACTACGAAACTAGTTTAACAGATCCGCGATAAGTCCCTTTGATCTGGTTTGACTGAACAGGATCAAAGCTATCTAGTTAACTGATACTACGACGCTGGTTTTTTACTAGGTAAGTGGACCTGGGATCTGCCTGTGCACGCGCACGTTTTTCGCTCGTGCACAGGCGCGCGTCCACGCGAAAGAGGTGCGTTAGCCAATCACATTAAGAACAGCTGAGTTTATCCACGCCCACACCCATTTCCACACCCATTTCCTCGTTCAATGAAGCGCAGTGCATGATCAGAGTTTTAGCGGATATTTAATGTATCCGCGATTTAATGTCAGAATGAAAATCCGCGTTGGATAGTCTGCTGAAGGGCTGTCTAAGGCAGCAGCTTGTATTCACATCAGTCATTTGATTTACTTTGATCAGCGATTGATACAGCTGCATTGATACAGGCAGCAGCAACACATGTAAATGTGTAATCTCAGTCTATACATTTCCACAATCTGTAAGCCTATTTAGACCATAGATTTAGAAACGCATGCTCAATGAATAATGATCTCTATCACTCATGTGTGTGGTTGCACTGATCGAATAATTCATATATAAAATAGCCTAGTATAAAGCCTAATAGCCTACTATAAAAGAGAAAACTGCTGGGGCTATCCATATTTATCCCATATCTATATTATATGTATAGGCTTTTCTGGCATGTAGGAGAATATCACCCTCACTCCATTTGAGGGTCCATTCATGATATGCGCCGCGGTGATTAATAGTGATCATATTTCTCCACGCATCGTTGAGCTGTTAAGACATAAAGTGGTAAGTAGGCTTAATTTAATTATGTAGCCTACAGAGCCACAAATGTTTTTCTTGTTATATTCTCAGTTGACTGCAATCTATTTTTCATATGGCGATCTTATATGAACGGTGAGTGACTCCAGAGAGCCGATTATATGGGTCTGTCATGGATTTTGATCTTATCCTCTGAAGCTAACCTGGTCGCGACCAGGTTAGCTTTGCAGCGTCAGTTGCCATGGTGATTGAAAGTTAACTTGCTTTGTAGTACGGCTAAACCAGGTTTAAACTCAAACTTACTCGGATAAGGCATTAAACTAGCTTCGTAGTACAGGCTACTGGTGAGTAAATATATGTGTAACTAAAACTTGACAACCGGTCCGCAACTTTTTTTTCCCGTGTATCTACCGGTCCTTGACGCAAAAGTTGGAAGCCCTGTGCTACATAACTGGACAGTCATGTATTCAGGTTACAGCTCAAAAAACATGTTTTAGTATCACTAACCAAATCGATATTGAAATTAATCGAATCGGAATCGAATCGGGATTAATCGATTCGGAACCTTGTGAATCGGAATCGAATCGATTCTTGAAATTTGAACCAATACCCAGCCCTAACCATCATGTACTTCACACTTCATCTCTGTATCTACTGTATAACGAGTGTGCTATCTTTAAAACGACACTAATGTACAGGATAACAAGCTGTAGTGCACTGTCCAAATCAGTAGGCTACATTTCATGAGCTGAGATGAAATGGCGAGACTGGATGAAATTCTCCCTCAGTGGTTTACTCAACAAGCAACGTTTTGACGTCAGCTGGTCTTTGTCAAGCATTATAGTGCGAGTGTTTGCCTGAGGAGGGTTCATTGAGTTTGAGACGTTGCTGTGATTATACAACAGGTAGTTCCAGCAAAGCTGTCAAAGATGCATTATTGCTGTGCTGAAAATTCTCATAAATGACTCATAAACCATAGATAGTCATGCTTGTTTATTGGTTGCTAAGCCAGCTCCTCTGGTAACCAGGAAGTTAGTTAGCGGTCCGTCTTGTTTTCTTCTTCTGTTTTCTTTTTAATGTATAAAATGAAAATGTGATTTTATATATATATATATATATATATATATATATATATATATATATATATATATATATATATATATATATAATGAAATGAAAATGTCATTATATATATATATCCTAGTTCCTCATTGCGCGGCTCGCGAGACGATGGCGGCTCTCGGAGCTTTAGTTGGCGGCTCTAAGAAATTGCAAAAAAAAAAAAAACTTTTTTTTTTAAAGATTCCCCCCCCCCCTGCTCTCCCCAAAATTTCAATAAACCTTTATGGCATATTATTACAATACAACAATACTGGTGTTGACAGTAATAAAAGGTGCCAAATCATTCAAAACAATAAGCATTTTGCTTTTAGGAGTATTGTGCCAGCGTGCAGCGCTGTTCCAAAACGTGTCAACGTGTGTCGTTGCCTGGGAAACGCACATCCCATAATACAACTGTTCGCATCGCATCCCATAATAGTATGATGATACTTGGGATGCCATTGCGAACATAAATGTGAACAGGTTAGCTAAAACTTCAGCGTCGCCCAGCGACGGCCCCCACCGTTGCGGTCGGGGTACGTTTCGAAATCCCTCCAGGCCTGAAGGATTTTCTAGGGGAAACTCGTGTGTGTGTGTGTGTGTGTGTGTGTGGAAAACAATAAAACAAAAAAATGGTAGTCAGATGTGCTTGGTTGGGGTGGCTTTTGGTGTTTTGCGGTAAAACTGGCTCTCCTATTGACTTTGTCCTGCCAGTGCGGCTCTCATCGAAGAAATAGTGAGGATCACTGATAGATATATATATATATATATATATATATATATATATATATATTACATTGCATAGACAAAACAACAGCAAAGTATTGCAATCTGAGAATGTATGAGATAGGCAAAGGGCAGCTGCTGCAGTGTGCGACTGTGCATCCCTATTTGAAGGAGAGTTATTACCAGTGTACACCTGCAATACTGGAGAGCCAACCATTTAACTGCCAGACAAAAATAGAAATATACATTGTCATGGATAGAGCCAAGCCATAAGTGACCCCCGCTTGGGGCTTATTGCTTAATTTGAAACCTAGCTTATTTCCTGTCAGCTATTGTATTAGGAAACACCCTGACAGGAAGTAAAGCTAGTGGCAATTTAGAATGTTTCTGTTGTCAAGTTAAAACCCCTCTATTCCCTTTACATCCTCTCCCAACCTGACAGATGATGCCTGAAATCAGAGAGGCCTTGTTTGGTGCCAACCCCAACCGCAAGTTCACAGACTAACACAGGATGTGTCCGGAGCGGAGCGGTACGGCGTGGACGCAGGTGGGACACACCAGGTGACCACAGGGACCCATGGCTATATCACTGTACTGAGCAAGTCAACAGTCGCCCCCTCGTCATCACGCTCAAAGAACGTCCACTTTTAATGCGATGCTATGGACGTTCACATATTTGTTTGCGTTTTCCTTCAGGTGGATTGAATGATACCCAACAAGTGCACTTTCACATCCATTTATGTGCCTGACTGCCTGCCTTCTTCTTCTTCTGCTGCTGCTTCTTCTTCTTCTTCATTCTTTTTTTTATTACCTTTTTACATCTTCAGACTTTGCCCCAAGGCCAGAGATGAGAAAAGTACACACATTTTTACAGTTACTTCTGTAAAAAAAAAGAAGGTAAAAGTAGAAACACTGATTCAACTTGTTTACTCAACTAAAAGTAAAAAAAAAAAAAAAAACTCACATTAATATTATTAGAAGACTATTCAACTTAAAAGATCGCCTCCAAACGTGTTTTAAGATAAAGACTGTACTTTGATTATTAATTTGTGTGATATGGTTTTTCCATCAAAAAAGGTGCACATAATGCGTGAAAGCTGGGAGAGCGCGAGACGAGAGAGACAAACAACGTTACATCGTTTTTCTCTGTTGTGCATTAAAACTAAAGTCACGAGCCTGTTTTGAAAATGTAAGGAGTAGGAAGTGCCGATATTTGTGTTAAAATGGCAGTAAAAGTAAAAAGTTGTCAGAAAAATAAATACTCAGTAAAGTACAGATACCTCAAAATCCTACTTAAGTACAGTAACAAAGTATTTGTAATTAGTTACTTCCCATCTCTGCCCAAGACTAGAGAGACTGTCCCATTCCATTTGATTTAGCTCAAAAGATGCTACATATTTTGTGGACTATATTACCACTCACCAGACTGAGTCTGGTCTGTTTGCAAACCAAATGGTTTATCTTGTAAGAGAAAAAGTCTGTGTGTGTGTGTGTGTGTGTGTGTGTGTGTGTGTGTGTGTGTGTGTGTGTGTGTGTGCGTGCATGCGCAAATGGATGTTTATCATTGTTCTGAAGCACTTAACATGCAAAACCAAAGTAATAAAAATGTGAGACGGAGAAATTTGCATGTTTGAGATATCTTTTATTTACAGCTTATAAACAAATCATTTATCCTGTTCAGGCTGTTTGCACTACAATGAGGAAAACATGTAGTCACCTAGGTACTCTAGCTTAACCAAAATGAGTGGCATTAAAAATGTAAAATAAAAAAAATGCTTTTAGTGCCACCCAGTGGACTTAGTAAGTAATGGCAAACGGTTGGCAAGACAAGGTGCCATACTCGTTCCATGTGTCTTATCAATTAACATTGTCCTCGCTAAATTGGATGGACAAAAATAGCAAAAAAGAACATTTCAACACCTTAAATTCCACCAAACGGTTTGAAGACAACACGAGTTGTGATGATTTATGTGCTAGAGACTATCGGCAAAGATAAGGCTTTAATTGAATTTTTTTATTATTATTATTATTATCATTGTGCGCACGTCATTCAAAGCAACAGTTTAAAAAAAGGTTAAACTAAGCAGTAAATGCAGCCCTAGGCTTCTCAGGGCTTTGGTTTAAGCTCTTCCGAGCTGCGGGGGAGCGGAAGTCAAGGCCACGAGAGAGTGGCCGGCAGTCTAACCTGTGGCCTATACGCAGGGAGAGCTGTTTGTTAGGTTACACTACAGCACACGCAGACTAGGATTAAAGCATTACCAGCAGATTAGCAAAAGACCATAAGAGTCACTGGCAGGCAGCACCTCACACTCCAGTGAAGGAATCCAAGATTACAACTTCCGAACTCACGGATGTGAGGAGGCGGAAGGAGGTTAAGCTACTTTCCCCCAGAGACCGAACGCAAGCGTTGCAATCTGAATGATTGGCATCTGAATTCAAGACAAATTCTCAATTCATGCTCAGACATGCAATTGAATCAAAGGTTCTAATCTAAAACATAATGAGCTTTTGCTTCATCTAAAAGGGAATTTGTCACCTGCAGTTGGATGATGCATAGTTCCTTTGTCACACACCACCAGACATCATGGTGTGATTGCTTGGCAATTTTTGTCAGTGGTCTCAAACAACTCAAACAACAAGCTCTCGCCTTACCTCAGACACACACACACACACACACACACACACACACACACACACACACACACACACACACAGCCTGGTAAACCAGAGGACACACACACACACACACACACACACACACACACACACACACACATCAGGGCTCAACACTAACTTTTAATAAAAGTGGTTGCCAGGTTGGCAACCAGGCATCAGCTTTTGGTTGCTGAAACTGAAAATATTGTTGCCATAATGCCATTTTAAGTCACCTTATATCTTGAGTAATTAAGATACTAGTATGCAATGTCAATTTGAGTCTAAAATGTTGGTTAATTTTGAAAACCTCTCAACGTAAATTTGAAACTAAATGTCGCTTAATTTTAAAACTCAAATAAAACATGGTTTGGGTTACGGTTGAAATGACTTTGAACACTCTGGAACGTGAACCCGCGGTCTCCAGTGTCAGAGGCAAGTGGCAGAGGCAAGCTTATTTTTCATGTTAAAAAGTGGTTGCCACTGATGGCAAACAAAGGCCAAGAATTGATTGGCAATTTCTCAAAATCAACCCTGAATGTTGAGCCCCGCACATACACAGGACCCTGATGAACCTATAGAACCCTGTTGACAGCATGTAAAAATCTATAGAATCATGATTAGTGTGAACCTTTGGTCCACATGTTAGTCATTTGAGCCTCCTCTCTCACCATTCTTTTTCCCCCTCTTATCTCATTTGGTTAGCTGATTGTGACCTCTCTCTCTCTCTCTCTCTCTCTCTCTCTCTCTCTCTCTCTCTCTGTATAGTCACCGCCCACTCAGTTGGGGCTGACTGATCTGTTCATTCGCTGCTAAGTAACGCAGCAAATTATCAGATTAGGGACAACGGCACCACCGCAACCGCCAGTGCCAAGCGCCGCTATCCCAGAAACTCTAGCACCGTCTCCCCTATGCCGAGGAAGTAGACGCCCTGCGCGATGCCAAAGAGGGGAGCGATGACGAGAGCACGACACGTCGCCCCCTTCAGGAATGCCGATGGGCCCTCCCGCCTCATGATGCGCCTGAGGACGAAAGGAGGGGAGAAATAGTGAGGAGTAGGGCTGGGCAATATATCAATATTATATTGATATCTGATATGAGACTAGATTTTGGATATTGTAATATCGTGATGTGTCACAAGTGTTGTCTTTTACTCCTGGTTTTAAAGGCTGCACTATAATAATTTAATTAATTAATTAATTTAATTGATTAACTTAATTGGTAATGCACTTTTCATTTGAAATAACTCTCAACGTGCTACAGAGTAAAAACATAAGCATATAAAAGTGATCAAAAGGAAAGAACATTAAAAGCCACATAAAGAAAAAGTAAAGTGGTAGTAGTTAATTTAATTTAATTTTCTGAACTTACCAGACTGTTCTAGCTGTTCTCTTATTTGCCTTTACCCACTTAGTCATGATATCCACATTACAGATGATTATTTATCAAAAAATCTCATTTAAGTATTTTGTGAAAGCAAAAATAGTCATCTCTACAATATTGTCACAATATTGAGTTCAAGGTATTTGGTCAAAAATATTGTGATACATGCTCTTTTCCCCATATCGCCCAGGCCTAGTGAGGAGGCTTGATACACTTCGGTGAATATCAACGGATGACATGTTATTGTATCTTAGGCCATCATCTTACCGTGTGCAGTCAACAATTCCTCTGTATGAGTCCTCCCCCTCCCCCTTCTGCAAGGTCTGTAGGCGCGTCTTTATCACTGTGTAGGCATTTCACACAGGAATAGATGACATAAACATAACTGCATTACATCAACACAGTGATGACTGAATGCTTGTCAGTTGAAATATATCATCAAAGGAAAGCTAGACTTTTAAATATTTGCATGCACATGCAACCCCCCACACCCCATCTCTCTTAGCCTGGGTAAACCCAGCCTCCACGTGACCTCTATCTATGCGCTCTCAGTCACTCTCTTTGTGACTGAGAGCGCATAGATAGAGGTCACGTGGAGGCTGGGTTTACCCAGGCTACATCTCTCTCCCTCTGCCTCTCTCCCTCCCCCCGCTCTCACCATCCAGCGGTGTAACAGCCACAGCTGCCACTGATCCAGCGGTGCAGCCCGCCGTGAAGGACTGCAAGAACGGGGCCTGGTGGTGCGCCTCGCCCCGGCTGCCTGGGCCCGGACCCGCCCCTCTCGGGCCCAGCGCGTTCAGGTTGGCAAACAGTGGGAAGTAGATCATAGAGAACGGGACGTCCCTGGAAGAGGAAGCAGAGTTTAGGTTGAGTGAGCTGGGAAACAGAGGTGCTCAGAGAGACTGACAGAGCAGACCTGTGTGTGTTACAGGCAGTGTTGCAGTCGAGTCCGACTCCACTTGGTCAGAATCCTGGACACATTTTCAGGACTACTGACTTGGACTTGAGCACTGACGACTCAGACTTGGACCTGGACTCATTCATCCATTCGGACTCGGAAGTTGGAGTCGAGGACTCTGACTTGTTAATTGATAAAGGCTGTTTTTTTTTTTTACCTCTGTCAACGCATGTGTGTTGCCATGCTTGTGTCTGACTACTTCGGTGACTCGGACAATGGGGACTCAAGACTTGACTTGGACTTGAGATATATGTGACTTGACTGAGAGAGACAGTGGAAGGGACTGAGGCAGAACTGGAACAAAAAATTGAGCAGGAGAGGGTGAAGATGAGAGAGAGAGAGAGAGAGAGATGCCCTCATTGAACTGCAGGACAGCAGCCAGACATGGCTGCAGGCTTTTATTGATGAGTGATGACTTACGCCAGGGCTATTCAACTGGCGGCCCGCGGGTCCGACCGGCCCGCGAATGAGTCCCCCCCCGCCCCCCCAATTGTTTATTTTTTTAGATTTTTTTAGATTTTTTTTTTTTTTTTTTACAATTAAACCTCATTTACTTATTACACTCGACTGGTTGTTTCCCAGATGTGATGTGAATCTAAAGTGAACTAAACAAGTCCGATCCACTATAAATGTTTTTCAGTAGATGCTGTGATGTAGCCACAAGAAAGGTGCAATATTATTGTTTTTCAGGAGATGGCGATGTGATGTAGCTAATCAAGAAATATGCATTATAAATGGTGTTTCAGGAGATGTGTGATGTTGCTAGCTATAGGTTCTAAACAAGAAATATGGTTCAAATGTTTACAGTAGTTTTCCTTTCTTGCTGCACTACAATGTTACAATGCTGTGAGACGGAGCTAAACACAAAAGATGCAATATTAATAGTTTTTCATGAGATACTCAGTATTTAATACTAATACTAATAATAGAAAAGGAGAAGATACTGAATAATGAGATCACAACAGTATAATCCTAATGTTAATTTAAAATTAAATATTCTTCTAAATATGGATAAAAGTCCCAAAAACATCAAATTTTGCAGCGTTGAGATTCCATTCCTTACAGCACCCCCTACTTAATAATAGTTCCAGCGCGGCTGCGAAAATGTGGTGGCACATTATATAATGGCTCGGGGAACGGTCCGGCCCCCGGGTTTCTGACAATGTGGCCCCCTGAACAATTTAGTTGAATAGCCCTGACTTACGCAATCCAACAGTGTTCATTTTGACAGCAAATCTTGATTTAGTTTTAGTCAGTAAAGTCTTTTGACTAAAACGCCATTTAGTTTTAGTCATATTTCCGAAACGTTTTAGCTTTAGTCTAGTTTTAGTTGACTTGACTAAATGTAAGATTTTAGTCGAATAAATCTAGGTTAGATTTAGTCGACTAAAATCTAACGGGCTTAGTTATAGTGTAATGCATTATTTAAATGTTTCTCTAGAATTTCCAAACTCATTGGAAAGATCTACTAATCTGTTGTCGTGGAATGGTATTAAGGTTTGAATGTGCAATGCAGACATTTATCTGTGTAACTTCTTCTCTTCTGATTGGATCTCTTCCCAATTCGTCCCTCTCTTCATCTAGTTTTTATTCGTTGATGAAAATATCAATAGGTTTCCTCATAGTTTTTGTCATCACAACTTTGTTTTTATTTAGTTAACATCTCGTTTTTGTCAGTGAAAAAGGGTGGTTTTAGTCAAGCTTTAGTTTTAGGGTTGGCAGTTCGATCCCCGCTCCCTCCCAGCTGCTGTCGTTGTGTCCTTGGGCAAGACACTTAACCCTCCTTGCTCCCGATGGTGTGTAGGCACCCTGCGTGGCAGCCTGCCGCCATCGGTGTATGAATGGGTGAATGTAGACTACCTACTGATTGTAAAGCGCTTTGGATAAAAGCGCTATATAAATGCAGGCCATTTACCATATAAATGCAGGCCATTTTAGTCAATGAAATTAACTGCAATCCAAAATCAACTTATTAACACAGTGATGATAGTTCAATGAGTTCAACGGAAGGAGGGAGAGACAGACCTGTCTAGCCAGTCTCTAGAGAGAGAAAGAGACAGTGAGAGAGAGTGACAGGCAGACAGACAGAGAGAGAAAGAGAGAGAGAGAGAATTGTGCCTGATCATGTACTTGATACTTTCAAAGGTATGGTGTCCAAATATGGTGGCCAAGTTCAACCTGGGTCAGTTAAAGGTTATTTTAAATCAGATTTATAACAGTATACTCTTCTTGCGCTGCTGTGTATGACTGTATATGTTATTTATTTTGTAATAGACCCTAATAACTTGGCATAAGATATTGATAGCTATATTAATCTTCTGGCATTATTCAATTTTGTGCAAGGGCAGGCACGCGGGTTCCACCTACATGTGGATTCACACTCATGTTCAGTAGCTAACTCCGGACATGGACTCGGGTAATGGGGACTTGACTCAGACTCGACTCTGACTCTTCTTTGATGACTTGGACTCAAACACTGGGGACTCGAGACTCGACTTGCACTGGAGGTCTAGTGACTTGACTACAACACTGATATGTGTGTTATCAGCATGTGTCTCTTTCTGAGTATCTACAGTATAGTGCTTATATATACTGTATGTATATAGTACAGTAAATGTTTACACGCATTAGTTCTTTATTATGAGCTTATTCTCCAAAAAGGAAGGGAAAGCAAAGAAAGACAAAAAAAAAAGAAAAAAGAACCTAAATGAGAAAGTGGGTGAATAATGTGTCTGACCTCATCAGAGTGGCGCCCGCCCCCCTGTAGAGGCCGGCCAGGCCGCGCGTCTTCAGCAGCTCTATGGTGATGCCGGTGGCCGAGCGGCGGGGGGGAGCAGGGGCCGCCAACGACGGAGCGGGGCCAGGAGTACCAGGAGCAGCTGGAGAGGGGACAGACCTCTGGGCAGCTGGGGGGACAGAGACACGCAGCTCGGAAATAGAACACAGAGATGCTGCTGCTGTGCCCACATCACAGTGAGTGATTTTGTTGTTGTACTTCTGTAATCGAAGGTGGGTAGCTAAGCTTTGGTTTTCCATAACTACCCTGGGAATAAGGAGAGACCAGATGGTTGCATTTCATACACTCATAAGGATGGGTGGCATCATGCCTTTCATCCAATTTCATCCTTTCACTTCCTAAATAAGGTTTTTCCAGACATTTCCAGGCAACCTTTTAAAACACATTCAAATGGATAAATTAAGTCTAGTATTGTTTGCTGTGAGGGGGGGGGGGTAGCTATTGACGAGATTATTCAATACACTGAGCAGCTGAGCTCACCCAGCCTTCCGGCGTCCTGCAGCTGGATCTTCAGCATCTCCATGGGAGTGGTGACGATCACCTGACAGGTGCCGGCCCCGCACCCCGCCAGCATCTCCCCCCACAGCGGCAGGTGCCTGTCAGTGACAGATACATGCCTTCATCACCAGTAGCCCTCATAACTAGGCCTATGTCAGTACAAGACAGTGGCTCCCAAACTTTTTCTGTCAGGCCCCCCCTTTTATGATAGAGTATTCACCTTATGTAGCCCCGCCCACTTGACCCGTTTGTATTACGACATCCTGTTCAAAACGCCGGCTGGTTTACCTGCTCAAATCGTCTCTCTGGTCAAAGCTATAGTGACTCACTGGAAGCAGGCTGAGGAGATAAGCTCTGCCACAGGAAGTGTAAACACAATGTGTTTTCCGATTGTCTTTACACTTCCTGTTAGTCTCTCAAGCCAAACTGTCTCTTCTACGTAAGGTGAATAAGAACATTTACACCCCCCCCCCCACACACACACACACACACACAACCCACCCCAAATCGTGCGTACTGTCTTAGTTGTGGATTATTATTTGCTCCACTCTCAGTTGATCAGTTTGTTTTACTGAAAATAATAAATAATTTAATTAAATAATAATAAATAATCATTTAATAATAAATGAAATCAACTTCCAAAAAGATCTGATAGTATACAGCAGATTGCTTTCACATTATTTCTTGTAAACATTCTTGAATATATTTTCCCAGGTCAAATGAACTTCAAATGTTTACGTTGAACAGTGCAGCGACTAAAGATTTCCCCACTTCAAAAAGCGCAGTTACCCGTTCTTGGAGAGCTTCTGTCTGAAGACATCGTTAGCAGCCAGTTTGATGGCTTTTTCCGGCGTGACCAGAGTGAGATTGACTGCTGCGCCTGGATAGGGCAAATAGGGTGAGGGATTGAAGTGACACAGCTTCCACTAAGCCACACAAACACAACGCCAAGCTAACAGTGCAGCTTACAGGCCCTTCACCCTGGCACAATGCCAAGCTAACAGTGCAGCTTACAGGCCCTTCTCCCTGGCACAATGCCACTACTATAGACAGCCAAAGTGGAAGCTCACTTCCTGCTTCAGCACTGTACTAGAGATTTTCTTCTGCCATTTATTTTCCCATAGACATTTCATAAAATGCTTATAAAAATAGTTTTACTTGTTCAAACCAAACGGTTCAGATATATTTAGAAACAGGAGAGACCACATAACATTTAACTTGGACCAAAACTTAATACAATTGCGGATTTAAAGAAAATATGTTTTCGATGTAGTTTTTTTAGGTTTTGGTCCGAGTGAAATGTTCTATGGTCTATCCCGATTCTAAATATAGCTGAACCGTTTGGTTTGACGAAGTAAAACTATTTTTATAAGCATTTTACATAATGTCTATGGGAAAATAAAGGGTGGATAAAAATCTCTGGTACAGTCAGTGCTGAAGCAGGAAGTAGGCGGTCACTTTGCCTCTCTATACAGTTGCAATGATCAAAAAGAAGAAGATTGAAATAGTTGAAACAACAGATTAAGCTCATAGTAAAGAATAGCTGTAGAATGGTTTCTTATAAATTAGATTATTAGAAATGCAAATACCTCTGTAGCATCCAAAATAGCCTTCCGAGCGCACCGTCTTAGCCAAGCAGTCCAGCCTTTCAACACAAAAGAAAGGAGTGAGATTTTCAGGCAAGAAAACCTTCTGAATCAGATAAATGTGTCCCACAATACCACTACACCAGAACAATGCTCATGTTCTATACTATACTATACTATACTATACTATACTATACTATACTACAGGGATACTCAACTTGCTTTGCCCGGGGGCCACTTTCGTGAAATGATAGAAGGCCAGGGGCCAGTTAATAAACAATCAATATAAATTTTTCTGTAGCGGATTGTAGGTTTTTGGGGTGTCAGCCGGAGTTTAGTCTGACAATGTTGTGCACACCGGATAGTTAGTTAGGTTAAGTACATACATAAGTGCCTGGGTAGCGAGCAGACGGCGGTATTTGAAAATTTAGCAGCTAAATCATAGATTATTGAAAGATATTCCATATTCCAGACTGAAATGCTATAACAGAAGTGGAGTATTGGCCAGAATGACATGAACATTTGGACACTTATTCAGTGGGTATCTTGCATGCTGCGTTCAGGTGCACTGTAGGGCCTACAATTTCTTTTTCTTTTTTTTTTCAATTCTATTGCGGGCCACACAGGGGGCGCCCGCGGGCCGCATGTGGCCCGCGGGCCGCCAGTTGAGTATCACTGCTATACCATACGGCACCACCTTGCACAGAAGAGGGGGGACCCATGTCCACTCTACTCTCCAGACCTTTTCCTGTTATGCATCATCCAAAAGCATCATGGCCAGTGAGGCTTTGACCTAAATACACCATGAGTTGATCAGATGTCAAGGCATCGCCCTTCAGCCAAACAAACACCCAACAGCTACAATACTGTGTCCCAGCAACAAACACCAAGCTTGGATAGAGATTGTGTGAGCAGACATGTAGATAAACTCTGTCTCTCTTGGCAAAGAGCAAACCTATTCAGCCTCATAAGCGGGCCTAAAAATATCCGAGTGACCAAAGCTATTTTCCCATCTCTGACTCATAGTGGAAAACCATAGTCTGGAAATGTTTATGCTGCTGAACCTATGACTGCCGCGCCCCATCAAGCAGCAATACTGATGCTCACCAGATGTGCCCTTAGAAACCCCCGGGGTCTTTTAAGGACACGGAGTCTCTCTGCCTCTGCTCCATTTGATTCTGTTTGGATGTATCCAAAGCTAATTACAAGATGAGTTAATGGAGTATAAAATGACTACTATTTAGTCCGTTCATGTGAACATTTGTCAGATGTGAAATAATTTAGTGAAGGCAATGCACAAAACATTTCAAAGTTATTGTGCTAGTCCAGCAGAATTGACCGTACTGTCCAAGATACGGCCACTCCATGAACAAAACACACTGGAATCCCATGACTGTGTTTTGTATAAACTTTAGACCAAATATGGGAAGAGTGTGCTGTGCTGCGCCACCCTTTGAGATTCATCTGACAATTATGTGAGACCTGGAAATCTGAACCATTTCAACTCGTTTCTAGTTCAAATTAGAATGCGGTTAACCCTAGAGCCCATGTTTAAAACCAGTTCTAATCAGGATGCTGAGATTTTGAGTCTGTTTCCTGTATTAACTTAACTTAACTTAACTTATGCTGCCCTTTTGAACAGGACTTGAAAAAGGATATGCGTATCTCGATACTTCTTCCCTGATCGGATAAATGTTGAAGTTGTAAATGAATAGAGAGTGATTTGATCATCATCACTAGTGGACCCGTGGGAGTTGGACCCCAAGCCCCCCACTGATGACATCATCACTGATGACATCAGTGACGTCATCATTGCTCAAGTGACATCACATCATTAGGTAATTAGGGCAATTAATTTTAAAGATCCGTCTGCGTCAGGTCACCCGCACGGGTGCTCTTTCTTTACACTTCCTGAAGTTTCAGCCCGATCGCACATAAAACGGCATAGCTGTGGCCGGACAAAATTCTGCTCACACACGGACACTTCTCATTCTTATAGAGACACTGCATGAAATAGGCCACGCCCATCACGGGGGAAAAGCTCCGTTCATTTCCACACACCAGCGTCATTTTCCTTGAATTAAACATAGCTAAAAGCTGTTGTGTGGTGGGCTGCGCAGAAAACAAATGTAAAAAATCACCAGTTAAAGTTTTTTTGTACTCCTGAGCAAAACAAGGAAGCCATTGAGAATTGGCGAGAAGAAAAATGTGGATCTAGCTGTCAAAGAAGTGAGTTGGAGTGTTCATCTTCCGTATATACGATATTTTTGTGCAACACGCAACCATGCACGTGACATAGGAGAACGCCAGGATTGGAGGGGGGGGGTTTCTGTTTTCCCCCGTCTTGGGCGTGGCTTCTGAATGATCACGCGTTATGCAGTGTCTCTATTAGAAGATATCAGAAAGTACAGCGATGACAAATCAAAGTTAAAGTTCTCATCTCTGTCTCTGTGTATCCAAAGGATCTAAATGCTGGACTTTGAAGAACATGGTCTGTCTGTATGTTTGAATGTGGGCTACTCACATTCCTTTGTAGACTTGGGCGCCCTGCTGGTTCTGTAGGCGGGTCTTGGCCAGGTCAATAGGAAACACACATGTCACACCCACCAGGCCTGCCACGCCCCCATTAATCAGCTTAGCCGGGAGGCTGCAAGGAGGATCAAAATACAGACACAAACACACGCAGGCACACAAACGCACACATGGCATGCGTGCACAGAGCCATGCATACATGGCACCCACGCAAGCCATGCAAATGGCAGGCACATAACATCCACGGACTCGCACACAAGTAGGATTCCCAAGTGCACACACACACACACACACACACACACACACACACACACACACACACACAGTATATTAGTACAGTATATGCTGTAAGAGACACCGACGTATTCCCCACACTCTGGCGCCTCTGTATTATGCTAAACAAATCAACAGTGTTGTGTTGGGCAGTAATATATTACTCCGTAATATTACTACTGTAATATATTACTTTGTCCAGTAATGAGTAGTGTAAGGGATTATAATTTCCAAAACAGTAATAATATTACAGTTACTAATCCAAGTAACTTTAAAAAGTATGCAGTTTGGCTGATTGTTGACTCCTGTAAGGTTAATTATTGCTCCAATAAGGTGGATTCAGTTCTAAAAGGAGCTGGCTAAACAGGCTGTATGTCACTTTTTTTGGAAGGAAGGGGGGCTAGCAAAAGTAATAATATAGTAAAAGTAACGAGTAACGTAACTAACTACTCTTGATACCAAGTAATAAGTAAAGTTGTAGTTGTATTACTTTTTAAAGGAGTAATGAGTAACTGATTACACTTCCTGAGTAACCTGCCTGACGACACTGCAAATAAGGCAAAAGGTAGTTACCTAACTTTGCGCTCTGCCATCCTGCGTCTGGCTGGCCTCCGCCCACGTCAGCAGCACAGCCCAGGCCCCGCCTCCTGGCCAGCGGTGTCCAGCACGCCACCGACACAGCTCCCCGGCCTCTCTAGCGCCGCAGCAACGGACCGACCGCCTGGTTGTCTCCTCGCACTCCCCTCCCCCCCACCCACCCCCCTTTTCCCCCCTTCTGGTGGCAACAACCAGTGATGTTGGATCTGTGTCTTCTGTCAGCCTTTCTGCAGGGCTGCACTTCACACACAGACCTCTGGTCTCTCTCTCTCCCACTGTCTGACCCTGGTCTCTCTCCCACTGTCTGCAACAACAGAACACATGCAGTTAATATTGGATACGATACTTTAGTTGAATACAAACGAGGCCTGTGTCTCTCTACTCTACATGCCACAGAGGTATTTTCTCCCTCAAAGCCCTGTTGAATGGCCATTTGCAATGGTTCTACAACAGTGGCTCTTAAACCTTTTCACATCGAGGACACCTAAACTAACACAAATTAAACCACACAGCCCCATCTGATCAGATGTTTTGCTTTTAGATGTTTTATTACAGAAAGTGTATGAAACCTATGATCAAAACAGTTATACATTCTGTCATTGTGTTACTTATGGATGGAATTAGAGTGAAAATAAGGTATCCCCTTTTTTTGCTGGGGACCCCCTGGAACCCCCTCACTGAGCCCTGGGGGTTCTCCGGACCCCACTTTGAGAAGCACTGCTCTACAGTATATCATGGTATAGGAGGGCATGTCATGGTGGAGAATTGACACCTCATATCTCAGGGCCTATCAACTCCAGATTTAGAAATTCATACATGTGAATAACATAAGCACACTCAGACAGAGCATCCTAAATCTGTCTAATCTGCCAGCTAAAAGGGAAGGGATACGGCTATTTGATCTAGCAAGGAGGGCAGAACTGACAGATGAGGTATTCTTTTACTACGATTGAAATCCACCATTTACAAAGGACTGAAAAGGAGATTTGAGAGGAACTTGGAAAATCGTTTGACAGGTTTTTTTCCCTTTCTTTTCCTTGAGACTACAATAGTCTGTGGTCTATCTTAAGAAGCATGATGTCAAGATAATACAATGCCGTTGAAACCCTATCTGCAGTTAACAGTCCTTTAACTTCCCCCTGCTTTTACGTTGCAATGTCTTCCCTTCTTTTTCTCCCTTTCCCCCTCCTGACTTCCTCCTGACTTCCTCTCTTCCCTTCTTTTTCTCCCTTTCCCCCTCCTGACTTCCTCCTGACTTCCTCTCTTCCCTTCTTTTTCTCCCTCTCCCCCTCCTGACTTCCTCCTGACTTCCTCCTGACTTCCTCCTGACTTCCTCTCTTCCCTTCTTTTTCTCCCTCTCCCCCTCCTGACTTCCTCCTGACTTCCTCTCCTCCCTTCTTTTTCTCCCTCTCCCCCTCCTGACTTCCTCCTGACTTCCTCCTGACTTTGTCCTGACTTCCTCCTGACTTGCTCTCTTCCATTCTTTTTCTCCCTCTCCCCCTCCTGACTTCCTCCTGACTTCCTCTCTTCCCTTCTTTTTCTCCCTCTCCCCCTCCTGACTTCCTCCTGACTTCCTCTCTTCCCTTCTTTTTCTCCCTTCCCCCCTCCTGACTTCCTCCTGACTTCCTCTCTTCCCTTCTTTTTCTCCCTCTCCCCCTCCTGACTTCCTCCCTTCCCTCGGCTCCCTAATTAATCTCTCTCTTAATCTCTCCACCTCCATTCTCCCTCTGTCTATTTTTACCACTGTTAAACCTCCTCCGCTCTATAGTCCTCTCCCGTCTCCTCTGAAAGCAAAGGAAACAATCAATCCGGCCCCTCTCTCAACTCCATGTGTGTCCCCCCCTTTACCTCTTATCTCCTGACGTGGCTTTCCATCATCATCTCAGTGAGGTTCTGCTTCTCTATGCGCTTCTTCTCCTGCAAAACTCTGCTGCCTTCTGCAGTGGCTGGATGTCCTCGTCACATTCTACACACACATGCCCTCTGCCACTGAGCCTCTTTTCTGTGTGAAACTTTCTCTTTCAGCTCGGCTCCTTTCACGCGCACCGGCGCCCCTGCCAAAACGCTCACACTCACTCCAAGGCAACCCCTAGCTCGCGGTCCTCTATTTCCACCCCCCAAAAGTGCTACTGGATGGAACACCCCGACCCCCAAAGTGCTACTGGATGGAACACCCCGACTCCCAAAGTGCTACTGGATGGAACACCCCGACCCCCAAAGTGCTACTGGATGGAACACCCCGACTCCCAGCAGACTCACACAAGCACAGCCCCATCAGACAGCTTTAGAGAGAGAGAGAAAACAATCTTCCATCACAGAGACATAGGGACTTACCTCTGTCAGTGCATCCCCACCAGGCAGGATCAAGCTGTCCACTCTCCTCTCACTTCAACAGCAGTGTGTGTAGTGCAGCAGCGGTAGTCAAGCGAGAGCGAGTCTGAGAGCCAGCCGCCGCTCAGGGGCCGTTGCACAAACAGCAGTATTGTCCTGCCTAAGTCCCTCCCTCTGGTGGTGACTGCCTGTGTGACACGGTCCCCGGCAACACAGCAGCACTGCTGCACTACTAACACAACTCCACACACATGAGCCAAGCAGCTCACTCACGCCTGTGTAGCCACACCGCCACAGCACATGCAAGCAGACACATTCAGTTCCCTCAGATTGTCATTCAGTGTAAGTTTATTTTGAAAAGCATGGACAGCAACAGAAAAGGCTTCCCATCTATAACGAGCCCTTTATCCGGCAGCAGCCCTGCTATTACATAATACCTCGAGGCACATTATGAATGAATGGATGAACAGAGACAATTACTAGCAAGTGGAACAATGATGTGCCACGTATGGATACCACCGTTTCAAATGCTCTATTGCTGGAAAATATGTCAAAGATGGTCATTAAAGGAGTAAAAACCTTATAGAAGAACCTCAAGCCGAAAGAACATGAGCAGCCTCTCTGTTGCCCTTAAACTATTTATTCATGAGCATCGATTGATGTATTGATTTCTGATAATGGAAAAACAACTACTATCCATGATGATTTGTCACACTGGCACCCGGAGGATTCTAAACCTTGCAAGGCAGCTGGATTCGCACGAGATCACGAGATCACGAGATCACCATCACACGACAGATCTGTTGGTTTGAATCCGAACCACCAGTGGTTCGCACCACTCAGCATCCATATGAGGCAGCTATGGGCGGGCTTTAGGTGTGACGTCAGCGAGAACAGATGTGATAGACAGATGTAGTAGTAGTAAGTAGTAGTAAACGGTTTTTATTGAGGACTAAAAACAGATGTACAAATGGCAATCATAGATTGAATTGTGAGTACATCATTACAAGTATAAAAAGGCAAAACAACAAACATACAACAGTTTAATTAGTTGTTTAAAAGTCTGATCATGTAGGGGATGGCACTTTTTTTGTACCGCTCTGTGTTGCAGTAGGCCAGGTCAAGGTTATTTGAGGAGCGGGTTAAGCGATGGCTTATTACGCCTCGCTCAGGTGGAAGCCAGCTCCTGAATTGGTCAGACCGTCGGAGGGAGGTGGCAAACGCCCTGGTGAGGTCTTCGCGCCAGGAGCTGAGGGAGGGGAGCCCTAGGCGGCTACAGGCATCCCTGTAAGATGTAAAGTCCCGGCCCAGGATGATCCGCACCGCCCTGCGTTGGACTCTCTCGATGGCCTTTGATTGGACACCAGTAAGGCCTGAGTGCCAGACTGGAGCAGTGTATTCCAGGGTTGGTCGGATGTAGATTGTGAAGATGGAGGTGAGATCGTCAGGTGGGATGGCGGAGTTTTTGAGGCGTCTGAGGAGGAACAGCCGCTGGCTGGCTTTTTTACAAAGGTGGTCCACCTGTTCGGACCACTTCAGGTTGGACTGGATATGGATTCCCAAGATCTTCAGGGTTGAGACGCTCTGGAGTTCGAGGTCATTTATTGTTAGTTTTGAGAGTGTAGGGGGGGATTTTGCTGTAAGGAAGTGCATTACTTTGCACTTATTTGGGTGCAGTGCCATTTTGCGCTCAGAGGACCACCTCTCCAAGTCAGCGAGGTCCTGCTGGATGGTGGGAGGAGCGTTCAGTGGGTGCACCTCCAGGAGGTTGAGATCGTCCACAAACTTCCAACGCTTTGCGGCTGCGTTTTTAGCTGCACCGTTGATGTAGGCTATGAAAATCCAAGGTCCCAGCAGCGTCCCCTGGGGGAGGCCGCATGTGATTTTTTCGCTGTCAGAGAGGGATCCGTGGTAGCGCACGGACTGTGATCTGTCCGATAGAAAGTTCGCTATCCACCTGGCCAGAGATGGGCGGAGGCCGAGCTCCAGCATCGTGGTGATGGCGAGGCTGTGATCCACACGGTCAAATGCCTTGCTGTAATCTGTAGTGACCAAAGAGCAGATGTTTCCCGGGCTGTCCAATGATTTGTAAAGGTCATTTGTCAGGTCCAGAAGGCTGTGGGTTGTTGTCAACCATCCAGGAAGGCACCCAAACTGCACCCAAACTGCTGACCCAGATGCTTCATCCAATCACCTGCCAGATATATTTTTTGAAACTGTTTCGCACCGTCAGGTTCGAGAATTCTTGCATTATACATGCTTTATGAATTGGCTTTCGTGTTATGTGATTATCTATCTATCTTATTGATAAATTTGGCAATGTGGGCTATGTTCTCTGTTCTCTGTTTCATTTGTTGTCCCCCCTTTTGGCCAGTGGGCGTAGAAAGTTAATCACTTCTAAGTTGGCCCATGACCAACATTTCTGCCAAGTTTCGTGCAAATCCGTTAGGCGCTTTTCTGTGATTGGACAACGCCCATTGCCACACCCCCTTTTCACCAGTGCGTGTGGAAAGTTAATCAGTTCTAAGTTGGCTCATGACCTACTTATCTACAAAGTTGTGTGGTGTGAGGAGAATATGTGTGGAAGTTACTGTAAGCGTCTTTTTGTGATTGGCCACAGCCATTGCCACGCCCCCTTTTGGCTAGTGGGCGTGGAACGTTAATTGTTCGTCCTTGGCCCATGACCAACCTTTCTACAAAGTTTCGTGGTGTTACGTGAATCCGTGTGGAAGTTAGGCCCCTCTTTGTGTTTGAACACGCCCATTATAGCGCCCCCTGTTGGCCAGTGGGTGTGGAAAGTTAATCACTTCTAAGTTGGCCCATGACCAACCTTTCTGCCAAGTTTCATGCAAATCAGTTCATGACTTTTTGAAATATCCTGCAGACAAACAGACAAACAAACGGACGAAAACATAACCTCCAGCCAACTCTGTTAGGCCCAAACACTGACAATGTTGGTGCCACACCTTCTCCATTGAGCTACAGAACTACAAAGAAGACCTTTTGGTGGTTCCCTGTACCAATATAGACAGTCATTCACACACACACACACACACACACACACACACACACACACACACACACACACACACACACACACACACACACACACACACACACACACACACATTCCTACGTGAATCAAAGATGGACCCTTCCTGTTGAGAGGAGACAGTGCTAACCACTGCCTCATGTAATAATAATGAGCAAACCCTAAAGGTCATCTTTGTACCTTCATGTACCACATCAAGAGATGAACTGCACTACACAACCACACTGGACAATGGAACCAAATGTGGACCAAGTAGCACCAAATGGACAATAGCAGTCTACTATGGAGCATCTGCACCATAGACTGTAGAAAAAGGATGGGCATAGTGACTCACTATTAGTGAGTGTGATGTCTCCCTTTGGTTTGTGGCCTCTGGCATTTTGGCCGTTGCCATCTTGGTTCTTGGGCAAAATCAGGGGTTAATTCAGCAGCACCGCCTGGTATTGGTCCGTGATTGATGAACTGCGTGATCAATGGATAGATGACCCTGTCAATCACACCCCAAAGCATAGTCTGCTTTATCATCTATTTTACTCTTAAGTGAGACCATAATTGACTAAATTAACATCATGCTGTATTGAAGAAGACTTGAAACTAGTGATTGAGACATAAACTCATTAGGAAAGTGTTTACTGAGGTCATACATCAAGTGAGAAGTCGGGTCATTTTCCTATTGACTTCTATAACATTAGACTTCTCTTTGCAGCCATAGACTGCATAAACTGCACTGTATAATGAGTTATATAAATTCACCCTCATCCGGTTGTCAGGAATGGGGAAATTAGTTGTAGAGACCTTTTTTTGTACCAGGCTGTAAACATTTTTATTTCTGCTCTAAAATCCCGCATTTTAACATGGGGGTCTATGGAGAATCACTCCTCGAATGGCCTTAAGTGGCCATTCGAGGAACTGCAGTTTTTGGCACTTCCGCATTGGCCTAATTTTTCACAACCGAACTCCCCCCTCGATCTGCACCAACTATCACACAGTTCTTAAATATCAGGTGTATAGTTCTAGATGTAATACTCTGCATCTCAGCGCAGTTTTGTAGACCTCTAGAGACCTGCATTCCTGCCTTAATATTAATATATTATTATTTCTTTGACTTCAGTAGCTTCCCACCCGTGCAATATGCATAGTGTGTAGATGACTTTCTTTAATAAGACACTCTAGTTGGAACCTTTAGTTTGCCCAAATCACTTAGAGCCGTAGATCAGTCTCCTATCACAGCCTGAAGTGAGACTGAGGTAGGTCCATATGATTTCCGCAAAACAGAAACAAATGGACGGAATCATGGAATTTGGTAATAGACTTAGACTTCGACTTAGTTTATTTATCCCGGGAGGGAAATTCATTTTCACTGTCCTGTACATTACAGAATCCTTAGGCCTACAGAAAAAACATAACATAGACAGCAGCATCATTATCGACAAAAACAGAGACAGCAACAACAACAGTGTGGCGAGACAGACAGACATCAACATAACAGCAGAGACAATGACAGCAACAGTGTGGCAAGACAGACAAACAGATCAGCGGGGCCTGCTGTTCAGAGTGGCTATGGCTGCAGGGATCAGGCTTTTCCCGAGGCAAGCCCTTCAAAATAAAACTGCTATTCAAAATTCAATAAAAACTGAATCAACTGTAAAACATGGATTATTGCAGAATTTTCCATAATTTGGCTGAAATGGATAAAAGTAGGCCTAATTATCAAAATCAAAAGTAGACCTAATTATTGTAGTAACCTAAATGATTTCATAACTGTAAAATAGGCCTAGAGGAATGATTCACTTTTGGATTGGGATGTTTTGAGAGAGGGGTCGGTCTTGCGCGAGAACCTTACGTCACCTAACAACTTGGTTGTCACTTTGAGAAACATGCCGAAGAGGCTGTCTGAGAACCAAGTCATCAAGAAGGGAGGGGGGGGGGTCGTCGGGGGGGGGGGGGGGGGGGGGGGGTCTATCCTAACCCCTAAACTAAAACTTAAAATGCATTTTTTTTTTTAAATAAAATGGATTTCATATGGCTCTAGAGACTGAGGTTAGCAAGGGAGGGGGCCATCACTGCACTGACAGCAATGTGCCAGCTGAGCATCACTACCCTCCCCCACTACTGACAACCACTGTCAGCATATAGCAGGGATGGCTAAGTCTGTGCCATCAAGTGCCAAGAGGCTGCAGCTTTTCATTCCAACCAAAGGCTGCACACAAGCTTTCGCTGATTAACACACCGTAGACAGGAGGGACCAACCAGTGAAGTCACCTGTATTCTTTGGTTGGAATGAAATGCATATAGGCTGTCTGCAATTATAACAAATAGAATTGATAACATTGAATCAACGTATGCTTGCTTTATAGATTTTCAAAAAGCGTTTGATCTGGTTAATAGAAATCTTTTAGCCTATAAACTTATTGAGTATGGGGTGAATGGACGATTCTATGCAGCCATGCAATCTCTCTATTGTGATCCCATAGCATGTGTGAGAGTAAATGAATTTTGCACCAACTGGTTCTCAACATCATTAGGGGTCAAACAAGGGGATTCCCTGTCTCCCACATTATTCGCTCTCTACATCAATGATTTGGCCAAAGAAATTAATGCTTTAAGTTGTGGGATAATGTGTGGAAAAGAAATGACAAGTATTCTTTTGTATGCTGACGATATTGTTCTATTGGCACCATCGGAAGAAAAACTGCAACAAATGCTTTCATATACTAATGACTGGTGTAAAAAATGGAGATTGGTCATTAACAAAAAGAAAACAGAAATTATTCATTTCAGGAACCCCTTATGTACCCGTAGCACCTATCAGTTTAAAGTTGGTTCACATAAACTTAATTATGTGGATTCATATAAATATCTGGGTCTTTATTTTGATGAGCACATGAATTTAAAAAAAGGTGTCACAGTTCTGGCTGAATCAGCAACTAGAGCCTTGGGGGGAATTATAGGTAAGAGCAAAAACCTGAAGGATATGAGTTTCCAAACATACTCCAAACTCTTTGTAGCTTGTGTATGTCCTGTGCTGGATTATTCTGCTGGGGCTCGGGGCCTACGAAACATCTCTATATGTGACTCAGTCCAAAACAGTGCAATGAGATATTTTTTAGGTGCACACAAATATGCTCCAAAGTTAGCTATAGCAGGGGACATGGGATGGGAACCAGGTGAGGCTCGCTGGAAAATATGTATGGCTCAGCTGTGGAATAGGTTGCTTGATATGGAGGGAAACAGGCTAGCAAGAATGATTTTTATGTGGGATAAACAAATTAATGGCTGTTGGTCAAGAGATGTGCAAGCATTATTTTTTAGCTTTGGGTTTGGTGAGGCATTTTTCAATAACAGCAAAATCAACATTGCTATACTTAGAGAATCTTTGTTTACTCAGTATAAGGTGCGATGGGCTGAGGATATATGGACTAAACCAAAGCTACGTACGTTTCGTATGATTAAACATGATTTTGGTACTGAAAATTATGTTAATTATAATTTATCAAAAAAGCAGAGAGCTTTATGTGCCCAGCTGAGATCTGGTATTTTACCGCTTATGATCGAAACTGGACGGTATGTCAGATTGGAAGAAGAAGAGCGGGTGTGTCCAATGTGTTGTTTAAATGACATAGAAAATGAGTTTCATTTTGTTTTTTATTGTCCTTTTTACAGTGAACCACGCTATATTTTGTTCAGTAAGATAAAAACAGAGTTTGATTTTCTTAATAATGATGATGCATATAATTTGAGTTGGTTGTTTACATATGAAACTTTTGGACTGGCTTGTTATTTGGAAAAAGCCTGGGACATGAGAAAAAAAGCTCTTTATCAGGAAAAGGCAATGTAAGACAAGGAAAAGAAGAAAAAAAAAAGTATGTATGTACAGTAAGTGTGTATATGTGTATGTATATGTCATGCATATGTGTATATATTATATACTTTATTTATTTTGTTTGTACAACCGGATGTTATGTTATGATTATGTTTATATATAATTTGGTGTCTTGTAATCCCATGTGGGATGGGCCAGAAATGGCATGACACAGAAATAAAAACTATCTATCTATCTATCTAGGCTACTCTTGGCCCTCAATGGCACATGGTTGCTTATCCCTGCCTTATAGGGTCCAGGTAGTCAAATCCAAAGTCAAAGTCCTTATTAAAGGTGGCCATGGGGAGCAAACAGTGATGTAGTGCAGAACCCACCTAGTTTACCAACTTTTTTTTATTTGCTGAACAGTGTACCCATCTTTTTAGAATGTAGGCCTATCTTTTGATGAGATAAATTCCAAGCATACATCATTCTAAGTAGTATCAAACTGATGTAATATTGGTGGTTGTTGTTTGTCTTTTGATGATCATCCACCTTTTTATTTTCTACTATACCACTGGTGATTTATCTTATCTTTGTGGTAAGGCACTTTTGCTCATTTCTGGAATGGACGAAGCAGTGGTAGGTCTAATAGTGTGGTCTTCAAACACAGCAATGACCTTACAATCCTCTAACTATTTGCAACTGAACAGCCAACCTGTGAGCAGGGAAGTGTGGCACTAAACCCTGCCACACTCACTGAGCATCATTGTACCTCATCGTATGCATTTTTCGCTTTTTGCGATAGGGGGAGCCCCAGCGTAATATATTGGACAGACCTTACACTGGTGGTGTTTACAATAACAAGTATACCTCGCAGTTCACAGTCACTACACACTCGACCATGATCAGCTGCTCGAACGCAGTTGGGACATTTGAAAACGTGCGCTTCTGCAATACAATAGCAGTAGGCTATTGCAAACAATAAATAATAAATAGCTTATATAACGGGGGTCACCTTCAGATGACTCCGACATAAAAGCAACATAACCAATTCAGCTTAAACCATAACGACTGGAACCGTATCTTCACACGCCAACAGCGTGCGTGCAGATGATGCTAAATGAAAGTTATTAATACAGCTAGCTCTTCCTTCAAACTTTCGGGGCTGTAGTCATGGTTGTAGTTCATTCACCATTCATAAGAATTCCCTTTAAACGGCGACCGCACTATCACGTCGGGAGGGGGGACTACTGACTATAGACATTTACAATAACAGCAAACAGGCAACGATCATTGTAAATATTTGTAATTTTCAGTTATATAACGTAAATACTAGCAGCTCATATACTTTGAGAACACATGTTATTCACGTACACTTTTACACCCAGGCAGCGCAATGCATTTTGTTCACCCCTCCGCGTCGGCCGGTGGTATCGCCCTCCCCCATCTGTTCAGCTCTGGAGATACACTCTGATTGAAACAGATTGTAGCGCTCCCCGGGTCGCAATGGCAACTGTGTGGACTGCACGTAAACGGGAACTTTTGATCTCGTTTTAAAGGGAGTTTAACGCCACGGATAGCCTATAAGTCATTGAAGAAACTACTTTCTAATGTGAGAAACAAACGCCACACCATCTCTCCAGTCCGAAAATGTCCCAGGGATGTATAATTTCTGTGGAAGAGATCCAGACTTGGTGGGAAGTCCCCGCCATAGCCCACTTCTGTTCGCTGTTCAGGACAGCGTTCAACCTTCCGGACTTTGAAATAGAGGTAAATTGATAATTGGGTTACTTGTAGTAACATTGACGTCTTGTATCATGTAAATTAAAAGTTGTTTTATGTCAGCTTTTTTCACTGCATGGTCTGTCAAGTGCACTTTGTATAAGGAGCTAACTGGTTAGCCAGCTTAGCTGTGTGTTGTGAACTTCTCTACTAGTAATCCTGTTAGGCAATGTTAACGCGCTAGCCAGCTAGTTAGCGCTGCTAAAAGCTAGCTTTACTGGATACTTGCTGATCCTCGCAGTTGAAAAATATGTCACCTCAACGTTAGTCAATTGCACATAAATACTTGGTTTTTTTGTCCGATATTCATATGACAGTTTGATCTGCCCGAGGATGCTCGAGTGATATTCACTACAATCAGATTAGTCAGAGAGCTCGTAACATAACCATGTGCCATCCATTTGTTTTCATTTTGGTGAGACTTGCATCGCTCTCATGTTTATGTTGTGGATCGGTTAATGTAATAGTCGGACTCGTTAGTCATGTTAAATGCCCAGATTGTTTCTGGTAAGAATGTGATTGAAATAAACTCACAAAGCAACGCCAAACTTGTAAAGTCAAGTGATAGAACTATTATATTTTTTAATGGCTACGGTTTACGATCGGATGTACATTTCAGTCATAGTGCAATAAGTCGCACTAACTTGTCTTCAATAGCAATCTGCGTTGTTGGTGTTTGAGTGGTCTACGTTGTGTTTTTATGTCAAATCAACTTAAGTTCATGGCGTGAGGTTCGAGTTTATTGTCTTGCAGTTGCAAGCCATCTGGCTTGGGTAGCCATAGGGACGCAGATGCCTTTCAGGCATTGTTTCCTCGCCCTTTTCTCGTTTCACCGCAAGAAGTGATGGTTTTAAAGCGCTCATTTTCTATATCAACCGGGTCCTAAAAGGCGTGAAGGTGACACCATCCGCTCATGATGTGCCTTATCACAGAATAAACGAGATTTATTACCCCCACGATGACATAATTCAACTTTAGCACTCGATTGTTCTCCTTGAACACTAGCTAAATTGTCTCTGCACTTTTTCCCCCCAACATGCATCTTGTCTGGTATCACGTTACAGTTAATATAGGTTGTTTAACCCAGGACTTATTGCACTTAAAAGAAATTGGTGAGGTCAACATCACGCATCAACAGTCTCCATCACTCATGCACCCCCACCCCCCTTCGGGAGAGAAACACACGTAGGCACCGCTTTGTTTATTAGACGGGGGCAAAGCAGATGGGGATCGCATTGCACGTAGTTTACATGGAAGTTGAAGGTCTCATGTGCTGCTGAATTTCGCTTCAAAAAGTATTTGAGGTTAATAAAAAATAGACATCACACTGGTGTATTTACGTAGACAAATCAACCGTTTGTAGGAGAGTTTGTTGCAACCGAACCGACCGATTCCTCGATTTTAATTTGAGTTGTGAAGCAGGCAGGAAACAAGCATGGCATGGCACACTTTGTTTTGATGCCAGGAGCGTCCCGTCCCGCAGCAGCAAACCCAGTGCGAATGATTTATCCGCCTTTAACTGCATCAGTAAGCACGGATCACACGTGCCGCTTCCACCCACTACAGCTGCATTTCGAGGAAATATTGAGATGGATGGAGTAGTCTTATACATTGACATCTTCATCAGACACTCTTGGTGTTCAAGGTCACAACTCCTTTAGTTCTCAGTGCAATTATTTGCAGTTGTAGTCATAATAATGGACAAAAGAGTTCCTCATGTTAATGAGTATAGTAGTGCCTCTGGTCTTTGAACGCCTGTGGACAATAGCCTAACATCTCAATCTTTTAAGTCATTTGAGAGCAACATTGTGTTGGTGACATTGCAACGAGTGTCATTGTGGAAGCTGTGGACATTTCATTTTGTGAAGAAGTAACAACCACTTTACATCAAACTGTCTTTGGTGGAATACTTGAATAGAAGTATATGGTGATGGATGGGTTTGTCTCTTAACCTGTTTTGCAGTAAAGGCCTACCTTGTGTGAAACGACCTAATCCAACTCTGTTTCAAATTTAAATGATCATTAAAACCGTGTTACCGTGGTTACCGTGATTACAGAGTTTTGAACAGTAATACACAGTAAATACTGTCCATCATCAACCAAAGTTAGCAACACTCCCCCAGACACAGGCTGGTGAAATGATTTCAGTGAGTGTATCAGTACTCTTTGAAAATTGTCAGCACATTTGAACAATACTGCGATAATACGGACAAGTTAACGCTGATCATTTTGGTCACTATAATCATGATATGAAATTTTCATACCGCGTTTCATCGCTAGAGCTAACAATGAGTAAATACACTTTGGCATCCCTATTATTCTGGAAGCTAACAACATGGCCAGCTACGTGTCATTCTTGAATCCTACTTTTGCTACTCATGTGCTCTCGTAGCTGTTGATGGAGTCGTTGGTATTTATTGATCGCTAAGTGTCAGTTTAGCTGAACCAATGTTGTGCATCTCTGATCCATCAGATTTGAACCAGTGACTTTGTGTGTGTGATGAATGGTTCATCATTGGTGATGGTGGGAGAGGGGGAGCTTAGGCTGCTAATGTAATGTTGTTCCTGCTTAGTCTCCTCTCTGTCTTTAGTTTCTACTGTACTGTGGGCTCTTTCTTTTTTTAGTAAATGATGCACAAATCCAGGTCTATTGTGGCCTTGTCTGGAAGGTGAGCGGATGACTAGTCTCGCTTGGCATCCTTTCATGCTGCAGCAGCGCAGGAGAGAGTCTGGCTGAATGATCAACAGTGTGAGTGTAACTCCGGCCTATCCCCTGTGCTCCACATGAAGCCATCTCTTGGTGAATTGGCAAGACTGCTGGCTTTTTAACGATGAGTTGTTTTCTGTAAGTATCTGTGTTGAGGCCAATGTAGCCATTGCAGAGTAATGCAGACCTGCCAACCTTGGGAAAATAGTTTGAGTACCACACAACCGCGCCACACATCATATGACGTGCTGCGGTGCTGTAGCGCATATATATATATATATATATACACATACACATACATATATATATATATACACACACACACACACACACACACACACACACACACACACTGTAATACTGTATATATATTTTTGAGAATGTCAATGCCTACTTTAATCACCCACTTCCACTCTTTTGCATGAGTTGAGGTTGCTTAAATGCCTTGTGGTTGACTCTAAATCAAGGGTTCCTCTTATTTGACCAACCTGTTCCTGCCCTGTTTTTGATCACTGACAAAATATGTATTTAAACGATGATGATGCACAGCCATCATGTCATTTTACTACAATAATTAGACCAAAGGCATAGTGTTATTAAGCGTTTACATGGTATGCCGTGATCTGATGTCCCCTATACTTGAGCTTGTTATTTCTTTGATATTTAACTTTACATTTGCAACCAGATATGAATCACTTATGAAACAGCGTCATGATGACTCAATAACGTTACACCTTGGCAGAGGTCTGCAGTCGTACTGAGCTGACTGAGCGCATTGCCCTTAATTGCCTCGTCAAACTCCCAACTGTGAAAAAAGTTTGCTTGTCACAAATAAACTCACTCGTTTGACTTGAACGTGAACACTTTAGTCACTGTCGGACTATTTAAATACCTTCCATTTTGGAGTCTGAACATTTGGATTCGGCATTCGATTTACTTTCTGAAGTCAGGAAGACAATGCCTGTGTTGCCTCATGCATACCGTGAGGTACAAGACCAACTGGCCAGGCACTGTGAGTAGTGTAGCATTCTGGATCTGGACTAACTATATATGCGTTGTTGATACTTTGTCTTTGACCTGAGCTGTCCAGTCTTGGAGGATGATGATAATTGATGAGCCACTTCTGTTTGATTGTCAATCAATATGAATTTGACAATTTTGACTGATGGTTTCAAAAAGGGCAGTTCATCTGATTCTGTGTCCATCACTGACCTGTCTTCGCTCTTGACTGTGCCTGTGTTGGAATGCTTGGATGATGACAGGCAGCTCCCTTTGCAACCCTATCTCTTGAGTGTGTAGGTCGCGTTACCTAAGATTCAGGGGGGAGGGGGGAGGAGGTGGGGGCAGGAAGTGGCTGTCACTGGTCATGACAGAGTGGGGGTGTCGAGTGATTCCAGTGGAGTTTGCTTCTCCGTGTCAACATTCCCTGACATTCCATCAGTCCTTCTTGTGGACACAGACTCTCATATCGGCTGCTGCTGTCCTGTGTGTTGTAGCCTCCATCAGTCTGTCCTAGAGGACAGCTGTCCTGTGTGTTGTGTTGTAGCCTCTGTCAGTCTGTCCTAATGGACAGCTGTATTGTGTGTTGTGTTGTGTTGTAGCATCTGTCAGCCTATCCTAATGGACAGCTGTATTGTGTGTTGTGTTGTGTTGTAGCCTCTGTCAGTCTGTCCTAATGGACAGCTGTCCTGTGTGTTGTGTTGTAGCCTCTGTCAGTCTGTCCTAATGGACAGCTGTCCTGTGTGTTGTGTTGTAGCATCTGTCAGTCTGTCCTAATGGACAGCTGTATTGTGTGTTGTGTTGTGTTGTAGCCTCTGTCAGCCTATTCTAATGGACAGCTGTCCTGTGTGTTGTGTTGTAGCCTCTGTCAGTCTGTCCTAATGGACAGCTGTCCTGTGTGTTGTGTTGTAGCCTCTGTCAGCCTATCCTAATGGACAGCAGTATTGTGTGTTGTGTTGTGTTGTAGCCTCTGTCAGCCTATCCTAATGGACAGCAGTATTGTGTTGTGTTGTATCCTCTGTCAGTCTGTCCTAATGGACAGCTGTCCTGTGTGTTGTGTTGTAGCCTCTGTCAGTCTGTCCTAATGGACAGCAGGGCTCAATGCTGTGTCTGCTGATTGCCTCAGTCAACTGTGCATGTCACATCTGTATGCCCCCTTGTTAATCTTCTATTGTGGTTTTGTCCTCTGGTGTCAGCAGTATTGGCTGATGAGACAGAAGGCCCTGGGGATGCATACCTCCACAACATTAGTTTCAGTTGTCAACTGAACTTCTAGTCTGACGTCTAAGTTGTCTATATTATTACTGAGGGGAAAAAAACGAGACCTAGTCACTTGCAGTAAAGTTTTCCCTGACAGTATATATAGGGGTCCGACGAGACAGATCGATGTATCGATCGACATCATCGATATCGTATTGTGTATATTGATGCAAAGTGAAAACATCAATATATATTGGCATCTTTAAGATATGCCTTGTAAGTCCAAGTGATGAAGAAATAGATGTGCATGGCAAGGTTTGTGTTCATAATTGAGGCCCCACGATACGATATTATCACAATAATTAAGTCACCATACGATATTATTGCGATTATTATTATTTTTGTAATATGTTGAGTATTGTGATGACATATTGCAATATATTGTGATTTATTACCTTTTTTCAACTGCAAATTATGTCCCCTAAGGAAAACTCATAGGTAGGACGTAGGAGTGGGGGATCATTAGAGGCCCCATGATACGATATTATCACGATACTTAAAGATTGATACTTGCCGTCCGTGTATCGATACAATACTGCCATGCAAAATATCCCAATACTATGCTGTATCGATCCCCCTACCCCCACCCCTATCATCAAGGGCTCTTTACGTTACTGATACAAAATATTTCCATGTAAACACGAGAAATGTGGCACTTGAACAACAGGTCTATTTTCATAGTTTTCATTAAAACTTAAAAGCAATAAATAGTTTTTCATTTAAATGCCTGGGAGAGCTCAGAAATAAAATTGTCAAATCATATTTTAATTTACGTAGTTGCTTTTTTGAGTTGATCTAAGTGTATCTGATTGTGTTAAATCGGCATATGTCGTCTCATATCGAACGCAGGCCTCCGAATTTAATCGAATCGAAATTGTATTGTGGCTAACTTTGTGATATCAGCAAATATCATATTGTTAATTTCCAAATAATATCATAGATGAAACTTGTCTTGTGATTCCCATTGCTCATGTTTTTTTTTAAACAAGCTAACAGTTTGTTTTCTGTTACTGTGCAAGCTATGGGTCCCTACAGGGGTCATATCATCATGTCCGTCCTGCCCTGCATGTAGGCCACAAAGATCAGGGGGGTAAGGAGAACTCCGGACGGAGGAGCCGGCTCACTAACTACACTGACAGTTGCTGACTGGACAAAAAACCTGATCCTCTTTTCTCATAAAGGACTGTTGTAGTGAAGGCCACTTTTTGAGAACAGAACTTTTGTACCTTGTGAAACTGCTACCGGGCCAGATATTAACAAACCCACTGATCCAGTCTGAAGGTGCTGCAGTGCTGTGGCTCTCTTCTTTCTACGGTTCTGCTCGTGATAATGGAGGGGTTTCTCTCCCCCTCGACCCAGCTCATTGGCAAGTCTTACAAAGCAGCTCCTTGCACATTGTCCCTGTGTTGATACACTTCACTGTCGCTGGTTTCCACTTTCCCCAGGCAGAGAGCTGGGAAAGGTGTGTGTGTGTGTGTCTGTGTGTGTGTGTAGAATGTAGGGATGTCACGATTCTAGAATTTCTACTTCGATACCGATACCCAGGAAAATATCGATACTCAATACCATTTTCGATCCCACGCGGCGGGATGACAACACATCAAGATGCATACAAAATAAACAAAGACAGATGGACGGACAGACGCACGCTTCTCCATAATCTAGACCTGATAAAACTCATTACAAACTTTGACCTTACACAGATTACCCCTGCTCTAGTCATCAGCCTATCATAACAGAGCAGATTACCCCTCCTCTAGTCATCAGCCTATCATAACAGAGCAGATTACCCCTCCTCTAGTCATCAGCCTATCATAACAGAGCAGATTACCCCTCCTCTAGTCATCAGCCTATCAGAATACTTTGAACTTGTTGAAGCAAAAGATACCCACCAATGACAGGGAGGGACAAATCAGTGGTATGTTTGATTTTTCATTAAGAGGAAGCACTGCTGAATCTGATATTGATACAGTTGCAAATGAGTATTGTATCCGTTTCAAATTTTTAGTATCGATACCTGTTGCAAATGAGTATTGTATCCGTTTCAAATTTTTAGTATTGACTTTTATCGATACTTTTGACAACCCTAGTAGAATGGAGGGATGGACCCAAAAAAAGTGTGACAGTGGGAGATAAGGGCAGAAAAGTGTCCCACAAATGGAGAGTGAATGAGGATGGGAGAGAGCACATGCGAGTACAAGGGAGACTGGCTGTGATCTGCAGGAAGATGGACCGGGGTCAACATGGCTGTCTGGTTGCCCCCCACCACCACCACCACCACCTGAGCCCGGCGGCTTTTTGTGTCCGTGGAGCATGCTTGATTTCCTGGCTATGTGGCTGTAAATGCTCCCTGAGACCCCACACAGCCTCCAGACGCTCCAGGCCTCTACTGCTGGATCTTCACAGATGTGTGTACTCCATTGTCGGGCATGGCCCTTCTAGCCAAGGACCCCCCCCCTCCCTCCCCCTCCCTCCACCCCCCAAGCTGCTGTCACCCTCCCACTGTGTTCTCTGCTGGTAGCCTATTTGTTGCGTTATCATGCCTTTTTATTCCTCATACCTTCATCATCTGTCCAGGTCCATCATCTATGTTGGGAGTTCTTGGAGACTTTTGTTGTGAAACTCGCGATGGGCAACTCGCGATGCTTTTGCTTCCATGCTTCCTCTGATACATGAGCAGTCGGCCAGCCTCACATGCATCACATCTGCTAGCCCAGGTCCATGACTACATCACCTTCTCTCACCTGCATCACATCTGCAAGCCCAGGTCCATGACTACATCACCTTCTCCCTCCTGCATCACATCTGCAAGCCCAGGTCCATGACTACATCACCTTCTCTCACCTGCATCACATCTGCTAGCCCAGGTCCATGACTACATCACCTTCTCTCACCTGCATCACATCTGCTAGCCCAGGTCCATGACTACATCACCTTCTCTCACCTGCATCACATCTGCTAGCCCAGGTCCATGACTACATCACCTTCTCCATCCTGCATCACATCTGCTAGCCCAGGTCCATGACTACATCACCTTCTCTCACCTGCATCACATCTGCAAGCCCAGGTCCATGACTACATCACCTTCTCTCACCTGCATCACATCTGCTAGCCCAGGTCCATGACTACATCACCTTCTCTCACCTGCATCACATCTGCTAGCCCAGGTCCATGACTACATCACCTTCTCTCACCTGCATCACATCTGCTAGCCCAGGTCCATGACTACATCACCTTCTCTCACCTGCATCACATCAGCTAGCCCAGGTCCATGACTACATCACCTTCTCTCACCTGCATCACATCTGCTAGCCCAGGTCCATGACTACATCACCTTCTCCCACCTGCATCACATCTGCTAGCCCAGGTCCATGACTACATCACCTTCTCCCCCCTGCATCACATCTGCTAGCCCAGGTCCATGACTACATCACCTTCTCTCACCTGCATCACATCTGCTAGCCCAGGTCCATGACTACATCACCTTCTCTCACCTGCATCACATCTGCTAGCCCAGGTCCATGACTACATCACCTTCTCTCACCTGCATCACATCTGCAAGCCCAGGTCCATGACTACATCACCTTCTCTCTCCTGCATCACATCTGCTAGCCCAGGTCCATGACTACATCACCTTCTCTCACCTGCATCACATCTGCTAGCCCAGGTCCATGACTACATCACCTTCTCTCACCTGCATCACATCTGCTAGCCCAGGTCCATGACTACATCACCTTCTCTCACCTGCATCACATCTGCTATCCCAGGTCCATGACTACATCACCTGCTCTCCTCCACTCTTCTACCTGGCACCTCTCCTAGGACTAATGACTCTGTCACCTAACCTCATCCCCATTGCCCTCAGTCGTGCCTCGGTCTATCCCATCCCCTTCCCTCTCCCCAGCAGCCTCCCTCTCCCCTCTCCTGGCATCACCATGACTAAACCCCCAGATGGTGGCTCTTTCTTGTCCTTCTCCCCCTGGAGGGTGGAGGCGCCCCGCTCTGACTGGGTGCTGCTGGCTGCAGCTTGTCTGAGAGGGGGGGCTCCTATTCTTCCCAAAGCGCTCCGTGTGATTGTAAAAGAAGATTTAGTCCTATTAGATCTGGTAAATATGCCAGATCAAGCTGCCTGTGAGCACGTCCTTGTTCCTGTTGTCTAGAAAGCAAAAGGATTATAGTGTCTGGGGGTGAAAGGGATCTAGGTTTTGAAGTGTTGCTGCTCTGCTCCGCGATGATGGCCCAACTTCAGAAGGACGGACTCTTGCTGATTTCCTAGTTTCTCTGGACAACTGCAGATAGCAGCCAGTCACTACTGAAGAGTGGACTGCCAGTCTGGCCTCAATTATAGCGGGGCTTTGAAGTGAGATCTCCAGGGTGGCTGTGGTGCTGATGTGTTGGAGGGTATCTCCAGAGAAGCAGGCAGAGGCAGGAATGTAGGGGTTTGAGTAGGAAGTGAGTGCTGGCTGTGGGATCTGAGATTGGTCATCGGGCCGTGTTTGGGCCAGAGAGAGCTGCGAGGCTTGAAAGGGGATCAGCGACTTTCATGGCGGACATCTTTACTGTTTAACCCTGCCCTGCTTGGCTCCTTTGTGAAGCCCTGGAGAGGAGAATAGAGCCCCCCACACAGCAACAATGATCCTTTCATCGTCATCACATGGCAGCATTGGTTTGATCTTCTGTCAGCTCAATACTGCCTGGCTGCTACTTTTCTCATCTCCCATATCTGCACTGTTCTCTCATCCATCGCCTTCCTTCTCTACCACCAGCAGACACATCCCCAGCTCATCTCCTCCACCAGCAGACACATCCCCAGCTCATCTCCTCTACCACCAGACACATCCCCAGCTCATCTCCTTCTCTACCAGCAGACACATTCCCAGCTCATCTCCTCCACCAGACACATCCCCAGCTCATCTCCTCCACCAGACACATCCCCAGCTCATCTCCTCTACCAGACACATCCCCAGCTCATCTCCTCCACCAGACACATCCCCAGCTCATCTCCTCCAGCAGACACATCCCCAGCTCATCTCCTCTTATTGCCTCACAAACCAATATCGCCACAATATCGCCATTAGGAAGGTCCGCAAATAAGCCAGCGCTGCCTTTTTACACAGAAAGCGAGTTCTAGGTGTGTTTACACAGATAGACCGATTTCCACGAGGAAAGGAGGCATGATGACGCTCGTTGCCATGGAGATGTGAACAGCTGTAGGCTTAGCCTACCATGATGCTGGTAGGGAATAAAACATATTGTGGATGGTTTTGAGGAGAGACTGATGACAGAGCACAAGGGATGTCCTCACCTGTAAACCACGACTCATCACAGATGTACACGCACTCTAAAAAAAAGAAAAAAGTGAGACTGCTGCGGGCATATTGCGAGAAAAACCGCGATGGAGAGGTCCTCCGACAGGTCCTTAAAGGAACACTCTGCCCATTTTCAACCAGCTTTGTATCATTAGAGCATCAGTAGTATATCAGAAAACTGTAAACGGTTTTGAAGTCTGTCATTTAATTTGACAGTTATTGAGTGTTAAAGTGTGGACCAGTGATGTCACTAACTCAAATTAATAATTCATTAACTCAAATCAACTCTCAAACTGTAAACGGTTTTGAAGTCATTCATCTAGTTTGACAGTTATTGAGAGTTGATTTGAGTTAATGAGTTATTCATTTGAATAATGAGTAATGAATGATGCCATTACGTATGAGGCGAGGCGTAATGATGCCGCAACGATGGCGGCTTTGACAGGCTGTGTAAAAGAGGCTACAGAGTACAGACAACAACCCTAACAGGCAATGTACACCAGATACGTTACGGCTGCGTTGTGGATCCGGTAAAACTGACGGACCAGACTCTCGCCCGTGTTAATAGATGGGCGATAATACATACCGTACGGTAAAAATTACACACCTGTTCTATTTTTGTCGGATCCCGCAATGCGTCTGACAGATTACATGAGTGTGGGTCTGTTTGCAGGCGTACCGGAGCCGTACCGCATCTGTTCCGGAGCTGGTGGACATTAGCCTTAACCCTAAACACCCACCACCCACTGACACTATCCCCAGCTCATCTCCTCTTACCGCCTCACAGACAGCAACCTCTGTCACCTTCTCTCACGTCAAGCCTTCAACCCTGTTCTCCACACTCTGTCTGTGATTACCCCTCGAGGATCAGGAACCCTGCCTTTATTAATACACACACACACACACACACACACACACACACACACACACACACACACACACACACACACACATTCTTACCCCCCCCCCCCCCCCCCCTGCATGTGCTGTCTGTCTTTAACAGGCGTCCTGCATTGTAAGAGGTGACTGGCCCCTCCCCCCAGTTGTGATTGACAAGCGAGAGCAGCAGTACATGCATCAGATGGTTTCACATGGGGAGTGTGCGCGCAGAGGGGGGGGTGGAGGGGCGAGCAGGGGGGGGGGGAGGGTAGCGGGAGGGGGGGGGGGTAGAGGGGGCACGCACAGTGTGCGCGCAGAGGGGGGGGTGGAGGGGGCACGCACACTGGGGTTTGTTTCAGCCAGCTCCATTGTTGCTGCTCCCCATGGCTCCCTCTCTCTGTCTCCAGTCTGGGGCGGCCAGGCCTCCCTCTCTCCTCCCTCGCCCACTCACTCACTCTGTCCCCCCGAGGAGGCTGAGGCCTGTCCTCTCTCATGTGTTGTTGAGCCTGAGTGTGAAGCAGGGAGGAGGAGAGGAGGAGGCTGAGGTCTGTCCTCTCTCATGTGTTGTTGAGCCTGAGTGTGAAGCAGGGAGGAGGAGGAGAGGAGGCTGAGGCCTGTCCTCTCTCATGTGTTGTTGAGCCTGGTCTGAGTGTGAAGGAGAGAGGAGGAGGAGGAGAGGAGGCTGAGGTCTGTCCTCTCTCATGTGTTGTTGAGCCTGGCCTGAGTGTGAAGCAGAGAGGAGGAGGAGGAGAGGAGGCTGAGGCCTGTCCTCTCTCATGTGTTGTTGAGCCTGGTCTCTCTCATGTGTTGTTGAGCCTGGTCTCTCTCATGTGTTGTTGAGCCTGGCCTGAGTGTGAAGCAGAGAGGAGGAGGAGGAGAGGAGGCTGAGGCCTGTCCCCTCTCATGTGTTGTTGAGCCTGGCCTGAGTGTGAAGCAGGGAGGAGGAGAGGAGGCTGAGGCCTGTCCTCTCTCATGTGTTGTTGAGCCTGGCCTGAGTGTGAAGCAGGGAGGAGGAGGAGAGGAGGCTGAGGCCTGTCCTCTCTCATTTGTTGTTGAGCCTGAGTGTGAAGCAGGGAGGAGGAGAGGAGGCTGAGGCCTGTCCTCTCTCATGTGTTGTTGAGCCTGAGTGTGAAGCAGAGAGGAGGAGAGGAGGCTGAGGCCTGTCCTCTCTCATGTGTTGTTGAGCCTGGTCTCATGTGTTGTTGAGCCTGGCCTGAGTGTGAAGCAGGGAGGAGGAGGAGAGGAGGATGAGGCCTGTCCTCTCTCATGTGTTGTTGAGCCTGGCCTGAGTGTGAAGCAGGGAGGAGGAGGAGAGGAGGCTGAGGCCTGTCCTCTCTCATGTGTTGTTGAGCCTGGTCTCTCTCATGTGTTGTTGAGCCTGGTCTCTCTCATGTGTTGTTGAGCCTGGCCTGAGTGTGAAGCAGGGAGGAGGAGAGGAGGCTGAGGCCTGTCCTCTCTCATGTGTTGTTGAGCCTGGCCTGAGTGTGAAGCAGGGAGGAGGAGGAGAGGAGGCTGAGGCCTGTCCTCTCTCATTTGTTGTTGAGCCTGGCCTGAGTGTGAAGCAGGGAGGAGGAGAGGAGGCTGAGGCCTGTCCTCTCTCATGTGTTGTTGAGCCTGAGTGTGAAGCAGAGAGGAGGAGAGGAGGCTGAGGCCTGTCCTCTCTCATGTGTTGTTGAGCCTGGTCTCTCTCATGTGTTGTTGAGCCTGGCCTGAGTGTGAAGCAGGGAGGAGGAGGAGAGGAGGATGAGGCCTGTCCTCTCTCATGTGTTGTTGAGCCTGGCCTGAGTGTGAAGCAGGGAGGAGGAGGAGAGGAGGCTGAGGCCTGTCCTCTCTCATGTGTTGTTGAGCCTGGTCTCTCTCATGTGTTGTTGAGCCTGGTCTCTCTCATGTGTTGTTGAGCCTGGCCTGAGTGTGAAGCAGGGAGGAGGAGAGGAGGCTGAGGCCTGTCCTCTCTCATGTGTTGTTGAGCCTGGTCTGAGTGTGAAGCAGGGAGGAGGAGAGGAGGCTGAGGCCTGTCCTCTCTCATGTGTTGTTGAGCCTGAGTGTGAAGCAGGGAGGAGGAGAGGAGGCTGAGGCCTGTCCTCTCTCATGTGTTGTTGAGCCTGGCCTGAGTGTGAAGCAGGGAGGAGGAGGAGAGGAGGCTGAGGCCTGTCCTCTCTCATGTGTTGTTGAGCCTGAGTGTGAAGCAGAGAGGAGGAGAGGAGGCTGAGGCCTGTCCTCTCTCATGTGTTGTTGAGCCTGGCCTGAGTGTGAAGCAGGGAGGAGGAGAGGAGGCTGAGGCCTGTCCTCTCTCATGTGTTGTTGAGCCTGAGTGTGAAGCAGAGAGGAGGAGAGGAGGCTGAGGCCTGTCCTCTCTCATGTGTTGTTGAGCCTGGTCTCTCTCATGTGTTGTTGAGCCTGGCCTGAGTGTGAAGCAGGGAGGAGGAGGAGAGGAGGATGAGGCCTGTCCTCTCTCATGTGTTGTTGAGCCTGGCCTGAGTGTGAAGCAGGGAGGAGGAGAGGAGGCTGAGGCCTGTCCTCTCTCATGTGTTGTTGAGCCTGAGTGTGAAGCAGAGAGGAGGAGAGGAGGCTGAGGCCTGTCCTCTCTCATGTGTTGTTGAGCCTGGTCTCTCTCATGTGTTGTTGAGCCTGGCCTGAGTGTGAAGCAGGGAGGAGGAGGAGAGGAGGATGAGGCCTGTCCTCTCTCATGTGTTGTTGAGCCTGGCCTGAGTGTGAAGCAGGGAGGAGGAGAGGAGGCTGAGGTCTGTCCTCTCTCATGTGTTGTTGAGTCTGGCCTGAGTGTGAAGCAGAGAGGAGGAGGAGAGGAGGCTGAGGCCTGTCCTCTCTCATGTGTTGTTGAGCCTGGTCTCTCTCATGTGTTGTTGAGTCTGGCCTGAGTGTGAAGCAGAGAGGAGAGGAGGCTGAGGCCTGTCCTCTCTCATGTGTTGTTGAGCCTGGCTAGTGTCCTCTAGTAAGAGAGTGGCGTCAGCGAAGGACCAAAATGCGAGACTCATTAGCCAATGAACAGCCAGGAATGGGTCTCGCGCTACTTTTGCATGCGAAAATAAAGCCGATAATGTACAATTTGATTCATTTCAAGGGATGAAAAACCCTTTCAAAGTACAACACTGTCTATTTTGTTGCAACTCGACAGTGCTGCTTTTTTTACTCAAGAGTTCCACTTTCTACTTCCTGGAAAAAAACTGGTCCATTGGAGTGAATGGAGATGTCGGAACTCTTCTATTATACGGCTCTGAGCCTGGCCTGAGTGTGAAGCAGAGAGGAGGAGAGGAGGCTGAGGCCTGTCCTCTCTCATGTGTTGTTGAGCCTGGTCTGAGTGTGAAGCAGAGAGGAGGAGAGGAGGCTGAGGCCTGTCCTCTCTCATGTGTTGTTGAGCCTGAGTGTGAAGCAGAGAGGAGGAGAGGAGGCTGAGGCCTGTCCTCTCTCATGTGTTGTTGAGCCTGGCCTGAGTGTGAAGCAGGGAGGAGGAGAGGAGGCTGAGGTCTGTCCTCTCTCATGTGTTGTTGAGCCTGGCCTGAGTGTGAAGCAGGGAGGAGGAGAGGAGGCTGAGGTCTGTCCTCTCTCATGTGTTGTTGAGCCTGAGTGTGAAGCAGGGAGGAGGAGCAAGTGAGAACTTCACCAAAGCAGGTCTCATCCAGTGGGAGTCCTCCAAACTCAAGAGTTGCCGGTTGATATGTGTGTGTTTTAGCTTGCCTAGAAACAGTGTTTTCTTGTGTGTGTGTGTGTGTGTGTGTGTGTGTGTGTGTGACACTGTGTGTGTGTGTGTGTGTGTGTGTGTGTGTGTGTGTGACACTGTGTGTGTGTGTGTGTGTGACACTGTGTGTGTGTGTGTGTGTGTGTATGAGTGATGCAACATCACAGTGAGAGGAGGTAATAAGGAGCTTGTTGCTGTTTGCACCTGTAGAAACAGTCTCGTTGAATGTCACCTCTAGAGTTTCAAACTTTGAAGTTGTGCGTGTGTCAAGGTTGTCAAAAGTATCGATATACAAAAACATTGAAACTGATATAATACAATACTCATTTGCAACAGGTCTCGATAGTATCTACCATAGTATTGATGGACCTGGGACAAGGGGACATGGAGGAGGTGGGTCTGTGAGGAGACTCGGCCACAGGCTGAAACAAAGACGCCAGTTATTTTGTGAGATCAACTTTTGAGTTGATGGAACAGCTGTCAGGAGGAAGAGGACGCTTCATTCGCCAATGAAACGTCTCAGTTTACGCAAGTATCCATTTTCACGTCTTTATATTCAAAATATTCACCAGAGCTACTATGTAGGCTGCATACAAAGCTCACCTGTTAGTTTTTGGACCTATGACACTGTAATTTGGGAATATAAGGTGATACCTGCGTCTTTTGAAGACACACAAGATTCAACAGTTATTTTATTATTACTTTATTTGCTCCTATTTTTTTTATCTTGTAGGAAGCCTTTTCACAACACCTTGGCCACTACGGATGAAAATGAGCCTTTTGGCTAAATCTGGTGTATTTACATTTGATTGTTGATTAATATGCGTGGTCTCTTCTTAAAGGGGGACTTACCCCCCACATGTCTGGTATGTTGCTTGATTTAAAAAAGAGAAAAGCAGCAGATTCCACCTGCTAGATTGTTCCAATGCAAATTGACTGCAGCGCACTGTTGCGAAAAAGGCAGGAGAGCGTCTCTCCTCTTGTCTCACTATACTCTTTGGCTGTGTTCAGACCGGAAATATTTACCGGAAACAGTGCGCAGACAGTTTTCCCCCGCATCGAGGAAAACATTATATTGAGCTACAAAATTGTTATAAATATCAACTAGCCAACGCTGTTGGAAACAGCATTACTTATAATGGTTGAAAGTGATATCAAATTGGTCATTCAGTGGCATTTTACTGGTTATGTTAACAGCTAGCATTAGCCACAGTACCAGACTACCCACAATGCCTTGCGCTGCCCCAGTTCTTTATTAGCCAGGAAGTGGGGCTCCTCGTGCTACATTTGAATGCATAAAATAATGCTGATAATATACAATTTGATTCTTCGCTATTTGCGTAGCTTCATTCTAAACTATATATTCCACATTTGCTACTACTATCTAGTGCTGCTTTCTACCTACTTTACTACCTAGTACTGTCTTGTCTAGATTCAGTCCTCCAAGGCTGCACGCCATCTGTCTCATGTTGTTTTCCCCGTCTCAAGGCTCCCTCCCTCTGCCGTCTCCAACCACATTGGTCAGGGACTATTTTTCTCTCCTCAGGGCCAGCAGGCTAAAATGTTAACGACCCATTTGTGTGTGTGTGAGACTGTGTGCGTGTGTGTGTGTGTCCGTACGTACACACGTGTGTGTGTGTGTGTGTGTGTGTCTGTCTGTACGTACACACGTGTGTGTGTGTGTGTGTGTGTGTGTGTGTGTGTGTGTGTGTGTGTCTGTACGTACACACGTGTGGGCGTGTATACAATGTGAGAAATGAGAGCGCACTGGGATGTGTGTGTGAGCTGAAGCAGGAAACTCCAGTTTCTAAGAGGAAGTTGATGATGTGTTTACCTCTCGCCGCCCGTGCGGGTCCGGGAGTGGAGGTATGACTGGGTGGCCTCCCATCTCCTGTGCCTAATGATGCGTCCCTCACCCACCCACACACACACACACACACACCGGGGCTTAGCTAGGCCATGGCAAAGGCTCTCCGTCTGTCTCTCTGGAGATCTTGGCTCAGGAAGGATGTGTCCAGAGTCCATCCCTCACCTCCCTCCCCTCCCCCACAGTCTCCCCCGTCCCTCACCTCTCCTCTACCCATTCCCACGGCCAGGCCACCTGTCTCACCTGGCCCTGACATTGAGACTAGAATAAAGCTCAGCTGGAAGTTGAAACTCAGTTTTACAGGTTTAATCAGCTCAGCAGCAGAGGGGTCTATTTTTAGTGCGATGCGTTTGTTTTTTCCTCCGTCTCTCTCACATGATACAGTAGTGAGGTTTGTGGTTGTTGTTCCTGTTGACACATTTTCATGAGCTTATGCTGACTGTGCCTGCCAGCTAGCAGCACGCAGGACATAACGATTAGTGTGTCAAATAGGGATGGGCATTTCTAGCAAAAACACTAGTCGAAAGTCACTGCACCAAAGTTGACTTTTCGTCGAAATTTGCCCACCCCTAAAAACTAAAAAGTCAGATTTTACATGGTCTCCCCTGATTCTAAGCCTAGTTGAATCACTTGCTTTGACCAAGTAAAAAAAATATATAACCATTTTACGCAAGGTCTATGGAAAAATGAATGGCGGATGAAATCTCATGGACAGGGAGAGGGGGTGACTTTAGCACCTATTGTCATTAGGTAGCCAGACCTGAGCCTACGTTAGCCGTTAGCAACGTTGGCATTAGCGTAGCGCAGAGATGGCCCAGGGAACAGTAGACAGAATATCAGCTTTTCTTCATGCAGTTAACAAGCCTTGAAACATTTTTCCTTGTGGCGGAGTGTTGCTGTAATATAGACCGTTTAAGACCATTTCGACTACATTTCTAGCGTTTCTAGAGCTACTGGGTGCTGCTCACTGGTGCTGCCTGCTAGTGTCGGAGCTGTTCTGCTCCAGTGTGCAATGCACAGCTCGGTGAGCAGCTCCTACGGCAAACATCACATGGACAAACTGTCATTCTTAAAGAGACGGGCGCCGGTAAAAAAAATATTTAAATAATAATTAAACGATTTTCGACTTTCAATAATAAAAGTCGATCTTGATAATAAAAACGATTATTCGAAAATGCGTTTTCCCCATCCCTAGTGTCAAAGACCTAAGGTGCCCCATAGAAAAGTATTCTAAAACCTACGGCACATACATTTGAAACACACTCCTCAACCCTGACGGATAGTGTATAATGCTGCATCAGGTCTTAGTTAAAGGGAGAACATCAGGTGGACTCTTAATGGGTTAAGGCAGTAATGTTAAGGTTTGGAGGACAGATCTTTTCATCCTGGCTACTAGAATAGATTAGGCAGGCTATAAAGGAGGAGTGAGTAGTCTGTTCCACCCCCCTGGTGATGATGGCCAACAAGTTCTTGTTGCGTTGGTGCTTGAGTGAGATCTGGCTGGCAGCGACTCAAAGGCGTTGATGCTTTCCTCCGATGATCAGATGAATGGTACATCCTGAGGATGCGAGGGCGTTTTCCTGTGGTGTGTGTGTGTGCACGTTTGTCATGTGGCAGGAGGTGGTGGTGGTGGTGGTGGTGTGTGTGGGGGTGGGGGGTGTTGTCAGATGATGGCTCCTGGAGGAGCCATGTGTGAGCTGAGAGTGGGGGAGGAAGAGAGAGAGAGAGAGAGAGAGAGAGAGAAGCAAAGGAGAGGAAGAGAGGAGTCTTCACACACACAACAAACAGGCCTCCCCTCCCCCCTCCTCCAGCCAGCCTTCCACACACTGCTGGGGGAAATAGACCCCAGAGGAGCTGTTAACGCCACTGGCATGGAAAGTGTGTGCTGTGAGGCTATAGGCAGAGAGGCCAGCCCCCTGATACCACTGGCTCTCTGGGTCCAGCACAGCTGTGGTGGAGCTGCTGATACAAACAAACTCTGCACTGCGTTTCTTATGTCAACCTCCCTCTCATACGCACTGCAACTAGCATATACGTACCAGACACAGTTTATCTGTTTCTCTCATACACACTGCAACTAGCATATACGTACCAGACACACACATAGTTTATCTGTTTCTCTCTCTCATACGCACTGCAACTAGCATATACGTACCAGACACAGTTTATCTGTTTCTCTCATACACACTGCAACTAGCATATACGTACCAGACACACAGTTTATCTGTTTCTCTCTCTCATACGCACTGCAACTAGCATATACGTACCAGACACAGTTTATCTGTTTCTCTCTCTCATACGCACTGCAACTAGCATATACGTACCAGACACAGTTTATCTGTTTCTCTCATACACACTGCAACTAGCATATACGTACCAGACACATAGTTTATCTGTTTCTCTCTCTCATACGCACTGCAACTAGTACCGTAAATTCCGGACTATAAGACGCACCGGTCTATAAGCCGCGGGACCAAAATTGACTATTTTTTTCTTCTATAAGCCGCACCGGTCTATAAGCCGCGGGTGTTTTGATGTTTAATTACCATATGAAAGGGTTCGTGCACAGAGAGGAATGTCGGGAAAGAGATGGCTGTTTGGGGAAGCTCCCATTTATTAACATTTCAACAAAACAAAACAAAAGTCAGGTCACTAATCCCCAGACAAAATCACACAACAATAGGCTATATGTGCAGCAAACCTGTAACCAGAGAAGTCAAGTCACTAATCCTCGTCTTCCTCTTCTTCCTGCGTACTGAAACCACCAAAGTCCTCATCTTCAGTGTCGGAAACGAACAGGTTCAGGGTGGCTTCGTCAACCACTCTCCTCTCTCCTTCATTGTCACTCAAAACCAACGAACTCCTCTTCGTCACTGTCGGCATCGAACAGCCTCTGAAGCCTCTGACGGCCCTCAGCGCCAGCTGTGGCGGCGTCATCCTCTTCATCCCGCAGCAGTCCAGCGTTTTGGAACCCGTTGGTGATTGTGGATGTTTTCACACTCCTATAATATTCCGTGCTGAGACAGTTCCTCCTGCTGCACCGTCCAACGCCTCACCATTGACTCATCGATGCCCAGGTTACGCGCGGCTGCTCTGTTTCCCTCTTTTAATGCGAGATTGACTGCTTTCAACTTGAAAGCTGCGTCGTGTGAATTTCTGCGTACCCCATGGTAAGTGAGAGTGTTGCTTCTACTGCTCGTCTTGTTGTGAATATTCCTTGATCTTCCTTTGTGTGAATTCGCCGAAGTTTGTGATTTTCTCCTGGTAGTCGGGGGAGGGAGTTGATGGCCGAGTGGCCGTTTGCTTACCGTAATTACCATATGTAAGTGGTCACGCACAGAGGGGATTGTCGGGAAAGAGATGGCTGTTTGAGGAAGCTCCCATTTACCGTATTACCGTAACATTTCAACAAAACAACATAACACAACACCACCGTTGTTTATTTTTACAGTGCACACAGTGTCCGCGGTGTGGTGAAAAGAGGGCAAGAGAGGAAATTAAAACAGAAGTGGATTTATAGTTAGAAAGAGTGCTAAAAAAGAGAGATTTTATTTGTATTTTTTTTTTTTTTTTCTGAAAAAATCCATAGATAAGACGCACCGTTATATAAGCCGCAGGGGCCAAAAAACGGGAAAAAAGCCGCGGCTTATAGTCCGGAATTTACGGTATATACGTACCAGACACAGTTTATCTGTTTCTCTCATACACACTGCAACTAGCATATACTGTACGTACCAGACACATAGTTTATCTGTTTCTCTCTCTCATACACACTGCAACTAGCATATACGTACCAGACAGTTTATCTGTTTCTCTCATACACACTGCAACTAGCATATACGTACCAGACAGTTTATCTGTTTCTCTCATACACACTGCAACTAGCATATACGTACCAGACAGTTTATCTGTTTCTCTCATACGCACTGCAACTAGCATATACGTACCAGACACACAGTTTATCTGTTTCTCTCTCTCATATGCACTGCAACTAGCATATACATACCAGACACAGTTTATCTGTTTCTCTCATACGCACTGCAACTCGCATATACGTACCAGACACACAGTTTATCTGTTTCTCTCTCTCATATGCACTGCAACTAGCATATACATACCAGACACAGTTGATCTGTTTCTCTCTCTCATATGCACTGCAACTAGCATATACGTACCAGACACACAGTTTATCTGTTTCTCTCTCTCATATGCACTGCAACTAGCATATACGTACCAGACACACAGTTTATCTGTTTCTCTCTCTCATATGCACTGCAACTAGCATATACGTACCAGACACACAGTTTATCTGTTTCTCTCTCTCATATGCACTGCAACTGGCATATACGTACCAGACACACAGTTTATCTGTTTCTCTCTCTCATATGCACTGCAACTAGCATATACGTACCAGACACACAGTTGATCTGTTTCTCTCTCTCATATGCACTGCAACTAGCATATACGTACCAGACACACAGTTTATCTGTTTCTCTCTCTCATATGCACTGCAACTAGCATATACGTACCAGACACACAGTTGATCTGTTTCTCTCTCTCATATGCACTGCAACTAGCATATACGTACCAGACACAGTTTATCTGTTTCTCTGTGTTGAGAATCAGAACCTAGCTGCCCCTGCTGACATATGTTGGCTGTGTTGCTGTGTTGAGAATCAGGATTGCCTTGATGTCTTTTTTGATTGAATTCCTTGCGTCTTGGTAGCTCATCAAAGACAAACGTTTCTTTCTCTTGACACCTCCCACCCTTGATGCATTTCAGGTTCAGATGAGAAGGATACGAGGCATCAAAGACACACATCAAAACATGTCCTTGCCTTGCTTTACCTGTTCATTGTGCAGAACAGATGTACTGTAGTGTAGGGTTAGGGTACTGTAACCCAGTGGTTCCCAACCTTTTTGTTTTTGTCTTATGTACTCCTTGAGCTGTTTTGCCAATAGTGCCCCCTCACTCATGCATGTTCTTTGAGCCACAACACTGTGGCGGTGGTGTATCGTACAAGTACATCTAAAAAATATATTTGTCACTGAACTGCCGGAGTTTAGGCTTGCCTCTTTTGGCACCGGGCTCCCCTAAACCTGAATCTGGAGCGACAGCAAATGGACGTTTGAGCCATTCATCCATGTTTGCTAGATAGTTGGATGGTGCACAGTTTTGACATGAACGTGATGTTGTGACCTCTTCACAAATCATTATACGATTTGAATGCACGACGTGGAGGCAAATAACCGCCCGACGCCGTAATTAATGTTTTGGAAATAAATTGTAATTCCCAATCTCTCCACACACACCCCCTGCAAGCTGCTCAAGTAACCCCTGGCTGGGGTACTACCACCTTTGTGCTTAGTTACTCCTGCTGATTGAGCACATGCAGCAGGGAAGCTCTTTGTTCAATTAGCCAATTTAGTTCATGTTTATATTTCATTTTGATGTGTTCTTCACTTGACACATGAATCCTTTGTCTCTGTGAAAAGTAGAGTTGGCGAGGAGGCCTACCTCCATGCTCTTTCTTTCTGCTGCCCTGATTTTCATGGTCTGTGTAGTAGCCTAATAGTACAGTGTGTGTGTGTGTGTGTGTGTGTGTGTGTGTGTGTGTGTGTGTGTGCGCGCGCGCGCGTGTGTGTGTGTGTGTGTGTGTGTGTGTGTGTGTGTGAGAGACAGACAGACAGACAGACTCGTAATATGCTCGTGTCCCACATGAAGGTTCTGGTCAAGTGAGTCAGAACGGCAGGAATGCTTCTGACCTCCAGTTGTAAAGCTGCAGTGACTCCTGAGGCAGCAGCTGGAGCATGTAGTGTTTGGCTGCCAGTGTGAGCTGGTGGAGGGGAGGAGGCGGGGAAAGAAGAATCCACATTGAGTACGTTTACATTGACTCCAATATTCCAATATGAACCAGATTAAGAGAGAGTACTCTGAATAAAGCCTTTGACACACTGTCTCATTTTGGGCTGTCCCAGACGAAGGATGAGCAACGTGAAAGAAACGTGGAGATAGCTTTGGTTGTGGCGTGGCTACAAAAATGCAGTGAGAGCGGTTCAAAGATGGCCGTTGTCACAGTCTTGTGAAGTTGGCCTAGGATCAACAAATTCTGACAGTGTCAGAAATGTGGGTGACAACATGTGGGTGACAGCTATGATGATGTCTGATAACAACCAATAGAAATGCAGCATGATCATATCTGTAGCATAGACAGCGGTGCCCCGAATCTTTCCTATAAAGGGCCAAAAATGAATCAGGATGGAGGGTCGTGGGCGAAATTACATTACATTCAAATGTATTATATTGGATAGACAATTTACATTCTAAATCAAAAAATAAAATGTCAAAATAATAAAAAGGTTATTAGGACTTTTATTAAAAGCTTTTGTTAGAGTTAGATTTAGAGTTGATTGGGGGGGGGGGCTTAAACATTTTCAATGGGAAAGACCCCTTTCTGACAGAAAGTGCATGCAACTCAAGGTGCGTAACCCTAACCCATTCTCATTCAGATATCTTGAGGTGAGAGGTCAAGGGACCCCTTTGAAAAATGGCCATGCCCATTTTTCCCTCGCCAAAATCTCCATCCCTTAGGTCTTCTAGCCGCAGATTTTATTTTTTTATTTTTTTATTTTTTTTTGCCTCTGTTCCCTAGCCACGACCGGGTCCACATTCTCTTCCTCCTCTTAATACCTGCATGTCGTACTGAACAAAGCTGCACTACAGGTACGTGCGGTCTATTCCGGACAGGCACGTTTTGAAGGGGCACTGCACTAGTAAGTACTGCGTAATAAGGGACTGGCAGGAGTGAGTGAGAAAGAGCAGGGGACATGTGGCAAGCCAAGGTCACAACTTGGGTGTTGCATCTCATCATGGTTTTTTACTGCCATTGATTAAAGGGGCTGGACAGGGGGACCCATGGCCTCAAACAACTCAATTATTCAGGTTTCAAATGTGTGCAGTCTAGATGCACTTTCTGTGATCTTTCCACCTTTGCCACAAAATAATTCAGGTTGAAATGCTGCCACTCACATTCTCCCCTCCTGACGGAGAGTTTGCGCCGTCCTCGGCTACGGCCTAGCAACAACTGGCTGGCAGCAGTGGAAAGAATGTGTAGGGGGAGAGGAGAGATAAGGACGAGAGGGGGGGGGGGGGAGTGGTGGTGGGGAGCGGAGCGGGTGTGTTGTCAAGGGAATAATATAGAATGCCTCAGAGGCCTTTGACTCTCAGCTTGTGGTACCACATCATAGCCACTGGGCAGGATAGACTCTCAGCTTGTAGTGCTACATCATAGCCACTGGGCAGGTTAGACTCTCAGCTTGTGGTGCTACATCGTAGCCACTGGGCAGGATAGACTCTCAGCTTGTGGTGCTACATCATAGCCACTGGGCAGGATAGACTCTCAGCTTGTGGTGCTACATCATAGCCACTGGGCAGGATAGACTCTCAGCTTGTGGTGCTACATCATAGCCACTGGGCAGGATAGACTCTCAGCTTGTGGTGCTACATCATAGCCACTGGGCAGATAGACTCACCTTGTGGTGCTACATCATAGCCACTGGGCAGATAGACTCTCAGCTTGTGGTGCTACATCATAGCCACTGGGCAGGATAGACTCTCAGCTTGTGGTGCTACATCATAGCCACTGGGCAGGATAGACTCTCAGCTTGTGGTGCTACATCATAGCCACTGGGCAGGATAGACTCTCAGCTTGTGGTGCTACATCATAGCCACTGGGCAGATAGACTCTCAGCTTGTGGTGCTACATCATAGCCACTGGGCAGGATAGACTCTCAGCTTGTGGTGCTACATCATAGCCACTGGGCAGGATAGACTCTCAGCTTGTGGTGCCACATCATAGCCACTGGGCAGGTTAGACTCTCAGCTTGTGGTGCTACATCATAGCCACTGGGCAGGATAGACTCTCAGCTTGTGGTACCACATCATAGCCACTGGGCAGGATAGACTCTCAGCTTGTGGTACCACATCATAGCCACTGGGCAGGATAGACTCTCAGCTTGTGGTGCTACATCATAGCCACTGAGCAGGATAGACTCTCAGCTTGTGGTGCTACATCATAGCCACTGAGCAGGATAGACTCTCAGCTTGTGGTACCACATCATAGCCACTGGGCAGGATAGACTCTCAGCTTGTGGTACCACATCATAGCCACTGGGCAGGATAGACTCTCAGCTTGTGGTGCTACATCATAGCCACTGAGCAGGATAGACTCTCAGCTTGTGGTGCTACATCATAGCCACTGAGCAGGATAGACTCTCAGCTTGTGGTGCTACATCATAGCCACTGGGCAGGATAGACTCAGCTTGTGGTGCTACATCATAGCCACTGGGCAGGATAGACTCAGCTTGTGGTACCTCATTATAGCCACTGGGCAGATAGACTCAGCTTGTGGTTTGGAGAAGAAGAATGAGAAAAGCGAGATAAACGACTGGGGAGTGAATGTGAGGGAAGTGGCAGAATGCCTTTAGGGTGAATTTCTGCTTGCAAAGCAGGCAAGCCTACCTACCGCGGGGCGGTGGTGGTGATGACACACCTTTTGACTAATCCTTGACTCACCCTCCTCCAATCTTTGTCCCTCTCTGAGTGTGAGTGTGAAACAGCCTCTGAGTGTGAGTGTGAAACAGCCTGCTTTGTTCACTGTAGTAGTGATAAATCTAACGGCCTCGCTCTATGATTTGTGCTCTTTACAGCTTATCGCTTATCCTGCTCTTATCTCGGGCCCCGTGAGTCTCATTGATCATTAATGTGTAGCAGCCCACGTAGCGACTAGCGAGCTATACGTTCTGTCTGCTGTCGAGTCACGTGTGTGTGTGTGTTGGAGCGTGGATGTGGGCAACGCATGCATGTGGGTGTGTTTCTGTCTGTTGTGGAGTGTTTGCCAAAGGTTGTGGGTTGTGTCCTTTGCTGTGTATTACTATTCGTGTGCGCGTGTTTGCGTGTGAGCGTTAAGGCTTCAGACTAACCTTTTTCCACCACCGTCACAGAACTCTCGCAAAGTCAGTGTCAGTCAACCGTTCGAAATGTCACCCTTTTTACTTTGTTATTGTCATCTATAGTGGTTATTTGCATAAAACACACAATTCAAATGATTAAGAAATAAATGATTGTATGTTTATTTCAATATTTGCTTTAATTAAAACAAATTCTAGGTATTAGTAGTTTTTAGTCGAATTTTATATTTCTGTGAAACCATCAACAAATTTCTCCTTCAAAAACTGTATTTATTCAAGTTTCTCACCAAAAACGACATTTGACAAGATTACATTTGAAACACATCATAATAACGTTATAATTTACCTTCGCCCGCTGCTCATTATTACCGAACACATCGTGATGTAACTCAATGCAAGCTAATAATGAGAAGGAGCAGTATGACAGCCGCTCGGTGAGACCACCCCACCGGGTCTCCCTCCGGAAATTGTGACTGCTCCAAGTCGGAGCCGGTTCTGATCCTCCTCGGCCCGGTTCTGTTCTGTCCTGACTCGTAGTTGGACTTGGGGAAGATTCAGTGGGCCTTTTTGTTGGTGGTCGGTTTCTGTGTCATCTGTGACAGCGCCTCTGATTACTCTCTTTAAAAAAGCGCAACAGGTATTTTGGCCGGGCATGACCAGGACAATGATGATCGCTCCTGCGGGAACATTTCAGAATGTTGATCCAATTTGTAATTTTCTAAGTGATAGGCAAATAATAATAAGGCCACTGTCAACTAAGCAGGCACTCAGAAGACGCCAGTGACAGTCGGCTTAGTATTTGCATTTGTGTACTTTATTAGTTTATTATATCCCCGTTTGGAAATGTATCCTCTGCATTTGACCCATCCTATACTAGAACTTAGGAGCCGCACTGCAGCACTCGAGGACCAACTCCAGTTCTTTTGCCAATTGCCAGTGCCTTGCTTAGGGGCATTGACAGGAGTATTAACCCTAACATGTCTTTGGTGGGAGGAAGGAAACCGGAGCACCCAGACGAAAACCGACTCACCATCCTAAACACAGTTGACATTTTCCAAGTAGAAAAAATAAAATAATGAATCCTCTTCATCCTGACTGCATCCTGGGCTGGGGAGGATTTTGGTTCGTCCCAAATACATAGTTTACTGTCCCCTGGGACACTGGGACGGTGTTGGTCTCGAGCCCTGGTAAGCGTAAAGCTGCCTTCACATGAGAAGCCATCTTCTCTTCTCTCAGCGTGAGGTAGAGGGGAGAAAGGTCAGCGGTAACAAGTAGGTCAAAGTTTATATAATTTGAACTTTGAGCGCAGCACACCGTGGCAAATTTGAGTGGTGCGCGACGCCAAGGGTAGTGCTGTCACATAGTTGGTATCTTAAAAATGACATACACTGGAGGGAGGCTTTAAGGCGGAGAAGTTGCTGTAGTAGGAGATTTCCAGCTGCCTGGGTCCAGACCTTCGAATCCACCCACTCCACGGAGTCGAGTTTGGCTGCTCTTGGTCTGACGTCGTCATATGCAAATGCCTTTTCTCCGGTTTTTCCGAACCCTCCGAGCCAATGAGCGGCGAGTTGGACTAACGATTGGGCAATAAGCGTCAATAAACAGTCCAGCGGGCGGGACCAGCCGTTGTACGGTTGTCAAGACTGCGCCGAGGAGTAAACAACAATGGATGCGACCGTTGCCTGCTGTCAGTGCTGTTTTAAATTGACTACAAGTGAAGTACCAATGACTTTGAAATCCGAACAGCACACTGCTTGGAGGCATTTTTTTTCCTTTATACGTTCGCCCGGCGGGAGTAACCAACGTAAGATTCAGGCCCATATACGTTGGACTTGGTCTATAGTGATTGGTTGGAATTAGGGATGTCACGATACTACAATTTCTACTTCGATACCCAAGAAAATATCGATACTCGGTACCATTTTCGATACCATGCGGGGGGATGTGACAACACATCAAGAGGCATAAAAAATAAACAAAGAAAGGTGGATGGAGAGATGCACGCTTCTCCATAATCTAGGCCTGATAAAACTCACAAAAAACTTTGACCTGACACAGCAGATTACCCCTGCTCTAGTCATCAGCCTATCATAACACGGCAGATTACCGCTGCTCTAGTCATCAGCCTATCACAACACAGCAGATTACCCCTGCTCTAGTCATCAGCCTATCATAACACAGCAGATTACCCCTGCTCTAGTCATCAGCCTATCACAACACAGCAGATTACCCCTGCTCTAGTCATCAGCCTATCACAACGCAGCAGATTACCCCTGCTCTAGTCATCAGCCTATCACAACACAGCAGATTACCCCTGCTCTAGTCATCAACCTATCACAACACAGCAGATTACCACTGCTCTTGTCATCAGCCTATCACAACACAGCAGATTACCCCTGCTCTAGTCATCAGCCTATCACAACACAGCAGATTACCCCTGCTCTAGTCATCAGCCTATCATAACACTGAGCTTGTTGAAGCAACAGATACCCACCAATGACAGGGAGGGAGAAATCAGTAGTACGTTTGGTTTTTCATTAAGACAAAGTACTGCTGATATTGATACTGTTGCAAATGAGTATTGTGTCCGTTTCAAATTTTTTAGTATCGATACTTATCGATACTATCGATACCTGTTGCAAATGAGTATTGTATCCGTTTCAAATTTTTAGTATTGATTTTTATCTATACTTTTGACAACCCTAGTTGGAATTCCCCTGGTCGGATCGCCCCGTCGTAAAAATAATTCGTACAGAGTGCGATCTCAGACTAGAAGATGGAAATGAGTGTACGAGTTGACAATTGAGTGTGAATATGAGGCCAGTGGAGCGCCCCCCTCAGCCTCACAGCCCCCTGATCGAGCAGAGTGTTGGCTAGCGGCGAGCCACAGAGGGCTTGTCGGCTGGATGGATGGCTGAAGAAAGGGCACGCTCACACCACATTCATCCCCTTCCCTCTCTGCCATCCCAGCTGCCGAGTGGCACTTCAAAGGTGGAGCAGGGTGGTGCTAATCCAGAGGCTGCTCTGCTGCAGCTCAGCTTGGCTCTCTCTCTCTCTCCACACTGGCCTCTCTCTCTGCTTCCCCCACGGCCCCCCGGCCCCGGGCCCCAGCTTTTTCAAAGTGCGATCAAAGTGCAGTTGGCCTCTGATGGATGGGCCTCTCCCCCGGCACCAAAGGCCGCCTGTCTGACAGGGGGACCAGGAAGTGGAAGAAGGTAGCGTGACACAGGATCTCTCGGGATCCCCTCGTGCACACACGCGTTTACACACACTGTCCTTTCTGTCCTCTGCCGATGGTGCTGCTCATGGCTGAGGCAGAGCTCTCCAGCTGGATGACCTGTCCTACGCACAGGGAACAAGCCCTGACAGACACAGGTGCTCTGCTAGCTTGAGCAACCTTTGAAACCGTCACTCGGTCTCTTTGTTGTTGAAGTTTCTCTCTGACTCCTAACACGCCCATCCACTAACCCCAGTGCTTATTCCAGCCCTGCTGTTGAAGTGAGCTTGCCCCTCCAAGTCTCCTCTGATTGAATCATTCTTAAGATCCACTACAATCAGACTGTGCCACTGTGAGCAGCTTGATCATGTGACTCATGTGCCACTGTGAGCAGCTTGATCATGTGACTCATGTGCCACTGTGAGCAGCTTGATCATGTGACTCATGTGCCACTGTGAGCAGCTTGATCATGTGACTCATGTGCCACTGTGAGCTAGCCTGGTAAAATCTGTGTGACGGTCGGCCCCAACTCTTCACCCAGTCCTTAGCAGGGGCGGGAGCATGGGCGGGCGTAGTTGCCTTGACAGACAACTCCTTCGGCCAATCAGCATCGGATCCAGTCAAACCCAAATCCACTCGGGTGAATGGCAAAAACATGTTTTCTGCCGAGAAACTCCGCGGTTGCGGCGATACTCCTGTACTTGTTTAATTGTTGTTATTGAGTCTATTTCTGCAATAACTGCACTTTATGGCTGTTTAAACTAGACAAACGCTGACATGACTCCTCGAGACGATCAGGCAAGGAGGCGGCCATTATTGTTGTGTTAGTCCAGTGCTAGTGGCCTTCCTGATTGGCCAACTTGCGCTGTCAATCACAGCACAGTCGCTGATTGGCTCTTCCGCTCTTCCCCTTCTGCTAAACCCCCCCCACTGGCTTTGGGGCCAGACCGTCACGCAGAACCAAATGAAATGTGAGTTCACGTGACGGGCTAGTTTTACCAGGCTAACTGTGAGCAGATTGGTCATGTGACTCATGTGCCACTGTGAGCAGCTTGATCATGTGACTCATGAGCCACTGTGAGCAGATTGATCAATAGCCTTTTAAATTGCTCGTTAAAATGTGCTCCTGAAGCTTAACGAAGCGTGCTCTCTGAGTAATAGGACGTAACTGATCCTTATCTCCTATCTACAAAACTAGCTCCACTGGTAAGTTTCTCCTGATCCGTATCTCCTATCTACAAAACTAGCTCCTCTGGTATGTTTTCTCCTGCTGCTTGACGACGCACGAGCGAGCTATCTTGAGTTCCGCCCTGCCACTCTACACTTCTTTTCCAACCCCAAGCAGAAACATTCATCTTATCCTGTTTTTCGACATCTTTCTCTCCCTCCCCTCCCTCCCTCCCTCGCTCCCTCCCCTCCTGTTTTTCATCGTGCTGACTTGTCGGCTCCTGGCTTCCGTCCTTCTCCATGGCCGGGAGGTGTGTACGCTGACCTTTGGTGACCCCTGGGCCCTGAAGTCACCCAGGTTCCTCTAGAGAGAGAGAGAGAGAGAGAGAGACACACACACACAGACTGAGGGGAGACGACGAGCGAGTGCACAATAAAACCGGGCCTCCTCGTCCTTGAGTTAATTTTGGACGTCACACGTCTCTTTTCCTTTCTGGATTTGCCAGTGGGGAGGAGGGGGTTTCATAATACAAGTGCATCTGCGTGTGAAAGAGCGAGGCAGAGAGAGGTCAGTGGTGTTGTTAGAGAGAGAGAGAGAGAGAGAGGAGCAGGAGGGGTAGGGAGTGGTCAGCTGCAGGCGGCCATGTTGGCTGCTCTTCAGTCTGAAGGGCTGCTTTCCATTCTGGGAGAGGGGCTTGAAGTGAAATGGACACTTGGCTGATCGAGCACTTTGCATTAGCATTTGTGCCCCCTCAGCCTCCTGCTCCCTCTCTCCTCTACCCCTCAGCCTCCTGCTCCCTCTCTCCTCTACCCCACAGCCTGCTCCCTCTCTCCTCTACCCCACAGCCTGCTCCCTCTCTCCTCCCCTCCTCCTCTACCCCACAGCCTGCTCCCTCTCTCCTCCCCTCCTCCTCTACCCCACAGCCTCCTGCTCCCTCTCTCCTCCCCTCCTCTTCTACCCCACAGCCTGCTCCCTCTCTCCTCCCCTCCTCTTCTACCCCACAGCCTCCTGCTCCCTCTCTCCTCCCCTCCTCTTCTACCCCACAGCCTCCTGCTCTCTCTCTCCTCCCCTCCTCTTCTACCCCACAGCCTCCTGCTCCCTCTCTCCTCCCCTCCTCTTCTACCCCACAGCCTCCTGCTCCCTCTCTCCTCCCCTCCTCTTCTACCCCACAGCCTGCTCCCTCTCTCCTACCCTCCTCTTCTACCCCACAGCCTGCTCCCTCTCTCCTCCCCTCCTCTTCTACCCCACAGCCTGCTGCTCCCTCTCTCCTCCCCTCCTCTTCTACCCCACAGCCTGCTGCTCCCTCTCTCCTCCCCTCCTCTTCTACCCCACAGCCTGCTCTCTCTCTCCTCCCCTCCTCTTCTACCCCACAGCCTGCTCTCTCTCTCCTCCCCTCCTCTTCTACCCCACAGCCTGCTGCTCCCTCTCTCCTCCCCTCCTCTTCTACCCCACAGCCTGCTCTCTCTCTCCTCCCCTCCTCTTCTCCCCCACAGCCTGCTCTCTCTCTCCTCCCCTCCTCTTCTACCCCACAGCCTGCTGCTCCCTCTCTCCTCCCCTCCTCTTCTACCCCACAGCCTGCTCTCTCTCTCCTCCCCTCCTCTTCTACCCCACAGCCTGCTCTCTCTCCTCCCCTCCTCTTCTACCCCACAGCCTGCTGCTCCCTCTCTCCTCCTCTTCTCCCCCACAGCCTGCTGCTCCCTCTCTCCTCCCCTCCTCTTCTACCCCACAGCCTCCTGCTCTCTCTCTCCTCCCCTCCTCTTCTACCCCACAGCCTGCTCCCTCTCTCCTCCCCTCCTCTTCTACCCCACAGCCTGCTGCTCTCTCTCTCCTCCCCCACAGCCTGCTGCTCCCTCTCTCCTCCCCTCCTCTTCTACCCCACAGCCTCCTGCTCCCTCTCTCCTCCCCTCCTCTTCTCCCCCACAGCCTCCTGCTTCCTCTCTCCTCCCCTCCTCTTCTCCCCCACAGCATTTGGGTATCTGCGGGGGAGCGGCGCGTGGGGTGCTGTGTCTTGCTTGGTCAGTGGAGGAGAGGAGGGGGCGCACGTCTGTGGTCTCTCCTCGGTGCTTTGCTCTGCCCGGTTACTGCCGCTTCATAAAAGCTCAATGCAGACGCACAATGCCAGGCAGGAGAGGAGAGAGGGTCACAGCTGAACTTGAACCTCGGCCGCAGCCAAACAACCACGGGCGAGCCAAGGAGCCCGACTCAGACAACGTGTAAATTCCATTCCTGCTGGCTATCTTTGCCAGTCTACTACGTCACGCTCACACCAACCTCCAGCTTTACAAGCCCACTTAAAGCCATTTGTGTTCATCTGAGTTCACTGGGCTCATTTTTCAAGCTGGAGTGAAGCTCCTGCTCTCATACTGTATCTAGTCTTGTGGGCGACTGAAGTTTAGTTTCCAGTCCCACCTTTTTTTTTATAACGACTACAGCCCTGATGCCCCCCCCCCCCCCCCCGGCGATAATATCGTATATTGTGATATTTGTCCGGGACTATATCACGATATTTAAATTTGGATATCGCCTGAGTATTATCTAACCTGTGTGTGTGTGTGTGTGTGTGTTTGTGTAGGAGCTGGAGAAAGCCCTGTCTGAGCAGGACCTGGACTTCCTGGGTGACCTCGTGGCCTGTCTGCTGCAGGGATGCTACCAGCGCAATGACATCACGTAAGTAGTCCAACCTACAAAGCCCCTAACCATCTGAGTCTCAGCATTCTGCAGGTTACATCTACTCATTCTACTGTGTCTGTAACCTTACATAGTCCCCTTGCCCCTTTACATATGCACACCTGTATCAAATAACCACTCAAAAACATATTGCAGTGTCATAGCTTGGTTAGTTGTCATGTAACAAATAATAATACTTTACCTCCTGGATTATTTTGGCTCTTACAACAGCCAAACAGGTCCTACTGAGACACTGGAGGAAGACACACCTGGCACAGCTCGCTGCTGATGAGAGAGTGGCATCATGCATGCTGTACTGAATAAGCTTGATCAATACATACTTATGAGAGAGTGGCATCATGCATGCTGTACTGAATAAGCTTGATCAATACATATTTACCTGGGGCTCTTTAACCAGCTGGCTGTCTGTAACTTATGGTCTATGCAGTGGTTATCAGTAGACTATTGTGCTTATCCTGGAGAAGGTGTCACTGTGGTGGTCTGTGTTTTGTTTGTTTGAGTGTGTGTTTTTGTGTTTTATTGTTTCCCCCCTCTTATTTTATGAGTGAAGGTCATCACTTCATTTTGATGCTTCTCCGATTAAGTGATCGATCCCTGCTGTCCTATTTATGTGTTTTTAAGTTTTCAATCAAATGTTCATTACAACAACAAAATTTGGCCAGGAATTTTTTGGGCTCCCACACCTCGCGAAGGAGAATGAACAGCGGATAGTACAGTAGACAGTACGTGCAAGTTGGTCCTAGGGCTGCAATTATTTTCATAATCGATTAATCTGTCGATTATTTTCTCGATTAATCTCGCCATGCACTTCTTCAAGGCCAGGAGCCTCATCAGGGCCAGTCCCCTCTACAGCCTGCTGCAGAAGATGCCCAAAGGTAGCAGTTGTTTGGTCTATAAAATGTCAGAAAATTGTAGTAAATGACGATCAGTGTTTCCCAAAGCCCAAGATGACGTCCTCAAATGTCTTGTTTTGTCCATAACTGAAAGATAATATCAGCTTCCTGTCATACAACAGGAGTAAAGAAACCAGAAAATATTCACATTTAAGAAGCTGGAATCAGATAATTTAGACCCTTTTCTCTTAAAATCGTACTCAAAACGATGAATCGATTATCAAAATAGTTGTCGATTAATTTTCTGTCGATCGACTAATCGTTGCTGCTCTAGATGGTCCACGTTCTGCTGTTGTTACAACACGGCTTACAGTAAGTCCAGTGGTAATATTGCACTGAGCAGCGTGGGTCAGCTAGGTTACACGGGCCTAGATCTAGTTCTTAACCTTTCCAAAAATAGCACAATGAATGGAGGAGGTTGAGGTGAGGAGGAGGTGTTGGCTCACTGAACTGTCACTGCCACGTGGTGAAGGCACACCGAAGCCACAGATTGCACGATTGCCCTTTTTTCCATTCAGATCTTTCCCAAGTCGGGACCCGTCTTTTTCATTGCCTTCACCTGAGTCATAGCAGCCAGGAGGAGCCACCCTAACCCTAACCCTGCTGCACACGCTCTGTTGGGGGAAGTCTTGAGTCATGTGCGGTTATGACTCATTGAAGAAGAGTCACATAGGTTGCATGGTGAAGTCACGCACATTACCACCAGGAAATGTCAAGCCACTGAAACCTGTCTCCCCTGCGTGGTGAGCTGATTGGAGAAAGTGAGTGGGGAGCAGAGGTTGTTATTCACAGGGTAGACACACACACATGCTTCCTCTGATACATGTGCACTTGCCAGCCGCTTCTTTTCACCCGACAGCGGCGAGCTTCACTGGCAGGACGTAGCACGTGGGAGGGTCACGCTATTCCCACCAGTTCCCTTTCGTTGCTGCACGATTTGGGGGAAAAGGATTTGCGATTATTGTGGACAATATTGCGATTGTGATTGCGATATAATAAACAAATGGTATCTAGGGATGTGCCGGTATGAGGGGCGTCTCTCAAACTACACCATCTTGGGTCTTTGCATTTGTGGGAATTGGGCCAAGAAAGTCCTCGAACAGTCGTTGAATTTGATATGTGGGAACCCTGTATTATTCAGAGGCAAAGAGGTGTTTCATCATGTCTCACGGGGGCCACCCCGTCTCTGCTCGTCTTACCCCTGTCCTGTCCGTCCTGAGCAGGCAGCATAGTGGCAGGCAGCACTGAGCTGCTTCAGAGAGACAGGAACCATCCAGTTTCTCCAGCCAGCCAGCCAGCCAGCCAGGCAGGCAGGCAGCCGGTAACAGGAGGACAACCTGCTTTATTGGACTGGACAGGCGCTGGCATCCCGCGGGCAGCCGCTCAGCCCTGTCCTTTCACAGAGCTGCCCTTTTCATGCGCACGCGTTAAACGCTCCGCCGGAGCGGGGGGAGGGAGGGAGGGAGGGAGGGAGGATGGTGGTGGAGAGGAGGAGGAGGAGACAGAACAGGAGGAGAGAGATGGGCCAGTGAGGAGGCGGAGCCTGCGGGCAGCTGTGTGAAAAGTGCACACTGCTCTTTCAAGATAAGCCACCCCCCCCCCCTCTGCCTCTTTTCTCTGTGCTGCTGCGTAGATGCTAACCCCTGCCTGCCCCGAGCCCCTTGTGTCTGTTCATCTGAGCAGGAACTGAAAGGTGCACATTAATCGCCCAGATCTGACCCAGAACAGAACCAACGTTTATTTGCCAGCTCCCCACTCGTAGCACTGATCCAAACCCAGCAGAAGCATAATGATCCCAAACCCAGCAGAAACATACTAATGATCCAAACCCAGCAGAAACATACTAATGATCCAAACCCAGCAGAATGGTGTGTGTTGGCTTTACAAAGTTTTCTTTCTCAGAACGGCATTTGCAAGTGAATGTGTTGCTTTTGTCCTTATTGATGCATCTCAGTGGGCTGAAAATAAAATGTATTGTATTGTCTGGTTTTCTGTGTTGTCAATTGGCGTCTAATCAGGGGTTTTAACTATCTTAATTTGCATTCAATAGAGATTCAACAGAACCTTTGACATTTTAACTTGGTGGAATTAGGAAGTAAATGGAAAGCAATGGAAAAATATAGTGCTACAGTAATGAATGTAAGATATAGGATTCAAATGCGTTGCAGCTTTAAATAATCACCACACCTCCTTTGGCTTGTCTGTGTCACAAGTATGACCAAATAACCAGTGAACATTTGTGTAGCTTTGACATGTCATCTGGTTTTGAAGATGTCATTATCTGACAGTTTAACACTGAAGATCACATGTGGTTTTGATGATGTCATTATCTGACAGTTTAACACTGAACATTTGTATAGCTTTGACATGTCATCTGGTTTTGATGATGTCATTATCTGACAGTTTAACACTGAACATCTCATGTGGTTTTGATGATGTCATTATCTGACAGTTTAACACTGAACATTTGTATAGCTTTGACATGTCATCTGGTTTTGATGATGCCATTATCTGACAGTTTAACACTGAACATTTATATAGCTTTGACATGTCATCTGGTTTTGAAGATGTCATTATATCTGACAGTTTAACACTGCTCATGCGGTTTTGATGATGTCATTATCTGACAGTTTAACACTGAACATCTCATGAGGTTTTGATGATGTCATTATCTGACAGTTTAACACTGAACATTTGTATAGCTTTGACATGTCATCTGGTTTTGATGATGTCATTATCTTGACAGTTTAACACTGAACATTTGTATAGCTTTGACATGTCATCTGGTTTTGATGACATGTCATCTGGTTTTGATGATGTCATTATCTGACAGTTTAACACTGAACATCTCATGAGGTTTTGATGATGTCATTATCTGACACTTGAACACTGAACATTGACAGGCTCTTGAATGACACATGGAAGTAATCCATCTCCTGGCTCTGCTCTCTCTCCCCTCTCTCTCCCTGTAGCCCCCAGGCGTTTAGCAGTTACCTGGACGACATCATCAGCTACCGCTGGGAGCTGGAGGAGGGGAAGCCCAACCCTCTGAGACAGGGCCCCTTCCAGCAGCTCCCTCCTCGCACTCAGGTGGAGCTGCTGCACCGGCTCTGTGACTACCGTCTGGATGCTGCCGATGTCTTTGATCTGCTCAAGGTACACTTGACTAAACACACCCAGTTTGGACTTCTTTTTCTTCTTCTTTTTGAATAGTCAGCTGATTTTTCAACCAGCTTTGTGTCATTTTAAAATCAGTAGTATATCCGAAAACTGTAAACGGTTTTGCATTCTATTAGTTTGACGGTTATTGAGAGTTGATTTGAGTGAAGTTGTGGACCAGTGGTGTCATTTGCGTCAACTCTCAATAACTGACAAAATAAATGAATGACTGCAAAACTGTTTACAGTTTTTGGAAATATGTACTACAGACTTTATAGGGATACAAAGCTGGTTGAAAATCAGCAGACTATTCCTTTAACTGAATTAGAATCAAAGCCGTACAGCTCTGGGTTGCGGTTACTGGAAGTGTTGTAGTACTCGGGTCCAGGACTTGGACTCCGAGTCCTCGACTCATTTTCAGGACTCGTGACCTGACTTGCACTCGAGCACTGATGACTCAGACTTGGAGTTGGACTCGAGTATTCATGCATTCGGACTCAGAATTTGGAGACTCTGACTCTGATTTGTTAATTTATAGACTTGTCTTTGTAGTAGCCCCTAATAATTTGGCATAAGATGTTCAGTTCAGTAACTCCGGACTCGGACTCGGACTCGAACCCTGAGCACTCGAGACTCGACTCTGACTGGAGGTATAGTGACTGGACTACAACACTGGTCATTACTGGTACTGATGTTCAAAGATTCAGTATTAGACTAAGACCAGTGCAGATATGGATGTGATTAAGAGAGATGTGACTGCTTTACAGTAGCATGAGTTGGTCCTGAGCAAACTTCTTTCATTCACAATGACTTTTCGAGTCGTTATAATAGATAAGGTGCATACACTGTAGATGAGAGGTTTCTCATACATTTTAAAGAGCACTGTCATAATTTCCATTAATATAATCAGAGTAACCATCTTGGAGTGTTTTACTCTAGTCTGAGGAGGAGGAGGTGTGGAGGAGTTCTCAATTGCTTAGTGTTCAATCAAATGCTAGCAATCTAACCAGCCAGCAGCTGTTAGATATGACAAAAATAACTTCTTGGACTAAGTAAATTTGCTAATGAGCAAAAGGTGTGACTGACAATAATTTGACAGTTTTGCCTTCCCTTCCCCATACTAGCCATGTATCTTATTTAACTCCGACTGTAAATTCATGTAAATCCACTGCCCATTTAACGTCTTATTTAACTCAGTCTGTAAATCTCATGTAAATCCAACGTAAATTCATATTTATCATCCACAGAACACTTGAAGTCTTTAGTTATCTTCCTACTTCTTATCTCTGTATATTGATGTGACCGCTACGCTGCATACAGACACTAAGACAAATTCCTCGTATGTAACTTGCATACTGTGGCAATAAAAGTGATTCTGATTCTGATTCTGATTCATAAATGCCCCCGTGAACATGAGAGTACTCCGATTAGAGTACGGTAGTGTTGTTGTTGTAGTAGTAGTTTTTCTAATGGGGCTGCAAGTTGAATTTATGAATGCACTCAACGAGACAGTATAAATGCCTGATGCCAGTGCATGATACACTGGGGGGCTGGTAGGTTCAAAGGATGGAATGACATCACCCGATGAGGCGGACATGATTTAGGAACATAGTACAATAAGTGACCACAGCTATGTATGTATGTCTGTTTGCTTCTTCCAGGAGCTATTTCACCTCCCGCTATCTAAGCTGCTAATTCATGTTAATTCATATGTGTGGTGATTGATGTCATCTGGATTTATTACCCCCCTCCACCTCCACCCCCCCAGGGCCTGGATTCAGACAGCCTGCGGGTGGAACCTCTGGGGCAGGATGGGAATGGAGCCCTCTACTGGTATTTCTATGGCACTCGCATGTACAAAGAAGAGCCTGTGAAGAGGAAAGCAGAGAGGCTCAGGTCAGTAACTCTGCGCACCATGGATCATGTTTCTCAGTCCACTGGATCATCATGCATGGATGTTTCTTACTACTAGTCATGTTTTCTAAGGTAAATCAGCATGCGTGCCAAGTGTGTCATTGTGGTATAATAGGGAGCCAAAGTGAGCATCGCTTCCTGCCTTTCTCTGTGTACCAGCGTCTGGAAAAATATGAATGCTGGTGAACGGAGAGACTCTTTTTGATCCTGTTTGAATTGTGCCACGGGGTACACATGTACATTTTGTCGATTTGAAAGATAACTAGGCATGTCAAGAAAGACGCAGTTTGTCCTGAAACGGAAACGGAAGGTTTAGTTTTGTCAATCGACTGTAGGCTATCTCTCGTGTCGCACAATATAGTACGTTACACCATCAACATGCCAGTCCATACATGGACTGGCGGGAGACACGTCACTTATGCGACTGGTTGTGCGTAGTCTTTCTGATTTATAGTCAACTTATAGTGCCACACTTTTACCACAAACTGCAACTTTCTTGACTTGCAAAGTTATCTTTTATATTGACAAACATGATATGTGTACCCCGTGGTACAATTCAAACGCGATCAAAAAAGTATCGTCTCTCTCCGTTCACCACCATTCACATTTTTTCAGACGCTGGTACACGGAGAAAGGCAGGAAGTGACGTTCACTTTGGCTCTCTATAGATTTAACACTGTTTACAGGTTAAACAGTGTTAAAGGTTAAACACAGAGCTCCTCCCATTGGCCTGTCATTTGAAAGTGTTTCTTTTCTATCATTGTCTTTCCTACAGTGAAGCCCTTGAGGACAAACCGCCAGAGAAGAAGAAAAGGGGAAGACCACCAAAGAAGAAAAAAGACGATGACATTGAGCTGAGGTGAAAAACCAGCTGCTCTTTGAGTTTTTCAGAACCGGCTGCAGGTTATTAACACAGCCTCATCCAGAGGGATGAAGGTGTGTTCAGAGCCTGCAGGTTATCAACACAACCTCATCCAGAGGGATGCAGGTGTGTTCAGAGCCTGCAGGTTATCAACACAACCTCATCCAGAGGGATGCAGGTGTGTTCAGAGCCTGCAGCTTATCAACACAGCCTCGTCCAGAGGGATGCAGGTGTGTTCAGAGCCTGCAGCTTATCAACACAGCCTCATCCAGAGGGATGCAGGTGTGTTCAGAGCCTGCAGCTTATCAACACAGCCTCATCCAGAGGGATGCAGGTGTGTTCAGAGCCTGCAGGTTATCAACACAGCCTCGTCCAGAGGGATGCAGGTGTGTTCAGAGCCTGCAGGTTATCAACACAGCCTCGTCCAGAGGGATGCAGGTGTGTTCAGAGCCTGCAGGTTATCAACACAGCCTCATCCAGAGGGATGCAGGTGTGTTCAGAGCCTGCAGGTTATCAACACAGCCTCGTCCAGAGGGATGAAGGTGTGTTCAGAGCCTGCAGCTTATCAATACAGCCTCATCCAGAGGGATGCAGGTGTGTTCAGAGCCTGCAGGTTATCAACACAACCTCATCCAGAGGGATGCAGGTGTGTTCAGAGCCTGCAGGTTATCAACACAGCCTCATCCAGAGGGATGCAGGTGTGTTCAGAGCCTGCAGCTTATCAATACAGCCTCATCCAGAGGGATGCAGGTGTGTTCAGAGCCTGCAGGTTATCAACACAACCTCATCCAGAGGGATGCAGGTGTGTTCAGAGCCTGCAGGTTATCAACACAGCCTCATCCAGAGGGATGCAGGTGTGTTCAGAGCCTGCAGGTTATCAACACAGCCTCGTCCAGAGGGATGAAGGTGTGTTCAGAGCCTGCAGCTTATCAATACAGCCTCATCCAGAGGGATGCAGGTGTGTTCAGAGCCTGCAGGTTATCAACACAACCTCATCCAGAGGGATGCAGGTGTGTTCAGAGCCTGCAGGTTATCAACACAGCCTCATCCAGAGGGATGCAGGTGTGTTCAGAGCCTGCAGCTTATCAATACAGCCTCATCCAGAGGGATGCAGGTGTGTTCAGAGCCTGCAGGTTATCAACACAACCTCATCCAGAGGGATGCAGGTGTGTTCAGAGCCTGCAGGTTATCAACACAGCCTCGTCCAGAGGGATGAAGGTGTGTTCAGAGCCTGCAGCTTATCAATACAGCCTCATCCAGAGGGATGCAGGTGTGTTCAGAGCCTGCAGGTTATCAACACAACCTCATCCAGAGGGATGCAGGTGTGTTCAGAGCCTGCAGGTTATCAGCCTCATCCAGAGGGATGAAGGTGTGTTCAGAGCCTCCAGGTTATCAACACAACCTCATCCAGAGGGATGAAGGTGTGTTCAGAGCCTGCAGGTTATCAACACAGCCTCGTCCAGAGGGATGCAGGTGTGTTCACAGAGCCTGCAGGTTATCAACACAACCTCATCCAGAGGGATGAAGGTGTGTTCAGAGCCTCCAGGTTATCAACACAACCTCATCCAGAGGGATGAAGGTGTGTTCAGAGCCTGCAGGTTATCAACACAGCCTCATCCAGAGGGATGCAGGTGTGTTCAGAGCCTGCAGGTTATCAACACAGCCTCATCCAGAGGGATGCAGGCCAGTGATGTTCTCATCCGTGTTGGTCTGTGTAGTGATGTTTTGGAATCGTTTTGTCTTTCAGTGAAGTGAAGACAAACAATGGACTGGATGGCGTGCACTCGTCCTCTGCCACAGCAGGTGAGAGAAGCTCATGAACCTCATGAATCACTACTCAGCAATTCAAACGTTCCTCAAGCGTACATGTTTGAGCGAGCCCCATTATTAGGTCTATATGCTGGGTTTGCTATAGGGACGCATCTTTTCTTTTTTTACTGAGCCTACTTTTCAAGATGTCCAGTCTTCAGCGACCCCAGTTTGAACACAGTTTATTCCTTGTCTTAATATCCATCCAATTAATTTAAATTTAGCAGCTTAGACTAAGTGGAGAGGTTTAGGGATGCACGATGATATCTGCACGTTATTGGTATCGGCCGATAAATGCTTCAAAAAGAAATATCACATCGGAAACCAAACACACAAACATTTCTGCAGCTATAACAGACCGATTACATGACACTTTAATATTGATGCCCCATGTGTACATTTTGAAAGGCATTGTATTTATTGTCTGCATCTGCCAGTGGGCCTTCACAATAAAAGTAGACATAATAATGTGTTAATTCCACTACAGGAGAGACTTGATGTTCTCTGAAATGAGGTGGGAAAAGTGTGCACATCGGCTAAACCAGTTGGAAAACATTTGGATGTGCAATTGGCATACTTGGGATTGATACTTGATGCTATTATAACGGGTGGAACTAGCACTAAGCTATTTTTTTTACTCGTTTATTTCCATGTTAATTAGGATGATGAAACAATGTACGGAGTTTAACCTTTTGAAGACAAGCCGTTTAACCGAGCGTGCACCACCTCTCCTCTCCTCTCCGGCTCGCAGCAGGCCGTGAGCGGGGCAGCTGGTCCCTGGTGTGTGATACAGAGGAGCAGTGGGTCCGCCTGGCGGAGAGCATCAAGGACAAAACCTCCCCGCAGGACCGCCACCTCTACCGCATCATCAGCCACAACTTCCTGCCCGAGATCAGCAGCATGATCGAGCACAAGGTCAGATACCAAAGAGACTGTGGCCATTAGTCCTCATTACAACAGCTCATAACTCTGAGGTTCCCTCTTTCTCTGCCTCCAGGAGAGGAAAAAAACACTCCCTTTTCTCCTCTCTTCTTGCCTGATTCTCAAAGGGTATTGTAGAGTCATAAGTTAGGGGAAGACCTGGGGCTTGACATACAGCTGGATTTACCACTGGCCCCTTCTTTATTTTTAGATGTGTTTTATTACATTCTGCACTCGGCAGTATATAGTCACTGGAGACTGACGGGAGGGACACGGGCATGCGACGTGGGACGCAGGTCATGAAGTTGTAATTTGTCATTCTCTCGCGTCCACGCGCGCGGCGCTCTTGCTCGGCCACTTACTCAAAAGGCAGTGTGGAGGAGAATTCAAAGTCTTGGGGTAGTCATCTCAGGTAGGATTAGCATAAAGGGGCATGTCTGGGAACGCCCATACAGGCTCTAGGAACGCCCACGATAGACGCTGGGTTAGCCTGGGGGCGGGGTCAGGGTGGGGTTAAATTCCCCCGTTCTATCCATTCAGCAAAGTTGGAATTTAGCCGATAGCCCAGCCCAGGCAGACACGATCGGGGATTCAACCACCGCAGTAAACGCACATCTGAGCAGACGTCTTGTGTTCTGCTCTAGAACCCCCAAACATGTAGTTTAGACCATCTTTTGGTGAGTCAGCCCATGAGATATATGGGCGGTTTTACCCCACTCGCGCGCCAGCCGTTTTAACATTTTGTGGGCGTTCCCAGACATGCGGACTGTCTATGACGGGACGTGGCCTCAACCTATAGATACCATAGATATTATGTATTGAAATGAGCGCACCCCCACCTAGAGGTTTGTCAGGGAAAGACTGTCAGACCTAGCCAGGTAAAAGCATCCTTATCACGCGAACTCGACATTCTTTTCAACTCCAGGGATCAGTCTGGATTTACACACACATGCACGCACACGCACACGCACACACACACACACACACACACACACACACACACACACACACACACACACACACACACCAACCAACCATCAGGATGATTTTTACCAGACTACCTCAGGTCTTTTCATGTTTTTTTTTTTTTTTTTTTTTTACTCAGTGTAGAAAGGAGGAGAGGATGTGAAGCGTAAAGTCAAGGACATACTTGAAGGTTTCTGCCCAACATCCCATTCAGCTCCTTTCAAGTCCTGGCATAGATCAGTAGCTTCCTCCTAAGGGTGCTTGTGGAGGCCCTGGGTGCTTGTGGAGGCCCTGGCTGGGCCAGCTGCAGCACAGGTGGAGTGTTCCTTTGCCCTCAGCAGCTTGGTAATGAAGGTGGCCCCCCCAGGCCTTGAACCTGAACCTGACTGTCTGGAAACCGGAGCAGGGAACTGTGCTCTCTCACGCTAGCTTGCTAGTAACCCGCCATAACCAGCTGCTCGGAGTTGGGGGCTTAGCCCACGCCTCGGGCCGTACTCACTTGTCCATCGTTATCCTCTTGGAAATGACTCTGGAGCAGCTCAGGGGGAGATTTCAGACACGTTGACCTGTTCACAACAAGTCACCTGTCAGAGCCAACACTGCCCACTCAGTTCTCCTTAAAGGATTATTCTAACATTTAGAATGGATTTTTTGTTTTAAACTAACCATCTTTAGAGCCGCAATGATTAGTCAATTAATTGATTGGGCAATCGGCAGAAAATCAATCGCCAAATATTTTCATTTCTTAGAAAAAAAAATACAAAAGATCATCTCATTCCAGCTTCTTAAATGTGAATATTTTCTGGTTTCTTTAGTCCTCTATGACAGTAAATCTGTCTGATTATCTTTGGGTTGTGGACTGTTGGTCAGGACAAAAGAAGACATTTGAAGAGGTCATCGTGCGTAAAAAGGTGATCAAAATGTTTCACCATTTTGTGACATTTTATACACCAAAATGACTGATTGATTTATAGTCAAGAAAATAATCGACCGATTAATCGATAATTAAAATAATCGTTAGTTTGCAGCAGACCACCTAGCATATAGTTCCCCATCCCTAGCCTACCTGGCTTGCATAAAGTGGGCTACTTTCTCCTCTGGTCCTATATAACCAACACTGACTGTGTTGCTATGGAAACCCTCTCAGCCCATTTCCATCATGGGCGGTGAAGGGAGGAGTCCTGCTGGCAGTGGTGTGTCAGCACAGGGGTCACTCACAACGCATCAGTGGATGAAAGTGAGCTTGTCCTTCATTGACTGGACACTCAGCTGTAAAATACTCATACTCTGACATTTCCATACCGCATCCAAACAGGCCAACTGTCTATGTAGAGTTACTTTCAGTACAGAATATCATCACTATAGATAAATGCACTATGGCACTGTACAATCATTAATTGCAATTATATAGCAGTTTTCTAAGTAGTCAAATCACTTCACATATGGGTGGGGGGGAGGGGTTGGTACTCAACTCATGCACCATCGATGTGTAGCGTAGCACCCACCTGGGGGATGCACGGCAAAACCAGCTTGCGCCGGAACGCTCACCACACAGCAGCCTATCACGGTGGAGAGTCGAAGACTGAATGTGCCAATTAAATGTCAAGGGCTGAATAGGTTGGCCATGATGGAAGGGAGGCCTGTGTGGGAATTTAGCCAGGGCTGCCATCTTTAATGACCACATCAGGAGTCAGGACCTCTGGTTTAACGTCTCATCTGAAGGACGCGGCTGCTCACTCACAGGACAGAGTCCCTCTGTCTCTGCCCTGGGGCATTGAGGATGGGGGTATTATTATTCATGAGACCAGAGAGGGAAGAGCACCTCCCACTGGTGGTCCTACTGGTGGTCCTGCAGCACCAGTTGCTCTCCCATCCAAGGACTAACCAGAGTCAGTTCGGCTTTGCTTCCCCCAGCAAGCCAGCGATGTAACGCAGTGTGTTGGTAGGGACCTTGGTGGGAGGGGCTTGCTGGCCTTGTTTGAGAGGCTGATGGCAGTTGGGAAGAAGCCGTTCTTGTGGCGAGAGCATCTGAGAAGAGCTTTATAAAAACCTTATGGTTATCTTATGTGTACACGCATGTTTATGTGGAGATCACACATACACGTATGTCATGATGCACACACGTGTGCGCAGTGACCTAGGATGCTGTCACCACCAGCCACTTCATTGGCCGCTGACAGCAGGCGGGCGGGAGCTCACCTTGAGGCAGGATGGAGCCTCTTGATTGACAGCCCTGGTGCACGGCAGGATTCTCTCGACCTCTCTTAGTGGTGACACCAGAGGCACTCCATCATGTGTGTGTGTGTGGGGGTGGAGCCTCAGGACGTGGCGGTGGAGACTCGGTGGAGATGGAGCGGGGGTGGAGGAGGTGTGGAGGGTTACTGTCGCTCATTCAGCACTTTGACTGTGACAGGCCACCAGCATCTTTCTTCTCTTCCTGTCTCTCTCTCACTCTGTATCATCTCTCTCTCTCCCTCTCCACCTCCCCACCGACCACTTCCTTCCTCCTCTTACCTTCTCACCTACATGTCAACACACTTCATACCCATCCTATATGGGGGGGGGGGGCTCCTGTGGCTGTTGAGTTGCTCCCGTGGTTGTTGAGTTGCTAGCCAGAAGCCTGGCCGTGACACCTCCCAGCCTGGCTGTGTGACACCTCCCAGTGCTGACAGTTCCTCACAGTGCTGCTCCACTGATGGGCTCTGACAGGAGCTGGAGAGGCCAGGCCCTGATATAGACAGGCTTTTAAGGGATCTGCTTAGAGAGCTTTCTGCTGGCTGCTGGCTGCTGGCTGCTGCTGCGCGGTGTCTCTTCTTTGCCTGTGTGCTGCTGCTATCTCTCTACATCACTATGATACCAACATGTGGATTCTAACCAAGGAAAGAGATCCAGCTTAAAAGGTCCAGGTTTAAGATGAGATAAGATAAGGAAGAACGTCATTCATCCCCAAGGAAATTCTTGTGCCGTCAGCAACATGCTCACTGCAACATGCTCACTGCAACATGCTCACTGCAACACAAACACAGGGTGGAGAAAAGACTGAACTAAATACTAGGGCTGTGCAATAAAATCGATAAGGCAATATATCGCAATATTTTTTTCCACAATGCTCTATCGATATTTCAGAAAAGTATCGTGATATATCGCCATATCGATTTTTTGCACAGCCGTGTGTTCAGTGACACAATAAGAATACTTTTTATTTCAGTGCGTTCAGTAACACACTCAACACTCCGCAGTTTTGACTCAATTTGTCCGCTAAGTTATAATCAATATAAAGAGATGTACATATTATTACACTACCTGGGTGGTACACAGCAAATTAAATTGTCAGTAAATTATGTAGAGTATTGCAATTTATCGCAATATGTATTGTATCGTGATACAATCGTATCGTATCGTGAGGTCCTTGCCAATACCCAGCCCTACTAAATACTACAGGATACATCGGATGTATGATATGGATGTATTACATCCATATCACTCTGTAATGGAATGGTCCAACAGGACAGTTACACCACCACCTTCGCTTCCTTTCCTAGCGCTCATCATTACCTGTGATTGGTGGAGCCATGGGGAGCATGGTGGATTCCATTTGTTTGACTAGTTTAGCTTGGCTGCCTGGGGGAGAGAGAGAGGAGAGAGGAGAGAGAGGGGAGAGCAGAGCCTGTGAACTCTCAATCCTCACTGCTCCTCATAAGAGCACAGACAGGACTCCCCAGGGAGTGCGTGCGTGCGTGCGTGTGTCTGTGTGTGTGTGTCTGTGTGTGCGTGCGTGCGTGCGTGTGTGTGTGTGTCTGTGTGTGCGTGCGTCTTTCACAAGTGTGAATATGAGAGTGTAACCTGTGTGTCTTTGTCTCTACAGGACAAGGAGCTGAAACAGAAGCTGCTGGAGCCCACCCCAGTCCGCATCTCAGATTGGCTCTCTGAGAAACACGTGCACCTAGAGGAGGAAGAGGTGTGTGCGTGTGCGTGTGTGTGTGTGTGTGTGTGTGTGTTTGTGTGTGTGTGTGTGTGTGTGTGTGTGTGTGTGTGTGTGTGTGTGTGTGTGTGTGTGTGTGTGTGTTTGTGCGTGTGTGTGTGTGTGCGTGCGTGCGTGTGTGTGTGTGTGTGTGTGTGTGTGTGTGTGTGTGTTTGTGCGTGTGTGTGTGTGTGTGTGTGTGTGTGTGTGTGTGTGTGTGTGTGCCGTGTCATATTCGTGTTGGTGTCACAGAGAGTACAGGTATAACACTGACGTGTCTGTGAATGGGGTCTATGTATAGACGGTAAAAATATATGCCTGCCTGCAAAAATATGTGTTTTATACAGTAACGGTAATGGAACCCTGCCAATCATCTCTCACATTCTGATGGCTGTGACGAACAATCTTCATCTATCCAGTCATATGACCTAGTTAGCAGGGGCAAGATGTCTATCTGCCTAAATCATATTGAACACCAGACACAATCTTCAAAACAAATCAAGGTGTGGCATGATTGAAAATGTGTAGGAACCCTGTTATATAATTCATGAGGGACCTTCCTTCTCCCTGAGAGCCAGTGAACTGACTGTGTGTGTGTGTGTGTGTGTGTGTGTGTGTGTGTGTGTGTGTGTGTGTGTGTGTGTGTGTCCGTGCGTGTGTGTGTGTCCAGGACAATCTGAAGGCCATAGCAGAGGATGAGAAGAAGAAGGACGAGGAGCTGGACAGGCAGGTCCTCCTGGCTGAGCAGCGGCGAGAGGAGGAGCGCTATGTTCAGGAGGAGCGGGAGAGAGAGGAGATGGAGAGGATCAAGGCTGTGGAGGGTAAGAGAAGCTTGATGGAATAAATAAAGTTTTCATTCAGTTTCATTCATGAGTACACATACTTATTATATTTATAGACACTTACATATTTTCCATGCCGAAAGGGAGCCACATTTTCACACCTCATTCATGTCCCTGGGCTCAGCACTGCAGCTTATTAGCCTGCCTGTGGGCCACAAAGGTATGGCAAGTGGGCCACCAAATCATTTTCAAAATCTTAGTGGGAAAAAATATTATTTATGAGAATGCATTTCTCTATTGTTGAATGATACCTGTTATCTAATTTGTAATCAATTATTCATTAATTAGCCTATTGCAGACAGCCCCTCACTTTTAGTTTCTGCTTTCTGTGTGGTGCTCCTTTTATCGCTAAAATAAAAAAAGTGCTCTGAGAACGCATTATTTGTCCGTTACTGTTTACGGGCGGATGTTAAGTCGGGATGTGGGCCGCGTATTATATTATATATTATTATACACGGAGAAGTGATAAAAGTAAAATGGAGCATAGTGCCAAAAGTCAAACAACAGCGATATATGACAGGAGTTGCAATCATTTCACATTCTTTCATCAGCAGCACTCTTGTCGGCAGCAGGTAGGGGGGGGGGGTCCTTCCAGTTCCTACACGTCTTCCTCCAGCTCAGGCATCATCAAGGGCAGCCTGGATTTTGAAGGGCACCCCGCCACATACACACACACACACACACACACACACACACACAGTCTTTGCCACCATCTCCAGTGCTGCGGTGGTGCTGTTCCGTGTGTGTGCTCCTCCTCGGCACGGAGACGTGTGCAGTTAGCGTTAGCGCCTCCTCGTGTGATTTATCTGGAGTACATGGAGGCTGTGAGAGGGAATGTTCAGGGCCTTTAATCACAGGAGCCCCTCTCTCTCCCTCCCTCTGATGTCATCTGTCAGAGGTTAATGAAGTGCTGATTGTGCTTCAGTGGAGGAGCCTCATTAATGTATTATAGATGAACAGCAGGACCTGGCTGCTCTCATGTGTGGAATCCTCCCTCCACCATCTTTAATCCCGCGCGGCGCGGGGGGGCCGCGCGCACGGCCCCCTCTGCCTTTCATGTTACAGATAAAGCAGCAGATATCTATATGCGCACTCTGCTCTGTTCTCCGTCTTTTGATCGACTGTGTGCCAAAGAAAAGATGGCTGATGAATCGCTCTCTTTTCTTAACTGATCTGAGAGGTGCCGCTGTCTCTGATGGGCCCAGGCCTCATTTCTGTTCAGTCCTCCTATGGGCCCGAGTGTGCAGCGAGCAGCGCAGTACCGCTTTCAACTGTAACTCGAGAGCCGGCGCTGATGGCTCTTAAAACACGTGTTTGCCTCCAGCCACTTGGGATTGATGCGTGTGTTTTTTTGTAGAAATGTTTGTCTGTCTTAATTGCCCCCTCTGCTCCTCGTCCTCCTTCTCCCCGCAGAGCGAGCGAAGAGGCGGAAGCTGCGGGAGGAGAGGGCGTGGCTGCTGTCTCAGGGAAAAGACCTGCCCCCCGAGCTCCTCAATCTGGAGCCACACTCGCCCATCCGCAGAGCAGCACGCAGGACCAAAGAGTTGTAAGAGAGGCCCCTACCTGTTATCCGTTCAGCAGGGTTCCCACGCCGGGGGCTTGAAATCCTCGAAAGTTTGTGAATTTGAGAAGAAGAAAAGTCAAGGCCTTCATTTTGTTTTGAAAATAGACAATTATACTTGGGTCGTTGAAAGTGCTTGAATTTCTATATTTGGTGCATGAATTATTAAAGGAACACTCCGCCCATTTTCAACCAGCTTTGTATCATTAGAACATCAGTAGTATATCAGAAAACTGTAAATTGTTTTGAAGTCTGTCATTTAATTTGACACTTATTGAGTGTTAAAGTGTGGAACACTAACTCAAATTAATAACTCAACTCAAATAAACTCTCAATAACTGTCAAACTAGATGATGGTTTTGAAGTCATTCATCTAGTTTGACAGTTATTGAGAGTTGATTTGAGTTAATGAGTTATTAATTTGAGTTAGTGTGGACCAGTGATGTCACTGGTCCACACTTTGACACTCAATAACTGTCAAATTAAATGACAGACTTCAAAACAGTTTACAGTTTTCTGATATACTACTGATGTTCTAATGATACAAAGCTGGTTGAAAATGGGCAGAGTGTTCCTTTAAGTACTTTCGATTTTTTTTAATTAATGTGTAAAACAGCACATTTGAGAAGTGTTCTGAGTTTCTGTAAAGCCTGCTAGTTGTCATTATAAAAAAAGAGATCATTGTTGTAACAGTAATTAACCTTGATCCGTGTCACAAACTGTCGTGTCGGGTCCTTGTATTTGAGGGGATTTGGCCTGGAGCATCCTTGAAAATAAAATATGGGAACCCTGTTTCAGATATTGCTTTGTACCGTGCCGTCTCTCTTTCCCCCAATGGTTGATGATTTATTTTAACATCTTTTCTGTTCCACTTTGCAGCTATGAAATCGATGACGACTACACTGCTTTGTACAAAGGTGGGGTGTTGTGTCCCTCGTGTGTGTGTGCACTTTGTTAAATGAGGAGTGAAAGCTGCTGTAGGAGCGTCTCCAGTCTGAACTGAATGTGATCTCTGTTCTCCAGTGTTGGAGGCCCTGAAAGCCCATAAAGATGCCTGGCCTTTCATGGAGCCTGTGGATGACTCCTACGCCCCTAATTACCATGACATCATTCAGGTAAAGGAAGAATGGCCCCGCACATAATAGCCGTTAAGATTGTTTACACTAATGGTGTTTCAGAGTTTGGTTTGTGAGTGTGTGGTTTATAATCCTACCACTCGGTGTGTTCAACTTAGTGGTTTCTTGCCTTTGTTTTCGCCCGATTTAGTGCGTGACCTTTTCAATTGTTTGACATTTTACTATTTCGTCGCTCCCCACTCAGACTCCCATGGACCTGTCCACCATCGAGAAGAAGCTCAACGACGGCGATTACATCGCCAAGGAGGAGTTTGTCGCCGACGTGAAGCGCATGTTTGAAAACTGCGTCGAGTACAATGGAGAAGACAGCGGTAAATTAACATAGTCACACCTCCACCAACAAGCCCCCCCCCCCCCCTCCCCAAAATCCCTCTGCCTCATTAACAGTTGCCAAACAAAAATGTCGGACGCATTTGGCCTTAATATACGACCAAGAGATCAACGTTAATATCAGTATGATAATGACCTTTACTGCCACAGAAGGTAATCAGATTACATCATGAGGAGTCTGACTTAGTGCAAGTTATGCAGTGTAGCGGTCACATCAATAGTCAGGAGACACAAAAATATATAAAAATTACAAAAACAAAAGTGCATTCCAATTTAGACAATAATACACACAAATTAGAAGGTCCCGAGTGATCAATAGGAATTGACAATCCAAAAGGTGCACGATCTAAGTTGAAGAGGACAATATAAAGCAAAAAAAGAATAGGGTAAAATATTGGCGGTGAGAGATGCAGCTATGATTCATGAATGTAATGAATGCAGTGGTGAGACTAGAGTGCATTATGCTTTTTTGGGGAGGGGGGGAGAGAGAGAGCAAAAGAAAAGAGGGCGGGACCTAGTGCTGTGCTGGGGCCGGGGCCAGGCCAGCCTTGACAGTGATTAATGGGGAGTGATTGAGCTGTGCTCCAGTGCTCAGGGGGCTCTGGGCCCTGCAGTGCCAGAGAAACATTCCAGCCCCTAAGCCCCCTGTCTGGAGCCATCCATCCAGCTCAATGCTCTCCCCAGGGACGGGGGGGGAGCAGAGCGCTAAAGGGGGCCCTGGGTGAGGTGGGGTGGGCAGGCGGAGGAGGAGGAGGAGGAGGAAGGGGCTGGAGGAGCAGGGGTCAACCGACGCCCTCTGACCTGGTCAGCCGGCCAGCGCTGGCCTGAGAACAGAGGAGCGTGTGTGTGTTGGGTGCGTGGCATCACATTGGTGAGTGTCAGGGAGTGACAGAGGTCGAGTGAGGGTGTGTGGGAGGGAGGGAGAGAGATATTTGTACGTGTGTGGCATGAAGTTATTTGGATGCATATGCGAGGGTGTGTGCCATGTCTGTTTCTGTGTGTGCGCCAAAGTCACACCCTCTTCCGGGTTCGGCACTGGGACTATTTTTTTTTCTTTTTTACAATTTTATTTTTCAGTCTATGGTCTCTCCTGATTCTGAATATATACTGTAGCTGAATCACTTGGTTTGACCAAGTAAAACTATTTTTATAAGGATTTCACGAAAGGTCTATGGAAAAGCGAATGGGGAATGAAATTCCTTAGTTTCCATGCCGAACACGGAAGAGGGCATGACTTTGGCACACTATTTGTGGTGGTGTATCAGCATTTTTGTGTGTTTTGAACTACGGTGGCAGGGTGCTATAGCGATGGGCGGCGGTGAACTGACATAATGAACTTAGCCTGCTTGTGTGTGTGTGTGTTTCCCCCAGAGTACACCATCATGGCGGAGTCTCTGGAGCGCTGTTTTAGCCGGGCGCTGCTGAAGCACTTCCCCACGGAGGACGGCGACACGGACGAGGAGTTCCACATCAGCAGCGAAGACAAGGAGCGCAAGGAGAAGAAGCGCAACCGCGGCAGCAAGCAGGCAGGTCCCGAGAGCTTGATCAAGGCCACGGAGCAGGTCCAACGCAAGCGAAACTCCCAGGGGGGCAAGGGGGCGAGCACCCCCAACCAGGAGGAGGGCAGCAAGCCTACCCGGCCACTCCCTCCCCCGCAGTGGCTCAACGGCCCCCCTTACGCCCACAGCCTGCCACCAAGCCAGCAGCACATCCTTGAAGGAGACATGAGAGCCATGTACCATCCAGGACAACAGGTAACGACAGGATTATTGGCAAAACCAATCCTCATTTCTTTCACCTATGCATATTTGCCAGTTATCAGTCATGATAATTATGTTAAATAAAATAGTATATGAAAATATACTACTATACTTTTTCTCTTCCATAATTATCTTTGCCTCCTGATATCCATCTCAAATTGAGGGTTAAAAACTGCAATAATGACTCCTCTCTGTTCTCTTACCAGCTCCACCGCCCCCCTGGTCCCCATGGTCCACCCATGTATGCCCAGAGAATGGCCATGGACCCGCGCTTCGCCTACCCTGGTCACATAGCCAGGCATGGAGACCCCAACATGAACCACATGCCCCACAACTTCAACATGCAGGTATGCTGGAACCGTGGCACCTAAGTTCATGGTACCTTTATAGAAAATGCCTGCACCAAAACATATACCAATGCTTTTTGTATTGAAGGAGTGCATGTGATGAAAACTGCACTACTACTTTGAGCATTCCATATCCTGATCAGTTGACTGATTTAAAACATCTTTTATTCCAGCATCGGATGGCTGATGGACACCACATGGGTCCTAGGTATCCATTGGGTCCAGACCCTCACCAACTGCAGCCCCAACACCACCACCACCACCAGCAGCAGCAGCACCCGTACATGGGACCCACCCACGGCCCCTCTCTGGGTCCACGTCCTGTGGCCCTTCAGCCCGGACCCCCTCCCGAAGCCAGCATGTACCCGTCCCGTCAGCGTCCAGAGGGCCACACCATGCACCCCATGGGCAACCGATTCCCGGGCCCCGAGGGGCCGCCCCAGCACAACTACCCAGGTTTCGGGGCTCCCGGCATGGGCCTATCCAACATGTGGACCGGTATGAATCCCCAGGGCCAGGAGAGACCCAGTGGGCCGCGCATGCAGGACCCCGGTATGGTGAACCAGCACAACTATAATTACGGCGGGGGGGTCCCACCTCCGATGGGGCATAAACTGTGGCCGGAACCAGCTGCCGGGTACCCCCACCCTCCTCCCAACAACGCCCAGTACCGAATGCCCGCCGGGCCCATGTCCTCACGTCCCCCTGTGCCTCACCCGGACCCCTCTGGCAGGCAGCGCTTGGCCTCCATGCTGGAGAGCCCGGAGATGCTGGCCCTGCAGCAGCTGTCGGCCTCCTCTGGACCCCCTGCCGGCGCCGCTCGTCAGCACATGGGCACCTTTCAGCAGCCCGGGCCCCCCTCAGGACTTGGCAGCGCCCCAGCTCACCCCTCTCAGCAGCCCCCTCCTCCTACCCCCGAGGTTCAGCTGCTGCGTCCTGCCAGAGACAATGGAGCAGACAGTCAGCCTTCCCAACAACACACAGACACACAGCCCAAAGGTAGACCTGACCTTCTCTTCCTTAGCTTTTCCAAACAGCCGTCTGCTTTGCTCGTGAAGGAACCCGAGTGCAATCTAATGTTTTACCGTCGGGAAATTCCTTTCCAGACCATAGCATTATTGAGTTAATCAGCACAGCCCCACAGTCCTTGCCCCTCCCCTGTATCCTCTGCCTCTCACAATTTGATTTTAATTATTTTTCACAGTAAGTGGCAAATTGAATATTCATAATTTGGTGAAATGTCTTGCTGAGTGCTTTGAGGGTAGAACAGACATGGCGTGTCATGAGTTTAGCTGCTCTAGTGAGTCCATGAATGGGTTCACATTGTGTCTGGTGTAAAATAATAGGAACAGGATGTTGTCGATCAGGATTTTAATTTGCTATAGTTTTGCGTTTCTCATTTCATTAGTTTGGACAACTATTACTCGGGCACACTTTATGCAAAGGGCTGGAAATGTTATATTTATACTCAGCTGTTGCTTTTCTTGTCCTCTTGATCTGAATCATATTCTTTTCAGTGCCTTTTCTATAATGTTAACATGGTGCATTGCTTTCAGTGTACCCGGCGCTAACTACACTTCCATAATTCTGTGTCAACAACAGGTTCAACATCAAAGTCCAAAATGGCTGCCAAAAACAACACAGACCGAGCTTCATCGCACAAAGACTCCGCGTCATGCAACACCCAAGAGTCCGTCCCCAGCCCCGCGGAGCAGCGCAGTGGCTCAGCAGAGGGGTTGCAGAGCGCACCGCCTCCCAACTGGGGCAGATCACAGGAGCACCCGTCTGGACCGGGGCTCCCACAGAGTTCAGCCGAGGGCCACAAGCAGTCTGCCGGCCACTGCCCCCCTCAACCCAGTCGTCCCGCCGCTGTTTCGTCACATCTCAACAGCAGCAAGAACAACAGTCCCGCTGGTCCCTCTACACCCGCGGCCCCTCAACACTCACAGAACAGCCCCCAGCAAAGAGTCCAGAGCCCTGCACTTCCTCCACAGAATGTACCGCCACCGCCGCCGCATGCTGCAGCATCCCACGATCCCTGTCCGCAAATGCCGGAGAACAAGCCACCTCAGACGCGGAACGCACATCAGCCAAGTGAAGAACAACACAGCGTACACAAGCAGCAGCAGCAGCAGCAGCAGCAACCTCAGAGTCCCCCTCCTCGACATCACCCTCACAGCTCTTCCCAGCACGTGACCCAGAACACGTCTCAAAGTCTTCCCCCTCCTCCTCATCTTGTCCCCCATGACGCGCCACACCGTGGTCCTCCACAGCCAGCCCCTCTCACCTCTCTGCCCCCCAGCCACCCGCCGACCCCCCAGCTGCCCCCTCAGCCTAGTCCGGCAGACCGCGGCGATCAGAGACCCAGTGAGCCTACGAGTAGGCCCGACTCTGTGGGCACCGCCGGTCCTCCGCAGCACAACATGATGAAACCGGCGCCTCCCAATGGCCTTTATAAGCAGCAGGACTTCAGCCCCGATCTCCATCAGACACAGCTGGTGGCTGGTCACCAGAGCAGGCAGGCTCCGAGGGGGCCCATGCCTGGACACAACCCAGCCATGCCTCCTCACTCGCAAGGCCAGGAGAATGGCGCCATGGGTCAGTACGGCATGGGAAGCCCTCCGCATCCACACTACAGCCAACAGACCATGACCAGGACCATGCCCCAATCGGCTCACCACCCTTATCCCACCCAGGCCGTTAACCCCCACCACAACCCTGCTCACTACCCCGCCTACCACCAGCAAGGAGGGGCCGCCTACCCCTACCACATGGCCGGCCAACAGCAGCCTCAGGCCCAACCCAGCATGTACCCACCTGCTCAGTACCAGCAGCAACACTACTACCCCCAGCCCCATCCCCAAGCCCAGGCTCACGGGCAGGCCAACAGTAGAGGGGGTTACCCCTCGGAGGACTGGCATCGGTCTCAGTACCAGCCTCGCCACCCCATGCCCCCCAACGCCTACCTACCTGTAGCCAGTGCCAACGTGAACGGGCGGCTGAAAGAGAGCAGTGTGTCACCGCTGGGCTCAGAGGGCTCGGGCGGTGCTAGTCTGGTGTCTCCTGGCCCAGCAGAGGGGAGGAGTGAAGGCAAGGAGCAGGCCGGTGGTGGCGGCAGCCCGGCAAAGCAAGCCCATCTGGAGGAGAGTTCGGAGCGGCCCGAAAGCCCCAAGGAGATCCTGGACCTGGACAGCCACAACGCGGCCGCCCGTCGCCGCAGCGCCCAGCAGCAGCTTCAGCAGCAGCAACACCCGGCAGCCTCTCACATGGCGCCTGGCTTCATGTACGACCCTCGTGCTGTGCACCCCGGCATGCAGCACGGCGGGGTCCCTCCGCCCCACATGATGGCTCGGGCGGGCGGAGTCGGGCGGAACCCGTACCCCGGCCAGCCTTACCCGGACCCGGGTCACCACTACGCCGCCCAAAGACCCCACCCGCACCTGATGGAGGCGCTGCAGAGGCCCCAGCAGCTGCCCTACTCCCCGGGCCAGACACGCATGAACATGTACCGTCACCCCCGGGCTGGGGGACACTTCCAGGGCATGATGCTCCAGCAGAGAGGCCTCGCGCCAGAACACTTCCTACACCCGGGGTAAAAATGGCTCGTCGCTCTCATGTAGTTTCAGTGGTTCCCAACCACCGGGCCCCGGACTGGTGCCGGTCCGCAAAGCATTTGCTGCCGGGCCGCGGGAAAGCTATATGATTCAGTAGGGAGAGAGAGATAGATAGAGCAAGAGACAGAGAGAGAGCGAGTGAGTGAGAGAGAGAGAGAGCTCTCGGCTCGCTCTCTCACAGAGACCTACAGTTAGGTCCATATGTATTTGGACATTGGACACAATCTTCATCATTTTGGCTCTGTACACCACCACAATGGACTTGAAATTAAACAATCAATATGTGCTTTAGCTGCAGACTTTCAGCTTTAATTCGGGGTGTTTACATCCAAATCAGGTGAAAAAATATTGAAATATTGTCAATTTTATTAAGCCGGGCCGCGGTGCGAAAAAGGCTGGGGGAACCCCTGATGTAGTTCATATTTATTTGTACTCTGAGACTGATATTATGCTTTCTGTGTGTGTAGGCTTGTGTCAGTATGACTTTTTTTGAGCAGCTACAGGCGTCTTAATTGTGTCTGTTTCACTGTCAAAATAACTGTAAATCAAGTGAATATTCATTCAAAACGAGTATGTGTGTTTATGAAGGCGGAGGTCAGAAGATGTGGTGAGAAGCTGACGCTAACAGTGCTTTCTTCATTGTTGTCTGTCTGTCTGATGATGGTCTCACAGGCAGCAGATGATGGCAGCTCCCGGCGCTCCTGGCAGTAAACACGGAGTGTGAGACCAGCACCATGTGAGCAGAGTGAGTGAGAAGTAGAGCTCTTAATGATCGTGAAGGTGTCAGTAGGTCTGTGCAGTCCATGTCGTGTGCCAATTAAATGTCCTGATATTTATGGATGTGAAGCTTAATTGTTTTCTCTTGTTCTTCCAGGCTGAAGATGATGGAGAAACACGTGGACAAAGCAGTGTCCACCTGTCGGCAAACCTACGACAGCCTCAGAAGAGGACTGTGCTGTGCAGCCTTGATCTGGATTGTCCATGTGTCTGTTTGAATTTTGTCCCCACGCAACCAGGAAATATTACTCGCACTAGAATGGACAGTGACAGGCACCGGCGCCGAGACGATGACGGCGTGGACATGCTGACAGAGACAGTAGAGGGCGATAAAATACTTTTTCTAGAACCTCTGTAGGGTTTTTACTCCACGTAAATCTCTTATTGATTTGTGTACGCCGGACAAACTCGGCCCTGTTTTCCCAACCACTGGACTTTAAGAATCCAATGGCCAGCTGGTATTATAATAATAACAATGGTCGTAATATTGTGACCCCCCCTGGAGAGAAATTCTCTTTTTCGCTCGCACCCTGCTGCACAGACAGGTCAGAGCACGGGGGTCGTCTACAGGACAGCCTCCTGGAGCTGGAAGGGATCCAGTGTCTTGCTCAAGGACACTTCAGAAGAGCGGTTGCTTGCCAACGTGGGCGCTTGAACCTGGGTCCTCCAGTCAAAAGGCAGTCTCTAACCACTAGGCCACCCTGCCACAAATAGGAGCCCCCCCGGGCCTTCAAGAACACTGGACAGCCTTCTCCTCTCCTATCGATCAAAACATGAATGAACTCCAATCAGAGTTCCATTTTAGTCGCTGAGCTCGGCTCGCGGATCTTGTTGCTAGACTGCAGCGCAAGATGGACGTGAAGCCGGCTCCCACTGGAAGTCTACTGACGGGGCTGAGGAAAAAGAGGAGAGGGACTGATGGTTTAACGTTCTATCTTCTGTTCCAAACATATTCTTAAACTCAGGTGTAGACAAGGAGGTACTACGAGACTGTCGCCCTAACCCTGTCGACTCACAGGCCCCCTTGCAGTTGCCTTGGTTTCCTTGTTGAATGTATGTATGAATGAGTAGACAATGATGTGAGTACAGCACAGTAGCCGTGTGTGAAAAAGGCCAAGACACTGATCAGAACCCGTCCTGAAAAGAATAGGCCCAGTCACTGTCCGTTGTCCCACCCCAACTCTCAAACAGTCCTGCTCTAGTTCTGGAGTCAACATAATATGCATCTCTCAAAGCTGCCTTCATCGATCGTTTAAGAATGTCTTTGGACCAGCAAAGAGGGCGCTGTTTGTATCTGACTCTGCAATGCACTAGGGATTTGATTAATCTAGACATCCTGGAATTGAGTGGCCTTGGATAGTCAAATTTTAAGTTGGTACTTGTTACCATATATACATACATATATATATATATATATATATAATATATATATATATATATATATCTATATATATATCTATATATATATCTATATATACATACACTAGAAATATCTAGCGTGCCATGCAGTTTAGCTACTGAGCGCCGTGGCCACCTTATTATAGTAGATATATATATATACTGTATATATATATATATATATATATATATATATATATATATATATATATATATAAATATAAATATATATAAAGTAAAAGGCTTCACTATAGCTGACTTACCTCTTGTCCCAGAAGAGGGAATTCTGAAATTCTCCTAAGGCGACACGTCCTGCTAGCTGGTATATGCTCAATGCACATACACAGAAGGAACATGAACTAGAATCAAAAATAAAACCGGATTTGAAGGTGGCCATGACAACAATGTAGGAGCAGAGTGTTAATATACAAGTAGCATACTACACTCTGCTCTTACATGTGTTGTCATGGAACACCTTCAAATCCCGTCGTTTTCTTTTTTTTAACGCGTCATTTCCCCATTCCATCTCCAGTTGTTGTCCCACTGTAACTCCTTATGAAGTCGTTTTGAGCGTCTTTGTCCACTCACTGCCCGGGTCTTTGTCCACTCACTGCCCGGGTCTTTGTCCACTCACTGCCCGGGTCTTTGTCCACTCACTGCCCGGGTCTTTGTCCACTCACTGCCCGGGTCTTTGTCCACTCACTGCCCGGGTCTTTGTCCACTCACTGCCCGGGTCTTTGCGTGGTTGCTTTTCCGAGTGCTTCTTCTTCCTCAATTCAGTGTAACTAAATGTATCCTCAGGGTGTACAGTGTCTATATACGGGTATTTTCTCTAAATTATTGGAAGGAGGAACAACACAAGGAAGAATAGGACTGGAATTGTGGCAAATTATTCCACCTCAGTTTGATGTGAACAACCTGTTGAATTTATAAGAGTTTGTATTATCAGTCCTGTGACAATGTTTGGCACTGCCAACCTGATTGACAGCTTCTTCTTATTTTTATTTGTATCAAGAAACAAAGACTGCCCTGTCATTTGATATGAGATGGATCTAAATGTGAGTTCATCTACATTCCTGTTTCATTTGATGTCATAGCTTTTGTCATCGCAAGAAATTTTGGCTTCTGATGATTTCTCGCAGAACAACCGATGGATGTGCTGATAACCGGTATGGATTGTGCAGGTTTTTCCTCACACTAAAGGTCCTTACACACCGGGAGTGTTTTTTTCATGCGATTAATTCGCACGTCAATATTTTTCAAACCTATATCGGTCAAAGCAACCGTGCATACCAACGGCGAAGTTTCACTGCGCGTTATGGCAGTGTTTCGGACCACGGTTGATGTTTTCTCTCGAGAAATTTGCGTCCGACGTGTACACATCTGTTGCTGTGATTGGCAGGTGGGTCAAAATTGGCATCGCAATTTCATGCTGCAACAGCCTTTAAACTTGACAATGAAGGTTCCTCCTTTCCCTGTCTATACTCTCTCTAGCTGGGTCTGTAGTGGAAGCACCTCTGACCTGTCGTCCTGGGAGTTTTTCCTCTCGACCTCCATCGCTCCCCTTGTGTTCTTGAGGGCTGTCTCCATAGCTTTCTCCTCCCTTTCTTGCTGGAGTTGTTCAAGTATCCCTTCCTTTTCCTGTGAGCTCCACTGGTGCATAATTGCAGCAAATGTATCTACCTCATTATAGCCAGAATCAATGGCAACACCAAGTCCCTCCACCTTTTCCCTGGCTCTGCCAGACTCCTGTAAGTCAACAATGTAGGAAGCCCAAAACTGGACAGTTTTGAAGTTCCAGAATTTGTAATGAAATGGCCTTCCAACACCTTTCGTTGTGTCAGGTGCCTGTTGCCAAATCATGGTTCTGACTGACCTCAATGAGATGTTTCCATGCGATTACTCACGTGTTCATCTTGTCATTGAGTGACTGTGTGTGTTCTGTAAAAGAAGCAACTCTTTGAAAGTGTAGATTGTCCTTTTTCACGGGCCTGTCCTTTGACTCCAAGGTTACCTCTGCAAGTTGTGTTCATGAATCTCTTCATTATCGGAGTGTGATGAATGGGCATAGAGTTACAGTACGTCATAGAGTTACAGTACATCATATCCCTGACATGGGACTCCATGTATTGGTGTCTTTAGTTGTACAGACTGCATGTGGGCAGTGTTGCTGTCGTTATACAGTGTAGCTTTGTAACGGGCAGCATTGTAAAGCCCTTAGTAATAGATACCTAAGGCGTTGTAAGGAAACATTGAAGGAAGGATAATGGAATAGGACGATGCTAGAAGCTGTGAGACAAGGTTATAAATGTGTCACACAATACTTGTACAAGGATGTTTTGCTATTTTTGCTAAAATAGGGAATTATCTCATTGTTTAGTGTGGGCCTGATAGACGAGGCCGTCTTGGAGGTAGTGTGCTCACTTGTGCTGTCCAGTGTATGAAGGACAGTGTTTTTTTTTTTTTTAAAGGTCTGTGAGGTTGTGATACCTGTCTGACGGCGCAAACACACTGGATCCCAAAGCGGTACCGCATGTAAATTCAGCTCGGGCAGGAGCCTGGCCATCCACACCAGAAGCACTCTGTTTTGCTCTGCGCAGGTCAAACTTGTGCTGACTTCGCGGCTCGCGTCAAAACATAGACCAGACGCGGGAACTACCGCTGCAGGGCACGCGCCGCGGCCGGTGTGAACACCCCGGTCTAATCTGTGCTAACGGGGGCACGGAAATGAAACTGCCTGCGCTTCCAGACGCTTTGTCTCAATTCCGCATCCGGTGTGTTTGCACCGTTATGGTGTACAGATGTGCGTGTATTTCTGGTGTGTAGGTTCTGCGCCAGGAAGTGTGTATACAATTCTCACTTCACTCTCACTTTTCCTCTGCTGTCATCTCTCTGCACTAGTGAAAACCATCTAGTTGTGATTAAATGTGAATCATATTTATTTGCTCTTTTAAGAATTTTTGTACATTTTTTTGACTTGTTTTTATAATATAATGTGCTGTCTTTTTTTATACGTTTTTGTTTTCAGTTGAATTTTACCTCAGTAGCATGGTGGCATTGGAAAAGACCTGTATGTTCCATTTTTATGTGACGTTTACAAGTTCTTATCTGACTGACATAGATTATTTTGGAAATGGACCGAAGTATTTTCTATACTGTACATTTCTTAGAAATAAATAACTTTTCCTGAACAAGAGTGTGCTCCCTTTTAGGGTGGTCCCTTCATTTTCAGTTCAGAAATTACAGTATCTGAATTGGGGGGGGGGGGGGGTTATGTTTTAGAAAAGGTATTATATTTTCTATAACCATAGATAGGAATATTATGTTTTATCGGCAAAAAGGAAAGCTTTTCCATTGAGACACACACACACACACACACACGTTTTGTCGCCCCTTCCCGTTACACTTGTATTCCCTTTCTAATCAACACTTTTGTGAAAGAGACATAAGAAGGGCGCACTATTCCGTTATATTACTGGGGCATGTGTCTATAATCTGTTAAAGAGACTGAAAGGCTGCAGCATCTAATGAAATGCAAACAGACAAAACAAGTGGGCCGCTTCTACACAATGCATTCATCTCTTGTAGCGCCTCGCAGCGTCGGCTTCAATTAGTTATTTATCTTCTTGACGCGCACGGCGCACCCCTCCACAGATCGTCTGGTCTGTGACGTCGACGTGACGCGGTACAGTGTTTGAGGAAGCGGTGCTCCTTATGCTGCGTTTAAAGACTCCTCGGGAAGTCGTATTATAAACATCAGAGGGAAGTCCCCGCAGTGCCAGCCGTAGATGATCCTCCGTCGATGGAAGCTTGTTAAAACGTCGACAAGAGTACTGTTTGACTACGTGAGACTAGAGCGAAGTTGAATGAACCACGCGCATGGATGTGGTTCATTCAACTTCACTCAGACTCTGATTTGTCTTTCATTATCTTCTTAATACACTAATGTGCTCCGAGAAATGCCCAAAAGGTATTTCTCCGTGTTGACGTCTACTCTACACACTAATTAAAGATAGGGCCACCTTACGTCACATCTTCGAAATGTGAGCATTTGAGCTACAAAGTTGTCACTTCATAGGAAAATGTCCCATTAAATATTTGCTCAAACTGAAAACTATTGAGTATCTTAAACTGATAAAAAAGCATAGTCTACTCTAAAATAGTGTATGTTTTTATTTTTGCATTACAAAGGAAAACGGGAGAGACAGAAAAAAATAAGAACGTGTCGTGTCCATTGATTCCCTGCCCTTTGTTGGATCAATAATGCACGTAAACTGACAACGCAATATTTCCTACAGCACGTGAAGGTAGCACAAGTGTTCAGCGTTTGTTGTTGTTGGAGCTGTTTTTAACCAAGCAACAAACGTCATATTTATCCGATCCGTAGGACAGGTATGTTCAATGGCGAGGTGACAGATCGACACATACATTAACAAAGATTAAACGGCAACATGCATTATTAGAGTTTTCGTTGAACAACCGGAAAAATCGTAGTTTGTCCTGTGTCGCTGTTGCTGCTCAGCTGGACTTTTGTTTACAAAATTGTCGCGAACATTTGGGATAGGGGTACCATAATGTGTATCCCATTGTGCAATAACCCTTTTCACATCAGTTGATTAGATGACGAGTTAGATGACACTATTTTAAAGAGAAATGAGACAAAAATGTTCTCATATCAATGAAGAATTCATTGACCAGCGTCCTGGCAGTTTTGTTGTTTATTGTCCTCTGTTTTCAACAGTCATACTGTACAAAGTCCTATTAAATATGGATTTTCGCCTTGGCCGACTGGTTAGCGTGTTCAACTTTGGTATGTGAGACCTGGGTTCTAATCTACACTACAAATAAAAAGGGTATTTCCCAAGGGGAGGTATGATGATACTAGGATCGTCAATTGAAAAAGAGTCATATTAAAGCCTGTATTTTTCTGTGGTCCAGAATAACGGAAGTGAAAGCGCTTGGTTCTTTTTTCCCCCGTTTCATTTTCTTTGTATAGCTGTCACCTGCGACTCTCCAAACCGAGCTCTTCCTCAGTCCTTCTGTTCCCCATCTCTGTTTTCTGTCATCACAGCTTATCAGCCACACTGGTGGACCATATGGCAGTCTGGCTACAGCGTCGCCATGTGGCCGTGGTGGTGGTGGTGTGTTTGCTGCTGTGCTGTGTGACCCCGGCCGTGCCCATGCCTGACCCCAGGCACAGGGAGGCTCTGATGGGGCTGGAGGCCTCCATGCAGACCGGGGGCCAGGTGGTGCCCTCTGAGGCGGAGCAGCGGCTGGACGCTCGGCTACGCAGACTGAAGGAGGAGGAGATGGCCCGAGAGGACTTCCCTCCCGCCATGCACTTCTTCAAGGCCAGGAGCCTCATCAGGGCCAGTCCCCTCTACAGCCTGCTGCAGAAGATGCCCAAAGGTAGCAGTGATGCTGACACACACAACATCAGGTCCAAATGCAATGTCCTTTCCTGTGTTGAATGTGCCATTTCCACTTCTCCAGGCTCTGTAATAATGAGACAGTGTTTTATCTCTATTGGCATGAACCTCCTTGAACACAAATCTCTCCTGGACCTAGACAAGATGTTAAGGAAATCAGTCCCCAATCCCCTCTGGTGCTGTAAGAGTAGGCAAGACTGTGTATTACCTGTCCTTGCTTCAGACAAAAACCTGTTCAAGACCTCTGCCACATTGGCAATCAGCAGTGTTTTTCACTACGGCGTCTGGTTAGTGTAGTGGTAAAGCATTCGCCTACCATTGCAGAGACCCAGGTTCAATTCCTGGCAGAGGAACTTCTGGCTTGGTCAGACGTTCCTACAGACACAATTGGCCATGTCTGCGGGTGGGAACCAGGTGGGGTATGAGTCCTGGTCGCTCCACTAGTGCCTCCTTTGGTCAGTCCGGGTGGCTGTTCGTGGGAGAGGGGAACTGGGTGGAATAGCGTGATCGAGGGAACAGGGGGAATAGGCCAAATAAAATTGGGGAGAATGACCGAAAAAATGAAATAAACTGTTTTTAACTGCTAGCCCAAGCTCTTTACTGATGATTCCCTCCACTTTTTGAGCAGGTGGGTGCCTAGTCAAGGCAAACTTGGTGGTGTTTTTAAGGGTTAGGGTCCAGTCTCCTGACAGTGGTCTAGCTGTACACTATCTAATGAGAGGTTTGTTTCAGGGGGAGTCCTCCATGTCCATGACTTCTCCATGGTGGAGGTGGAGTGGCTGGTGAGGAACGTGACCTACAGGCCCCACTGCTACATGTGCCTCACTGACGACCAGTCGGTCAGGTTCCTCTTCTCCTCCAGCTATCCCAAACCTCTGCCGCACTGCTCTCCCTGGACGCTGCTGCAAAACCTTAGGGCCAAGATGGTCAATACCACAGACCTGGACAACAGGTAACATATTCTAGTTAGTATTAATTGGTTCATTCAAACATAACATTGAATAGAATAGATTCTAGAACACAGGCCCCAAAATAATTCATCTCCCAAAGCAATATATCTGCCCATAATCTCACTCTCACATTTGGTTTTTCAAAGCACAATTTTTGCCTATATTCTTTTGTTTGTGTGTCCATGTCCAAGTGAGGCGAAAGAAAAAACATAACCAGCACTCGCTGCTGTCGGGCGGAAACCTTGTATCTCTAAATTTGGCCATTTTCTTTTTATTTCATAAATGGATTTAGTGGCTACCCAAAAGTAACCTGTGAAAGTTTCAGGTACTTTGGACCAGCGAAATATGTTATATTACTATTACACTATGTTAAAATGTGATTGTTTTTTTCTTCCTTGTGAAAAATAGCTTTTTTGGAGATACAAGGTTTCTGCCCAACAGCGACGGCATGCTACTTTATTGCATTCTAATATTTTGTGCCAAATTTTTGCCAATCATGGACGGTTGCCTCTGTCCTTGACATTATCCCTGGTGGTGTCTGAACACAGTCAGCATTGTTGTTGGAGAAGTCAGGCCTTGTTGTGCTCCTTTCAGAAGCGGTTTGCTGTTTGTACGGTCTGAAAAACAACTTCCATAGCCTTGAAAATCCAGTACAGCAGTAATCAATTTGGCTTAGTCCAACTTTCTGTTTTATTGTTATTTCTTTTGATCCCAGAGAGTGTTTTCATAATCAGTGTGTGCACTACTGTATATCCCTGTTTTCATAATCAGTGTGTGCACTACTGTATATCACTGTCAATCACCTAACAGACTCCTCCAGGAAGTAATCCCACAATAACAGTCGCCTTACAAACGTTACTGTCATATCCATCATGCCTTTATCAATTATGTCTGTTACCTGGGACAGAGATTCATTTCAAGATAGGTTTGACACCATGAAGTATTTTAAAAAATGACAAAATATGAGTCAAACTAATCACATACAGGCATTTGAAAATGATTGGCAGAGTTAACAGACGTGGACAGTAGTACTTGGGCTCAATTATGCGCAACGTTAAATACATATATGGACCGAGCCTACTCTGCCTTCATTTCATCCGTATTTGTGCATGTTTTTCTGAAAGCTTACGGATATGGACGAAACTGAGCAGTGTCACACATGCCGTGCACACACACACACACATCTTTGACTCTACTGCCCTCTAGTGGATACATTGCTTAACATGATGCCAACGTAGATGTATGGAATATAATGTGGGCAGTGCGGGTCACATTGTTTGAAATGGATATATTTTTGTACGAAAAAGAAGCATTAATGAGCCTTCTCCATTGGTCTATATTCATGGTCACGCCCATGTCTTTCTGTCTGTGTACGCAGCATTATGGGCAACCTGACCCTGTTCACGGAGCAGGACCCCGAGGTAGCCTACCCCAGCCAGAACGCAGTGTGGAAGAGCTTTGAGCGGGCCTTCCTGGTCATGTGGGGTCTGGTCACACACGCTCCTGTGTTTACAGACTATTACTACCAAGGCCTGTCCCACTTCTACATGGACAATGTCATGTATCTGGAGCTACGGGCTTTACTCCCAGAGGTAAACATGCATACTACATACATACATACATACTACATACATACATACATTTTATCTGACAAGCTCAGTGCAATCACATGTCTACTATCATTTCCTCATTTCTTTATTAATAGTAAATATTGCGTCATGTCGAGGTAAAAGCACTCACCTACCGTCGTGGAGACACGGGTTCAATTCCCGGCAGCGGTACTTTCCGCTTGGTCAGACGTTCCCACAGACACAATTGGCTGTGTATGTGGGTGGGAAGCCGGTGGGGTATGAGTCTTGCTGCACTAGCGCCTCCTCTGGTCGGTCGGCGGGTGCCTGTTTTGCGGGGGAGGGGAACTGGGAAGAATAGCGTGATCCTCCCATGTGCTATGTCCTGCTGGTGAAACGCCTCGCTGTCAGGTGAAAAGAAGCGCCTGGCGACTGCGCCTTTGTCAGAGGAAGCATGTGCTAGTCTACAACTCTCCCCAGATCGGCAGAGGGGGGTGGAGCAACAACCGGGAGAGCAGGGGGAATTGGCCAAGTACAATTGGGGAGAAAAATCTGATTAAAAAAATATATATATATATTGCATCATTGTGTTTTGATGCTCAGACGTACGAGTTGGATGGCAGCACCCACGACAGAGCCTGGACTCTGAAGACCTACCAGGAGATCACCAGACAGTTTGTAGCAGAGCACCCAGACTTCTTTGGGGCACGGATCATCTTCTCAGCCCACAGGTCAGTGCAGTAACATCCTCCCGCCTTGGATTGAAATGACCATTTATAACATGCAGGCTGGGGATGGTCTGAATTGCACCCTCCGTGATGGCACTACAACAGTCTGCACACACCATGCTGTCTGACAGCCATGTACTGGGTAGTCTACACACACCATGCTGTCTGACAGCCATGTACTGGGTCTGTGTCCTTCAGGGGGTTGAATGCATCCATGGTGACCGCGGCCGTGGAGGAGGCGATGAAGCTGCAGACCGACTTCCCAGAGATCATGGCTGGTTTTGACCTGGTGAGAGGCTGCTGCAATTATGGTCGTAATAGCAGTCGTATTTATTTACTCATTTATTTTACTAATGGCAACAACAGTAGAGGTAGCAGTGGCGATTATTTATATTGCTTTTAAATTTCAATTCTCATGCTGCTAATTAATCTTTCTTGAAGTTTCAACCGACTATCACAACTGCATTAAGAATGAATTACAACAAAACATGCCTGACGTTATTTAGAAAGCAATCGCATGGGTTTGACTTTCCCTGTGTGTGTGTGTGTGTGTGCGCGTGTGCATGTGCGCGTGTGTGTGTGTGTGTGTGTGTAGGTGGGCCGTGAGGACAGTGGCAGACCCCTGTGGTACTTCAGAGAGGCCTTGTCACTGCCAGCAGAGAGAGGCGTCACTCTCCCTTTCTTCTTCCATGCTGGAGAGACTAGTGAGCTCATCAACTCCTGATCTTTAATGTTGTTGCATTGACTTTTTATATCCATTTCACATATAGCCTCATTTATGTGGCTCTAGAGTTAACACATACATTACATGTCATAAAGTCTTTCACTGGGTAGTGATGATGAACTTTACCTAGCCTGGTAAAATATCTGACCTCGCAAGGCAGCTGGATTCGCGCGAGATCATGAGATCAGATCACGCGAAACCATCCTTGATCATGTGAACTTACATACTGTTTGGTTCTGCGGATCAGCGATTTCCAGGAATTACAAAGTGCACAGACCAATCAGGGAACAGTAATGGCAACTCCCGTAGCAACGAGTGGTAAAGTTGAGTAAACACAGTCATAAGTGCCGTTATCGCAGAAATAGACTTAACAATTAAACAAGAACAAGACTATGCACCAGCGGAGTTTCTCGCCGGAAAATACGTTTTTGCCATTTTTCCAAGTGGATTTGGCGACGCTGATTGGCTGAAGGAGTTGCCTGTCAAGGTAAGTCCTCCCACCCACTGAAATCGCTGTGGACAGCTCGGAGTCCAGACTGACACGTAGAGTGAAACAGAATGTGAAATAATCACGTTATCAGGATGTTTTTTTTACCAGGCTAAACTTGACTCAGATAAAAGTGTAAACCATGTCCTAAATGAGTATCACTCTCTGGATTGAATGATGTACTAAACTAAGGGACCAGAAAGTTTCTCTTTTGGGCCCTGAGCCCTGAAATCGTTGGAGAACCATCAAGCCTGTGTGTTATAGTAACAATCCAACTACATGAATGTGCCCTTTCTCTCTGCCACATGTAGATCTTCAGGGCACAGAGGTGGACCAGAACCTGTTGGATGCGCTGTTGTTCAACACTTCACGCATTGGTCATGGATTTGCTCTACTGCGCCACCCAGTGGCTAAAGATCTGTCCAGGAAGGGAGGGGTTGCTGTGGAGGTGTGTCCCATCTCCAACCAGGTACAGTGTCATCTTTTGAACCATACGTTGAGATGATATCGTTATATAGGTTTAGTTTGATTTTTAGTATCCCAAACCAACTTCATATTAGGGTTTCACGGCTGTAAACCGTAATGGAAGTAACGGCTTGAAAACCACACCAAAAGAAAATCCTTTCTCGTCACTATTCAGGTGCTGAAGCTGGTAAGAGATTTGCGAAACCACCCTGCAGCTGTGCTGATGTCAGAGGGCCACCCGCTGGTGATCAGCTCTGATGACCCGGCCATGTTCGGTGCCTCCGGACTCTCCTACGACTTCTACGAGGCGTTTGTAGGCTTTGGTGGGTTCAGCTCCAACATAGGCTCTCTCAAACAGCTGGCCATCAACTCTATTAGGTGAGGCGCTGCTCAGCAGATGGGATTTACAATCAACAAGATAGTTTTGTATTTGAGTGCTCACAGACACACATGCTTTTGGCTTTTGTGTGTGTCTAAAATAGCTGCTCTCTGACGTTTCCCCTTCTGTTTTCCAGGTACAGTTCTTTGTCTCCAGAGCAGCAAGAGAAAGCCATGGTTCTCTGGCAGAGAAAATGGGACAAGTTTGTCTCTGAAAACTCCTAAATCAACTCTTCTTCTTTTTTAAAGAACGTCTGTAGGGCAAACTTCCGACTATGGAAATACTGCTGCATAGACAAGCAATTCTATGGCAAGCACTCCTATAAGAAGGTAGAACAAAGTCGGTTTTAGAGGATATGAAATTAGCCCACATCGCCCCCCAGTGGAATTGGCTGTATACGGCCAGAGGTGCAAGCAGAGCGGAACACTCCGCTTGCTCCGACTGAACGGAGGGCCATTACTTGAACCACACAAGGACCTGTGGAAGGAACCTGCTTCAGTCGAAAGCATTTCATTATACATAGCTTTTATCATTTGCAAAAGATTTTATTTGCACTTTACCTGAGGAATCAGGTTTACCTATAATATGATTGTGGAAACGGTGTGAAACCGTATGGTTTAAACTGGTTTAAAGGCAAACGTGCTGAGTGATTTATCTTTGGGGAATGTTTGTTGTTTGCTCTTGTGATGTGAGAACAGATAGCTGACTGCGTATGAAAACCTCTGGACTTTGAAAAAGAGTTTGCGGAGGGATACAAACAAGATTGGGATTTATTTTACTTGAATTAATTTGTACTGTATCATTTTGCTATTATTACAGCACACGTCTCTATGAAATACTACTTTTTTCATTGGAAAACAAGGTGAAACAGAGTAGCGTTCTTGTTACTGTACCTTGATGACCATGGCTGTGGTCACTGGTCAGTGTAGATTTGTGCATATGAACAACTTTGATGAATATGGAGCACGATGTGCTTTTTGTGGACATTATCTGAAGTGTCTTGACTTTTATGAGAGTGATTCTGTGAACAGGAGGTGATTTAATTATTAAAGGTGTGTGGGGGGTCCAACAATCAGCAGTGAAGTCTGCGAAACCTGTTTGATAATTCCTGTCAAGGGAGCAGTGCCAGATTTTAAATTTTGTTACACAGATATTGCAAACAAGGGAATTATTTATATGCACATAAATTAAATTCATTGTCACTGTGAAAAAAAAAAAAAGTGTGTCATCTATGCCTCTGATTTCTTTAAGCAATAGCCAAGTTTCATAAGCACAAATATCAACATACGGTAATCCACTGCTACATACTGCAGTCCATACTACACATCGTAATTAAAACAATTCAACAAAATGTGAGATCATGTAAAATAGCATTAGAACTGACATTTAACTGATCATGTTTTACTGCGGTGGTTCTGTTTTTCTCATGTAACAAGATGATCCATACTTGTGATCAGTGTGTCATCGGCTGCTGGTATTGAATTTGCTGAAGAAGCCGTCGTCTGCGCTGGTGATGCAGCTCTTTTTAACGGCCTGCTCCCTAGAATGACAAAAAGACCCATTCAGAAAGAGTGTGTGAGACAACGCTTTGAGTCAGGTAGTATGTACAGTATATGATTGCATGTGTGCACAAGTGAGTGAGACAGTGTGTTTTTATATCAAGTAGACCAGGGGTTCCCAACCACTTTGATGTCACAACAAACTAGGGACCCTAAACAATTGATTTTACTAAAATGTTTTAATAGTTTGTAATACTATTTGTATTGCTACATGTATATAATACTACTCCATTACTCCACGTTAAGAATTCCGACGTTTGACTTTAATTTAATCTCACTCAGAATTCTGACTTTCATCTCAGAATTCTGACCCTTTTTTGTCCAGAATTTGACAGGTTTTTTCTTTCTTATTTTATTTATTTTTTAATTCTGACAGTAAACTTAGAATTCAGACTTTTCCCTCATAATTCTCACACATAAACACGGAACTCAAATACATGTTTCACATGTGGCCCTAATCCTATTGCGTACGTTTAAATTGTGTTTTGTGTACTATTATGATTTGTTCTTTTCCATGCGACCCCGTGGTTGGGAACCACTGAAGTAGGCAGAGTTACTGACTGTAGTTTGTGTGCTTGGGCCAGTGTAGCTGAAGTAGACAGAGTTACTGACTGTAGTTTGTGTGCTTGGGCCAGTGTAGCGTTGGTGCAGTCCAGCTGTTGTCTCAGTTGCTTGTTGAGTCTGGCCTGCTGCCTCTCCACGAGCAGAGCAGCCCGGGCTGAGTCCACGCGCACACGCTCCTGCCTGTCCTCGTCCTGCCTCTCCTCCAACTCTGCCCTCTGCAGAGAACACAAACACACACACACACACACTAAACAGCTGATGCCTTGACACACACACACACACACACACACACACACACTAAACAGCTGATGCCTTGACACACACACACACACACACACTAACAGCTGATGCCTTGACACACACACACACACTAAACAGCTGATGCCTTGACACACACACACACACACTAAACAGCTGATGCCTTGACACACACACATGCTGCCTTCAAATGGACTCGTGTTTACTGTGTTCAACTTCATAAGTGGAAGATTTCATTGTATTGTTTTTATCATCAAGTTCTTTCCGGGTTTTCTTTCTCCCGTTTTGTACTCGGCCAATTGCCCCCTGCTGTCCCAGTTGTTGCTCCACTCCATCTGCCAAAATGGGGAGAGTTGTAGACTAGCACATGCTTCCTCTGATACATGTGCACTGTGCAGTCGCCAGCCGCTTCTTTTCTTACAGTCAGCAGCTTATAATAATGTGAACGCTTCTGAAGCCAGAGTCTGATGGAGGGATTGAACCAACAACCTTCAGTATCTTCGTATCATCACGATATGACTCCACTGAAAGATGATAAACAATAATATTGATGGGTTGGGTTGGAAATACAGCTAGATGTTTATAATGTAACGAAATGCTTTTAAAATCAAACTGTTAACATGTGTTATATTCTGATGCCATGATGAAACATCCGCTTGTATTATCAATTTATTTTGTTCTAAATTCAGAATTTCATTATTTAGAAAAACGAATAGTCAGTCACAATAGACAATAGTCTGGAAAGACAAATATGTCTCCATACTTTTCCATGATACTTTATGAACCCTGTGTGTATGTCTGAGCATGATATATTCCTGCTCTACCTCCTTCTCCTGCGTTTGATACTTCTGGAACGTGAGGACCTGCTCCAGGCTGTGAGGGGGGGCCCTCTTGTCCACGCTGGGCCGAAGACAAGGCACTCCCAGCACGCCCAGGACAGGTGCTGTGTCGTCACCCACCAGCTCCCCCTGCTGGTGGTTCAGGATGTCTGCCTGGTTGTCGTCCTCATCACGTTCCCGCTCCCGACGCCTCCGCTCCTCTGTCTCTCCCCACTGGGACCGCGTCCCATCCAGACCCAATAAAAAGGGGATGATCAGAAAAGGTACAGTGTTGTTAGGCAAGAATACGTTACTTTCCATAGTGAGGTATAGAATTTTGCAATTGACTAGTGTAGGCAGAAAAAAATAATTTGGGGCAGTATGTCTAAGTCAACCAAGTTGATCTTAAAATAATATTCCACTTAGTTTTAACATTCAGCACATGACCGCCAAGAAAACCAGAATATAAACTAATCAAGATCGGATGCAACCGGACACATTTGCAGTGTTTGGATTTTTATTAAGTTGCCTGGTCAAGTTGCAGTAGATTGCCTCACCTTGGCCAGATTGTAGTCTTTAGTAGCGAGAGCTGCGGCTTTCCTCCTCTCCTGTTCCATCTTCTCAAGCTGGAGAGCTTTGTTGTCCATGTTGACTCTGCTTTGCTCATAGCGCTGCTCTGCAGAGAGAAGATGAAGTGAGTTTCAGAGGGGGTTTGCGTATGTGGACCAACTCTAAAGGTCCAGACTAGGGATGCCAACGGTTAACCGCCGAGAATGTCCCTGACTGGTTAAGCATGTCGGTCAAATGGTTAATTTGCATATGGATTTGCATACAACGTGTTGCCAATGTGGCGATTTTTCTCCCCCTTCGTGGGAAGCAATGTTAACGTAAGTATATTAAAACATGGCACAAGGGTTAAACTAGCATTATATTCACCTTATGTAGCCCCGCCCACTTGACCCAGTTGTGTTATGACTTCCTGTTCAAAACACCGTCTGTTTTACCTGCTCACTAGTACTGTACTGTCACAGGAAGTGTAAACACAATAGGAAGTAACTGGCTGACCCCTGTGTTGGAACATAAGGTGAATAGGAATTACAAGCTCATAACTGCCAATAACAACATTCATTTAGAGATTTTTTTTTCTTTTCTTTGACTGTCATGTAATGTGTATTGTTGTTTGGACCCCAGGAAGACTAGCTGTCATCTAGGCGTCAGCTAATGGGGATTATATATATATATATATATATATATATATATATATATATATATATATATATATATAAACTGCGCAGTGTTGAGGCTAACCTACCTTCCAGCCTGTGCTGGTGCCTGGCCGCTACTTGCTCACGTTGCTGTTGGAGCAGCCAGTCTCTCAGCTGCGCCTTCTGTCTCCTCAGCCTGTCTGTGCTGCCGGGGTCCTCGCCCACCAGGCCCGGGGGCATCATGTCTCTGCTGCCCGGGTCCTCCTCACCCACCAGGCCCAGGGGCATCATCTGTGCAGCCTCTCTGTCTGTGCTCCTCCTCCAGCACTCGGGCTGGTTTAGGTCATGCTCCCGCTGGGCCCAGGACTGCTGGAAGTGCTGTCGGTACTGGGCCACAGCCTGCTCCATCATACGCTCCTGCTTCACCTGCCGGCTGTGGAGGAGGCTAGCTGTTTGGCTGTTACGCAGCATATCCGCAGCTATACAGACAGGAGAGCATATCACAGACACACACAGACGCCAAAATCCAGATGACCCAAGCCCTGTCAAAAAGGCATTGCAATACACAGAAACGACTGGCATCAGTGGATGTGTTTAATTAAAATAGCCAACTGGTCCAAGTAGAGGCAACATGATTAATCCTGGTGTTAGTAGCCTGTTTTTAATTTTAGAATTGTCTCATCAGGAAACTACTGTATCACAGCACCTGTATTGAAAGTAACTAGTTACTCTAATTAAACTACTTTTTGCAGTAACTAGTAATCAAATAACTTTTTCAAATTCAGTAGCACAATTACAATTAGACTAGTGAAATTTAAATGGGCTAGCTACTGGTTACTTTAGGACATGATAGCAAACAACTTTTAGAATTATCCAGTTTATGATCATTAGATCATTAGATTAAAGTTTAGACCAGGGGTGGGCAATTATTTTTCATGGGGGGTCACATGAGAAACCCAGATTGTTGCCGGGGGCCGAAGAAATATTGTCATGCCGTAACGCAGGAACTTTGATGATAGAGAGAACCACAAAAAAATGTCCTCGCTACCAAAGGGCCAGATTTGGCTGAGGGTTGGGGGCCGAATGGCGCCGGCACGAAAAGATTTGGGCATTTGAAGTCAGGTTTAGAGGAATAACTCATTTTAAATTAACCGTTGTGATGTCATCATTCAGTCTTAAACACCAATATTTGATCCTTTTCTCACTTACTCCTATATCACCACCTGCTCTCCCTGCAGGGCTTGAAATTAACTTTTTTGAACTTTTTTTTACGAGTGGGTTAATTTAAGCATAAGTATCAGTAAGTGGCCCAGGATTCTCAAAGCCTGTGTTGAGGGTCATACGAATGAAAATGCACTCTTAAAGCAAAAAAAAAAAAAATCCAAAACCAACAAGTTAATTATTTACATTTTTACTTCAATGTAGAACAGACATTTCTTACACATGAGATTACTTTTAGCCTTTTAGTCATAAAGATTATTGAAAGATATTCCATATTCCAGACTGAAATGTTATAACAGAAGTGGAGTATTGGCCAGAATGACATAAACATTTGGACACTTTTCCAGCAGGTATCTTCCATGTTGCGTTCAGGTGCACTGTAAAAAAAAGAAAAAGCAATTGCAGCGCGGGCCACACAGGTGGCGCTCGCGGGCCGCATTTGGCCCGCGGGTCGCCAGTTGCCCAGGTCTGGTTTAGACCCTACTAGTAACTAATTACTTTCATTATGCAGTATTTTGTAAAGTAGGCTAATCAAATTACGTTTTAAGTAACTAGCAGCAACTGTAACTAACTTGCCTAACACTGCACAGACAGCACCATGCTAAAGGCTATAGATTTAGAAAGACTTTTTTTGTTTTAGGTTACAATGCCCTTTTTTTGTCTCATCCTTTTCGTACAAAATGACTGTCTTCAGAAGTAGGCTACCTTGTGATAATTTGCAGCAAGACAAGTCAACTGAAATCATTTTCCTCACTGCTTGTTACAAGTATAGCGACTAGCGAGTGAACGCATGTTTACCATACGCGTTGAGTGCCTCTTCCTCTGCCTCGGCTTGTTTCTTCTTTTCTCTCACTTGACAGTCCAGGGCTTCCTTGTCAATCTACAGAACAGACACGGTCATCATGGCAGCACAGTGCAGCCAGACGCAAGTCCTATGTTGACAGACAGTCTAGCAGAAACACTCACCCCAGTTGTTCTGACTTTGTCGTTAAAAACCCTCTCTTGCCGCTGCAGCTCTCTGTTGCGACGCTTCTCCACACTTGCGGCAGCAACGCGGTCTGAGAGCAATTCAACGTTAAACATTCTGCCAAATTGTAGCTAGATTACCTAATTAGTTAAAAAAAAAATCATCAGGAAAAAATGGACACACTCAAATCCCAAACACATTGGTTGCTAAGAAACCAGTTTCGTCAACTTCCGGTCCGCGCCTGTCCTCGGCACTGATTGGCTGGCTGAGTCACGTTGGAGGCCACTGCAAAATGTTAAAGCTGCTACTCAAATACATCAATGGTGCATCCAGTGCATCAGGTGATAACAACTTTACTACTACTACTACTATTAATACCAGTGTTGGGGAGTAGTGAACTACATGTAGCCTAGTTGAACTATGTAGTTTAACTACATTTTGTAGTAGCTTGCTGGTAGTTAAACTACATTCATATTTGCGTAGTGAGTCAAGTAGTTAAACTACTTTTTGGTAATTTTGGTGTAGTTTAAAGCCCTGAGAAAACGTGCATTAAGAGGCCTGGCCTGGTGGCACAGAGAGTTGGCTTGCTGTTGCTGCCCTGCATTATTGAGGCCTCAGTCTCTTGAGGTCTCCTCTCCCCTCCTCTTCTTCTCTCCTCCTCTCCCCTCCCCTCCTCTTCTCTTCTCTCCCTCTCCTCTCCTCCTCCCTCTGCTCTCCTCCTCCCTCCTCTTCTTCTCTCCTCCTCCCCTCTCTCCTCTCCCCTCCTCTCCCTCTCCTCTTCTCTCCCCTCCTCTCCTCTCTCCTCTCCTCTTCTCTCCCCCTCCTCTCCTCTCTCCTCCTCCCCTCTCCCCCTCTCCTCTCCCTCTCCCCTCCCCTCCTCTTCTCTCCTCCTCCCCTCTCCTCTCTCCTCTTCTCTCCCCCTCCCCTCCCCTCCTCTCCTCTCCCCCTCTCCTCTCCAGCAGCCTCTCTGGTTCCCCCCACCCACCCCAGTCAGCGGTCGCCTTTTATACACAGTCCCAAACAGCGCAGGACAACGCGATTGGCTGGCTCAGATTTGAACAGAGCCAGCCAATCGCATTATCCTGTGATGACATAATGTCCTGTGCCCCATGACCGGATGGACCATATATGGACTTCCTCCCCCCAACTTCCTCCTCCCGATTGGCTCGTGCTATCATAGCTGCTGACTGCACTATCTGTCAGATCCGCATGATTTCTATTCGCACATAGGTTACGCAACAACCACGCCCTGTGCCCGCCTACGCAGCAGTCAAGCGCCGGGATTGGCCAGGCGCCCATGCTCACGTGAGACTGACAAGGTGAAGGCCACAACAGACTCGTCCGCCTCGTATAAAGCTTAATAACAACTGATTCACTTGGACTTGTCTATTCATAGTATTCCCATGATGTCACATGCATTTCCGATCAATATGGCACTTTACACTACACACAGCTCATTGGCTGTGTGTGTAATTAGATTGTAATCACCTGTTAATTGATTACAATCAGACCAAGATGTCTGTGTGGTGATGTCACAGAATACTATCAATAAACCACTGGTCTACTTGTTGCTGTGAGTTTTGTATTGTTGTGCTAACATTCTGGTATGATAAACATGGACCTGGAACCATTCTGCCTATGTTTGAATCTGGTTTTCTATTTTGACACTTATGAGCACTCAGTGCAGACTCAGAGTAGTTAACTGTTTCTTTAATGATTAATACATGTCAGTTCGTGAATATATTAGTTAATCATTAGATAGTTGCTGATTAGTCGGTCAATTCCTGAATAGAGTGGTTAATGATTAGTAAATGTGAAAATAATAGTATTAATAATTGATAACAAAATATATATACTGTAGGTTGTTTGGCCAAGAACCGAACCCCAGTCATCAGATTGGTAGACAAGCACCTTATCCATTAAGCCATGAGCCCAAGCACTACAATCAGCCAGGGATGCAAACTCATGTAGGGTGAAATAAGAGACACCGGGGATGTTGCACCAAATAGTTTGCAGCTATTTGGTGCAACACTCCCCCCCTCCTCCTCTATCAATTGGGTTAGGGTATGGTGGTGGTTAAGAAAACCCTAATCTTAACCACATCTATTTGACTTGCTGCATGTGCTGTGTGTTTGAGCTGGGCTGTAGTCCAGTGGTGAAAGACCATGCCTTCCAACCCAAAGGTTTGTGGTTTGAATCCCGGTACGGACACTAAAACCTTTTCAAGTCTTTCATTGGGAAAGCCATAACAAAACTGCCTAGAGATCCATTGTAAGTTACCTAGGCTGATGGTCTAGATGGTAAATCATCTCTTAGTCCTCTGTGACAGTATTTTCCTGTGTGTACCCTCTAACACATACCCGCCACACAGGGGGGCCGTATGTTGCCCATGTGTGCTTTATAGTAACGTTCAGTCAGAACTCATTTATAATTAAGCCCATAGTTAATGAACTAATCATGTACAAAACACACACACAGTCACATATTTTATATACTGTATATGTTGTAAGCCTAATTTTTGCCATCACAGCTGCTTTTTACATGTATGGGATAATACAGGCTAATATACAATGTGTCCCAAGGAGTCATTATAAACTCAATTAGCTACAGAAGCTAATGTTCACATTCAGTCCTTGTATATTTCTCTCATGTGTTAACATCATTCCTTTCCTCCTCTGTGTGTGTGTGATTGAGAAATGAGATGCAGGTGGTGTTCATCCTAATTGGCCTGGTCAGGTGTCAGATTGCTGCTGGCTGATTGGCTGGTGGAGAGCATTTAAGCCAGCTGATGCCATCCTGTCGCCCTTTGCTCTCCTCATTCCCAACGATGATGGCTGCTGTGCTGACTGCTGTGTTCTGTCAGGTAGGAACTGTGTGTAGACCTACTTTAGTAGTTCTGCAGAACTTTATTAAGATGTGTCTTTATCTTGGTAGACCTGTGCAGTCTAAACTGTAAATAGTTACCTTCCAGATCTACACTTTTGTACACTGTAAATAACACTTACCCAAGTAGCAGAAAGTAGGGGGAGAAGCCCTTTAGTTTTTTGTAACATTTTCTGATGTTTATTTTGTAGGAGCTTATAGGTAAGAGCTGTGTCTCTTATTTAATCCATCATTTTCTTTTCTTAGGTAAATTTAAGGTTGGGGATTAGTTTGATTGGTTAGTTGTGTTGGGGCCATGCTGTGCTCTGAAACTAAACCTGCTACTTGTGAACTTGTGATGGTGGTTCGGCTGATCATCCTTGGGAGTGGGAAGAGTGGGGGCACTTTGTGTTGCGGTCCGGTTCCCCGAGGCCGGTTCCTAACATAATTGGGTGCTCGTCTGCTTTTCTCATTCGTCAGCACGTCGTCTGTGAGTGTGTGTGTATATATATTTTATATGTTTGTCTGGTGGGCAGTCTTTGTGCAGGTGGTAAATGGTGTTAGTCAAGGTGGCTTTGCATGGAGCTGAGGAAGCTCATGGTGGTAAAGCTGGTGGATGTTTGTTGGAGGAGGAGCCGGTCAGAGGGGACCAGTAAGACTGAGGAGGGGCGTGACAAGGCAGGGCTGTCAGTAGCACCGTTTCCCCTTTCTGTGTAGACTATGCTACCCTACAAGAGTCTCTGTACATAGACTTGCCTGTCACTCTGACTCCCAAGCCGTCTACATCAGCGATACAGACGTATTTACAAGTGTCACAGAAACATTTCAAAGCCACATATTGAGAAGAAGAGTTCATAGCTTCTCGACGTCGGGGTTAGAAAGCGCGACGCTGCTCATAAATGCCTCTTTTCATCTGAAGTCTGTGCTGGTGATATTTTTTACCGAGCCTTTGGCCAGAGTGGCGCTGTTGAGCGCTCTGACGGCTGGGAGCTCTAACCTGGAAAAAATATCACCAGCACAGACTTCAGATGAAAAGAGGCATTTATGAGCAGCGTCGAGCTTTCTAACCCCGACGTCGAGAAGCTATGAACTCTTCTTCTCAATATGTGGCTTTGAAATGTTTCTGTGACACTTGTAAATACGTCTGTATCGCTGATGTAGACGGCTTGGGAGTCAGAGTGACAGGCAAGTCTATGTACGGAGATGGGACTCTTGTAGGTTAGCATAGTCTACACAGAAAGAGGAGAAACGGTGCTACTGACGGCCCTGCCTTGTCACGCCCCTCCTCAGTCTTACTGGTCCCCTCTGACCGGCTCCTCCCCCAACAAATATCTCCACCAGCTTTACCACCATGACCTTCCTCAGCTCCATGCACACCATTTACCACCTGCACAAAGACTGCCCACCAGACAAACATATAAAATATATATATACTCAGACGACGTGCTGACGAACGAGAAAAGCGGACGAGCCCCCAATTATGTTAGGAACTGGCCTTGGGGAAGGGGACGGCAACACAAAAGTGCCCCCACTCTTCCCACTCCCAAAGATGATCAGCCAAACCACCATCACAAGTTCACAAGTAGCAGGTTTAGTTTCAGAGCACAGCATGGCCCCAACACAACAAATCAAACTAATCCCCAACCTTAAACTTACCTAGAAAAGGATGGATTAAAAAAAAAAATAGACACAGCTCTCACCTATAAGCTCCTACAAAATAAACATGAGAAAATGTTACAAAACTAAAGGGCTTCTCCCTCCTACTTTCTGCTACTTGGGTAAGAGTTAATTACTGTAAAAAAGTATAGATTTGGAAGGTAGCTATTTACAGTTTAGACTGCACAAGTCTACCCAGACAAGGACAGATCTTAAAGTTCTAAAGAACTACAAAAGTAGGCCTACACACAGTTCCTACCTCACCTGACAGAACAAAGAGTCAGCAGAGCAGCCATCATCGGTGGCAATGACTGCAAGGGATGGCATCCCCAAACCCATTTAACAGTGCAGACACAGGAAGTTGATGAAATAATAGTATATTTGCTATACATGTGTATGTCATTTGTTCACATCATTCGAAGTGTGTAATTGAACATAGTCCACTCTCATTGTTCTTCTATATGATATCTCTGTTCACTATTTGCTGTGTTTTGTTAAGTAGGAACTGTGTATGCCTACTTCATTCTTCAGAACTTAAAGATGTGTTATCTTGGTGGACCTGTGCAGTTTAAACTGTAAATAGCTACTTCCAGCTCTACACTTTTGTACACTAACATCTTACCCAAGTAAGTAGGAGGGAGAAGCCATTTAGTTTTTTGTAACATTTTCTCATGTTTATTTTGTAGGAGCTTATAGGTGAGAGCTGCCTTTTATTTAATCCATCCTTTTCTTAGGTAAGTTTAAGGTTGGGGATTAGTTTGATTTGTTGTGTTGGGGCATGCTGTGCTCTGAAACTAAACCTGCTACTTGTGAACTTGTGATGGTGGTTTGGCTGATCATCATTGGGAGTGGGAAGAGTGGGGGCACTTTTGTGTTGCTGTCCCGTTCCCCGAGGCCAGTTCCTAACATAATTGGGGGCTTGTCCGCTTTTCTCATTCGTCAGCACGTCGTCTGAGTATATATATATATATTTTATATCTTTGTCTGGTGGGCAGTCTTTGTGCAGGTGGTAAATGGTGTGCATGGAGCTGAGGAAGCTCATGGTGGTAAAGCTGGTGGAGATGTTTGTTGGAGGTGGAGCCGGTCAGAGGGGACCAGTAAGACTGAGGAGGGGCGTGACAAGGCAGGGCCGTCAGTAGCACCGTTTCTCCTCTTTCTGTGTAGACTATGCTACCCTACAAGAGTCCTGTCTCCGTACATAGAATTGCCTGTGACTGACTCCCAAGCCGTCTAAATCAGTGATACAGACGTATTTACAAGTGTCACAGAAACATTTCAAAGCCACATATTGAGAAGGGTTCATAGCTTCTCGACGTCGGGGTTAGAAAGCTCGACGCTGCTCATAAATGCCTCTTTTCATCTGAAGTCTGTGCTGGTGATATTTTTTCCAGGTTAGAGCTCCCAGCCGTTAGAGCGCTCAACAGCGCCACTCTGGCCGAAAGCTCAATAAAAAGTATCACCAGCACAGACTTCAGATGAAAAGAGGCATTTATGAGCAGCGACGAGCTTTCTAACCCCGACGTCGAGAAGCTATGAACTCTTCTTCTCAATATGTGGCTTTGAAATGTTTCTGTGACACTTGTAAATCACTGATTCTTGAGAGTCGGGACAAAACATGTCCTACATAGAAAAGTCTAATTTATATTAAAAATCCAGAAATTCATCATGATTTACATACTTACAAAGTTAAATCTAAAGGAACTGTGTATACCTATGTTATTTTTTTAGCACAAATTTGTATATTTTTTTAGGTAATTTGTTTAAATGTATGGTCTGTGGTTAGAAGATCCATGTTATTGTACTTGTCCTCAGCAAGAGGTCACAATATTGACCAGCCCAAACAAACTACAAAAAACTCTATAATTGTGAATACATATATATAAAATAAAAAAGAAGGGGTATACATATATAAAACAATGCATGAAATGAATGTCAAACAATATTTTCCGTAAAAATCTCCCTATCAAAGTTGTGTCCTCAGTTTCTGTCAACTCCGTCAGACTTTTTCGTAAACCTTATTAAATCAGGAAATAGCATGGTCAGCTATATCCCTGAGGACCCCTTTTCATCTCCCCACCTGTGCTGAATGCAACACTACCACACATGCTCTGGTAAGTTTTACATTTTTTGATATTTTAGACAAACAATGTCAATATTCCTATGGTCACAGCTGGACCATGTCAACACCATCTCTCCGTTATAATACGTTTTTTTTTAACCATAGTGGATTGAATTTAAGCATTTTAGTGAGGTTATTGAGACAGCTAGCAACTGATGAAAAAACAGCTTGCTGCTGTGTACAATACATGTTTTGGAGGGAAAATACATGCCCTTACGTCAACTCAGTCAGACATCAACTATGTCAGGTTCTACGTCTGACAGAGTTGACGTGTAAGTTGATGGAGTTGACAAATCCACCTATAACCTCTTATGTGCTAATATAATATTATTTGTGAACATAGTAAAGGATTAAAATGTTATTTCAGGGTTTTATTTACACATAAATGTACATTATATAGCATGTATTACATGATTTAACCATACTGTATAACCTACACTTCTGACTTGTAGAGCATGGGTAGGCTGTGGTCTGCTTATTATTGTGTAACTTTCCAAGCACTTATAATACAAAAGCCAGTGTGTAGATTTTTGCAACTACTGGTTGTGAAACTGAATATTACATTGAATGGTGGCCTCTGTAGAGGGACCCACTTCTATGGGCTAACTCTAATGTCAGGAAAATGCAACATTTCTTATTTTCATGGAATTATACTGGAACATGCTTATGAATATTAGCCTATATTCAATTTCTGCTAAATCCATTACGTTTATTTTCATCACTAGATGTCACCAACTGCACCTTTAAGATGTTACATCAATCAATCAATCAATCAATCAATCAATCAATCAATCAATCAATCAATCAATCAATCCAATCTATCAATGAATCGTGTCAAGTAAATTGAAATCTGATTCCATAGTCTTATTCTAATACATTTTTCATTCCTTCAATTTGTATTGTAGGAAAGCATGGCCAGACAGAAATTGTCAGTTGAGGAGCAAAGGAGAAGAAATAGAGAGTACCAACGAAAGAGAAGAGAAAAATTAAACGGTGACCCAGAGAGCAAACATGACATGCAAGAGAAGGAAAGACAAGGTGAAAGAACAGAAGAAAAAGTTTTCAATTAGTTTGGAAGATACACTTTCTCATGCAACCTCTCAAACAGGTTCCCTCAACATGACAAATACACCAGGTCATTGCACATGAGAACAGGATCCACCACAGACAACTATCCTGCTTTTGCAGCGAGATGTTGGTTTGCCAGTGCTTCAGCTCAGCTACCTTCTATTTCCATGGCTACCCAGAGGAACAGCAAAGTGATACAAGCACGGCAAGGAAGAAAATACCTTTGGCCATGTTGATGGAGGATAGGCCTGCACGATATGAGGAAAATCTGCGATGTGCGATAACATTGTTCAATATAGCAATGACGATACGACTTGCGATAAATAAACAAATATTAAAGTAGGCCGCATATTAGCTATACAGTTCCTATGTCTTTCTGCTTTAATAATGCTATTAATTAATACACGGGCAGCTTTAGCTCAGGAGGTAGAGCGGGTCGGCCAATGACGCAAGGGTTGGCGGTTCGATCCCCGCTCCCTCCCAGCTGCTGTCGTTGTGTCCTTGGGCAAGACACTTAACCCTCCTTGCTCCCGATGGTGTGTAGGCACCCTGCGTGGCAGCTTGCCGCCATCGGTGTATGAATGGGTGAATGTAGACTATCTACTGATTGTAAAGCGCTTTGGATAAAAGCGCTATATAAATGCAGGCCATTTACCATACACAGGACAAGATGTTACTATCCCTTGTGCCAAAATCCGAGGAAAAACACATTTAGAAGCCCAATCCAGAATAAAACAAGCTAACAGGCTAACAAACTAATAAACAAGACACAAATCACCAGTTACCTACCCTAGCCAACAGCAGTATGAAGCATGTCATTGGGGTTTTCAAGTGGGCACCTTCCTTCACCGACGTTTCGTTAAGTTAGGCCCACGACACCTCAAGAAGGCTTAACGGTGTAATCCAGCGTCCTGGAAACACCCCCCTCCATGCTACCACCGCACAACTGCATATTACAGTACCTCACTATCTAAGCCTAGGTATCCAGGTCGGTTCGGTATGACATTCCTGACTACACCACCACTGTCAATGATTCAGCCCTGTTGATGCGGACCGTTAATCATGACCAACAACAAACAATCAATCTGACCTTAGCGAGCTCCCCAGCTAGCATGTTTCCTCCTTATCCACAGCCATTCACTTGCTCGTTCTGCTGCCTGAGACATGTTGCTAACCGCAAGTTTCAGGCTCCGTCCCCGAATGCCCAACTCTGTTAGTAAGGCAATAACGGACTTTGCCACAAAACCATGGCAGCCCACCTCTACAGGCCGCACTCGAGCCCTCCAACCTCGCTGCTCTGCCTCTGCTGCCATTTCAGCATACCTAGCTTTCTTGCGCTCATAAGCCTCCTCAACTCGATCTTTCCACGGGACTGTGAGTTCGATAAAATAAACTCTCTTCTCTACCTCAGACCACAGTAACAAGTCCGGACGTAGCCGGGTGCTAACTATATATGCTGGGATGACTAGCTGTTCATTCAAGTCAACCCTCATTTCCCAGGCTCCACCTACACTTAGCTGCCCTAACTTGTGCCTGACCTTAATAGACTCCAAACATAGCCTGTGCCCACTGAATAAAGAAATGAAATACACACTGACTCTAGCTGAAACTACACACAGCGTGTTTGGGCTTTGGCAGAGGGGCAGAGCGCACTGTTGTAAGGGAAAGGTGTATGCTGGATTTACAACTCAAGACAAAATGATCAGATGCTGAGTGGGAATGCATGGCGCATGTAAATAAAACCACTTTTGTTATTCATTGCGTTTCAGGCAGTCTTTGCGATGTGTTTATTGTGCATGTTCATATTGCGATGACGATGAAAATACGATTAATTGTGCAGCCCTAATGGAGGAGCTGGACAGATACGGAAGGGGAGATGGAGATGGAAGATGTGGAGGAGGAGTTGGATAAGGAGCCTCAGAAAGGTCCTGAGCATTAAGACGTGAAAGTGGAGTTTCTGCATCCCCATGGTCCAACAGCAAAGGTTCGACCTAAGCTTGGCAGGAAGGATGTCTGTTTCTGCCCAGTTGAAGACATCATAGTGAAACTAATGGGAAATGCATCACCAGTCCAATCACGAACACAAGAGATCTACAGCATCGCCCCTGATGTGATGGACTTCATAGAGCGTGAGCATGTCCGACGCCTGTTGCTCAAGGCATGAGTGCAGGTTAGACAAAAATGAAATCTTAAATAAGCTAATTGACACACACCCACTCTCTCTCACCCCCCATACACACACACCCCTCCCCCACCCACACATGCATGCCACTTTAAAAAATAAAAATCACAATGAAGACCAAGCAAATGAACAACTGACAGTATTGAATTGTAATCTATCTGACACTTTTCATTTATCTTTCCAGTTAGTCACAGGACCCACACCAGAAAGGCACCAGAGGACCCACACAGGCTAAGAGGTGGAGACGGAGGATGTGGAGGAGAGGAGAGGTAGACAAGAGGAGAGGAAGAGTAGAGGAGGAAGTGGAGGAGGAGGGGAGAGGAACACAGGTGGAGAGGAAGAGGAGAAGAGGTGGAGGAGAAGGAGGAGGTGGTAGAGAGGTAGATGAACACAGGGGGAGAGGAGGGAAAGGAGATCATTGTTCTTTTGATAGTTGGAAATAGTGTTATTTATAATAGTTGGAAACAGTGTAATTTATAATAGTTGTAAAATGGAGAAAAGGCCAGCACTCTAGAATGTCCTTTATGCGTTTAATAGGTTGAGTACTGCACAGCCACAACGTACGCGTTTCAGCAGGTAGCCTTCATCAGCGTTCCACAACACCTGCTGAAACGCGTACGTTGTGGCTGTGCTGTACTCAACCTATTAAACGCATAAAGGACATTCTAGAGTGCTGGCCTTTTCTCCATTTTATGTTTCTACCTTGGCCCTGCACCTTGATTTACTTTATTTTGGAGTGTGCTCGCTACTGCAGTTTTTTGACATCTATAATAGTTGGAAATGGTGTAATTTACTTATTCTTATGTTTATTATAATTACATTTTTGTTCAAGTTCTTAATCTATTGTCACCTCTATCTGTTTAAAAACCCATTTGTTCGTTAATTAGTAATGCACACACATTTTTTGTCAACACCGTCAGTTTTTCGTCAACACCGTCAGTTCTTTGTCAACACCGTCAGATGTATGTTTTGGTTAATTTTTGAAAAAAATGTTTATTCTTTCTTCAGTTTATGTTGTTTATGTAATAAAGGAGCATCTGATCTACATCCTCTTATGTCTTATTTATTTAAGGAAATTGTTTTTATACTATTAAAATTAAAAACAAAGTTTGAAAAATGCAGATTTTTAGAAATCTGGGTTTTCGGAATAGTGTGAAATCACAACTTAAGTTTACATATTGTATTTTATTACATATCAGAGTAACTAAGCATTATTACAACATACTTCAGAACTTTAGATTCTTGTTGGACTGGGATAATTAAAATTGTATACTTTTTAGTGTGTCTGACGGAGTTGACACAAATCAAGTTCTAAAGGGAAACATGTTTATTTGTAAAAACGTTGTTTTTATTTAGAACCTGTTCCTTTACATGGTTAAATAGCTAAGACTTTTCTCTACAGAAATATATAACTCTAATGAATATAGTGTGGATTAAAAAAAAAAGATTTTTAAAACCTGTTTTGTCCCAACTCTCAAGAATCAGTGAAATACGTCTGTATCGCTGATTTAGACGGCTTGGGAGTCAGAGTGACAGGCAAGTCTATGTACGGAGACTCTTGTAGGGTAGCAGTCTACACAGAAAGAGGAGAAACGGTGCTACTGACTGCCCTGCCTTGTCACGCCCCTCCTCAGTCTTACTGGTCCCCTCTGACCGGCTCCTCCTCCAACAAACATATCCACCAGCTTTACCACCATGAGAGCTTCCTCAGCTCCATGCAAAGCCACCTTGATTAACACCATTTACCACCTGCACAAAGACTGCCCACCAGACAAACATATAAAATATATACACACACACTCACAGACGACGTGCTGACGAATGAGAAAAGCAGACGAGCACCCAATTATGTTAGGAACCGGCCTCGGGGAACCGGACCGCAACACAAAGTGCCCCCACTCTTCCCACTCCCAAGGATGATCAGCCGAACCACCATCACAAGTTCACAAGTAGCAGGTTTAGTTTCAGAGCACAGCATGGCCCCAACACAACTAACCAATCAAACTAATCCCCAACCTTAAATTTACCTAAGAAAAGAAAATGATGGATTAAATAAGACACAGCTCTTACCTATAAGCTCCTACAAAATAAACATCAGAAAATGTTACAAAAAACTAAAGGGCTTCTCCCCCTACTTTCTGCTACTTGGGTAAGTGTTATTTACAGTGTACAAAAGTGTAGATCTGGAAGGTAACTATTTACAGTTTAGACTGCACAGGTCTACCAAGATAAAGACACATCTTAATAAAGTTCTGCAGAACTACTAAAGTAGGTCTACACACAGTTCCTACCTGACAGAACACAGCAGTCAGCACAGCAGCCATCATCGTTGGGAATGAGGAGAGCAAAGGGCGACAGGATGGCATCAGCTGGCTTAAATGCTCTCCACCAGCCAATCAGCCAGCAGCAATCTGACACCTGACCAGGCCAATTAGGATGAACACCACCTGCATCTCATTTCTCAATCACACACACACAGAGGAGGAAAGGAATGATGTTAACACATGAGAGAAATATACAAGGACTGAATGTGAACATTAGCTTCTGTAGCTAATTGAGTTTATAATGACTCCTTGGGACACATTGTATATTAGCCTGTATTATCCCATACATGTAAAAAGCAGCTGTGATGGCAAAAATTAGGCTTACAACATATACAGTATATAAAATATGTGACTGTGTGTGTGTTTTGTACATGATTAGTTCATTAACTATGGGCTTAATTATAAATGAGTTCTGACTGAACGTTACTATAAAGCACACATGGGCAACATACGGCCCCGTGTGGCCCGCGATGGAATTGCAAAATTCTTCTGTTATAGCATTTCAGTCTGGAATATGGAATATCTTTCAATAATCTTTATGACTAAAAGGCCAAAAGTAATCTCATGTGTAAGAAATAGCTGTTCTACATTGAGGTAGAAATTTAAATAATTAACTTGTTGGTTTTGGATTTATTTAGCTTCAAGAGTGCATTTTTGTTCGTGTGACCCTCAACACAGGCTTTGAGAATCCCGGGCCACTTACTGATACTTATGCTTAAATTAACCCACTCATATTCTGGTTTATTTCAAGAAAAACATTTCGGATAGTGGAAATTCTAATTGGCTGGTAACTTTAAAATCTAGCAGCCATATTGGCAGGTGGTCAAAAAAGTTCATTTCAAGCCCTGCAGGGAGAGCAGGTGGTGACATAGGAGTGAGTGAGAAAAGGATCAAATATTGGTGGTTAAGACTGAATAATGACATCACAACTGTTAATTTAAAATTAGTTATTCCTCTAAACCTGGCTTCAAATGCCCCAATTTTTTCGCGCTGGCGCCGTTCAGCCCTCAGCAAAATCTGGTAGCGAGGACCTTTTTTGTGGCCCTCTCTATCATCAAAGTTGCCCATCCATTACGGCATGACAATATTTGTTCGGCCCCCGGCAACAATCTGGATTTCTCATGTGGCCCCCCATGAAAAATAGTTGCCCACCCCTGGTCTAGGGGTTAAGGCGGTGATCCTTAACAGACCGCATTGTATGCGGAGAAGTGCAGGTTCGATTCCTGCAGGGGATTTGAAGTCGTCTCCCCCTCCCCCCACCCCTCCTCTCCCCTCCCCCCACCCCTCCCTCTCCCCCCCACCCCCCCCCCCCTCCTCTGCCATCTCCCGGCCTCCTTCCTTCACCCTGTTCTCACTCAACCACTCTCACCATCTCTGCAGGGACTGTGCCCGCTCCCCTCTCTCCTCTGCGGGTCAGTCCCTGCAGAGATGGTAGTAGAGTGGTTGAGTGCAAACAGGGTGAGAGGAAGGAAGCCGGGAGATACATAGATAGATGGCAGAGGAGGGAATTTTGTTGGAGGACGGGAAGGGAGTTAGAAGGAAGAGGGAGAGGTCAGACTGGGGGGGGGGGGGGTGAAATGGGTTGGGAGGGGATGGATGGTGGTGGACTGGTGGTGGACTGGTTGTCCTCTCTCCTGCCTTTAAGTCCTCTCTACTGTGTTGTCCTCTCTCTCTCCTGCCTTGTCGTCTCTCTCCCTGTCCCCTCTCTCCTGCCTCTCTGAAGTCCTCTCTCCTGCCTTGTCCTCTCTCTCCTGCCTCTCTCTCCCTGTCCTCTCTCTCTCCTGCCTTGTCCTCTCTCTCTCCTGCCTTGTCCTCTCTCTCACCCCCCACAATGAATCTCTAGGCAGTTTTGTTATGGCTTTCCCCAACAAACGACTCGAAAAGGTTTTATTGTCCTTAATAAACAGATCACTATTCAAAACTTGACAAGACAAAACTGAACTAAACCAAACACATACAGTAGGCTAAGCCCCTGCAAATGGGTCCAGTTACAGTATGTAGGCAGCAGTCCTGGTGTCTTCCCCTGTCAGAAGCAGGGACATGAATCCCCCATTGAAGGATGCAGCCCCTCCTATGCAGAGACAAACATCATTAGTTTTCAATTAACCACACAATACAACAAGAGTCCCCTTCAACACAACTATTATTACATTGACTTTCCCATACGTCATCCTTTATAATGACTCCAAGTAGTTTAACCCCTCAAAAATTCACATTAGACACAATGTGCACAACCTGAAACTGAACATGCAAAGGCATAATTCTACTGATAAAGCATTCATATAGTGTTTTCCATTCTGCACACCAGTGTTCAATGGGTGCTTAGAAATGTCTACTCATATGATGTATGTGTTTGTCATTTGAAAAGAAAATACCATTTAGTGAACAGTTAACACTGTTTTGAGGGCAAAGTGTGCTTTTGCAAGAGAAGTGTAGGATTTTGCGTGTGAGTTTTGAGATTTGTGTTTCGGGTTTTGAGAAAGTGAGGTAGTCTATCAGGAAATGTGTTTAAGCAATTGTGAAAAACTGTAATCAATTAAACCCCCCTACTGAATCACACTTGGCATGTTCCACTGCTCCCCGTCTACAAGTGAGGTTGGACCATGGGTTGGACCCATCTGCCTCTGTTTCGCCTCCTCAGTCCAGACCAGGAAACTGAGAACTGAGAAGAGGTGAGAAAACACACGGGGGTACGAACGTTTTGCACAGGGTTAGGGTTACACAATGTTTCCCAATAAAGTCATTAGCTAATAAAATGTCTCTGTGTTGTTATTTAACTGTTTGAAGGGATTTTACAACGTGAGAGATTGCAGGATTACGTGGACACAGCACACAGAGTGTTAACTATCGCCCAGGCAGGAAGGCTTCCCCGCAGACAACAAATGTAAGAAATCGGCAATTAAAGTTTTTTTGGTACTGCCGAGCTGAGCTAAAGGTAGGCAGGAAATCTACTGCTGCACTACCTGGGTGCCCAATTTCATGTCAACCGTGTGTACCGGTGTCAAAGTCACCAGACATGCCAATGAGAGCCAGTGGAGTGATGGAGACGTGGAGGGGGGAGGGAAGGCGGGGCCTGTTGGTCACAGAAATCCACCTGTAACCTGGGGCGCCTACCTTGTGCTTCTCTTAAGTAAAGAGTTTGAGTGGAGTCCCACCTCGTTCTTTTTGTTCTCCCCGACAAACAACGCGGCCACGTGGGCCGGCAGAATGTTCTCCAGCAGCAGGTGGTTCAGGTTCTCCCTGGTCTCGATCTCGTCCTGATCCGTGTGGTTCTTGTTCTTCAGCAGTCAGAAGCACGACTCGTTCTAGCAGAGAGAGACGGGTGGTGAGGATGAGGGAGGTGTTTTTTCTTCTTCTTCTAAAAATATATATATATATATTATATAAAAGTATATATGAAGAGTTCATTTGCAAAAACAGGTATCTCCGTTTGGATTTTTTATCATTTTATTTTATATATTGATACTGTAATTAATTTATTTTTGGGAAATGTTTATTATCAATCATAACTAAAACATATTCATCTGATAATTTCCACATAAATCAACTCAATGTTTTCTATGTGCACTCCAGGGAGTATCAAACAGATGTTGTTTGTTCATTTTAAGAATGGCGTTTACCTGTTTTTGCAAATGAACTCTTCATATATATATTATATATATACTTTTTTATATATATATTTAGATATAGAGGTTGGAGAGGTTTGCACTCAATTTGAGAAATTATTTTGAGAAAACTTGTTATTTCAAGGCAAAATGACAAACTCCAGCATAGCATAAGACGCAAGAAGCTACTTGTTACATAGTCAAAGCCACATCACTGGCAGAAAAGCAGCTCTTACTCTAGGTAAAAGAGAGGAGGGCCATGAAGGAGGGATGTAAGAAAGGTTAGGAACCAAAGGTCACACATCTGCCATCCAGGTACTTGCGAGGCACCGTTAACTCTATAGGGATGCTATCAGTCTGTCTTTATGCCTGTGAGCAATACAAAGTTATTCATGTGTGTGTGTGTCTCTGAGAAATAAGGGATAAAAACGGGGAGGGAAATGGGGTGAGGAACATTCTCCTTACCTGTTGTGAGATGAGCATAGTGACCAGGAACAGGGTGATAATATATGCAGCTCATCACCTGGGGGTGTTTAACCAGGCCAAGCTCATTCAGGACAGATGCATCGTTAATGCTGTAGTACAAAGGGGAATTCATGGTTGGACCTCAGTTTCATTTGAAATGTTTCACCTATTCATACATGGTCATTTTAGGGATGCAGGAATAATTAGGGTTAATAATTGTAACATTGTTTGTTCGTTTGTCTCTGTGTCTTTGACCCTGGTTGTCTAATGATGTTGGTATCAAGGTATTTAAGATGATCATCATACTATGGTGGTCACTGTAAGTGGTTCTGATAAGATCTCACCACCTCTGAAATACTTCATGAGACTAAACTAGACGATGCATGAAATCTAAGTGACTAGAGTGAGTGACTAGTGTTCAATTATGACTCATATCCTGTAATGCATGAGCACCCCCTCCCCCCTCACAGTACAATAAGACCATGTGACAGGATACAGGGTTGACATCCAGAGTTCAGTCCCACCTGTTGCAGTTCCAGTCGTGTGGATAGAGGCTGTGTCCATAGGCCATGAAGAGCTCCTTCTTGCAGCCGAGGATGATGACGCAATGAGAGACAGGATGCAGCAGTAGACAGAGTACTGTGGGAGAGAGATGGGGGATGGGAGTTAGACCTGTGATAGTTAAAATATAGTTACAAGTTAGGAATAAATTGATGAAATAGTTGTAATGTATTTTCATTTTGTAAAATGCTTATAAAAATAGTTGTACTGGTTCAAACCAAACGGTACAGATATATTTAGAAACAGGAGAGATGGCATAACATCTCACTGGGACCAAAACGTAAAACAAATGCAGGTTTAAAGACAATATTTTTTCAATGTTTTTTTGTTGTTGGTCCAAGTGGAATGTTCTATGGTCTCTCCCGATTATAGCGTTAGCTGAACCGTTTGGTTCGACGAACTATTTTATAAGCATTTTACAAAATGTCTATGGGAAAATAAATGGCGGATGAAATTCTCTGGTACAGTGCTGAAGCAGGAAGTAGGCGGTCACTTTGCCTCTCTATTGTTGCCCCTCTAGTGCAGGTTGATCATTTTATTTTCCAAACAATGTGGCATCCTTTCGTTCCTAACACATTACCAAGTCCATGTTAGGAAAGATATCCAGCATGATTTTCCCCCCCATTGAGATCTGATGTGTTTTCAAAGTGTTCCTTTAATTTTTTTGAGCAGTGTACGAGCAAGATTTTCAATTGTTATTAAACAGTCTAAATGTAATAACGATGCCTCACATCTTACCTTTAATAGTAGATGAGACCTGTCTTGATGATTGCAGTCTGTGTGCGGGCCGGGCAGATCAGGAAGAGAAATGAAACGGTGAGAAAACACACGGGGGTACGAACGTTTTGCACAGGGTTAGGGTTACACAATGTTTCCCAATAAAGTCATTAGCTAATAAAATGTCTCTGTGTTGTTATTTAACTGTTTGAAGGGATTTTACAACGTGAGAGAATGCAGGAGGATTACGTGGACACAGCACACAGAGTGTTAACTATCACCCAGGCAGAAAGGCTTCCCCGCACGGCTGAGACGCTGCAGTGACATGGGCGACAGACTACAGTGAAGACACACATCTCCAACCCAAACAGTCCACTTAACCACCACCTCTTGTGTAGCCCCCAAGGTGTAATGTATTTACAATATTTACAAACAAATACTAATTTCATCCAGGTAATGTTACTGTTTGGCATATTACTATTATAGGGCATGGGCTTCACCATGACAGTTCCACTTTAAGTTAAACATATTTCAAGTCATTATTGCTCGTCAATACACATTTCACCAGAGATTACTAAAAAAGAATAAAAATAATTGCCTCTTTGAGGTTGGTTCAATGTTCTTCTTCGGAAAGAGTCCTGAATTCTCTGTCCTGTGTATGGAATGGAAAAGGTAACAGTCAATCTGAGGACTGATTTACAGAGGTGAATACCAAACATGACAGGCCTTGCAGGGCAGGACTTACTCGCAGAGCTGGAAGCAGATCATACAGGGGTGGAGCCAGTAGATCCATGTCCTAGAAAGATGCTCATTTGCGTTTCCATCACCTGCACAGTGCACAGACATGGACAGACAAATGTCAATGGAAAGTATTTGACAAGTTATTAAATGTTCAAATCCTATTTAATTTAAGAGTTGTGACCAGCAGCTCAGCAGTTCATTCTGTCGGTTGGCCCCTCCCCAACAATTTCACCACACTTAGGTTAAATGAGGCAAGGTAGTCGTGTCATGTGTGCGCCTGTGTTTGTGTTCATGTCAATTGACGGAAAAAGGGGGCAATGGGGGCCATATTTAATAATTGCAGGGTGGCAGAGTAGAGTGGATCCTGCATCTGCCACCATGAATGTTACAAAAGTGTGTGTGTGAGAGAGAAAGCTTGTTCATGTACATACACATACAGATCCTTTCAAAAAAAAAAATATCATGGAAATACCATGGATGACCGTGGGCTTCAGCGGATTGTCAAGCAGACGATTAAAAAATTTGGCGGAGATTCAGAGGGAGTGGACTGAGGCTGGAGTCAGTGGTAACGCTTTACAATACTGGTGCAAACATGTGCATGAATGCATGCTTAACTCATGATGAATTAAGCCATTAATTGATGCTTACCGCATCATCAACTAATGAAAGGTATGTTTGATGAACACACCGAGTCATATATGAATTACTATTAATTAAGTAGGCTATGCCTATATCATCATAGTTAATTCCTCATCAACACATACATTAACACACTGTGTTCAATAATACCGTAATTCATGTGTTAATTACCACTATTAATGTCACTTTTCCCCAACCAATCTGCATTTTCCTTCCTTCTTAGCTATGTTTTATTCCTGCTGTAATTTGCCCTGTTTTTAATATATGTTCTTATTACGTGAAACTGTTTTTATATGCACTGTAAGGCGACCTTGGGTGTTCTGAAAGGCGCCTCCAAATAAAATGTATTATTATTATTATTACTATCGACATCCAGCTCCCTGCAACCGGAACTTTAGCGTTACCAGACCGCAATGCCGATAGCCCACATCAGAACCAGCTGAGCGAGGCGGTGTGCAGCGTGTCAGGGACCGGCTGGATCTAACCTCTCCCAGCCATTAGCTTGTTCATCATGGGCATTCCTTCCTCTTCGAAGCTTGGTCCACTGCAGGGACGCAGAACATGTGGCCGGTGTTTTGTGCCTATCTTACCGGGTGTCTACCGCGTTGATACCAGCGGTGGAAATGGGCCATGCACGACCCAGCAGGCCAGCCACCCTCTACCACTACCCAGGCTGAGAGCCTCTCTCCCGGCCCGACACCCAGGGCAGCCCCCCTACTACCACCACCCATCCAGTCGCCTGCACCCGGGAAATCGATTGAGTTTCCCCCGTTGCATAACGAAGACGGGATGTGCTAGCCACGCTCCTCCTTGTCCGAGCTAGCCTGGTAAACCAAATGAAATGTGAGTTCACGTGACGGGCTGGTTTACCAGGCTATGACAGTCCGAGCGACATCTCAGGGAAAACATACTCGACTTCGGGGAAAGAGAGTTCTCTTTGTTTGACCGGTGCCTAGCTGGCTGGAAAGAGAGGTGTTCGGGGTGCAGCGGAGTCGCCTCTGCTGTTTACGGTAGTTTGTCAGTGGTGGTGGCCTGGCGGAGACACTGGCGCTATATGTATGACTGGGAAGCGTGTGTTTATGGGCGAACTGTGCTGTAGTCTATGATACTATCAGTAGGCTATCATTCTGATTACTTGTTACTAGTGTAGTAGTGTAGGCTACGCTATTTTATGGAGGTTCCTCTCGTGGCTCAGGCTGATCGAGTGATTGATGCTTGGTGCTCACGGGTAAACTCAAATTGACAGTAGCCTAAAAGAGCCCATGTGTTTACCCAATCTGTCATCCGCTGCATGTATCTTTGGGATTTGCCCCTGGTAATCCGAAATAGGCTAAAAGCGCACTGTGAGCGTGCTATTTGTTTGACATCCTGACCTGCAACATGTTCTCATATCAGACACCATTGTAGCTGGGCCACTGTCAAGGTAACCACGAGAAAACATATTGTTTCCGGCCAAGACTTTCAGAATAAAAGTCGAAATTCATGTTGTAACCAGCTACGCAGTACTGAGCTCTGCGTGCTTTTATTTTTGATGGCAGGCTGAGGCAACGGAAGTAATTGTTTGTGTGCCATGTCTTTCTTGACACTTATCCTCGTGGTCGAGAGCAACTAGCTGGGTTGCACAAGGTGGTGTTCGTTTTGCAAATATCAACAGCTGCCTCCGTGTTTTTATTCTACAAAGAGTACAAACTGCAAAGCCTAAGAGTCGGTCACAGTGGTGGTGGCAGTGTCGAATGGATACCAATCGCAAGAGGAACGAGCGGGTTTGTTAGAGTTTCAGGTAGCTAGCCGTAGCAATTTAGCTAGCTTGTTTGTTGTGTGTGCGTGCATGGTGGAGACCTGTCGCTACAGTCACGTTGGTTCGGGAAGTGAAGAGCAACACAAGTGAAAAAGGACGAGAGCTGGACCCGCCGGAGAGATCGAGCAACGCGGGCCGTGGGGAGGAGAGGGGAGAGGCCAGACTGTTTCCCCCAGCTGATACAGACAAGGGGCACTGGAGAGCGAGTCCTTGCTCCAGGGCAGACTTTGGGGGGACATGTTCACAAACTTGATAAATAAATGTGCTTTTATAACTCCAATGATGGTCTTCACTGATTACCTATATATTTTGAATTGTTCTCATGACTATACTGTATAAAAGTGATTTCATGATCAGCATCAGCTAATGATTTGTGAGGATATCATTATGTCGTGACTTTACAATATGTGGCACAAAACTATTAATTAATACATAAGTATGTTGTGACTTTACTATTTGTGGCACATAACAATTAATTAATACATAAGTATGTTGTGACTTTACTATATGTGGCACATAACTATTAATTCATACATAATGATATAGGCACTTGTGAGGCACAACACTTAACTCATACATATATACTGTATGTGGTTCTTGGCATATAGAGCCTACAAGACATACATCCAGTGTTTGATGTCTGTTGGAGATGCACAGTGGATACAACGTCAGAGAATGTGTTGGAGTTGGTCTGGTTCGGGGCTACTACACGCATAGCCTATATCAGAGCAGCAACATCGGAATGATAGCTACTACAGCTGCTGAAATAGCCGTACCCGGCTAAGAGGTTCTGAAGGGGTCTCGGCCGGAGGTGTGGGACCCAGGCAAGGTGAGGGGCAGGGCGGGTAGGGGTTGGGTGGTGGTAGCCTGGGTAAACCCAGCCCCCAGTGACCTCGACCTGCTCTCAGACAGACCCTGGGCTGCCCTGGGTGTCGGGCCGGGAGAGAGGCTCTTAGCCTGGGGGTGGCTGGCCTGCTGGGTCGTGCATTTAGACACCCGGTAAGATAGGCACAAAACACCGGCCACATGTTCTGTGGACCAAGCTTCGAAGAGGAAGGAATGCCCATGATGAACGAGGTAAAATGGCTGGGAGAGGTTAGATCCAGCCGGTCCCTGACACGCTGCACACCGCCTCGCTCAGCTGGTTCGGATTGTGGGCTATCGGCATTGCGGTCTGGTAACGCTAAAGTTCCGGTTGCAGGGAGCCAGATGTCGATAGTGGTAATTAACACATGAATTACGGTATTATTGAACACAGTGTGTTAATGTATGTGTTGATGAGGAATTAACTATGATGATATAGGCATAGCCTACTTAATTAATAGTAATTCATATATGACTCGGTGTGTTCATCAAACATACCTTTCATTAGTTGATGATGCGGTAAGCATCAATTAATGGCTTAATTCATCATGAGTTAAGCATGCATTCATGCACATGTTTGCACCAGTATTGTAAAGTGTTACCGAGTCGGTCATAACTGAGAAGTAACTGCTGGTTTTCTTCACACTATTCTAATTTCTTGAAATACTGTTCTGGGGGTTTTCTGGAGCTGTAGGCCAAAATGATGAAAAATGACACAAATAAAGGCTAGAAATATTTCACTTTGTGTGTAATGAATCTATAATCTATGAAAGTTTCACTTTTTGATAAGAATTATGGAAAAAACTACCTTTTCCATGATATGCTAATTTTTTGGAAAGGATCTGTACATTGTAGCAGCTACTTCGCATTTGTGCTTGTTACTTGAATATGTCGGATTAAATGCAACACTGGCACTAATTGTTCCAATCACGTCTCGTTCCACATATCTGATGTGAAATCATTGCAAGTTCAACGCCATAACTTCATGTCCAATCGGAACTGTTCAATGTAGCCGAATGCCATGGTAATTTTGTTGGAATTACTGCACCCACTAATTTAGGGGTGCCAAATGAACACAGTACTATAATCAAATTCAAATGAAGTACTGACCACAGACTGTAGAAAGAGATGTAGGCTAATGCAGGATCAGAGGCAGAGAGGGGCGGGTTATGCCTTCGCATAGCCTTCGCCATCATCCAAAAGAAAATATCGCCTCCGGGACAACAACGCTTCCTACCCAGCGTGTGCACGTCTTTCCGACAGGGGTGGTTGTTATGGCAACTATCAACAACAACAACAACAACAACAACAACAACAACAACAACAACAACAACAACAACAACAACAACAACAACAACAACAACAACAACAACTACTACTACAAGACATAAAGACCGAAATAGGCTACCTTGTTAATGTGTCTGTCGGAGACACGGCCTAACGTTAACATTTAATATGAGCCGAATATCAGCCTGCGCTCAGGGTCGGTCGACTTCCTGACGAGTGCGGAAGGCGGATTGTTTGAACACAGAGAGAGAAATCTAGAATTTGTAGCCTATTTGAAACAGTGGATTTAGGATAGGATGGCGAAGAAAAAGAAGAAGACTAAAGTTTGTTGCGCAAATGAAGGAGTGGTTGGCGGAGAGGAAATAGTATCGGAGTCAGAAGTAGTGGAGTATGAAATGGAAAGTGAGGAGGATTTGAAAGGAGTTGAGAGGAAGAAAAGGAAGAAGGAGTGTGAAGTAAGTGATTCAGATGAGGAAGGTGGGGTGAAGAAAAAGGAGTCCTTCATTGTTGGAATAGTGGCTACGGAAAAGATGGATGGTGTTTTTAGCGATCCACATGCAATAGGCAGGTATATTGGCAGAAGAATTGGTGATGTGCGATCGATAAAGGTAACTAGGAGTGGTATGGTTGTAGTTGAATGTGTGTCAGAAAAGCAGAGGGAGGAAGCCCTAAAAATTTATTCGGTCGGCGAGAGTCAGAGTGACAATGTGAGTGTGGATAGTTTCCCGCTCGGGGACAAAACATGGAAGAAAGGTGTGGTAAGCGGTGTGCCAATGTATTTTGACGTTCAAGGTTTTCTCAAGGTTGAAGGTGTAAAAGAGGGAAGGAGATTGACGAGATTCCGTGAAGGGAAAAAGGAGGATAGTGCATCTGTGTGTTTGACATTTGATTGTGAATTACCAGAGAGAATATACTGTGATTATGTGTGTTATAAGGTACGACCGTTTGAAAGAGCTCCCTTGAGGTGTTACTGTTGTCAAGAATATGGGCATGTGGCTGCTGTATGTCAAAAAAAAAGAAAGTGTGGCAGATGTGGAAAGGAGAAATGCAGTGAAGAGAGGTGCATTGAGAAAGAACAAGCTAAGTGCTTACATTGTGAGGGAAATCACTATGCAGGGTCTGTGCAGTGTCCAAGGAGAGAGAAAGAAAAGGAAGTGAATAGGATAAGAGAAACTAGGGGAATGTCGTATGTGGAAGCTGTTAAGAGATGGGGGTGGGAGAGAAATGAAGAGAGGAATAGGGTGGTGGTACAGAAGGAACCAGAGAAGAAAAAGCAGGAAATGGATCGAGCTGACCTTCTATGTGTAGAAAAGAGGAAATTTTTGGCTTTCATTGCAATGGTGGTCAACTGTGCTGTTGATGTGACGGGGAAGACGGAGAGAATCGAGATGGTGCTGGACGCTGCCAGGAGGTTTTTGGACGTGGTGGATGTAACTGGGAAAGATCTAGACAATATACTGAGGGAAGCCTTTGATAAAAACCCAGACGAGTGAGTCTGGGTGACAGAAGAATGGACAATATTATGTTTTGGAGTATTTTGGGTGGACGTAGTTTTGTTTTTCACACTGAAGAGAATATTTTTGTAACTGCTAAAATCCAGAAGGTGGCGGTAATGCACAGAAGATGTTTGCCAACCGCCATAAAACACTAGAAGAAGAAGAAGAAGAAGAAGCCTGCGCTCAGCTATGTATACAGGAAGTAAACCGGATATTCAGGTGGGTTGTGACGGTTGTTATTGTTGTCAAGTTAAAACTGTCTATACTTTCAGAAGTTTAATTTACAAACAGAAGACTCGTATGTGCGGTCGGATGATATTATCACGAATATATAAAGTGGAATCGGGGCTCCATTACCTCAGAGGAAGAAGAAGACTCAATGGACTCAGATGAATGGTTTAGCTGTGAAGCTAACGTTAGCTGGGAAGCTATTTATTGGAGCTTTGAAGGATAACGTTTGTCACAGTTGAGGAGGAAATGTTCCTGTCACTGTGTGAACATTAAAATGTCTAAAGTCCAGAACCTGAGAGCTGTGGTGAAGCAGCGCCTAACTGTGGCTGTTGGAGATAAACTGCTGGACGATGTGCGGTTACACAGAGAAGCCTTGCCTCCAGACCTCCAGCAGCTGTTGGTCATTAAAGAAGAGGTTCCCGCTGAGCAGCAGGAGTTGAGCCCTAGTCTGAACCAGGAGGACCCAGATCGTTCACACATTGAAGAGGAACGGGAGGAACTCTGGACCAGTCAAGAGGGAGAGCAGCTTCAGGAGGACTCAGAGCCCCCTCACATTAAAGAGGATCAGGAGGAAATCTGGATCAGTAACATAAAAGGGGAACAGGAGGACCTCTGGACCAGTCAGGAGGGAGAGCAGCTTCAGGAGGACTCAGAGCCCCCTCACATTAAACAGGAACAGGAGGAACTCTGTATCAGTCAAGAGGCAGAGCAGCTTCAAGGGCAGGAGGAGGCCCATATCACCAAATTGTCATTCACTCCTGTCCCTGTGAAGAGTGAAGATGAGGAAGAGAAACCTCAGTCCTCACAGCTTCATCAAAGCCAAACTGAGGAGAACAGAGAGGCAGAGCCTCTAGCCAGCTGCTCAACTGAACAGATGAAAATAGAAGTTGGTGAAAAGGACTTTGTAGTATCAGAACCAGCCAGGAACTTAGATCTTATATATCCAGCTAGTAATTTACCACCAACTAGTGATGACAAGAATTCAGACTCTTCTGAGACTGAAGACAATGGTGACGAATGGATGGAATCTAGTGAACCTCAGTCAGGTTTATACTCACAGAAAAACAGTGAAGTTCCAAGGAAGAAAAACGTCAGCTGCTCAGTTTGTGGTAAACGATTTGGTCATGAAGCACACTTGAAGACACACATGATAGTCCACACAGGAGATAAACAATTTAATTGCTCAGTCTGTGGTAAAGGTTTTCGTCAAAAAGGAACCTTGAAGAGACACATGATAGTCCACACAGGAGATAAACAATTTAATTGCTCAGTCTGTGGTAAAGGTTTTGGTCTTAAAGGAAACTATGAGCGACACATGATAATCCACACAGGAGATAAAGAATTTAATTGCTCAGTCTGTGGTAAAGGTTTTTATCATAAAGGATACTTGAAGAGACACATGATAGTCCACACAGAAGATAAACCATTGAATTGCTCAGTCTGTGGTAAAGATTTTGGTTATAAAGGAGCCTTGAAGAGACACATGATAGTCCACACAGAAGATAAACCATTTAATTGCTCAGTCTGTGGTAAAGGTTTTGGTCGTAAAGGACAGTTAAAGACACACATGGTGGTCCACACAGGAGATAAACAATTTATTTGCTCAGTCTGTGGTAAAGGTTTTGGTCGTAAAGGAGACTTGAAGACACACATGATAGTCCACACAGGAGATAAACAATTGAATTGCTCAGTCTGTGGTAAAGGTTTTAGTTCTAAAAGATACTTGAAGACACACATGGTGGTCCACACAGGAGAGAAACAATTTAATTGCTCAGTCTGTGGTAAAGGTTTTAGTTCTAAAAGATACTTGAAGAGACACATGATAGTCCACACAGGAGATAAACAATTTATTTGCTCAGTCTGTGGTAAAGGTTTTACTCAAGGAGGAAACTGTGAGAAACACATGATAGTCCACACAGGAGATAAACCATTTAATTGCTGTGGTAAAGGTTTTGGTCGTAAAGATGACTTGAAGAGACACATGAAAATCCACACAAGAGAGTAAACATTTAATTCTGGGTTCCATGGAAAACCTGGAGAAGTCATGGGATTTCAAAAACGCATTTTCCAGGCCTGGAAAAGTCATGGAATTAGTAAAATCCTTGAAAGTTTAGGAAAACGTAATGGAATCCTGTGGTGAAACTGTTACAGTAATCTTCCTGTGGATAGCATTCCATGTAATGTAACATAACGGCAAATGTATAATCTGTAGCTGTTGACGTAACATAGCTCTAGTCTAATATGTGTTGATTTTAGTGCTTCTTGTTAGGGGTTCAAGCCCTGAAGGGGCTTATAGAGGGAATGCACCGACGCCACGCCCCCTCCCGAACACGCCCCCTCAGCCGGACTGAGCAGCACTGAGTGTCAAATTTCCAAAACAAACGTGGCTTCAGACAGGGGTAGTAGCGAAACCACGGCTAATATAAACGATTATCTGCTTAAATTAAAGGCAGTTGGACTCGAATGTGACCCGTACAGCTTGCCAAAGAACCAGTGGTCCATGGACGTAGACATGTGGCCAGGAATAGGGTTTCCTGACATTTATATGTACTTAATATCGACGCCGGGGAAATACACAAACCAAAGCATGAAAGCATGAAAGCATACAAGAGCCTGGACGCGTGGTCGTACTTCAAGGCTGGATTTGTTGGCGACATTAAAGTAACGAGGACAGCAATGGATATTCTGGTTGTATGTGGAGAGGTAAATATTTATTTTATTACAACTTTTATTAAGAAAAATATAGCATACGCTGTCACTAACACACGCTAGCTTTGTTCATAGTGAACACTGTCACTCATGTAACGTTATATCTGTGCAGGTAAAACACAGCCAGAGAATGAATGAGCCCTCATTGAAACCCTGGATAGCTGCAGAGAATACCGGGACAGTTTCATTAGCTTTCGGCAGCCTGTAAAAAGATACCTCCGACGCCTTGTTGAATCTATTTTTACAGTCAATGGCACAACAGCACTTTCCCATTTTCGTTGTTTTCTCGCGGAAGCTGAACGCTAAACACCGTGACCCGGCGGCGCCACCTGGCTTGTTTAGACGTTTTGACACTCACGGCAGCTGAGTGGGCGTACCCGCACTGACTGTCGCGTCCGTGACGTCACGTGCATTCCCTCTATTGTATTTGCTATCTTTATTCTTATGATTATTTTTCTTCTTCCATAAGACTGTATACACGACGTCAGAAACCCTAAGGCCCACAGTAACCAAACTTTGCACATAGGTTGGAAATGTCACCCACTACTCAGAAACAAAAAATTACACCAATCTACCAGTCTTTCTTTGGCTATATATAACAGCCCATTTCACATTTTGAAATGATGTAGTCCCACGGAGGAGAGAGAGCAGAGATCCAGCCTAACCCCCAGATCTCCCTTGGGGCCCTGGGCCCAGCCCTACAGAGAACCCTTCCTGCAGAATGTGAATGGACGTGGTGTCGCAATGGTGCTCACATGCACCTGGAGGTCAGTAGTGGACCTGCACCTGGAGGTCAGTAGTGGACCTGGGTGACCGCAGAGACCTGAAATTTGGCCCAATGACAGATATGACAGCTTATTCAAGCCCCTTCAGGGGCAATAACAGGCTTGATCCCCTGCTATTGCCGCTTGTGGCTATATTTTATTATTATTTTTCATGTAAAATCTCTGTTTTAGTTCAATAGCTTGCAGTGACACTAAAGCACTAAACACCAATATAAAGAGCAGCTGTGTCCTATTTGTGTGTTGTTTTCTGAAATTGTATCCACGTAAATGTGTGGGAGCTCTGTTAATTGCTGTCTGTTGGAGGAGGGTGGGATTTGAGTCTTTATGTGTGTATATGGAATAGATGTTTTTCTTTTTGTGAAGATATAGATGGTATAGAGATAAGCAATGTGCTTATCTCTATGGGATTTAGATTGCATAGAGATGAACGGATGGTTATGATGTAACCCAGGTTTCCAGAGTGGAGACTTCTCTCCCGCATCAATATCATTACCTAATCCAATGCAGCTGTTGTGGATTACCACTTTAAAACACTTAATTAGCACCACCTGGGTGTGATTGTTCAGGTGTGGCTGGTTGAACTTTTCACAGTGCACTATGAAAAGTTCGACCTGTCTGGTTTAACTTTTTACAGTGGACTATTCAGCAAAACCTCTCTCTCTATCACTCTCTATGTCTCTCACCCAATTTCAGCTCTCTTACCCAATTTCAGCTGTAAAGCAACATACATCTGTCAAAAAAGTATGGCTGAAAATATATTTTATAAATTATGGATGGACGACAAAAAAGCACAAGTTAAAGGAAAATAACATAAAGAATGTGATGAAAGCACCTGACTTTAGTGTAAATATAATTTAACTTAATTTATTATTTAGTGTTATTATTTAAAAAAAAACTGATTATCTGCACTGTCAAAAATATTATTTATTTATTTATTATTATTATCATCATTATTATTATTATTATTACTGTAATTAGAAGTGCAATAAAAACTAAAAGAAGATTGTTACGTCTATTTCCACTTTTATTAAAATACAAATAACTTTGCTGCCTCAAAAAGCACAGATGAAAGTTCAGTCTGTGCATCCCAGGTTAAAACTCACAACCTCTCGCTCTGAAGGCAGCTGACATACACAGTGAACCACAAAGGCACTGCCACTGATGCTCTATTTCTCTCTGTATGACTTTTGAAGTAGCTGGCTATAGGTCAAAAGGATATATTTGAGCTTTTAGTCAATTTAGAAATAGTTAAGTAGCTAATCTGTGGGCACTTTCTTCTCTTTTATTTCCTCTGGCTGTCCATTCAAAACTGACTGAGACTCGAACCCACAACCTCAAAAGCCATTGAGGGCTCAACACTGCTGGGCAGCAAGCTAACCCTCTGTGCCACCAGGTCAGACATGTTAAGGTTGGTTTTCACTCTTTCTTCTGGCAGTTGCCATTCAAAAGTGACTGAGGGGTGCGCTGACTGTCTGTAGGAGGCGCTCTGTCAGCCAGTGTGTTTCCAGCCATGTTAAAGAGATGGGAGACCAGTTTGAGGAATAACATTTCTCCTCCATCGCGAATCGAACCGACACTCAGCCCTTCATGCAGAGACAGAGAAACAGCTGCTCATCCCACTGAGCTGTTCCTCAGTGCGGGTGTTTGGATCTGATTTCTCCAAGTTTTCATACTGTTGTGTCAATAAACTCAATTGAGAGGCATATTTTAGCTGGCATTGTGCTTTTTTGTAGGCTATTATATTTTATTTCATATATCATACATGTACATTGTCAATTGAATGCTTTATTTGACAAAGTAGTTTGAACTACTTTTTCTGCGTAGCTTGTAGTTTCCTAAACTACATTTCTCCCAGGGTAGCTTTGCTGTAGTTTCAACTACTTCAATGGTGAAGTAGTTGGTAGCTTCCTAAGCTATGCTTTCAAAGTAGCTTACAGTTGCTGTATCCAGATTGAGAGGACACATTGCATTTACACTTGTGTTCAATGTGCACACAATGCATCCCTGACCACCTCCAGAGGTGGTTTGGCCGATCAGATTGCAATCCTTCTTCAATGTGTCTTGGGGGGGGGGGCGTTTACACCTGGCATTTCAAGTGGTCAAGCACAATCAGATTGCAATCTGATGGCAGAAAATGCATGTTAACGCCAGGTGTAAATGGCCTCTTCTAAGCCAGTCCCAGACTCGAACACTGGGGACTCGAGACTCGACTTGAACTCGATAAATTATAGTGACTCGACTACAACACTGGGTAGAATACAAATGCACAAGTTAGGCCTATTTCACTTTCACAATCAGTCTCCCTCACTGTAGTAACCATGGCAACCTTTACACCAGGGATAGGCAACTAAATATATGAGGCCATTTACACCTGGCGTTAACATGCGTTTTCTGTGATCAGATTGCAATCAGATTGTATTTTATCACTTGAAAGTACAGGTGTAAACACCCCCAAAATGCATTCAAGATGGATTGCAATCTGATCGGCCAAACCACCTCCGGAGGTGCGGTCAGGGATGCATTGTATACACATTGAACACAAGTGTAAATGCAATGTGTCCTCTCAATCTGAATACAGCAACTTCATGCGGATTGAGAGGACACCCATTTATGCCATCAGATTGCAATCAGATTGCAATCTGATGGCAGGAAACGCATGTTAATGTCAGGTGTAAATGGCCTCAAGGTGCCACAACACCTAGAGGCAGGGAGGGAGGGAGTGTTGCCAACTATGCAGCTAATTAAAGACAACACCAGTAATAGATTTGACAGATGAGTGGCACATGGTGGTCACACAGGTTCTGATTAGTTCTCTGGTTTCTGGGCCTTGGCAAAATTCAAGATGAAATAGAGCAATGGGAATAACAAATACGAGTACACTGAGTGGCAGGCGAAATCCCATTTGCATTTTTTATTCAAATCAACTCAGGGAGAGAAATAGAAAAATGCTACCAAAACACACATAAGAGGCTGTGCAAATGTCTGCGTGTGTTGATTCAAGTTTTACAAAAACGTTGCTTTTCCATCCATCCATTTCCATTCAAATTCATTACATTTTGGTAATGTACGCACGCACACACACGCACACACACACACACACACACACACACACACGCACACACGCACACACACCCCTTAGAAGGCTTTGATAATGTTTTGGGCTTCCCATCTTTGGCCAGTGCATTCCTGCACAACAAGTTTGTTCTGTATAATTTCCAAACATCTTTTTGTCTGTCTGTTCTTCATTTCTTTGCCCTAGAAAAAGAGAATAGGAGCAGAGCACAGCTGTATCTCATCATCACGTCATCACATTCTGACAAGGACATAATGATGTCCAGTCATACTAGTCAATGTAAACTCATGCAACATGCATTTTCCAAAGCGGAAATGCAACCGCCTCTTTATAAAAGGTGCATTTATTGACTATCGTTGTTGTTGACTATTGTTACTGTTTTGATGTCAACAAGTGGGAGTAGTGGAACCTGCTGTACCTGACTGAAGTCCCAGTAGATGCCCATGCCTTTCTGCAGAGCCTCTTTGCAGTTGTGAAGGCCAGGCACACTGGCTTTGCCGTCATCACTCAAACATCGGTTATCGTTGTACTTGTGGGACTTGATGCCACCGATGTAAAGCTCACCACTTGTACGGTAATATGTGTACTGAAGAAAGAAAGAAACAGTCAAAGATTGGGCGATGGGGAAAAAAATACCAGCACAAGGTTTCTCCTTATAGTACTCGTACATTTCCAGGAAGCCACCTTTCTTCTAATAAGCTGAACTGTAGCGTGACTTACTTGAGGTCCGTAGTAGTAGCAGCCGTAGGCAATGGGTGTGTGACCTGGCACAGGACCTTGGTCTATGCACATACTAGCATTCATGTTCTTCATCTATAAATTGGAGAGACAATTATTTGAATAAATCGAGCGAAACTTTAACACTAAGCACTATTAAGCCAGGTAGCGGTGAAAAGTATACGTACTATGCGGGCACGTGCACCCACCATCTCCATCACACAAACTCTACAGTAGATCAACTCCAAACTTACTCCTCCATAGGCCACTATATCATCCCAGGTATCCAACTTGGGATAGACATTTTCCAGGTACCACTTGAAAGGTTTACATTTCAACTTCTCTCTCAGTTTTTTCCTCTCCGTCACATCACCGATATCAATCCCATGATCCTGCAGAGTTGGAGAATGAGGCGTGATTACTTTGTGTTTGTGTTTACTATGACTGTAGAACTTCAAAATCACGTCACATTAAAGTGCCAAGAGATGTGTTCATAACAAGATACTCCTGTTGTGAGAACAACCCAATCGCCAAAGTAAAAAAAGTCGGCATTAACCCATTGATACCTGATGCAGCATTTGCGTGTATATCCCTCATTTGTGTGTGTATCCCTTTAAGACGGTCTTAAAGGGATACACACACAAATGCTGCATCAGGTATCAATGGGTTAATGTGTCTGCAAAGTGGGGATATGTAGAATATCAACATCATTTTGAAACAAAACGTCTGCTAAACATGTTTCTAAAATGTGGCATTTGACATCTCTGCAAACCTACAATCTCAACATAAATTTGAAACAAAATGGCAGGTAATTTGAAAACCTTGCTGCCTTCCCAACGGTAAATGCAAATAAAACAACTTTAGCAACTTTGGTTAAGTTTAGGCAAGTAAAACAATTGAATTAAGGTTAAGGTTATGATTTGGGTGAGGCTTAAATAAGAAAAATGTTAAAATGTTACTCACAGCGGAAATACAGACTTTGGAAACGCTGTGACTGGGGACTGGGGATCGAACACACGGCCCTCTGGTGTGAAAGGCAAGTGTTTACGCCCTCCATCCACCCCGACCGCAACACCCTTACTGGCCACCATGCTATTTCCATAGCAGACTCTATGACATGTATAACGTTGATACACACGTATCTATATCCACGTTCATAATATCTTCACACAGGTGTGCCCCAGGGCTCAGTCCTGGGCCCCTTGCTATTCCTTCTCTATATCAGATCTCTGGGCCATGTGATCTCATCTCATGGCTTCTCTTACCACTGCTATGCTGACGACACTCAGCTCTACCTCTCTTTCCCCCCCTCAGACACCCAAATCAAGGCACGTATCACTGCATGCCTCAAAGACATTGGTATTTGGATGTCTGCCCACCATCTCAAGCTGAATCTTGGGAAAACAGAGCTACTCTTCCTCCCCGGGAAAGACTGTCCCCTCACTGACCTTTCCATCTCCATTGACAACACTACCGTGTTTCCCTCTCAAACAGCTAAGAACCTTGGAGTGATCCTCGACAATCAGCTGTCCAACTCAGCCTACAGTACATCGCTGCAACTGCCCGCTCCTGCAGGTTCTCCCTGTACAACATCCGCAAAATCCGTCTGTTTCTCACAAGGGAAGCGACACAACTCCTGGTCCAGGCACTTGTCATCTCTCGCCTGGACTACTGCAATGTTCTTCTGGCTGGGCTACCTGCTGTAGCCATCCGACCGCTTCAGCTCATTCAGAACGCTGCAGCCCGTCTGGTATTCAACCAACCCAAATTCTCTCATGTCACTCCCCTCTTCCGGGACCTTCACTGGCTTCCCATGTCGGCACGCATTCAATTCAAAACCCTAGTTCTGGCCTACAGGGCAGTACACCAGACAGCCCCTCGGTACTTACAATCTATGGTCAGGCTCCAAATCTCTCACCGTTCCCTTCGCTCCTCCACCAGCGCAGGACGCCTCGCCCCTCCTTCACTACGAGGGCTCAAAAGTCGCTCATCCCGTTCGCGACTCTTCTCTTCCCTGGCACCTCAATGGTGGAATGAGCTTCCACCTTCGGTCAGGATGGCCGAATCACTCCCGATCTTTCGGAAAAGACTAAAGACACACCTTTTCAGGCTCCATCTGGGCCCTTCTTGATCTAACTTCTTTCTCTCTTAATTAAAAAAAAACTTAACTTGTACCACTGTTCCTTCAGAAGTTGTAGTTATCATAGACTGTGTTACATACAGTAGTGGATTGCTCTATTGCTGACAAAAATGTGTTATTGTAAGTCGCTTTGGATAAAAGCGTCTGCCAAATGACGTAATGTAATGTAATGTAATGTAATGTATTCTACATATCTGTGGATTGCGGAAATGTACCGTGTTGATTTTATTCTGTCGACTAGGCTGGACAGAATCGTGCGAGCCGATGAATGAGGACCTGTTTTGCCTTTCAGAATGTTTGTCTTGTCACCAGCTCGTGTGAGGGAAAACCCATAGCTAAGAAGTAGAAAGAACCCGCACACGGAAATCATCTATAAATGAACCCGCACACGGAAGTCATATAACTCACAAAGGGCACAGTGGTTTCTTGGCAGAGTTACCTTGAAGGGCACATTCCAGGCCAAATTAACGTTGTGTTTGTAGTCATCCATCCAGATCTCGGCGACTCTCAGGGCGTTCCTCTTCATAGCGTGGCTCAGATCCGGCATGTAAGGCTTGTGGTTCCTCTCGATGTGGGCAATCTTGGAGCATGGGACTACTTCAATACTCCCTCCGCATGTCCACACCTACGAGCAGTGGTAAGACACCCTTCACTATATAAAGTTCAATCAAATGTACTCATCATCACTAAGGGGATAGAGGGGCGTGTTCAACTCACACGAATTCCTAGCTCAACATTTTCCCCGCCGTACACTTTCATTCCGTCATCAAGCACTCCAATTTCTCCCAGGAACTTCCTGTCTGCAACGAGGATCCCCATGACAGACGGACTCCTTGAAGAAGTGAAAGATGAAAACGGTCGTTCATAACATAGGTAATAATACTTTACAATACGGGTCACTAGTTAATGCTAAAAGGTCCCATATCATGCTATTTGTAACTGTATAAAACATGTAGGTATGTGTGTAGGAGCCATTTATGTCATATTAGTTTGTTTACTTTAGATGATCTTGCAATATTATCTTTAGTGTTTGAGTACTAAATGACCATGTTAGGTTTTCAATTATTGTCATCTGTTACATAGAATATTTTTACTCACTTTTCATGTATACACAGAGACTTTACTAAATGTTTGGTCATGGAAATTTGGTGTAAAGTCATGGAAAAGCAGGGCCGGTTCCAGAACAAGATGACTAGGGGTGCATCCTAGATAGGAAGGGGTGCAGATGCCCGGCCAAAGGCCGGGCCCACGCCGCCCGAAAAATTTGACGTGTTATTTTACTAAAAATAATGCATTTGACCATCATTTCAAGTAGAATGATACCACCCAAGCAAGAATATTTCAAGTGTTTCAAGTGCTTTACTGAAATATTTGGACCATATAATGATAATACAATTAATTACCTTACAATTACAATTTAATTACCTTAAAAGGTTACATATAGGTGCCAAAAAGCCATAAAATCACATCAAAGAACAAAGAAAAACAACAACTATAATTCAAGTTTAAACAGTAAGTGTGCAGCTGTAGCATTTATTAAAAAAAAGAATTTTTTTTTTTTTTTTTTTTTTACTTTTCAACTGAGCATGCAGACAATTAAAATAAGGGTGCAATGCATGCACCCCCGTAGAACCGGGCCTGTGGAAAAGTCATGGAAATCCATTAGTCAAAATGTGTATGAACCCTGCTTATTGTAAATTGTTACCATAACATCTTATACAGAATAGATGGTAATTGGCACAAAACCAAGACCAATGGCTTTTTATGTGATAGAGGTTCACTAATTGGACTCTTTCAGTTTGCCAAACCAAACGAGAGGGATCAATCTCACTTGAACTTACTTCCCAGGCATGGAGGGGTCGTTGAGATCGTACCACTCTTGCCAAAAGCCCTCGTACATGCACCACAGGGCCCAGTCGAAGGCGTGTGCTGCTGGCTGGTACTGAATCACCTTGAGGTCGTCGAAGTTCACTTTGTCAAACACGGGCGACACCACCGTCGTCCGGTTGGCTTTGATCTGGGTCAGCAGGGGCTCGGCCCTGGAAGGTCAGAGGGATGGGACACTGAGTATTACATTTGTGACAGGGACTGGTGTTTTGTGACAGGGACTGGTGTTTTGCCTAACAAGGAGGCCATTTTTCTTTTTCTTTTTTTACAGATGATGAAGGTGCAAATTGTAAGCTTTCAAATAATGTGTCATACATTGAAACGTGAAAATAGATGAAGAAAATATGCTTATTTGAATGTTCGTACTCCTAAAAGCGACATTCAAAGAATATATCGCCCTGAAAGTTGGTGGTGAACAAGCGTGGTTTGCCCTGAACAAGCTTAGTTTGCTAACAAATTAGAACTATTTATTTAGTGATCCTAAAACGATTGTTTGTTATACTGAGTGCGTTCTTCAAAATTAACACAGAAGTCAATGCAGAAGTCAACAATGACACATAGATAATCAGCAAGAATACAAAAAACTTTTTTTTGTTTTTTTTTGCCACCCTCACCACATGTCATGGACTTCGATGTGTGCGTCCAGGATGGCCACCACGTCGGCGGTAGCGGCCCTCCAGCCAGACACCCTGGCGCTGGCCAGCCCTTGCCGCTCGGTGTGCCTCACTCTGGTGATGCGAAGCCCCGGGTTCTGCTCCTCAAGAGACTTGACATACAAGTCAAGGTCCCCCCTCAGGTCCTCTGGTGTGACAGGAAACATGTTTTTGTTGGCCTAACATGGCATGACAAATAGTCAACAGCTTCTCATTCCAACAGCGTAATATAGCACCGCTCTGTCACGCACCTCGTGTGTTGGATGTTATGCGCACAGTAAACTTGTGCGCAATTATGACACGCCCACTGTGCACCTGGTTGAGGTGAAGCACAGGGGGGAGGGGGTTGGGTTTAGGCACTGGTAGCCACTTGGTTGGGGTTAGGGTTTGGATACGGTGGGGGGCTTAGGGTTAGGGTGTCCAGGAGAAGGGTTTGGGTCTCCAAGGCCCTTGGATCCCCCTTGGAGGCTGGAGCTGGAGCTATGGCGACTGAGGGGACTGCGGGGCATTAGGACCAAGGGTCTCCACGGGGTCTCCAGGGGTCTTCCAACCTATCTGCAGCAACAACCCCACAGCGTAACTTGACCTTTGCCTCACCGCGACCAGGTGCATGCGTGCACGTTCCATAATACGCACGAGGGTACCGTGTGCGTTATATAATACGTAAGGGTACCGTGTGCGTTACAGCCCAGATCCCACACACAAGCTGCACGACAAGGTGGTGCTAATTTACATGGTCGGAGTGAGAATGGGTTGAGTGTGTAGTTACATTGTAGTAGGTCTACGTACACTTTTTCCTGGTCTTTTTTGATCTACAGTAGCATCTGAACTTGGGAATCATTTTATTTTTCATCAGCAAGCAAGTCGTGCCTCTCAAACATCTAGTAGCAGAGTATTTACCTGTGTTAAATACACTACAAAACAGCTGTAAAAAGCCACACGTTTGTGTGCACAGAGAGACAAACCAACCATTGGAGCTATTGTCGTCCACCATCACGACCTCCCTGAGCAGGTGTTTGGGGGTGCGGTCGATGATGCTGCGGAGAGCTCTCTTGATGATGGACAGGGCCTCGTCCAGGTAGATCAACACCACGCCGATACTCGGCAGATCCTTTGGATAAGTCTTTTTCAAACACCTATTCAGAAAAGTCACATAGCATTTGTCTCGTTTGTCAGAGCCTCTAGATGTTCTGTTGAAATCTAAAGAATAGAGGATATTTGAAAACCTTCCAAAACAAAAAGGCTTATGTGTTGCATCATTGTTTTCCAAATTCCTCTCGGTCTAAAGTTGGACGTCATATCAGCAAACAATTGAAAGGGTGGGGGGAGAAATGTCCCTTTACAACAGGAGGAATCCTCTCTTTAGTGTCTATCTATCATCAACGAGCAGGGGCAGCTCAGCTAGCTGCAGGACAGGCGAGGCCGCGCACCGCGCGAGATACCTAGTAATGAAAACCCACAGAACGTTCAGGTTAGGTTGTTATGCTGTACCTTGGATCCCGGGTATCTGGAAGCATTCGATCTAGAGGAAGGCGATCGCTGAGGAAAACGTTGTAGCCGTACTTCTGGAACAGAGCATAGGCCTCTTTCCGCTCGTCCACAGACAGATTCTCCCCCCACTCCCTGAACAGGGGCGAGTTGGCAAACAGTTTCTGGGGGTTCTGCTGCTTCGGGGTCTCCTTTTGGCTCTGGCTCTCCTCCTGCTGTCCCTGCTGCTCCTCGGGCTGCTTTTTGACCGCAGAGTCTTCCGTCTCTACCACTCGCCGGCCTCTGTCCTCTTCAAGCATTTTATGCATGGCTTCCTGCCTTCGTTCGAAAGCTTTGAATAAATTGTCTTGACAGATGAGACACGAGAGATTAACAAGAAAGAGAGAGAGAGAAAGAGAGAGAGAGAAAGAGCAAAATGAGCTAGGAGAATAACACATTTGTATGAAAAATAAAGATAGAAAAGACAATAAAAATGATATATGAAATACTTATACATGTAGGCATAATTGGGCAATTTTGCAAGTTTTTACAAACTGAGATAGCGCTCTCTCTCAGATTAAAAAAAAAAAGTATTTTATTCTGTTATGTGTCTGTCTAAAAGTAAAACGAGAGAAAAATGGCATTAAACATTCCACAACATTCCATTTTATACATCAGTATTCCACCAAAACCATACAAATAAATCCCTTTTTTTTATGAAAATAATGATTCACTATGGAGGCTGCTGCACTGATGAAGGGTTAAGAGCCCGAAACGTTTGCAGGCAATAAAAAGTTAACTTGGAGTGCTATCCTCTTCTCTTTTAATCTTGACATTCATTGTGGATTTAGCACCCAGTTATTTATTTGTTGAGTTGAGTTGAGCGCGTTTTTTGATTTATTTTTGATTCACTATGGAGATGAAAGTAAGCAAATAACTCAAAACACCTGCACAACCTTTTTTTTACCTATTTTGGCTCATTGCCAACAATGTGTAGCAGTGACATGTGAAGGGTTCTCCTAGACCACCACATGCACGCACACACACACACACACACACACACACACACACACGTTGTCAATATATTTAGATGTGATAATAAAAGCTTCGAGAGCCTGGTTTAGGTACCTTGAAAGTGCTTGGATTTTACTCTTAAAAGCTGTACAAACCCTGCTTACAACAGTAGGCTATTGCAGGTGTAAGACTTGTTACAGTAGATATCCTCAGTCTAAATCCATACTTTTCAATAGCCTAATTGTCCTTTTATTCAGAAGATTTAATCTGAAATCTAAAATGTTTTGCACTAATGATGTAAACTCTTGCAGGTCTGTCTATTCAAAAGAATAGCTATGTAAAATTGCTGTTTGACTTGCACTGTTGAAAGAAATTTCTTGAATGACTAGGCTACATGCAGCCAATGTGAAGATAAATTAGGCTATATCAAAATGTCATTTGCACTAGGCCTACTGTTTTGGCCTAATGTAGTGTTTTTCTTAAAATGTTGAACTTTATCCATAGCGCAAAAAAACGCAAAAACTGATCAAACCAGGTTTGTGTGTTTTCTTGTATTAATCGGTAGCCAAGCCTAAATGGTTGAAGCCAAAGCCATTACAGTTAGCAACCCCCCCCCCCCCACACACACACACACACACACACAAACGCACACACACACACACACACACACACACACACACACACACACACACACACACACACACACACACACACACACACACACACACACAGGTTTGTTTCTAATTTTTGCCAATTGTGAATTTCCATACAGAATTATTAGTATTAGTTATTTCATTTTTTCCACACGTTTGTTAGTGATGCGTGGATTTATAAACAAACATAAATGAAATAAATAAATGAATCACCCTAATGTTACATGTGAGTATTTTTTTTCTTCTTCTAAAGAGAAGGATATCAATTATTGGCACAACTCACAGAGATTGCCGACGCTGGACTCCAAATCAGAGAAAGTCTTGATCATCTGAGGTGAGTCCTTCACCACGGCCTGAGGCTCATCTCCGCTCTTTAGAAACACAGCCATGTAGACGATGAGTCCAATGCCCATGCCCCCCAGCAGCAGGGCCGGCCGCTTCAGCCACACTGCTCTCATCCTCAGGACATCACTGGAAATGACATAGAAGACAAGTTTACCCGTGCACACGGCAACATAGGATAACTGGCCTGACTGGTCATACCAGGAGGAGGATTCCCTCATCCTTTCTCTGATTACAGAAATTCAAAACAACCTATCACACACACGCACACAGTCACACGCACACATGCACGCACGCACGCACGCACACACACACACACACACACACACACACACACACACACACACACACACACACACACACAAACTTGTCTCTCTTTTTTCCTTCCAAATACAACGGTAACACTTTACTTGGATAGTCTGCCTACAGATAGTCTACAGATAGTCTAGGGAATCTGTGAGAAAAAATGACCCAACCTTAAACAAATTGCAACAGAAATTATTTGTGCTGTATTCAGCTCTTGAAACCTTCCAATTTAACATAGCCTACTGAAAATCCCAGAAAATCCCAGTAGTGGAACATTCTCAAAATTGGCATTGTCTCCACAAAGGAGGTGATGTTTTCGGTGCTGTTTGTCTGACCGTTTGTCTGTTAGCAGGAGGATTACGGCAAAACTACTGGGCCGATTTTCATGAAACTTGGTGGAAGGGTGTAGCATGGCGCGTGGGCCAAGGAAGAACCCATTACATTTTGGGGTGGATCTGATCCGGGTCGGCTCAATGGAGGGGGCGGGGCTAGGGAAAAGAGTCCGTTGCTATGGATAGGAAGGTCTAGAGAGTCTGGATTCGAGATCGACATCAATATCCGAAATCAGAGACCCCCTGGCCTTTCATCCATGTCCTATGGGAGGATTGAGAATGCCACAGGTGTGTGATTCTCATGAACATGGTACAACTCATAGCAAAACTCAAAGATATCAAGTAGGATCTAATTTCACCATTCAAATTGAAATTATAATCCACTAGGCATCTTGCGAGTTCGCCTGCCTTGCAGCTCGCTGAGCTAGCCCTGCAGCTCGCATAAGCAGCTGCTTCGCATTGGAGGCAATTTGATTTTGGCAAGGCACAGCGCAAGTTGTAGCTCAAACAGGTTATGGATAAGTTGACCGCCATTTATCGTCTGTTACCAATGACAGTCTTTGTGTGTTACCATTCAAAGTAGGCTAGCTTAATAAGCATTTACTAGTTAGCTAATAGCTTACTAATAGGTATAGCTTAATAATAGCTTATTAAGATACTTTCTAAGGTACTATCTGTTGTTATTCATTTTCTTTGTGCAAATAAACAATAAACAAACATAAATAAACAATTATAGCTGCTGCGCAGCAATGGGTCGTGGCCGGGCAAGTCTCAAGGCTTTGAGCTAGAGTCCCCAAGTCAAGGCTGAAGTCTTTTAGCTATACTCCAAGTCAAGTCTCACGTCTTTGGTCACAAGTCCAAGTCAAGTCTCAAGTCTCTTATGGATGAGCGTTCTCGTCGTCCAGCAGAACTCCCACAATGGCCACACCACAGCACAGTGCAACAATCAAGTAAGCCGGCGGTGCGGTAGGGGGAAGGGGTGGGATTGGTGGACCTGAAGCGTTACTGATTTCCAACTTTGTCGTCGGTAGAGAGCTGGTTTGAGCCCAGCAGATGTGTCCAGATTTTAACCCCGTTTTAGCCGTTTTTAACAACCTGGCTATAGGCAAGTAAAACAACTTGGTTGGGTTTAGGCAAACATGACCCTTTAGTTGCCTAAACCCAACCAAGTTGTTTTGGTTGCAGTTTGACAGTCAGCTCTTTTTGAGAGAGGGAACATTTGCAGGCGTTGTGTTCAAGACAGGCAGCTTGTGGTTTAGACAAGGTTTCCTGTTTGAAAACCTGTTACAGCTGCCTGCTATCATGGAAATTGTTTCACCAGAGATGATTACGGAGAAGGCAAAGAAATGCTTCATCATCACTTCATCAATCAATCAATCAATCAATCAATAAATCAATAAATCAATCAATCAATTAATCAATTAATCAATCAATCAATCAATCTTCACCCACAGGACCCTTGAAAAGTCGTAGCCCAGGGCCCATGGCTACTTTAATCCGGCCTTGGCTGTGGTGTGGCTTTCAGCCATTGTGGGAGTTCTACTGGACTATCAGCCCTGGTTTAATGCATGGGCTTACAGGGGCTAAGCCCCGAGGCTCAGAGGCAAGAGGGTGGAGGGTTGGGGAAAGTCATAAGGGGGGTTGTGGAAGAAATTTTGAGATGCCTTTTGTATAGATCAGGAATTCAGTCACTTGTTTGAAATGAATATAGGAGCATTTATTGAACAATTCATCTGTACAGACGAGTTGCAACATCCACTGTGAAAATGATAGCAAAGCCCAGAGCGAAATTGCTCACTCGTTTATGAAGTGAACAGTCTTGCATCCTTCTTCTGACTTCCTCTCAAGCTGGTCATGTGACCCGTTTATCTCAGGCAGCATGGTTTAAAGGATGCCGTTTTTGACAGTCAGCTCTCTTTGAGATCAAAGTTTCCTGTGTTAGCAGATTGTGCTTGCAAAAGGGAATGTTTGCAGCCGCTGTGTTCAAGACGGGCAGTTTGTGGTTTAGACAAGGTTTCCTGTTTGAAAACCTGTTACAGCTGCCTGCTCTCATGCAAATTGTTTCACCAGAGAGGATTAAGGAGAAGGCAGAGAAATACTTCATCATCTCTTCATCAATCAATCAATCTTCACCCACAGGGCCCTTGAAAAGGTCGTAGTCCCGGGACCCATGGCTACTTTAATCCAGCCTTGAGGACGACCCGCTTCGTCCAAAACTAAAAAGTATAGTGATGCCCTGGGACTTGGCTAATTGTTAGGATGTGTCCCTTCACCGTTTAAGCCGGTGTGTGAAATTAAGACTATTAAGGCTATTAAGTGTTGATAGCCTAAGGCAGGTGTTGTTGGTCTCATACCATTTTGTTTTTATTAAAACCATCAGTTCATCTTTTTTGGCAGTGATGACAAGTGTCACAATTCTCTTTGCCTAATGTGCCTTATAAGTTATGTGTGGAGAAATAAAAATGTTGTACAACTTTGTACTTCTGTTTCATCTGTACAGTTAACGTTTTCATGAACAGTATGGATATAAATAGCCTGTAGACTGTTAACTAGTTTTCACTTTACTTGGGTAGTCCAGATGAAAATCTACAGATGGTTAGTGGTTATGAAAGAATCAAGTTCCATATCTACTTATTCACCTGATGTGGAAGAGACCGTCTGGCTTGAGAGACTAACAGGAAGTGTAAATACAGTACAATCGGAAGTTCCGATTGTATTATGAGTCACTTCCTGTGACTCATAATGTGAGTCAAACTAGGTTTGACCAGGTGAGTCAGACTAGTTTGAGCAGGTAAAACAGCCGGCGTTTTGAACAGGAAGTCGTGATACAATGGGTCAACTGGGCAGGGCTGCATAAGGTGAATATGTAGCTGAATTTCTAGACTGTCAGCTAGTTTTCACTTTACTTGGGTAGTCCAGATGAAAATCTACAGTTGTTTAGTGGTTATGCAAGTGATGGTCAACTTCACGTTTACATGATGTAGTTGAAATTCTGTGGTAAAAGCAACAGGTTTATGAGTGCACTACATGGACAAGGCAGTACTCCACTCGTGGTTTGTTGAGTGAGTGGTTCAAGTTCAACTAATTTATTCAGAGAATATGTTCATGGACTGTTATTATTCTAGAGATAATCTGTTAAACATCTACAGACTTTTACCGCTAGCTTGGACCCAAAGGAAGACACAGACAGGAGGTGAGTGGAGATGAAAAGGTGTATTTGCAAAGCGATGGTGGTCAAGGGGATGTGAATGATACGATGGATGGAAGCTGGAAGCCACGGGGTGTTTGTGATCCAGGCTGAGCAGGCAGACGGGCTGACAGACAAGTGGTGCAGCAGAGAGGAGAAGAATCTTCAACACAGAAGAAACAGGATTAATGTAGCCTACAGGCGCAAGAAAAACTGGGAAAACTCAGGTAAACTGTATGGAGCAGCCAAGAGAGTGAAAACTCAGGTAAACTGTCTGGAGCAGCCAAGAGAGTGAAAACTCAGGTAAACGGTATGGAGCAGCCAAGAGAGTGAAAACTCAGGTAAACGGTATGGAGCAGCCAAGAGAGTGAAAACTCAGGTAAACTGTCTGGAGCAGCCAAGAGAGTGAAAACTCAGGTCAACTGTCTGGAGCAGCCAAGAGAGTGACTACCATTGGTGGTACCAGTGAAGCGGAACAGCTGATGAGGTTCAGCGGTGCCATTGAAGACCGACACGGCTGAACCGTGACACAGACACAGCGAAACAGTTGAATCCCCCCACTAATAAGCTGTTGAAACTTTGTGGAAGATTGGTATATATAATCTTGAACATTAGTTAATCATTAGAATGTTCAACAAATATTAATTAAATGGTTCACTAATTCTTGAATATTCATATATAGGTTGTTGAACATTTGTAAAGCATAGGTTGAGTGCATAGCTCATGTTCAACTAATTCATTCTGAGAATAGCTGTTCATGAATTGTCACATATACTCTATAGATCATCTGTTCATCTACAGATGAAGCTAAATTGATGAATTGTTGAATGTCAACTAATAGGCTGTTGAAACATTACTAATACTCTGTAGACTATCTGTAGGCGGACTATCCAAGTAAAGTCTATAAGTGACCTATAGGAATGAAGGTCTGGTTCAAGGAGCATGAATATGTCCAATAAGGAAATGTTTCCTGCCCACCAGGCATTGAAGAGATTTTTCAAATAGCTTGACTTCATTCTTCCATCTGTTGATGTTGTGCTTATCCTTTATCTACTAAAGCAGTGGTTCTCAACTGGTCTAGCCTCAGGACCCACATGAAGTCATTAAGTTGCGACCCAAATTTTGGATTTTTTTTTATACCACTCAAATTTATTGAACAAAAAATAGTGCAGTAATACACAATGCCTTCATGCACTGTTAAAATCATGAAATAAAAAAAAAAATGCAACAAAATTGCAACTAGCGCTAAAAACCCAATGAAATAAAAAGGCAGACCTATTTTGAATTACAGGCCTATATGTTTTTTAAACAAGTTAATATGGTGATGCTCATCAAGTTTCAACAATCTGAATTATTTCACTAAAACAAGTCCCCATCTTGGCTCTCTCGTGAGGGAGAAATCCACAAACGCTACGGATTAGCCTCCTGAAAATCTGCGCAAGATCGGCGCGGCCTGGGGTCCTCCAGGCTAGAGCGAGGTGCTCGACGCAGGTAAATGACGTGCAGCGCACAGGCCCTCTTGAGGCGTCCTTGAGGCATCCCTTCAGCCTCTGGATTGCCTTTGACATGAGGGGGGTCTGGTGAGACGAAGGAGGAGCACGGCCGGGAGAAACCCACAGAGCCTAGATCCTCCATGCACCGAAGGGCCAATACTGCGGCGTAGCACTAGCTCTATTGCAGCGGATTGGGTTCTCTTTTACCCCTCCCGCGGGCAACGTTGCAGATAGAGTAGTAAGGCTGATCCGTAGCGGCTTCTGGGACGTGAGTCGGGGTCTTAATTGGCCTCGGCTGGGTCTACTGGGCGAGGGTGTATGATGTTGACAGACCCGAAACACCTTACGACCCCAGATAACATCACTGATGACACGTCCTAGCGCATGCGGCAGTAGTGTATTTGAGAATGTAGAATCCTGGCTTGCCTCTGGCCAGTGACACTTAGGAAAGACTAGGTGACAACCAAGTATAGTTTGGTGACGAGCTGGAGAGACAGTTGACGGCCGGAGAGACGGCAACCCGGTACGGGATGGGATTAGCACCCCATCTTGGCTCTCTCGTGAGGGAGAAATCCACAAACGCTACGGATTAGCCTCCTGAAAATCTGCGCAAGATCGGCGCGGCCTGGGGTCCTCCAGGCTAGAGCGAGGTGCTCGACGCAGGTAAATGACGTGCAGCGCACAGGCCCTCTTGAGGCGTCCTTGAGGCATCCCTTCAGCCTCTGGATTGCCTTTGACATGAGGGGGGTCTGGTGAGACGAAGGAGGAGCACGGCCGGGAGAAACCCACAGAGCCTAGATCCTCCATGCACCGAAGGGCCAATACTGCGGCGTAGCACTAGCTCTATTGCAGCGGATTGGGTTCTCTTTTACCCCTCCCGCGGGCAACGTTGCAGATAGAGTAGTAAGGCTGATACGTAGCGGCTTCTGGGACGTGAGTCGGGGTCTTAATTGGCCTCGGCTGGGTCTACTGGGCGAGGGTGTATGATGTTGACAGACCCGAAACACCTTACGACCCCAGATAACATCACTGATGACACGTCCTAGCGCATGCGGCAGTAGTGTATTTGAGAATGAATGAAACAACAACATTTGGGGATATTTGGATTTGGGATTTTTTTACCCACGGGCGTCCGCGACCCCCTCAAAACGGCCCCGCGACCCACGTTCGGGTCCCGACCCACCAGTTGAGAAACCCTGGACTAAAGTGTTCACCCAACAAGATCAAGTTGGCCCGGTGCTGCAGGATACTGTGAAGGCACAGAGACACAGCATCCTCTACAGACAAACTGAATCCTGTCCATCAGTGGAGAAATGGTTACAGAGCAGTTGCTCAAACACCTTCAGAACAACAGAAGTTAGAGCAACAGCTGTCACTCAGGCTGACAGCATTAGACCCCTTGGTATTAGATAGAATAGACCAGTGCTTCCCAAACTGGGGTATGCGTACGTATATGCGTAGGGTACTTGAGAGAAAGGGGAAAATGGAAAAATGGCAGAATAAATCATGAAAATAAATTAAACATTAAAATAAATCTGCTCAGGAGGCACTAATTGCAACTCTTTCACTCAATTTCTTATTTGTAATGTTATCTCTATATATAAAAGGGGCAATGTGGGCAACCTCTGTTTGTTGTCATCTCTGATGATGTCATCAGTGATGTCATTCATCAATCATCAGTGATGTCATAAGAGCAGGTGAGCCCGCACAGCAGTCGAGCTGCAGGGCGGGCGAGGCCGCGCAGCAGCCGAGCAGTGTATGCGAGCTGCAGGGCCAGCTCGACGAGCTGCAGGGCAGCCTAGGCATCTAGTAGCCTAGTTCTTCAAAAGGTGGGTTACCATTCATTCCATTGCATCATGCTATAGATTTCAATTGCAATTTTCTAACAAAATGTTGTAGTTGTGTAAAGGGGCTACTTGGATTGAGAAATCAGGGAAAAGGGATACTGAAGCTAAAGAAGTTTGAGACCCACTGGAATAGACAATTAGATTTTTTCTTTCTTTTTCTGATTTTTCCCCATTTTCTCCCCAATTGTACTTGGCCAATTTCCCGCTGCTGCCGCGGTCGCTGCTCCACCCTCTGCCGATCTGGGGAGAGCCGTAGACTAGCACTATGCTTCCTCCGACACATGCGCAGTTGCCAGCCGCTTCTTCTCACCTGACAGCGGGGAGCTTCACTGGCAGGACGTAGCACATGGAAGGATCACGCTATTCTAAAAGGAGCCTGAACATTTCAGTGTGCGGACTCTACTTATTTTTCTAGTTTTTTGCTTTATTTGTTGTCCAGCACGTGCATGCTCTACCTTTTCTTCAGGATCACGCTATTCCCACCAGTTCCCTTCCGCGGCGCCCCGAACAGGACAATTGGACAGTTGACAGTTTTTAGGTCCACACCCAAGTAATGTAAAGACACCCGCCCACAGCAATCAGTGACCACACATCACTCCGCTGAACACCTGTCAAATGCCAACAATCTCAGCAAACATATCTGTGCTACAAGGATCTCTTCTCAAATTGCCCTTTGTGCCCTGACGTAATTTTAATCCTGTTCAGACTGTCCTCTGTTTCATCGACTCAAGTGCCTCGATGCAGGAGAACCGGTCGCAAAGCCATCCGTCTTGAAAACAAAAGAACATGACTTTTGTCATAGTGTGTCACTACTCATCACTATACAATATAGAACCTACTGCTTCCACTCAGTGTAGGAATTTAGCCAGGGGCAAGGGCAGAAATGCCCCCGAGAATTCTCAGAATGCCCCTAAAAGCCATCATCCAGGGGCAAAAATTGCCCCCAAGATTTCTATAATTTTCTTTTCATTCAATTCATTTTTACTTTCCATCTCTAACACACACTGAACATCTGCAAGCTGGTTGCCAGAAGATGATGAAGAAAACACACTCACACAGTGTGCTGTTGTCCACACTACGCTTTAGCAACTTTATGCACTAATTACTTTTTAGTAAGTGCCCCCAAAATTGTGTAAATGCCCCCATTTTTTTGGACTGCGGGGGCAAAATTTGCCCCCAAAATATTTTTTATATTTCCTACACTGCTTCCACTACTCATCACTATACAATATAAAACCTACTGCTCTTCAATTCACATCAAATTGTGTGTTTTTAACACACCGACTACTTGATTGCTATATTCTACATTTCCGTGCATTGTAGAAACATACAATGTCAATCTATTTTTGACCTTCGAATCAGGTGGCCACTGATTTTCAGCTCCGAAAGGTACACTTTTCAAAGTCGTCGAAGAGCCTTTCAAATTAGGCTCTAATGAAAGCTCTGCTCGTTATAAGCAGTAAAACAACATGAAAGTACAAAGAGGTAGAGCCCTGCACGGACCTCAAATTTAGGGCCCGAGATAATCGAGCCCTAATTGTTTATTTAAAAACCAGGCTCTACCCGACCATCGGGTCTCGGGTCCCGTCGGGTTCGGGTCGGGCAGCAGACCTCTAGTGTGTGTCTGTGTCTGCCTTCCAGCCTGTAAGAGCAGCAGAGCTTCAGGAGGCCAGAGGGTGTGTGAGGGAGTGTGTGTGTGTGTGTGTGTGTGTGTGTGAGGGAGGGAGTGCGTCTCTGTCTCTGCCCAGCCTGACAATGACACATTAAAAAAATCAACCATTGATTCTTTGTTCTTTGGCTTGACTGTGAGAAGAAAAATGACCCATAATCCTATTCCACCTCATCTTCCAACAAAATAGGGAAACCATGAGACAGCATAGTTCCCTTACATACCAACACAGATACTTGTAGAAGGTGAATAAAAAATAGAGACAAAAAAGGGATAAAATAAATAAATGAAATCAAAATGTAGCTAGTTAAAGTCACTGTATGCTTAACCTTAATTAATGTACCCTTATCGTAATGTGTTACCACAGAAGTGACCAACATTACGTTGAGTATAATTTATTTGTTACAGTTATATAAATTAAAATAGTAGTAAGAATAATTAAATCTAGAGACCAACCTTGTCGGTAGTATTTGCTTCTGACATTCCTTTGTGTCCTTTGCAATTCCAAAATGACTGTGCACAGGTGTCCAGACAGAATAGATCTTGGTGGATGTGTGCTGCTGATGTTTGTGTTTGTGTGTGAGAGAGCGGAGCAGGATTGTTATTGGTTTGGTTAACATGCAAATAGTCCACACTGTGGAAAACGTTCTCCACTACCCGAACAACAAACCTCATATAACTAAAGAGGTCAAAACTTGTATCAACAAAAATAAATGAGCTTTTAAGAAAGGGGACCAGGGGGGGCTGGCCGCAGCACGAAAAGAGCTAAACCAGCTCCTGAAGGTGGCCAGAGGGAAACACCGATCTTCACTGGAGGAGAGTGTCAGCACAATGGACAATAAAAGGTTATGGGACTGTATGAAAGAAATGACAAATATGAACTTAAACAGAAAGCCGATTGTCACTGTAAATTATCTTGAGTGTGCAAACGAACTAAATGACTATTTCCTGAGATTTGACACCGACGCTTCTCAGAAGGAAACAGAGGCGTGTGATATTGATTTCATTCCCATTTGTAACTCCTCTGACCGTCTTGTTATCGCACCTGGACAGGTTCAGTCTATATTTAGTAAAGTATGTAGCCTACTAAGAAATCTGCGGGGCCTGATGGCTTGCCCGCCACTCTACTAAAGAAATGCTCCTCAGAACTTACGACAGCCCTGTATTTCAACAGTCACTGAACAGCCACACAGTCCCTGCTCTGTGGAAAAAGTCCATAATTACTCCAGTCCCGAAAGTATCTTGTCCATCTACAAATAAAGATTTCAGACCGATTGCTGTAACGAGCGGGGTCACGAAATGCTTTGAGAGAGTTATAATAAACATGCTAAAGACTGAGGTGGCAGCTTCTCAGGACCCTCTTCAATTTGCTTACAGGGAGGGGCGAAGCACTGAGGATGCTGTAGTAGTCTGTGTAACTCACTAAGTAAGCATCTAGAGGACCCAAAAGCCTATGCACGTGTTTTATTTGCCGATTTTAGTTCTGCTTTCGATACCATCAAACCTCACCTGCTTGTCAACAAGTTAAAAGACATGAGTGTAAATCCTTTTAATACCAACTGGTTTTATTCTCTCTTAACAAACAGAGCACAACAGGTAAAAGTAAATGGCTCCCTCTCTGCAGTTAAATACTGTTGCACCGGGGTACTACAAGGAGGCGTGAGCTCCCCAGTTCCTTTTACAGTCTACACAAATGGCTGTACAAGTAGTCACCCGAATAACCATGTAATAAAATTTTCGGATGACACCATTATTTTAAGTTTGCTAAAGGGAGAAGACTGCCCTTCGCAATATCATAGTGAGATCGCCACTTTCCAGGCCTGGTGCGAGAGTAACCACCTTATCCTAAATACTAAAAAGAGGAAAGAAATGATCTTTGACCCAAAGGAGCTGAGAGACCATGACCCAGTGGTCATTGATGACAGCGTTATCGAGCGGGTAAATTCTTATAAGTATCTGGGCATCCATGTTGAAAACTCTCTTAAATGGAACGTCCATATTGACTACCTGTGTGGTAAACTGGGCCAGAGGCTCCACTTTCTTAGAAGGCTCAGACTGTATGGTGTCAGCACCAAGATCATGGAGACCTTTTATAATGCCGTGCTAGAAAGCCTCACCAGATATGGCATGGCAGCATGGTACGGTACACTTTCCGTACAGCTCAAAACGAGACTTGAAAAAACTGTAAATACAGCAATGAAAGTGATTGGCAAGAGAGACTTTGCACCTCTCCAAACAATCTTTGAGAAAAAGGTCATCAGTCTAGCACTCAAAATCCTGAACGACCCATCTCACCTTTTATTGTGATATGATCTGCTGCCCTCGGGCAGACGATACAGAGCGTATAGATGTAAGAGTAATCGCTTCAAGCTCTCTTTCCTACCCACTTCTGTGTTACTGCTGAACAAACAGCCGGTACTGCCCCTTCCCCTAGGTGGTTGTTCCCCACAAGAAGAGCGGGTAAGGACTCAGTCGTAGGAGGCTGCTCACTGCTGCTGTAACCTCCTTTAAAAAATCACGTCAGGTTGGTTTCTTTTCACTTTTTTATGGTTATTTTATTCTCTTAATTCTTTTTATTCTTACTCTGTTTTTATATTGTGTTACTGGTTTTATTTAGTTGAGTACCCCACTGCTCTTGAGGAGGGGCCTGTAGCCTACCTCCTAAAATTGTATTTATTTTATCTTCCTATTCTTTTACATTATCATATGGGAAGAAATTGCAATGAGGGTTGTGCAATAAACCCATGACTTGTGCAATATGCTTACAAGCGATTAGGATGAAGTGTTGAACCAATTACATTTTCTGTCTTTATTTTTATACTACACCGCTTGCACAACTTCCCAGGGGAAGTTTAGTGTGCATGTTAGTCAGGGACTACACTGTATGTTCTCTATGTTTTTTCTGTCTGTCTGTATGTATCGTGTCAAAACCTCTATGTACTTGTGATATGTGGCTGTGTATGGCACTATCTATGCCCAAGACAATTTTCCCCTTGGGGACAATAAAGTTAATCTCATCTCATCTCACTTCTCACACCAATAGTATTTTTGGAGCCCCATGATATCACATCACTTGCAAGTCGGACCTCGGCCAGTAGCCTACTGTTAGCCTGTTAGCCTGATATCAGACTGAATTGTCAACTCGTTACACAGCTGCACCCAACTCAGTGGAGTGGAGTGGGTGGATTGGATCTGGACCCAGGCAAGCTGGGAGTAGGCTACTCTGATCGAGCCAAAACAAGTTGATTGATAGTTTGTGCTCATAAGGAATAGGCAAAGGGAATAGGGAAATATAAAAAATAAATTAAGAAATAAATGCAAATATAGATGGAAATATATTTCCACATTCATTCATTCTTGTGGCACTTTGAATATTCCATATGGCCGGGTGTGGACAGGATACTGGAGACATTCCCACCTGGACTAATTTCTCCAACAGAACCCAGTGTGCTCAGTTGGACAAAGCCTGTATCTAGAGGCAGGCCTATGGCGTTCAGGAGAGGTTTCCCTGTCCTGGTGGCCATCTCGGTTGGCATCACGCTTTACACACTGTCATGGCAACTTATAAATACACAAAGAATGAGGTAGGTAACTCGTGACGTTTTTCTGTACTGGTGTCAACATTTTCTTTGAGCACATGTTGAGTGAATCAGTCTCATGTTTTGGACCAATGTGACTGGGTGTCTCAAAATGGTTTGGCTTCAGTATACCCACTTTCCCTGATTTCTGAATCCAAGTACCCCCTTTACCCGACTACAACATGCTTAAATAATGGCAAGAGACAACTATAGCATATGATGCAATGAATGAATGATAACCCACATTTTAAAGATAACATTAGAAAAAAGAAATGGAGTTAAACACTTTGCAATTAGTGCCTCCTATGCAGATTTATTTAAACATTTCATTCATTTTCGCAAATTATTCTTACATTTATCATTTCCCCTTTCTCTCAAGCACCCCCTATAGATCCACCGCTAGGGGTACGTGTACCCCAGTTTTGGAATCACTTAGAGACATGTGCAGTTGCTTAGAATAAACATTATGACTAATGCTGCTCTTTTGCATCTGTTTAGTTTCCAATTCAGATGGACTGTTATCTCAGGGGAAATCCGACACAGAGACGACACAGATGGGGTGGTTGTTCTGCATATGCCCGTAATCTCAAATCAAAAAGACAACCTCTCCTCAGCCGCTGTGCTGAACGCAACACACCACAAACCGGTCAAGAGGGATCCCACTACACCTGGAGCTACAGCCTCCCTCAAGGAGACTCCAATACCCATCCTCTTCAAAAAGCAATTTAAGAAGCTGCCTCGGTGGGACTTTGAGGATGTGTACAACCAGGATGCCCAGCCCAGACAAACGGTAAGCAGACCCTGCCGCATTAAAGGGATAGTTTTTTAAAGTCTAGCCCCACAGTATTTGCTACACCAATGATGATGTTGATTGGCAGAGTTCTTTCTCAGCAGGTAATTTGACGGAAGCTCACTGAAATGTACTTTGTGTGCACTGACTCAGTCTCAGTCAGCTTCTACATACGGGAAGGAGCGTGACCCCATTGACCGTGCATTCGCTTTTGCCCAACTTTCCAGAGCTACTATGAGGAACAGTGTGGACTGTGCTTAGAAAGAAGTCTACCAATCAACATCATCATTGATAAGTAGCAAATAGGGCTTGACTTAAAAAATGTTAACTAAAAAAGGTGAACTATAGGTAAACATGGTTGATGGGTCTATCTTCTGGGAAAGTGCTTGTACCTTGTTTACCAGTTTACCTCTGTAACCCTGTAGGGCTTCTATAGTGGTGCTTCGAAAAAGACAAACTGAGAAAAACGGTTCTGTAGAACTGAATGTAGAATTGTAGAATTGATTGGATCTGATAGAGGGAAAGTATTGGGTCTGATAGAGGGAAAGGCTATTGGAACAAAGCTAACATGCTGAATATGGATGAATGGGATGGGCTTGGCCTAGTAAGTAGGTGATTATGCACAGGTGGTTTCCTCTGCCATCCAATCAGATTAGATTATATCCAATTTCCTTCCTTCAGTCAATCAATCAATCAGTCAGTGATGATTGACCTGTCCTCTCTTTCGCCACTGTATGCCGCTCTCACCCAATCAGTTTAACAAAATGGGCATGACTACTTTTTTATTTAAATTTTTGCATAATAATTGATAGATTGATCATGTACTATTTTCTCTGGCCCTCTCAGACGTGTCCCCAGCCTCTGCAGAAGACACAGGACCCAAGCTTTAAGCAGGCTTTCATTCCCAATGTGCGTGTGTTCATGCACAAAGGCCATCTCAACATGAGCGAGTGGAACAGACTTGCCCATTTCAACAACCCCTTTGGTTTTATGGAGTACAAGCACGACGGTAGGTTATCAGTGATGTCACTCGAGACTCGATGTCATCAGTGATGATCACTCGAGCAATTATGATGTCACTGATGATGTCAGTGTCTATGACATCATCAGTCAATGTGCGGACTCTACTCTTCTCTCACTACTGATCACTCATTGACGTCATCAGTGATGCGAAGTTGAGCAATTGTGCGCTGCGTATGCCAATAGAGCAGGCGAGGCAGCCGAGCTGCGGGCGAGGCCGTGCAGCCGGCAAGCTGCGTATGCGAGCCCACGCAGCGGGCAAGCAGCAGGGGGGGCGAGAGCGAGCCCGCGCAGTGGGCGAGCCTAGGAATCGAGCGTGGCTGAAAATTGCAGTATTGCATAGTTGAAATGTGTGCGCGCGCTGTGTAATTTAAAGAGTAACTAACCCACCTAAAGGTGAAGCTGATGAAAAGTAGGTTATGGCCAAATGCTATTGGCTGGTCTTTGTGCCAGCTTTGTGGTGATGTCTCCACATGTTGTACTCTATAGACGGTGACATCACCTGGCACCAAAGATTAGCCAATAGCAGACCAGTTCAGTGCCCTACCTACTGTTCACCATTAGGTGTCAGGCTTTAGTTGCTTCTTCAGCACAGACTATATGAATTTGTATGTTTGCAGACGTGAAGGCAGCTGTGGACTTGATCCCAAAGCCGAAGGAGCCACTAGTCCTCCCTAGAGGTGATGGTGAGTGTGTGCGCTGCGCTGTGGTGGGCACCGGTGGGATCCTCAACGGCTCTGGCATGGGGAAGGAGATAGACGCACACGATTATGTGTTTCGGTAAGTGGGGAGGGAGGGAACACCACCAAACCATTACATTGTGGTGTTGTTTCTCTCTGTTGGGACCACTCCCTCAAGTTCTGAATTCTGAATATTTGTTAAGGTGATTAAAAAAGAAATCTCATGATTATTTGAAACATGACAGAGTAAACAGTAGGCTATTAGCTAGACAAGGTTTGCTTTTCAGTCAATTTATCATGATACATTTTCTTTTTTCGGTGAGTTTTTTGAGCCAAGGAAAATCCCTGTGCACATCTCAAAGTCCTTTTTGACGCTCTCCCCGGCAGGATGAACAATGCGGTCACCAAGGGTTACGAGGAAGACGTAGGGAACAAAACGTCGGTATACATTCACACAACCCTGTCCATCGTGACATCGCGGTACGCTTTCAAGAAGTACGGATTCACGGAGATCCCACACGATGAGGTACTGACCTTTTTCCAGACCATGTCGCTAGAATGAAATGTTGGCATTGTACATTTCTGGGATGCACGGAAATGTAGATTATGAACATCTCTGAACCAAAAAAGACATTGGATATTAATGGGATACATGTCTAGCGACGTCTCATGTTGAAATACATCGTTGGTGCCATACGTTGGCGCCCAAGGATTGGCAGAGCATCCCCACGTAACAAGTAAGAGGGCGCCAACCATAACCATAAACAAAGTTGTTTTACTTGCCTAAACCCAACCAAGTTGTTTTACTTGCTTTTAAAACACAAGCAAATTGTTTTACTAGTAGCCGAAACCTAGCCAAAGTTGTTTTATTTTTGTCCGCGGGAAGGCAGCGAGGTTTTAAAATTTTGCGTTTTGTTTCAAATTTACGTTGAGATTATTGATATAAAATGCCACGGAAACGTATTTTGCCGACATTCTGTTTCAAGTTTACGTTGACATTGTACATCCCTGGTTTTCAGACTGCCCACGTCTTTATTCTGGTGATTGGGTTGTCTCTTCTCCTCTTCCTTTGGCAGGGTATAAAGCATGTGATGATTCCTGAGGGTCTGAACGATTTCCATTGGCTGCGGGGTCTTCTCACGAGACAAAAAGTCCACAGTGGAGCATACCGCAACTCTAAGTGAACATCTAGCCTACCTCTCTACACAATCTTAGTGATAACTTCACCGCACTGGTCAGGTGATTACGGAGTATTGTGTCTTGACCATTGACAGTTAATCTTGACCTTCTTCCAGGCCATGGACATATTACGCTGGACAGTTTAATGAGAGCCGCTTCTATGTTCTGCACCCAGACTTTCTCAGATATGTGCGCAACAGGTTGGCCTCCTTTCACCTTTAAACTTGTTTCATAGATTTGTGTTGATTCATGTCTATTAGGCTGTTCAGTGTGTGTATTAGACTGTTCAATATGTGTGTGTGTGTGTGTGTTCGCTGCCCACAGGTTCCTGAATTCTACAAAGCTTCGGGGTAAGCACTGGCCTTTGAACAGACCGACCAACGGGGCATTCACTCTCTTCCTGGCTCTGCATACCTGTGACATGGTAAGTTAACATTACTTAGTTATAATCCATAACATTTCAGTTTTGTTCTCTTGGGTGACACCTATGGCGATGAGTGGTAATTGCAGGTGAGATCCAAACAGTGTTAATGTGACATTAGTCAGTTTGTTCGGCCGTAGTAACCAGCCGCAATGCTAGCAGAGACCGGGAAAAAGTAGCTTGTTATCCTAGTTCAGAGTTGTCGGGAACCTACAGAGAGTCTATTGGGTTTGCTCCGCCCACCTTGTGTCACCACAGACACCAAGTTTATAAATGCTGCAATACTGAAAATGCAAAGGCTTCCATCAATGGGCCATAGGCTCAATCACCATTGTGTTACTCATAGATAGTGACTTAACAGATCTTTATTTAGATGAAAATCTTTGAGATGATAACTTTAACATGCCTCCTAATTATCACTGTGTAGTTTGGTTACCATGGTTAACGATACAAAAACCTAAAGCAATATCAATCAATCTTAGTATTCATATGTCAAAGACTCTCACTCACTCTGTCACTCTCTCTCTCCATCTGTCTGTCTCTGTCTCAGGTGGACGCATATGGATTCATGACAGCCGACTACAGTAAATACCCCAACTACTATGCGGAAAAGCATACTAAAACCAAAGTCATCTTCTACATCAACCATGACCTCCTACTGGAAATGAATACGTGGAAAAAACTGCACGACGCTGAAATCATAAGGCTTTATCAAGGGAAAGGCAAATAAACAAACACATAAAAATGAGAAACTGATTTCACTTGTATTGCTTTAAATTGATAATTTGTTGCGTACTATGCAGCTAAACTTATCAACATCATTAAGGGGGCGACGAAAGAAATCTGAGGCTAGTTTGCATTTAACGAGATGAAACAAAAACAAATGGCAATTGATGGATTTTTCACAAAACGTAAAGACAACATGCGACTGTTGCAAGCTGTTAAGCTGCAGGCTTAAAATAGGCCTCTACAGAAACTGAAGACTGGATTTCCTAAATGCTATAAATCTTTAGGTTATGACTGGAACCCTAGTTATGTGAGAGCATGAGTGGTGACTCTCACTATTGGGTACTCCACTCTTGTGCTTAGAAGCTGCTCTGTCTATTTAGGCCAGCCATGATTGAATGGTGGGACTCCTGTTTCCAGAGAAGTGACATCCTAGAATAGTTTAGGGCAAAACACTAGATGAGATCACCCTCACTTCATGCAAGGAGGGTAGTCTGGTGAGATACAGTCACTCATGCTGTTAGTGAACCAGGGTTATGAATTTCCTGGCATATACTTTGACATAATACCAAGCTGTCAACCTGTCAACCTAACAAAAGAGTTACTGTCGTTCATTGGCAAGTATGGTTAGACGTTACTGGGCTGCTCTGTTTACATTCAGCATTGCCATAACTGTAAGAGGTTGGTATGCTGATATAAGTCTATAAATAGATGCAGTTTATTTAGCTCCAGCCAGGTGGAGGGCAGGGTGCTGTCGAAAGGATTGAGGAAATAATGTGCCTTTTTCGCAGCAGCCATTTTAATAAATGCGCAAGCACTGGAACACCTAAATGGAAGTTGCATGTTCTGCTTGCATCTGTATTACTGACTTTTAGACGCACAATGGCTGGTGTGAAAAAGGTCAATATGAGAAAACGTCTGTAAGGTGTCCATAAGCAGAGTTGGACACTGGTTTAATTCAAGGAGCATAATCCATTTAACTGTAGGCTCAGACTTTAAGCTGTATAATACTGTTGGTTTTGACTGTAGCTCCTAGCTAGCTTTGTCCCTGCGGTGTGAGTGGTGCCGGGTCTAGGTGTGCCTTTAGCAATGTGGTCAATGACCTGTCACATACCACAAACTGAGTCATTTATTCCAATTTCAGTCCAATATGCAGCACCTGCTCGAGACGGATGGACCCCTACTGTTCTGCATAGCACCTCCATTTTGGGCAGGGAAACCATAGGATTGCCTTAGATTAATTGAAATTGTAAGGTGTGTTATTGTTTGTGATTTAAATAGGTAAATGTTTGGGAGACGACGCTTGATGTGCACAGTCTATAGCTCCTGTGATAAGATAAGACACTTTATTGATCAATGTTCAGTGGTGATCAATGCTGTTTTGCAGGCCAGCAATAGCATGGAAATCTCTGAGTCTGTTCTACTGCCGAATATGGGAATGGGACATTATGGCCCTGGAGCCCTCCCCCTCTTAATAATAAAATAATCACATTAATCAAGATTAATAATTTGAAAAAAGAAAAAAGAAAAATTTCTTTTTTTTGGTGGAAAGTAAGATCAAATCTGATCGTGCACGTTTTGTGAATGAAGCCATTCATTTTATGGGAAACAGTGAGTTTGACACTTTAACTTGTAGGTATGTGGCACAGACAAACAATGAATTATTACTATTTTTACAGTAAGCTACCTCGTATTACAAGTTGCAAAAAGCATGTGGATTTTAAGAATAGTTTAATTTTTTTCCCTGTGCAATGACTTGTAACCCATGAACATCAACACATTATCAGGCGAGTAATTGACATGTAAAGTATAAGAACAGTCTAAATCTGGAGCTCCAAGCCTTTCTGAGGTTGCTGCGGAGTTGTTCATACTCACCCAGTTTGTTGAGGCTGTTCGATCGTCTCCAGTTTCCTCCTCACAAAGTCTTGATCTTGGCCCCCCTGCCCGAGCAGACTTGCCTCTTCTCACTCACTTTCATATAGCCGACATGTCAATTATAATAAGAGTAAAAAGGCTCCAATTATTCCAACCGTTTGCAGATAGGTCCTCTTGGCTTTTTCCTCAAAAACAAATCAATCATTGGTCCTATGCACCAATTCATCACACAGACTTTACAACTCAGTGAAGTTGTTATCTTAGAGATAACATTTACCACACTATTTACCCAAGGGGGTAACTCCAGTCTTTCAACTGACAATTATTTCACAAAATATCATGATTTAGTGAGATTGCATTTGTTACAAATGCAGAGTAAATTACAGATTACTTTCAACAGAACGTGCAATCGCTGTATATGTTGAATCATATCTAGGGATGTTCGATATTGGCTTTTTTACCGATATCCGATAATGTCCAACTCTTAATTTCCGATACCGATATAAGCGGGCTTTTTTTCCACCAAAATTTCACGTAACAAGTTACATAATGTAGCTTAATGTAGCTGAAGAGTTTAATATATAATATGCATGTTGTGTTAAAGTTGTAAGTGTTAGAGAAGCGAGCTTGTGACCAGAAGGTCGTCGGTTCAATCCCCGGGACCGGCAGGATAAATTTGGGTGGGGAAAGTGAAAAGGCAGCGCTTGCCCCTCCCTCATTACCACCACTGAGGTGCCCTTGAGCAAGGCCCTTAACCCCAACCGCTCCAGTGGAGCTGCTCAGTGGCCAACAGATCAGACTGTGGTTGTACTGGTCAGCTTCCAGGTATGAATGTGTGTGAGAATGTGAACAGGGCACTCCTGAAAAAGAGAGCATTGCTCTGTGAGACTCCCCCTGTATTTAAAAATAAATAAATAAAATAAATATCGGCATGAAAACCGATACCGATATTTTCCGATATTGATTTTTTATGCTAATATCGGCCGATAATATCGGACATCCCTAATCATATCCTATTGCTCTGAGGGTAGTGAGTGAGTTCAGGCTCAAACGGTGGAGCACATCGCCTAATCTAAATTATATAGCCGATAAAATGGAGGTTTCAAAGTACACACCACTCAAACATTTTCAATAGGTTAGTAAATCAAAGCAATTACTAAAACCATAACAATGATCAACAATAAAACGACATGGTACTCTTTAGAGGATAGTCTTTTATTTATGTACAGAATATCGTTAAAGACAAAACAGAGGTGGAATCAGCCTGTCGTCGATGTCAGGTTTGTCAGGTTCTAGCTCAGTAGCTGACAGTCTTAGCTGGCTTGGTCTCGTCCAGCTCAGCTTCCAGGTAACGGAAACGGCGGTGGCGACGCAGAATCTCAATAGCCTTTTGCTCTACAGAGGACGGAACTATACCCAGATCCTCCAGACCCGGAAGTCCTGGGTACTTCATGTCTGTCGTGTGGAACTGGAAACAGACGGACAACAGAGAATTAAAGGGGTCGGTTATGCAAAAACTGATGGAGAACTTGTTTATTTTTCTGTGCATGAGACTGCTGAGATGCTCTGCAATTATACTGAACAAAAATATAAACACTTTTGTTTTTGCTCCCATTTTTCACGAGTTCAAATTAAAGATCTAAGACTTTTTCTATGCCCACAAAAGGCTTATTTCTCTCAAATTGTGTTCACCAATGTGTTTAAATCTGTGTTAACGAGCACTTCTCCTAGATATGCCATTGGGTTGATAAAACTGCACATTTTAGGGTGGCCGGACGTGTACCTATCACACTCATTTCACTCTAAAGTTCCTGAACACCCAGTAATGATGCATGAATCAGTATGTTATAGGTTCCAACATAGACAAGTGCAAATTAGTGGCTATAATAAATCACAATTAATAAATTATGTTGTTGTTTTTTAAAAGTCAAACAGAATTTTTCAAAATAAAAGCTTTCATTCAAACTCAATACAATACACCAAATTTAAATAGAATAATATACATAGGGGCTTTAATTATTGTAAAAGGGAAATACGGGTTTTGTGGGCATAGAAAAAGTCTTAGATCTTTTAGTTCAACTTATGAAAAATGGGAGCAAAAACAAATGTGTTGCGTTTATATATTGTTGAGTATAGTTCTTCTCCAAACCAAACATTAAAATTTATGTCCAGGATATTCCAGATGTATATGTTTGCTGTCTTACCCGATCTACTTTGTCTGGGGTTGTCCATGGCTCAAACGGGCTCATTGCAAAAAGCCGCGCAGCCAAGCTGCAATTTAAAATGACAGTGTTGAACAGTTATCACCTGAGGGTATGGTGGTATAACATAATACAGAGGCAATGATGTCATCAATACAAATAGGATGAAGAGAGAGAAAAAATAGCACTACTTCTCTGGTTACCACAAGAAGCATAGCAACCAGCCAAGCTTATCATCAGAACAGTTGGAAGCCATCTTTAACAAACTAGTAGGAGCTGGATTCCTAGGGTGAAGACTCTGGAGACTAATTTCCCTTTGGAGAAGCTTGAAAAGAAAACAGGCAGGCACTTACTGATAAAATGGGCGGGGCAAAGGGTAGGGGAGGAAAGGTCTGTGTGCCACAGCGTAGATATACTCCACCAGGTCATAAAGTTGATAGCGGTTGGGACTGGATAACAAGAGAAAACAGGTCAAAAACATTCTATGAGGGACAGTCCTCACCAAGTCGTCTGCACTCAAAAGCAATATCAACTAAAGCCAGTGCATGAACCAAGTATGCTAGCCCAATATTTAACACACTTCCCACACAAGGTTTCTATCAAATCAGACATGAGGGCCCTTCATTAACTTTGGAAGACTTGTCAAGTTCAAGGACTTGGCATGTTTCACACCGACATGAACATGATCAGCATGACAAGAAACTCCCCCTTCGTCATTACCATGTCAAGCCAATGAACAAGGCATAATGAAGGCTTGCTGCTCCACATGTTGTAGGTGTTTCCTTATATGACATTTGGTCTGTTTTTCAGTCATCCAAATATTTAACCATCAATTTTATCATCGCTGCTTTCAACTACGTGCTTTATAATATTCAGGTTGTTTTCAGATTCATTCCAATCAATTCTAAAGCCATCTCCTCAGCATGGCTCTTCTAACAAAGAGTTATCACAGGAGCTGCCTACCCCACGAGTGCATATGTCTTCCCGTTGGCATCGGGATCTTTGACGGCATTGATGATAGCCTTGGCCACATCCACCACCTGAGGGAGAAAAGAGAGTTTAGGCCTAGTGAGTAGAGTTAGGTTCCTGTACATAGACTGGGCTTCTGGGACATTAGGAGGCTTGGGATGTGTTCTGTAGACAAGGAAAAAGGACACTATTGTCGTGACATCAACACACACACCATTGGAGAGTAAAAGCAGAGGAAGCCTTTGTCTGGTTTCTGACGCTAGGCTTTCCAAGCATAAGTAACTGCTGATTATCTGATGTCAACATCCATCTTCTATCTGAAACCATATGGAAGAGAGTACCACGCAGGAATGAGTCCGGAAGTAGCACTTCGGTTCGTCAGGGCAAAAGAATGGGCATTTCGCTTAAATGCATGGTCTGTGATTTATAAACAAAAGTTTATGGGAGTGGTCATTTGTGTTCAGCAGGATCATCTTCACAAACGTGGACCACTTTTATGACTTTTGAAACGTCAATATGCGTGTGTTCTTTTTAAACACAATTTTCAGAAAACGTTTCTCACCTGCCTAACAAGCAAAGAGGAAATACTCCAGAGTTGGATGAACTGGTCCGAACATGCTTGGCGTGAACCCACTCTAAAACCCCAAGTTTTCTTTCCCCCTCTCCTTTAACATGGCTCATATAATTGATATTTCAAATGTTTTATCAGACAGCTTGCATTTTACTTGACCTGTCCAGGATTTTCATGAATGTGTATGAATCCCACTGGTTGTGCCGGGAAGGGCAGCTTTATGCTTAAAAATTCACAATCCCATTTAAAATGGAGGAATTATTGCAGGAATTTTAAATTTGTGATAAAGAGAAGTATTAGAGTGGGCCCTCACATGAACAGGCTGTTTCACCGTCTTCTTCCCCATGGAGATGAGTGGTGTAGCATTGCCGAACCAGCGCATGTCTGAAAAGATCAAAAACTTCCAAGTCAGAACAGTTAACAGCCATTTTCCACACAGAGTTCAAGTGGGACAACATGCAACAGCAGCTCCCTCTACAGTCCTACTCCAAAATTGTCAACTAGGTGTGAATGACGTGTTCAGTATTGACCTCCCACAAACCATGTCTGCACTTGACACTAATGTGCCAAATGTATATATAGATTTACGATCATAAGATGTTATAAAAATAATATCTAGATTAGAAGCTGGGTCCTACTGTACACTTAAGGCAGTTTCAACACACACACACACACACACACACACACACACACACACACACACACACACACACACACACACACACACACACACACACACACACACACACACACACACACACACACACACACACACACACACACACACACACACACACACGGCTTCCTCACTTGCAAAGTGGTTGAAGAATCTGTCCTCCCTCCCGAACATCTCAGAAGGCTTCATGATGATGGCATCAGGGAACTCATCCCTCACTGCTGTCTCTCCTACAGCCTGCCAGAAGGTGCACGACACACACACACACCATCAACAGCACTGCCACAGATTCATGCAATCACAACATCTAAGCACTATTTCTACTGAAAAGTAGGGATTGATATGAATAAGATGTTGAAATATCGATACATGTATCGATCGTGATCCTCTTGCGATACATTATTGATACACTGGCTGACTACCACATCTTGACATTTATCCGGTGTATTTTTTGCATTAGTTTTATTTGTTTTCTGTAAACATGATTTCCACTGATTGAAAGGATTTTAGTGAGGCATTATTTTGTATCATTCCTTTAAACATTTAACTTCCTTTAAACATTTTAACTTCAGAAGTGGATTCGTGGCAAGTTGTAGTCACAGTGTGTGTTAAAGAGGCACTATGCAGTGTGCACTTTGTTGTATATTGTTTCATGTCAATTCTGTGAATAAATACACAATTGCCTTTTTTGGGGGTATTTTTTCCTCTTCATTTACAGATACAGTGATGTATCGTACATGACATTTCTTGCAATGTTATCGCGGGCCAAGTATGGCGATCAGGGTTCCCACACCTTAATCTAGAACATCAAATTCAACGACTTTCAACGCCCAATTCCCCAAATTCAAGGACCCAACACGGCATAGGTTTGAGACTCGGATCAAGGTGAATTACTGCTACAAATACTGAGAATGATTAACCAGCAGCAGGCTTTACAGAAGCTCACAGACAACAATTAAAAAGAGAGAGGCTAGAATGTGTGGAAACACTTGTCAACTGTGCCGTGTTAGTTGCAATTGCAAATGACAGAAATTCATCGACTGCAACGTTTGTTAGAAAATAATTGGTTTTCACTTGTTGAGGGATTTCAAGGACCTGTGGGAACCCTGGGCGATAGCATGCTATCGTGAGTTACTCTGAGATTCCCACCCCCTACTGAAAACTGTGAGAGGTGTGCAGCAAGTAAGCCTAGCTCAGTACCTTGTTCCTCAGGTATTTGGAGGGGCTGCGTATGTCGGCGTTGAGGTGAGACATGTGGATGAACTTTGTGATGCCAGCCTCTCTGGTTGCCTTGGCGATCTGCTGAGGGAGGTTCACGAAAACGTCCTCAAAGCGATAGTTCCTTCACACAAAAAGACGACAAATAATTTGAAGTGCTATCCAACAATTCCCTCCTACATCACTACTACACGTTGTAAAATATCGTCATCTAGTAATGAGTGAGACAATAAATCTGTAGGTTTAATTGTGACTACAGCAGTTAAGTATCAGGCTAGCAGTTAAGTGCTATGCTTGCAAAATGTGTTGTGGATTACAGACACAATAATGGCGCTGTTCTGTCCTGTGGAGCGAGGCAAGCGAAAATAGAATTTCCCTATTATCATGACTTTGTTAAAGTGTTAGGCTTGTTTATTCAGAGGTTCCTTTAAGGTTCGCTGCACATATATTTAGTGCTATGCCAACATCTGTGCAACGTCTGGTCATAGCCACTGTGAAGCAGGGAGAAAGTGTATTTTGTCAATCTACAATATAGATATATTCTGCAGTAACAGCATGGCTGTATGCTAGGCAGTGTTTGTCTGCTGTTGCACCCCCATGTGGGGCACAGAAAACAATTCAGTGAGGACATTGTGGCTGTAGCAGAGGAGGGAGAAAAGGAAAAAAACAAAACAATCTCAGGATACCATCTGCCAACGCGGGAACGAAAGCAAAAACAAGATGCACTTGAGCTGTCCGACATGTACAGAAACATGTGCGCGGTTTACGCGGCCCCAGGATGCAAAGCGGCGTTAGTTGTCATGCTAACCCAATGTAACACGGCTCTCAAGAGCAGCAGGCCGCGGTCGACCAACATGGTGTGTGCAAGCTCCCAGTAGACTGTGATCGATGTATTGGCCAGCCCTGCCATATACCAGTCTCAACCTTTTTGAGCCGCGACCCCAAAAAGCCTTTTGTTCACGACCCCCCCTTCCCGCCGTTGCCTAACCCAACAGCAGCAGTGCACACGCATTCACACACTGATTTCACTCACTCACCAAAATCCTTTTTTATACAGTTTAAATATAGTGAAAAGTTTACGACCCCCGGGTTGAGGACCACTGCCATATACCATGGTGGCAGGCAAGACATAATACTATCTCCGGTGAAACATCTTCAGATGAAGCAAGTCATTTTTCCAGGACTACAACTACAACAAGTATACCTCGTCTCCCATTCCCGGCCCAACAGGTTGATGACCACATTCGAGTGCTCCAACGCCCGTTTGATGGAGTCTTTGTTCCTGCCATCCCACTCCTGCAACACAACACACGCAGGGAGGAGAGCAGGCTTTCATTGCATTGATGGTCACAGCTTTATAAACGCATAGATTCCAAAGGTTGTGCAACGTGATGGAAACAACAAGAAGATAGTACCGCACCCTCAATGTGGCTCCATTTAAGTTATTTTAATCACCAACGTTTCAACCTGTTGCCTGTCGAAACATCAGTGATTAAAGTAACTTACTTAAATGACTTGAATTGACTCGTGCTGTCAGTACTAGCACCTCATAAAGACTTTGGTGTGTGTTTCTCCCTTTCTTGCTGTGCAATGTGATGCAACATTCCTGCAAGGTGTGTGACGTGTGTGTGTGACGTGTGTGTGTGTGTGTGTGTGTGTGTGTGTGTGCGCGTGCGTGCGTGTGTCTTACCACAAAAAGGATCTGTCCAAGATCCCCCATGGGTCTGAGGTACATGAGGTCATACTGGTCACACCGGTGAGGGATGATAACCTGAGAGCCACCGCGACCTGCACAACATCAGTCAGGTGAACAAACGCATACATACAATACAGCACCTCTCTGTGTAGGAAATAGCTTTTTGTGAACAAAATACACAGCCTACCTTGCATATAACCAACATGCTGAACCAATTAGACAGAAATATGGAAAAGTCTCAACACTGGCAGTGACGACTAATTATTAAGCTTGTGTTGGACCTTGAAAAAAAGGTCACTACTGCGATACCATCTGCTAATCCAGTGATCCTCACTATTTTGTCCATGAGAGCCGCACTGGCAGGACAAAGTCAATAGGAGAGCAACTTGTACCGCAAAATACCAAAAGCCAAATTCAATTTTGTTTTTGTTAAAATGTTTCAGAATTCTATGTTTTACTGTTTACACTATTTTTAATAATCAGAAAGAGTGTCTGATAATGTAATAAATGAATGAAAACAATAAGGTATAACAATACATTTGTAATGGTGCAACACAACATTGCACTATTTTTTTTTACAAGTGCTTCAATACAGAGTTAAAACAAATACCGTAAATTCCGGACTATAAGCTGCACCGGTGTATAAGCCGCACCTGCAAAGTTGACTATTTTTTTCTTATATAAGCCGCACCGGACTATAAGCCGCGGGTGTTTTAATGGTATTTTTTTTTTTTTTTGTGTTTTAATGTTTAATTACCATATGTAAGGGTTCATGCACAGAGGGAATTGTCGGGAAAGAGATGGCTGTTTGAGGAAGCTCCCATTTATTAACATTTCAACAAAACAACATAACACAACACCACCTGTGTTGTTTTTTACAGTGCACACAGTGTCATACAGTGTGGTGAAAAGAGGGCAAGAGAGGAAATTAAAACTTATTATAGTTATATAGGATTTATAGTTAGAAAGAGTGCTAAAAAAGAGAGATTTTTTTTTTTTTTTTTTGAAAAAATCCATAGATAAGCCGCACCGTTATATAAGCCGCAGGGGCCAAAAAAGGCCAAAAAACGGGAAAAAGGTGCGGCTTATAGTCCGGAATTTACGGTAGGCTAGATAAAAAAAACAATACAGCCACAAAGATCTGAATAAATTCTAGTCTTGAATCTGCTAATGAGCTGCTCATAATGGTCGTGTAGCCTCAGCTGTTTTTATGGAGTGTATTGAGTTGCGTCCTAGTTTATGCTTTTATTTCGAAGGCGATGGATGTTGGACACGGGTCTGTGTGTGAATGGTGTCTCATTTCAAGTTGAAGCAGCCGTTTGATGCAGTGTTGCCAGCTTTTCCAAGGACTGTTGGCTGCTCAGAAAGTTGCTAGAAGTTGCCAGCTGACATCATATGATAATTTGCATATCAATATACACACTGTGGCATAGCCCGTTTTAATATAAAACTAAGTGCTGACTCCACCCGCACGGGCGAACGCACCAGCAAAGACAAACGCTACTACGGTCCGTGCTCGCAGGCTGCGCTGTGTGAAGCACACCTCTCTGGATTAGAAATGTAAGTAGAGAAAAACAGCCATCAGCCATACAGTTTTATATCAATTTATTGCCAAATGCTTTGGGATTCAACTCCTTAACACGTTCACTGCCAATGGCGAGTTGACTCGTCAAACACAATCCAACGGTTCACTGCCAATGACGAGTTGAGACGTCAAAAAAAAAAAATTTTTTTTTTGACGGTGCTACGTGGATCAATGCCCCCCACGTCTCCTATAAAAATATTGGAAGTATTGAATGTGTATAATCTATTTTACCGACCAACTAAGTGGCGACAGTGCTCTCCCGACAGAGAGAAAGCCAACCAAAAACAGCCGCGGGAGGAAGCCATTCTCAAGGAAATGGCTTGGCGATTTTACAGTCATCAGTCACCAGACTCGCCCGAGAGCGGCCGCGCCAGCAGCAGCACACCGAGAGCGGAGAGCGGTGCCTGGGTGCTGGCGTGGGGGATTGCAAATTTGCATAATAGATTATGGGTGAAACACACTTTGAAACACCCGCAGAAAGGCCAGAATCGCACGCATTCCGAAAACCCAGAAACGAACGAGCCTCATTCTCATACTGTAGGCGAAAACGCTTTCACGCTGCTGCACACGGGCGCACAACGGTGGGGGGTTCCAAAAATAGACTGGGTGGGCAGCATAAAGCCTAGAATCGCACAAAGCTTCATCAAAGCTCTCAACCGAAAATCCAAGAAACGATTGAGCCCCATCCACAGTCCACACTCGCCACACTCGCCGACGAGGGGCCGCCAGAGAGGGAGGCTGCTCACTGCTCAGACAGGCAGGAGAAACTGGCTTGTGACAAACGCCACCAGACACGCCCACGGAGGGAGGAGTTTGAAGGAGAGGGTGTTCAGAACTATATTGTTCAGATGTCTGATCTCTCACTGATGCCAAAAATAAATGGTTAAAGTGACTGTTCTGCCTGTTTGATTGAATTTCACAAAACTGTGATTATCTCAGCTTCCTGTCTCAGACGCTGAAACCATGCTGTACTCAACGGCTAATATCTACATAACTACTAACTCTACAAACTAACTCTTTTAGACAGAGAAAGCACACATTCTATTAGTACTTTTGTGAACTTCGTGTTCACAAAGTCCAAGCAGAAAATTATCCTCGGCTCTTGTAAAATGAGCCAGAATCCTCAAAAAACGGCTTGGCAGAAGCTACCTACAGTAAAAAAAAAAACGGCTGGCAGTGAATGTGTTAACATGCTTGATCAGAAAAAGTCAACAGATCACTTTTGAGAAATAAAGTTGCCAGGAGGGCAAGTTGATGGAATATTCCACATTGAATGAAAGTGTATTGGCTGTGAGCCGACAATGAAAGCTTGATGAATGACACGTCGCTCGAGCCGCACAATGAGTAACACTGTGCTAATCAAAAAAACAAAAATATAAACGTTTTTCATGACAGAAAGTCATAATTCAGCTCTGATCTTCAAGAATGAGAAGAAATGGATTTGAGGGTAAAGATAACATGCATCAGCATCCCAGATAATATAATATAATATACCAGGTTTCTCATAGAGCTGGGATAAGATTTAATCCAGGTTGTTGCAAACAGGATATGCTCCCCATCCTGGCTCTCTCGTGAGGGAGAAATCCACTAACGCTACGGATTAGCCTCCTGAAAATCTGTGCAAAGATCGGCGCGGCCTGGGGTCCTTCAGGCTAGAGCGAGGTGCTCGGCGCAGGCGAATGACGTGCAGCGCACAGGCCCTCTTGAGGCGTCCTTGAGGCATCCTCTCTGCCTCTGGATTGCCTTTGCCCCGTGAGGGTCTGGTGAGACGAAGGAGGAGCGCGGCCGGGAGTTACCCACAGAGCCTAGATCCTCCATGCACCGAAGTGTCAATACTGCGGTGTAGCACTAGCTCTATTGCAGCGGATTGGGCGTTCTCGCTTAGCCCTTCCGCAGGCAACGTTGCAGACAGAGTAGGAAGGCTGATCCGTGAGCGGCTTCTGGGACGCAAGTCGGGGTCTTAATTGGCGTCGGCTGGGTCTACTGGGCGAGGGTGTATGATGTTGAGAGACCCGAAACACCTTACGACCCCAGATAACATCACTGATGACACGTCCTAGCGCATGCTGTAGTATGTATTTTAAAACAACAACATGCACCAGCTCATAAATGTAGCTAATACCTAAGTTTCCCAAATATTAAGGACTAATGGAGTGCATGTACATGTAGCATCATTACATTGATTACTTTTCCTAACTCACCCAGCCTGTTGACCACATATCGGCCCAGGAATCCAGTAGCCCCGAAAACAGTGGCAGCTATTCCACTGGTAGAGGAGCGCCCCCCTTTTCCTTTGGGGATGACAGCATGGTGCAGCTTCCTCTGTTGGACTGTTGCTGAAGCAGCTGACAGCACTGCAGGGGAGCCGGCGCCCTCTGAGGAGAGAGGAGCAAAGTCAGGTTTAGTTATGATATAGATATTAATACATTTTGATTAAATTGTCCATGCCCCCCTATGTATGTTTTTCTTTTCTTGCTTTGTTTGTTTACATTGCTTTTGACAGTTTTTATTTAAACCTTTGTAAAGTGTTTTGTAACTGAGTTTTGAAATAAAGGCTCTTTCCTGTTATCTATCATATCAATATAAGTTGCAGATAAATGCTGTCGAAATTGGAGACATTGGCATAGACTAGACTAGAGGGTCAGAAAAACACCTTGGAATGCCTGAAGAGGATGGAATCGACTCGAGGCAACACAAGTATAACCTGACGCTGCCCAATTGTTGTGTTTTCACGATAGCAATTCAATCTAAACGGATGTCTACAACTTTTACACGTTCAACACTGGCTATCAAAACAGCAAATGTGTTATGCTAACGTTACTCCTGATAACACTAGCAACGTCAATAGCTAAGGTGAAGCGATACTTAACACATTTTATTTAGATATTAACTTGTCGGAATAACATTATACGGGTAGGTAGTATTCGGATACCTGGTACAGGTGATTATTTTCGTAATGGCAATATTATTGCCAGCTTCTAGCTAAACATCCCTTGCTAGCAGCATTAGCAACTTCAGCCGAGCCTGTTAGCAAGGTCACTTGAGACAACAAACGGACCTAAAGCCGAGCCTGTGCAGGCATGGCATGCATATATAGACCGTCATCCACAATGCCATACTCGAACGTATGTATGTACAGTTGTAGTGGTAGTTGTTTTGACATAACTCACTTGAAAGCTTAGGAAGGACACTCGCAGGACGACCAAACAGTGCAGCGGTCGCCATCTTTGCGACTACGGCATACAGTGAGGACCATAATTAGGTAGTTGTTAATTCGCCAGCAGTGGTTCTCAATCGTTTTCTGACTATGCTTCAAAATAAACACGGTTGGGGAGTAATTGAATACACGTATTCACAGGGTTCATACAAGGTCCTTGAAGTGCTTGGATTTGGAGGAGGGGGGGGGAGGGGGGGAGGGGGGTGGGTAAAGAATCAGAATCAAGTCCTGGAATACACACATCACATTATATTTTGACCAAAGTTTTGTTCATCAAGTGATTATAACTAAATTGCTCAGAATCATGTTGCATGCAGTATGGTGCAGCAACTCTGATGTTACTATGGTGAGCAGCACACCTGTCCTACCTGCAGCTGCTGTGGAATTTGTCATAACCTTTGGCTATAATAACTTTACAGACAGGGCCATCACACAAGGCCCAAACAACAACGTCAAAATAAAGGATGCCGGATTGACCGCGCAAGAGATGCCTGAACATAAATATATCACATGGTCAATGGACAAGGTCCCCTAAAATGGGGGGGGGGGGAGTCACATTGGACCATGGACCCCCATTCAGGGCCGGCGCCAGGATGAAATGACTTAGGGGGCGGTTATAACTGGGGAGGGGGCTGTTTTTTTTGTTTTTTTTATATGATATTTTTATATCGTAAAACATAGGTTATATACCCGCTATGCTTATTTCTGGACTTTTTAACCATAATAACCTCTGAAAAGCGCAATAACAACACAAGAAAGACTACTATTCAAAATCAAATAAAAGGCATTAATAGAGCTGAGCTTTGCATAACGTGAAATGCGGGACCTGTCTGGAGCACTCTGAACATATATGTCTATGAAAAGTCATAGAATAAACAATTGCTGCAAAAATCAACAAAAACTAAACAAAATAATAGCCAGTCAGTGCCAGGTTCATTAAATTAAAGAAATAAAGTGATCAGATGTGTTGTCTCCATCTTTCTGCTCATGGCATGCTGTGTGCTTGGGTGCAGCTGATTTCTCTCTCTGTGTGTGTGTGTGTGTGTGTGTGTGTGTGTGTGTTTTAATCACATCATGATCACTACAACATGCAGTGAGGTTCAAATTTAATAAATAGCTACATCTCTGACACCTTGTGACAACCAAAGCACAGCAAATAGCGCTTCCCTGCCAATTCTGAAACAACAGAGCTATGTTTATAGGGGGTAGCCTACATCAACTTAAACTGATCAAATTTGATGAAGACTGCAGAAACAGCAGCCGAAACATGTCAGGTACAAACATTGCCTAACTGGCCTTTATAGATGAACTATTCCATTTTTTTTTATTTTTTTTTAAAGTGGGGGGCAGACAATTGAACTGAGGGTGCAAAGCCCCCTGGCGCCCCCTTGTGGCGCCGGGCCCGCCCCCATTTGATGAGATTTTGTCCCAGGGTCCCCCATCTGATAAGATTTTTGCTTTTAGATGTTTTATTAGGCTACAGAAAGTGTATGAAACTGAAACCCATGAGCAAAATAGTCATACTCCTACATTCTTTGGCACATTTCAAGGTATTTTTCAGCCATTCAAAGTTCAAACTAATAGTTTGCATGACAGTCACACTTAAAGGCCTACAACTTCATTGAAAAGTATGTGAACTGTAGGCTCCCTAGCCCTATGGAGCGTTGTGGAGGAACAACACAGCAAGACACGATAAAAATTAAAATTTGGAACTTGTCAGCACAAACATCACAAGGTCTATGCTGCTCATCATTGTTACTGAAACCAGAGTATAAAAATCATCAAGACACAGGTTTGTTGAAACATTTTTATTTAATCGTAAAAGACATAAAAAATTATCTCTTGACTTTTCTTATTTCAGCTACAAACTATCCTTTAAGGATCTCAGGTTGTGTGCCCCATTGAATTGTGATGGTGAGAGCATGCATGGTTCTTCAGTCTTTCGGTTCATTTCTGTTGGCGACTGAGTTTTGTTTTCTACAGGGGATAGAGAGTAAAACTAGAAAGAGAGATAGTGAGATAGAGTGAAAAGATGGCTATAATCGGCATGATTTAGATTTCTAACATTTGATGAAATGAACGCCTTTCTGAAATGAATGGGATCCTGGCATTGCACAACTCTCGTTTGTTTGACAGGGCGAGAATCCATCTGTTTCTAATTCAGGTGCACACACACAATAGTAAAGTGCAAGTATTCTAATACTGCAAGGCACAAACTATCAATAATAGGATTGTCTCAATGTGTCTAATCGTAAAAAAAAGAAAAATAACACAGACATACAAAATATGTTCCATACAGTAACAACACAAGTAAAACCTTGTCTACACCCCAACAAATATCTGAAATATCGTAAAATATGTTCTGCATTACAATACATACAAAGGAAATTACAGCAGGAATATATACAATAAACATACCGGTATGCTAATACAAATACATAATATTTTGTTGTGATTGTTGAAATATACAGAAATTGTCAAACAAATATGACCAAAACATATTCCATAATAAATAACTGAAATAATCAATGTCATTATGTTAATTCTATAATTAAAAGGTACAGCACTATTAGGTCTTTGTGACAGGGCACCTTTTCTGACATGGTAAAAAAAAAAGTTTTTGGCTCAGCCTTTATTGCACACAATCCTTCAAAACTAATACACATTCCGAAGGTAAAATGTCTAAAACAGAAAAGAAACAAGAAAGGAAAACAAATATGTGATCATCTTTTGGTACTCATGCAATTATCCAACCAAGCTACGTTGTTTTTAGTATGGAGAAGTGTACATGGAGATAGGGGGAAGTAAAAATGGTGTTTAAAATCTAGGCTATTTATCAAATACGTCAATGCACAGCAAAGATGGGATTCAACGAATTATATTATGGGACACAAACAGCAAAAGGTTAGTGCTGTCTTATGTGTCCTGTTCATTCCTTCAGGTCAGTTTGTCACCACTGACCGCACTGTCATACAAAGTCAAAGTGTCTCAAAACGAATACACTGATCTTACACTACAGGGGGTAGGCTTTGACAAAAAAAAAATATGGAAATGAATAACTGTCATTTTTTGTTTTAATTTTCATTTATCATTGTTATAGGCCTTAAGTAATTCATACATTCTCCAATTGTAAAAAAAAAAAAAAAAAAAAGTGTAGCCTTACACCGAATAAAAACATTTTAGTCAACTAAAATGTGTTTAATGCTAGTTTTGTGGCAGGTCAGGAGATACATTAGTAATGCGTGGAAAGACGTTCAATGATGGTGAATACATGAATTAAATGATCAGAGCATGTATTCTCAGACTTCAAAAACAAAACTGAGATAGTTCAGAAGATTAAAGATATGCCCCTCTCTCCCCGCAAAGACCATCAAAGACAGGGCCATAAAAATGGCAACAAACATCACCAGTCAGCAAATTGAGGACATCAGTTTAGCTCCAGCACCAGCACACTCAATTACCTGCAGTGAGTCATGTTCATTTAGACCCTGTTACAGATGTTACCTGTTTCCAAGGGCACTACCGCCACAAACCTTCTGCCACAGTAGTCGCGGTAATGGTTGGATCTCTTCTGTTTATTTGCACCAGTATAGTCCAACAAGATGTCAAATTAAAGCTGAGAATCTACAAATTCCAATGGCAGCCTTATCACTGTAGAACCAAAACTCAGTGAACTAGCAGCCAAAGAAAAACAGTTAGACTTACTGCCCCTGGAAATAGGCAACATGTATAGTAATGTTGATAGGCTAATTTAGACTTAATAGGCTGTTACCTTCATTATAAGGCTCAAATATGTTTTGCGGCCCTAGACAGATTTAGTGTGTGTGTGTGTGTGTGTGTGTGTGGGGGGGGGGGGGGGGGGGGGGGGCAAAAATGGCTCTTTTGATAGTAAAGGTTGCCGACCCCTGCACTAGTATAACAATAACCAAAAAGATGTCCCTCTTTGCTGATGATACGACACAATACATCAACTACTTCCCCTGTAATCCTTTAAGCTCTAATCTGATTCCCGACCCCCGAGGCTGCTAGATGATAGGAGGCAAACACTGAGATGGCTCCTGGCTCTCTTCCCTCTCGATGCCCACCTCCTGTCGAGGCTTGATGCTGATGTGAACGGGCCTCTCTCCGCCTCCCTCGTGCTGCTTGGTGTCTGCAGAGACCTTGACTCCGCTCTCGCACACCTCCTCCTCTGCCGAGGCCCCGAGGGGCCGCGGCCGCTCGGCGGGGGCCATCTTGGTTCGTGGCCCAGAGCTGTCTCTCTTGAGCTTGTCGTTGCCGTTGGCGTCGGTGCTGACCCGCTCTGGTTTACAAGAGGCATGTGTTACAGAGAATGTCAACTGAGGGTGCTTTGTTTATAAAATGTGTTTCTTTGTATTGTAAACTTGTATGTATCTTTGAGAAAAAAGTGCTATATAAATCCTATGATAAGAATGTGAAGTGTCTGTGTGTAAGTGGTATGAGCATGAAATTGTGTTCGGCCACAGCTATGCCATTTTACGTGCGATCGCGCTGAATCTTCCAGGAAGTGTAAAAAGAGCACCCCTGTGGGTGACCTAACGGAGCCGGATTTTTGAATCAGGTCATTAGGGCCGACTAAATATGCAAAAATGGCTACTTAGTGGCCAAAATGAGGGAACATAGGTTCAGCACCACGGAGAGCTCCAGAGTGGCGAAGCACAACTTTTGGAATCAGCCAGGGAGGTGGAAAACTATGAAAACCCTCTGGGGAGAGAGAGGAGAGGCTGCACGCCAACTCTGTGAGCGAGGCCTGCGCAGCCCGATAAACTGCATAGGTATTCTGCTAGTATAGTATAATACTAAGTATTCAAGACTGCCCATTACTACATGAGAAGGGTTTAAAGGAGAATTTCGTTTTTTTTTAACCTGGACCCCTCTCCTGGCAATAATTATGATTTGGCCACTCACCCAGCGATGTCCGCGGCGTTTCTGGCCGTCCTAGCGTTGTTTTGAGATCAATATTTGGCGTAACCTATGTGGGATTCGAAATAATGAAGGTTATGCCAAACCCCACATAGGTTACGCTAAAACCACCACCGCAAAGCGTCCTACCTGTAGTTGGCCAGTCGGCAGGAAAGTATCGCGGGACTTTACGAGACTTGGTGACCGAGATCACGTTTGAGGCAATTTGATCCCTGGGAGACTCCAGGAAACAGCCTTTGGCGAAATATCACTCTGGTGGTTCTTGAGGGATCAGATTATGACGATATGTGGCGAAAACGGGAATAAAAATAGCTATTTAGATGCAGGAAAGACAGACTCACACCAAATCAGGTCCATTTTACAACTGACTTGGACGCTATTGATCTCAAAACAACGCTAGGATGGCCAGAAACGCCGCGGACATCGCTGGGTGAGTGGCCAAATCATAATTATTGCCAGGAGATGGGTCCAGGTAAAAAAAAAACGAAATTCTCCTTTAAAGAGCACTGAAAATGCAGGGCTCAGTATCAAAATAAAAGCCTTCATAATGAATGACTGTGACTAGACTGTGTCTGTGCTACTGAGCTTGATCTCACCAGGCCTGCTGTTTGTTTGTCTGCGGTAGCTGTGCTCAATGGTGTTCTCTGTGCTGCTCGAGCTCTCGGAGGTCTTCTTCAGCGTCGCTCTGGGTTTGGGCCGGACTTTGTTGAAATTGCCTTCCTGGATCCACTCGTGCATGAGGCCCTCATCAGGAGTCAGACGCTTTGTCGGGTCCCACCTGAAAACGCACAGGGCAATAAAACGACTCAGTGAGAGTGTGTGTCAGTCTCTAAAGACACCTTTCAGACCTTATCAAAAGTCACTTCATCATATAGTCTAAACTAGCGACTAAACTAAGTTGTGAGACTGTTTTTGCAGTCCTGCACAATTTAAAAGTGTATGCAAGATCAACGAGGGAGAAACCTCTTGTGGGAAGCAATCAAACAGAAATGTGAAGTGGACCTACGTGAGGCAGCGTTTGATGAAGTCTAAGAACAAGGCATCGTTAGTCTTCAGCGTGGCAGACAGCTCCTTGGAGTTGGGTCTCCGCTTCTTCCCCTTGCTATTGGTGATGTTCCTGGGGTTTCCTTTGGAGTCTGCAGACAGTTCCCAAACACAGAAATGAGTTCTCATCTCGACACTTCTCTAAAGCAAGGGTTCCCAAAACGTATTGGCCTGACCCTCAAAATAACGGTGCCAGAGTGTCGCGACCCCCACTATCCCCGGAGGTGTTTGAAGCATACAAACATTTGTGCGCACACATGCACTAAATAGATGTTTTTGTTATTGTGATTATGTAAATATGTAAATGTCATTTCATTCTGTTATATTGTTTGCATGCAGACATTAAATGGGTCAAAATATTTAAGTATCTTTTATTTTTCATTTATTTATTTACTGTATTTCTATTATTTTATAAATGGCGATAGGTGCTGTTTGATTGCTGCAGACCGCCACTTTACAGGTGCATGTCTCGTCTTTGAAAGTTATTTTAGGCTATTGTCAACAAAAAAGATTGAAATTGAGAATTTCGTAAATTAAAAATGTGCTCTTGTTAATAGTTTTTGAATTGTATTTCATATCTTCTGTACTTCACACATTCTTTAGGCCAATGTTCCTCATTCTTCAAATCATCTCGCGACCCGCCGATTGGTGTCCCGCGGGCCCCCCGGGGGCGTCCCGACCCCACTTTGGGGACCACTGCTCTAAACTTTAGAGCAGTGGTCCCCAAAGTGGGAGTCTAAAGGGCGGCAATCAAGTTGACTGTTGTGTAAATTGTAAACGCTACATTATAGTCTAATGTATATTCTACATATCAAATACTGTAGGAACAATATAGAGAAAGAAGATATTAAAACAGATCTCAATCCAGCAGAAGTAAAAAATCTCACCGAAGAACAACCTCTTCCTAGTCGCCGTCTGCACAAAATCATTCGGAGGCATCCCGAGAACCTGGAAAATTGAAATAAGTTGAAACCTTGCCATACTGTAGTAGTCTATAAGCAGTTTACCTACCATACTGAGATACTCAGTAAAGGAAGGATCTGGAGCACACGGGTCACTGGTGAAATGGTTTCTTTTTTAATAGGCTAAGTGCACCAACGTTTCGACGCAACGCGTCTTCATCAGGGTTAAACAAGAATGACAGAATGACAGCAGTTTAAATATACCTCCCCAGTACACAAGGCAGTTTGCAATTGGTTAGACGCGATGGGGGGTGGTCAATCAATAAGCCAATCCTGTGACAGCACTTAGGAAGGAGGGTGGGGGGAAGGGGAAAGGGGGGGGGGGGGGAGGATAGAGGATCAATGCATAAAAGAATCAATGCATAATAGAAGCATATCATTACATATCTTTACATATTTTTAGAAACACAAGAACACAAAATATATCAGTACAGTTAGAGGAAGCAGGAGAGACTGAGCTCATCATTAAGTCCATTAGGCTCCACCGTATTTAATGTGTGAATCCAAAAGGCTTCACGCCTCAACAGTTTTGTGACGATATCGCCACCTCTCTGTGGGGAAGAGACTTTCTCTATCCCCCAGAACTTAAGGGAGGCGACTGAACCATGGTGGGCTTGTTTATAATGTCTTGCTATTGCATAGTCCAGGTTTTGGGTGCGGATGGCCGTTTTGTGTTCAGCGATGCGGAGCTTTAATGCTCGTTTAGTTTGTCCTATATAGACACTCCCACATAAACATTTCAGCATGTAGATGACATGTGTGGTACTGCAGTTTATGAAGGACTTGATAGGATATTTTTTACCAGTCCGGGGGTGCAGGAAATGTTTTGTGTCAGAGGAGTTGGAGCAATGAGTACAGTGGCCACATCTGTAGAAACCCGAGGGAGGGGGTGGTAGCCAGGTGGGAGTAGAGGGGGGTGGAGTCATGGTGCTGTGTACTAACCTGTCTCTCAGTGATCGGGCTCGCCTAAAGGCGATACGGGGGGGATCAGGACAGAGGGACTTCATGGTTGGATCCGACTGAAGAATATGCCAGTGTTTCAACATTATCTGTTTGATGGCTCCGCTGATGGGAGAGAACTCGGTGGCAAAGCAGAGACGGGGCTGTCCGGGTGTAGTACCGACAGTTTTGTTGAGGAGGCGGGTTCTCGGGGTGCGCACAGCTCTTTCATAGGCTGACGCGATGTCAGTCTCAGCGTATCCTCTGTCTGAGAAGCGCTGCTTCATCTCCCCAGCCTTAAGAATAAATTCATCCTCCGTGCTGCAAATTCGTTTCAGTCGGAGGAATTGACCCACCGGGATGTTTTTGATTAGTTGTTGCGGGTGATGGCTGTCTGCTCTCAAGAGGGTGTTCCTACTAACTGGTTTGCGATAAATGGTACTGAATAGGCCTCCGTGTTCGTTATTGTAGATGGTGAGATCAAGGAAGTTGATTTTCTCACTGGAGTGTTCCATAGTAAAACGGAGGTATTGTGTGGTGGAGTTGATGTAATCACTGAAGTCGTTGAGTTCTGAGGTGGTACCGGTCCAGACAAAAAATACATCATCAATGTATCTTTTCCACAGGAGAATAAGAGGAAGGAACTGATTATTAGAAGGATTATTAATGTATTTCTCCTCCCAAAAGCCCATGGTTAGGCAGGCATATGAGGGCGCAAAGGCACTGCCCATACTAACACCTCTTTTCTGTAGAAAATAGGAACCTGCATATTGAAAGTAGTTATGTGACAGGACTATTTCTGTGAGTGTTACCAGTAATTCATTTGGTGGTAATGTTTCTGTAGGGCGTTTGTCCAGATAGTGAGACATGGCTTCAAGGCCAGCCTCATGAGGGATGCAGGTGTATAGGCTTTGTACATCACAGGTTACCAGTAGGAATTCTTTATCTGTATTGAATGAATTTAGTAGATTCAACACATCCGTGGTATCTCCTAAAAAGGAAGGGAGGTCTATGACAAATTTCTTAAGGAAGAAGTCCAGGTATTGTGACAGAGGTTCAGTGAGGCAGCCTATACTAGCCACTATGGGTCTGAGTGGCGGGTTATAGAGAGTTTTGTGGATCTTGGGGAGGCCGTGGAAAACGGGACAGATTGGAAATTGAATGGATAAGAATGTTTTTTCCTTATCAGTAATCCAGCCTCTGGAGCATGATGTCTCTATAACCTGATCTATGATGGCTTTATGTGTACTGGCTGGGTTATGAGGTAAGGGGGTGTAGCAATCTTGGTCTCTGAGCTGGGACAAGATGCTTTCGTTATATTGTTCAAAACTCATTATTACGACTGAGCCACCTTTGTCAGCTGGGCGAATGACAATGTCTTTTCTCTTCTCCAGCTCATTTAGGCACTTCAAATCACTATTAGACAGATTTGATTTATTGTGATTTGCCTTTTTAAGGATTTTATCAAGGTCATTTTCGACTAGGTGGCTGTATGTGATTACAGACGGATTCAAGTTGGCATATGGGACAAAACGTGACTTTTTCTTAAATGGTGTGGCTTCTCTTGTGTCATTGGTCTCAGAGTTTCTGAGGATGACGTCACCATTAGTTAGAACATTAGTTCTGGGAGAAAAGAAATGCTTGAGTTGAAGGGATCTGAAGAATTTAAAGCAGTCAACCTTTAATTGAAAGGGATTGACTGAGTTGGTGGGACAGAATGACAGACCTTTGTTGAGCACAGAAGTTTCATCATGAGTGAGGGGAAGACCAGAGATGTTGATTACGGTTTGTTCAGGTTGCGTTCTGAGCGGCGCAGGGCTTCTGGATAGAAGCCCCCTCCTCCCCCTTGTGCCCCTCCTCGTCTTCGTCTTGGAGGCTTGCCGCGGGGGGGAAGGTCGTCGTTGCCCAAAAAAGGAAACCGATTGTGCTGTCTGTCAGCGTCGCTCGTCTCAGGGGAATCCCATTCACTGGCCGACGTGGAGAGTCTCCATTCCCGGTTACCCAGACGTCGGGCCGGGCGGGGCTTGTTCGGGGGTCGTCTCCTTTCATTCTTCTTTTCATTTTTCCATTCATACACTGTCCCATCGGCATAATCTTTGATATCCCTTTCATATTTTTTGAGTTTGTAACTCTGTAGATCTTTTTGAAAGGATTTCAGTGATGCCGTGATTTTATTGTTCATTGTGTTGAATGTATCAATGTCGGCTTGTGACTTGATTTTGGTTTCAAGTGCCGTGATGTCGCTGTCTGTCTTATCTTTCTCCACTTTTGTTTTTTCAATAATCAAAAGCATTAAATCCAGAGAACATTTGTTGAGAATTTGTTCCCATTTCTGCATGAAATCAGCGTCGTCCAGGCCAAAGGAGGGGATTTTATTCAAGCGAAGCCCACGGGGGATCCGCTTTTCCCTCCAGTATTCAGAGAGGGTGACTGAGTGCCAGAGACCCGTGTGCTCCAGATCCTTCCTTTCCTGTGATTATCCTCCTGTTCTGAGAAGCACCGTCCTCCCTCTGCGGGGGAGCTGAAGCGCAAGAGATTCCTTTCTTCACTGTACCTCGGAGACTTTCCAGGACGTCTCCTTTCTCTCTGCTGCTCGCCTGGTCACGGTGAAACAATGAGTATCTTTGCATCGATCAATGCAACAACTGATAAAAGATCAGATACGCGATCCTATACGGACGAGCAAGGTGCGAGCATTGTGCTGCCGCACTCACTATTCCATGAAGTCATAGAGACACCACCAGAGCCATCCATTCTCTCCCTGAGCAGAGACCTGGAGTATCTAAAACAGAGAGACACCCGACTCCTCTGGCACTCAGTCACCCTCTCTGAATACTGGAGGGAAAAGCGGATCCCCCGTGGGCTTCGCTTGAATAAAATCCCCTCCTTTGGCCTGGACGACGCTGATTTCATGCAGAAATGGGAACAAATTCTCAACAAATGTTCTCTGGATTTAATGCTTTTGATTATTGAAAAAACAAAAGTGGAGAAAGATAAGACAGACAGCGACATCACGGCACTTGAAACCAAAATCAAGTCACAAGCCGACATTGATACATTCAACACAATGAACAATAAAATCACGGCATCACTGAAATCCTTTCAAAAAGATCTACAGAGTTACAAACTCAAAAAATATGAAAGGGATATCAAAGATTATGCCGATGGGACAGTGTATGAATGGAAAAATGAAAAGAAGAATGAAAGGAGACGACCCCCGAACAAGCCCCGCCCGGCCCGACGTCTGGGTAACCGGGAATGGAGACTCTCCACGTCGGCCAGTGAATGGGATTCCCCTGAGACGAGCGACGCTGACAGACAGCACAATCGGTTTCCTTTTTTGGGCAACGACGACCTTCCCCCCCGCGGCAAGCCTCCAAGACGAAGACGAGGAGGGGCACAAGGGGGAGGAGGGGGCTTCTATCCAGAAGCCCTGCGCCGCTCAGAACGCAACCTGAACAAACCGTAATCAACATCTCTGGTCTTCCCCTCACTCATGATGAAACTTCTGTGCTCAACAAAGGTCTGTCATTCTGTCCCACCAACTCAGTCAATCCCTTTCAATTAAAGGTTGACTGCTTTAAATTCTTCAGATCCCTTCAACTCAAGCATTTCTTTTCTCCCAGAACTAATGTTCTAACTAATGGTGACGTCATCCTCAGAAACTCTGAGACCAATGACACAAGAGAAGCCACACCATTTAAGAAAAAGTCACGTTTTGTCCCATATGCCAACTTGAATCCGTCTGTAATCACATACAGCCACCTAGTCGAAAATGACCTTGATAAAATCCTTAAAAAGGCAAATCACAATAAATCAAATCTGTCTAATAGTGATTTGAAGTGCCTAAATGAGCTGGAGAAGAGAAAAGACATTGTCATTCGCCCAGCTGACAAAGGTGGCTCAGTCGTAATAATGAGTTTTGAACAATATAACGAAAGCATCTTGTCCCAGCTCAGAGACCAAGATTGCTACACCCCCTTACCTCATAACCCAGCCAGTACACATAAAGCCATCATAGATCAGGTTATAGAGACATCATGCTCCAGAGGCTGGATTACTGATAAGGAAAAAACATTCTTATCCATTCAATTTCCAATCTGTCCCGTTTTCCACGGCCTCCCCAAGATCCACAAAACTCTCTATAACCCGCCACTCAGACCCATAGTGGCTAGTATAGGCTGCCTCACTGAACCTCTGTCACAATACCTGGACTTCTTCCTTAAGAAATTTGTCATAGACCTCCCTTCCTTTTTAGGAGATACCACGGATGTGTTGAATCTACTAAATTCATTCAATACAGATAAAGAATTCCTACTGGTAACCTGTGATGTACAAAGCCTATACACCTGCATCCCTCATGAGGCTGGCCTTGAAGCCATGTCTCACTATCTGGACAAACGCCCTACAGAAACATTACCACCAAATGAATTACTGGTAACACTCACAGAAATAGTCCTGTCACATAACTACTTTCAATATGCAGGTTCCTATTTTCTACAGAAAAGAGGTGTTAGTATGGGCAGTGCCTTTGCGCCCTCATATGCCTGCCTAACCATGGGCTTTTGGGAGGAGAAATACATTAATAATCCTTCTAATAATCAGTTCCTTCCTCTTATTCTCCTGTGGAAAAGATACATTGATGATGTATTTTTTGTCTGGACCGGTACCACCTCAGAACTCAACGACTTCAGTGATTACATCAACTCCACCACACAATACCTCCGTTTTACTATGGAACACTCCAGTGAGAAAATCAACTTCCTTGATCTCACCATCTACAATAACGAACACGGAGGCCTATTCAGTACCATTTATCGCAAACCAGTTAGTAGGAACACCCTCTTGAGAGCAGACAGCCATCACCCGCAACAACTAATCAAAAACATCCCGGTGGGTCAATTCCTCCGACTGAAACGAATTTGCAGCACGGAGGATGAATTTATTCTTAAGGCTGGGGAGATGAAGCAGCGCTTCTCAGACAGAGGATACGCTGAGACTGACATCGCGTCAGCCTATGAAAGAGCTGTGCGCACCCCGAGAACCCGCCTCCTCAACAAAACTGTCGGTACTACACCCGGACAGCCCCGTCTCTGCTTTGCCACCGAGTTCTCTCCCATCAGCGGAGCCATCAAACAGATAATGTTGAAACACTGGCATATTCTTCAGTCGGATCCAACCATGAAGTCCCTCTGTCCTGATCCCCCCCGTATCGCCTTTAGGCGAGCCCGATCACTGAGAGACAGGTTAGTACACAGCACCATGACTCCACCCCCCTCTACTCCCACCTGGCTACCACCCCCTCCCTCGGGTTTCTACAGATGTGGCCACTGTACTCATTGCTCCAACTCCTCTGACACAAAACATTTCCTGCACCCCCGGACTGGTAAAAAATATCCTATCAAGTCCTTCATAAACTGCAGTACCACACATGTCATCTACATGCTGAAATGTTTATGTGGGAGTGTCTATATAGGACAAACTAAACGAGCATTAAAGCTCCGCATCGCTGAACACAAAACGGCCATCCGCACCCAAAACCTGGACTATGCAATAGCAAGACATTATAAACAAGCCCACCATGGTTCAGTCGCCTCCCTTAAGTTCTGGGGGATAGAGAAAGTCTCTTCCCCACAGAGAGGTGGCGATATCGTCACAAAACTGTTGAGGCGTGAAGCCTTTTGGATTCACACATTAAATACGGTGGAGCCTAATGGACTTAATGATGAGCTCAGTCTCTCCTGCTTCCTCTAACTGTACTGATATATTTTGTGTTCTTGTGTTTCTAAAAATATGTAAAGATATGTAATGATATGCTTCTATTATGCATTGATTCTTTTATGCATTGATCCTCTATCCTCCCCCCCCCCCCCCCTTTCCCCTTCCCCCCACCCTCCTTCCTAAGTGCTGTCACAGGATTGGCTTATTGATTGACCACCCCCCATCGCGTCTAACCAATTGCAAACTGCCTTGTGTACTGGGGAGGTATATTTAAACTGCTGTCATTCTGTCATTCTTGTTTAACCCTGATGAAGACGCGTTGCGTCGAAACGTTGGTGCACTTAGCCTATTAAAAAAGAAACCATTTCACCAGTGACCCGTGTGCTCCAGATCCTTCCTTTCCTGTGATTATCCTCCTGTTCTGAGAAGCACCGTCCTCCCTCTGCGGGGGAGCTGAAGCGCAAGAGATTCCTTTCTTCACTGAGATACTCAGTATTTGTATTTGAATATGTGAAAACATTAATTAATTAAATACAGGTGGACAAACTGGAAAAAGGAAGCTGGAAACATATGAGCAGTAAAATGTCCATGTGGTACCTCCATGATGCAGGCTATCTGCTCCACTTCGCTCTCTCCTGGAAAGAGGGGGTAGCCTGTGTAGAGCTCAGCCAGGATGCAGCCCAAGCTCCACATGTCAATGGCCATGCTATAGGGATGACCCAGGATGACCTCCGGGGAGCGGTAGAAACGGCTCTGGATGTAAGTGTACACTAAAGGGAAGGAAGGATGGAAGGAGAGGAAAAGAGAGTGGACAAGATAGAGTCAAGTCAGGTCAAGTTTATTTGTATAGCACATCTCATACGCAGAGGCAATTCAAAGTGCTTCACATAAAATGGTTGACACAAGGAACTAAAAGAATAAGAGTATAAAATATACATTTAAAAGCATCACAACAGAGAAAGAGCATATAAAGTGCATTAAGCGACAGGCGCAGCAGTTAAAAATGTCCATAACCTTTATAATAGTTGGACTCGAACCTTTATAGGCCACACACATCTCCTAAAAAACAGCTGTCAGCAGTTAAAAGCGACGCTAAACATAAAAGTCTTTAGTCTATTTTTAAAAGTAAGTAAAGTTAGAGCAGAGCTGAGGTCTTCAGGCAGTTTGTTCCAGCTAGCAGAAGCATAGTGGGTGAATGCGGCCTTCCCATGATTTGATTTGATCCTAGGGACAGTTAGTAAGCCGGACCCTGCTGACCTGAGAGGTCTAGACGGTTCGTAGAGGGGGCAGGGGAAGAAGGAGGGATACTGTAAGTCATGTGCACTATAGACTTTTGCACATTTTTCTGTGTATGTTGACATATCCAACATGATATGAATGGAGTTATAAGCAGCACTCACCCCTCTGTTGTTCATAACAGCTTGATCCAAAGTCAACCACCTTGATGTTCCCCGGCCCTCTCTGAGACAAAAGGATGTTCTCCTGTGCAGAAATACAATGGTGCAATATTATAATACTCCACTAGATGGAGTAACATCCCCACGTTTGTCCCGCGGAGTCTTACAGTACTTGTGCAATGCAATTCATAAACAAAAGGTAATTTCAAAGTTAGTGGGTCCTACCGAGCCTACAGTGCATAAGCATGGTCCTGGAGACGTTTTATTGACTTCACTCTATTCTAAAAAGAAAGGATCAAGGAAGCAATAGAATTGAAGACAGTACCGGTTTGAGGTCGCAATGAATGATCTTCTCTCTGTGCAGCATCTGCAGGCATCTAAGAAGAGCGTGGGCAAACCGACGGATGAGAGCGAGACTGAAACCCTGGAAGTTATTTTTTTTTATCAGCTCGTACAAGTTCACCCTGTCAAAAGATACAGAAGATAAGGCTTTTGCAAGAAGGACAAACTGTATTTCACTGTGACAACTTTATTTTCCCTTGAAGTTCTTCAAAGGTTTTCTTTTCCATTGAATTATTATATACTTTATATTATATTACACTACACTCATACTAGGGAATATATAGTCCACTCGAGCCGGATCCGCACCCACTCCTAGGCACTAGTGCAGCGACCAGGACACATACCCTAAACCGGCTTCCCACCCGCAGACATGGCCAATTGTGCTTGCATGGACGCCTGACCAAGCCAGAGGTAACACGGGGACTCGAACCTGTGACCCTTGTGTGGGTAAGCAGGGAATCTACCGCTGCCCTACCCGGACACCCTCTGGATCCACTTTTTAACAGGTGAATCGTTGTTTCCCTGTTCCCTGAATAAACAGTCTGAGAAAAGAAGGGCGCTAAATTTGATGTCACTCCGCTGAACACGCACCAGAATAATAAAACAATCTGTAACTGCTGAGCACATATTTAGAAACCATCTAGGATTGTGCCTGGAGACAGGGGCTGAGATTGTAGCACTCCTGCTATTTCCTGCTACTTGCGATAAGCATAAACATCTTTAGGCCGTGTAACCGGAGCCTTCACACCGTGAAGCGAGCAGGGGAAAGAGATAGGGCCCTAATCAAGGCCTTAACTAAGGGATTCCATGACGGTAATGCTAGACAAGGTGGCCGTCCAAGACGTCCCCTAAAGGTCATTCAGGCTGAGTGATACACAAAACTATCTTCGCTGAAAAGAGAGAGCAATCCACACTAAAACACAGATGACTTCACCTGAGTGAGTGGAATCGTGTAGCACTGACTAAGAAGTGAGCGGAGCATTTGATAAGAGTACAGCGATCAAAGCCTGTTGTTGAACCTGGGGAAGAGGAGAGGTGGCTAACCTTGACTAGCTTTGATGATCAGATCAATTATTCAATAACGTCTTTTATAGTGTCCCGGGCCACAGGACTATTCTCATTCTTCCCGTGGGTTTTTGTGAGAGCGTATGATGTGAGAGCACGGACTCACCCGAGAAGCTCGAAGGAGATGCAAAGGTGGTTTCGGAAGTAGAAGTACTCCTTCATGTGAATGACGTTGTGGAGGTTGTCTTTGTCTTTCCTCTTCACCACGTCCAGGATCTTCAGCTCCACGAGAGCTTGGTGATGAAACCTGCAGTCACAGGAAGAGGCAGAGTTTAGAGACATTAGAAAGGAAAAGGTAGCCTAAACTAAAGCCAGACCAGCACGCGCCATGTTCCGACTCACAAACCCCTTATGCTACAAAATACAGCCCCATAAGTTCACATCACCTGAAGGCCCTCTGGTGTTATATTGCAGTATGTGCACGTTTATACAAATGTGTAAAAAAAAGTGTAGGAATGTGGAAATCATTATCACTCGCAATTCGCAAGGGGGGAAAAAGTTGTTTAAAAGCAAGCTAATAACAATGGACACTGTAGTCCATTTTCAATTGGTTATTTAAACAATTAGTTATTTGGCCAAATGGTTGTTTTAACAAAATGAATTACATTCAATCAACTAATATGATATTATAACAAAGGATTATTGTTACTTTTTAACTCATTGATACAATTTCTTTCTTCATATTTTCATCAGATATGCCCTATTTTCATGCTGTATATGAGATTTTTTTAAAGGACTCTGGTAAATGTAGAAGTACTGATTCAAGTTGTTTACTCAAGCAAAAGTAAAAAAGTACAGACTCTGAAATTTCTCGAGAGAAAAAAATCCACTCCAAAGATGTTTTAAGATGTGGCATTAATCTAATCCTGAAAATAGCAATATGACTGAGTGAACAGTCCTTTCCCACGAGACATATACGATCTTGGACAGGTGAGATATTGGAAAGTCCTCTAGTCTAGTGCGCCTCAGGCAGTCCTGTGGCAGTTACTTTGCACCTGTTTTGTTTTCTGCATTATTGAGGTAGTGAGAAGGCCCTGCATCCACCCAACAGGCCCAACAAGGCCCCAGGGTCACAGCCACTCTGCTCCCCAGTGAGGAGGACAGGGAAGCTAACACCAGGGTCACAGCCACTCTGCTCCCCAGTGAGGAGGACAGGGAAGCTAACACCAGGGTCACAGCCACTCTGCTCCCCAGTGAGGAGGACAGGGAAGCTAACACCAGGGTCACAGCCACTCTGCTCCCCAGTGAGGAGGACAGGGAAGCTAACACCAGGGTCACAGCCACTCTGCTCCCCAGTGAGGAGGACAGGGAAGCTAACACCAGGGTCACAGCCACTCTGCTCCCCAGTGAGGAGGACAGGGAAGCTAACACCAGGGTCACAGCCACTCTGCTCCCCAGTGAGGAGGACAGGGAAGCTAACACCAGGGTCACAGCCACTCTGCTCCCCAGTGAGGAGGACAGGGAAGCTAACACCAGGGTCACAGCCACTCTGCTCCCCAGTGAGGAGCAGGGAAGCTAACACCAGGGTCACAGCCACTCTGCTCCCCAGTGAGGAGGACAGGGAAGCTAACACCAGGGTCACAGCCACTCTGCTCCCCAGTGAGGAGGACAGGGAAGCTAACACCAGGGTCACAGCCACTCTGCTCCCCAGTGAGGAGGACAGGGCAGCTAACACCATGGTCACAGCCACTCTGCTCCCCAGTGAGGAGGACAGGGAAGCTAACACCAGGGTCACAGCCACTCTGCTCCCCAGTGAGGAGGACAGGGAAGCTAACACCATGGAAGCTAACACCAGGGAAGCTAACACCATGCTAAGAGCATTCTAAATCAGGAGCTGAGTGATCTGGCGGACCCCAAATAATGTAAATGGATCGGCTGCGGATGTAGGCATGTGGGAAAAACCTTACAACAGCGTAATGGAGGGTCACATATCTGACAAATACCTGACCCAGTGATCGCAAATGTGGGTCATATGCACAGATGGGAAGTAACTGAGTAAAAATACTTTGTTGTACTTGAGTAGGATTTTCAGGTACCTGTACTTTACTGAGTATTATTTGTCTGGCAACTTTTTACTTTTACTCCCTACGTTTAAACACAAATACTGTATCTGTACTTTCTAGCCCTTACATTTTCAGAACAGCCTAGTTACTTTAATTTTAATGAACGACAGGTAAAAACGCTGTAATGTTTGTCTGTCTTGTCATGCGCTCTCCCACCTTTCACGCATCATGTGCACCTTTTTTGTGGAAAAACCATATCACACAAATTATTAATCAAAGTACCGGTACAGTCTTTATACATCTTAAAACATGTTTGGAGGGGATATTTAAGTTGAATTTAATTATATTAACATGACACGAGTTTCAGGTAGCTTTGCACAGAAACAGCTGGTAGAAATACCGTTCACATTTATATTTTATTACATTTCAGAGCCTGTACTTTTTTACTTCTACCTGAGTAAACAAGTTGAATCAGTACTTCTTTTTTTAAACAAGTAACTGTACTACTATTTAAGTAAAGAATGTGTGTACTTTTTCCATCTCTGGTCTATGATTCTTTGAACATGACAGAGAACTCATTCCACACATTAATTAACACTAATTAAGAAGTCCCCCCAGGACAGACTTAATCAAAGACAACATAATAAGTCACACTGAACCCTTACCTCTTCTTATTGCGTATCATCTTAATGGCTACCATTTCATTGGTCTTGTGGTCGAGGCATTTCAGGACTTGACCAAAGGAGCCTTTGCCAATGACTTCGAGCACCTCGAACCTGTAGCCAATGTGGTCATGCAGCACCTGGAGACAAGAGGCAGAGCATTATGGATGTTTAAGCCGACTTCATATTTTATATGGTTTCATCAAACAACATCCATCAACGATATCATAATTAATTCATATTGTAGCGACCCTGGATCTCGATGTATAAAAGCGGCACGTTGGTCCTTGGCCAACGGGATTGTCCCTTTGGTCTGATGGTTAACTTGTAAATGACAGATCCCCGGTTCGATACCAGCCTCGCCTGTGCTGATACAATGTGAACAAATCGAAACAATGAAATCAACGCGCTTTTCATCGTTGATTATATATAACTTTAAAGTGACTGAAAATCCACCACGGATAATAAGCATCGTTAATAATTATGGATTAGGTCTGATAACATCACGTTACATGTTATTTATTCAGCCACAGCACTGTCCTCTGCAGGCCGTATGCTTCGTTGCACCACTCTGCTGTGCACATGGCAGCTACCTGGCAGCGCTGTGACTTTGTTTTGACTATCAGTCCAAAGCCTGTGACCGAGAGAGGAGCCTTGATGGAGACAATAAGGGGCTAAACAATGAGCATCACTCAGCCTGAGACAGCTTCTCCATAGAGTATTGACTCGGATGTAACTGCCTTTCAGTCGACGCCACACGGCTTATTTTCACAAGGCCGCTAAGCCCGTGTCACGGTGACTGGTGACCTCAGTCCAGTTTATTCTATACTGTAGTCAACAAAGTTGGCAGGCCGACAGACTGGCAGGCTCACGTGCTTAATTGCAGGATTAAGGTATGGTCATGTATAGTTCAGCTTAAAGGCCTGTGTGTGTGTGTGTGTGTGTGTGTGTGTGTGTGTGTGGAGAGAGCGAGCCGAGAGCTCCCTCTCTCTCTCTCTCTCTCACAATCAAGTCTCTTAATCTGCATCTTTCCACGTGATGTTCTTTTGCATAATTCTCAACATAAATAAAAGAGTGAAATGCCAGTATACCCTGATGTAGCTTCCGTGCTCGTCGTCGAACCCAGAGTTCTGCGGCGCGCCGTGGGAAGCCTCGATCTTTTGCGCGCCCTGGCCCATGAACCAGACCTCCGCGTAGTCCATGATCTCCTCCTGCTCAAACTCCGTCAGACGCTCCTGGAAGTTCTTCAGCGCGTCTGAGGAGGAGGAGGAGAGGATGATGAGTCGCCATCGTATCGATCGCAGCTCTGCCCTCATGATGGTGAACGTTTAACTAACCGGCATTATGAAAATGCCAAACATGCTATTTTCATTTCGTCGATACATTAAGAAGATTATTATTACTCGGTCACATGTGAATCATGCTTGTGTCACGGCGGAGATGGCGACTTGGACTTGTGACTTGGATTTGAATCACACTTAAGTCGCACACAGTGACTTAAGACCTGTCCTCAAAAGACTTGAGACTCGACTTGGAGTCGAGATTGGGGACTTGTGATTTTTTTTTTTTTGGCACATTAAATTCAAGTCAACTAATCAATGCTGACACTGTATGCTGATAGACAAAGAAGTGAGGATAATAGAGTACATGTTTGAATGATTAGTTTTAGCTATGCAGTGTTCTAAGCAGACTGAAAGGCATGTAGACTGGATGGCATGTAGCAGATACATAGAACGCTCATCCATAAGAGACTTGAGACTTGACTTGGACTTGGACAGCAGGGGGAAATTGGCCAAGTACAATTGGGGAGAAAATGGTCGAAAAATCTGAGGGGAAAAAAACAAACTCTAATGCTATTTTATTGTATTCTATTAGCATACCCATGGGGGACATGGGCAGCCATTGCCCTTCATAAGTCTTGTCTTTCTCCAGCTTGTCGCCGAGAGTCTTGGTGTTGCGGGAGTCCGACACTTTGTCCATCGCTGCCCCAAAGCGCATGCTGAACGGCTGGGTGGGTTTTGGCCTCTCCTCCTGTCCAGGAGACACACACACACACACACAGGAAGTCACAACTCACATTTCATTGTCTCTGTTGTTAGTATGTTGTGCTTAAGTTAGATTTACTGAAATGTCTGGACATCAGAATCCTTGGTGCAGGATTTAACCAGGCAGTCTATGGATGCCATGCTAATTGCATTTATCTAACTAATATGACCCCTGTAATTGTATCATGGTGAAACACCCTAATTCTGCTTATCTACATCTGATATGTGACATATGCCTCAAACGACTATGCAGGTCATCTGTGGTGATTTATTAGCTCCATATTCCATACTCCATACCATATTCTCATGATTTGATGCACTCTGGCTGTCATCCAAGCAATTTAGGGCAGTAATACCCTACCTATTGAGAGCCTCACCTGGTGTGTCTGGTAGTTGTTTTGGACCCCCTTATTGGCGATTTGGGGCAGGATGTTGTCTGATTGCTGGTGTTGGTTTTTGGCATTGCTGACCACCACCTGGACCTGGACCGGTGGCTCCAGCTGAGGCAACGTCCCAACACCAGGGCCAAACTTCTGTAAAGCGGAGAGATTGTTTTGCTTTTATTGCAGATGACAGATTACACATGACAAACTTTATTATGTTACATGAAAAAGATAAACAATAATAGGGTTTCCAACTTCCATGATTGGAAGTTGGAAACCCTCATTACTGTTTTGCTTGCACCTGTGTTTACCCTGCCTTTTTTCGACACAAAATGGCCCCAGTGAAAAGGGTCTATTGCAGACAATAAAAGGTTGGTGAGAGAGTGGTTGGCTAATGTTAAATCTTAACCCATTGCATTGTTTTTGCACTGCAGCTACATGCTTGTGGCTGTGGCAGTGCCCTTTCATTTGATTAGAAGCATTCGTGGGGTGAACCTCGTTAGCTTTGCTATGTGTTGCTGCCTGCATGCCTTCACGTTCATTTAGATAGCGCAGGCTCGGGTGACCAGGACCCCCTGGGGGTAGCGGCTGGAATTACTGATCAGGGTGAGAGTGAAATGGCGACAAAAGGACGTGACAGAGTCTGTCACCGCTGCCTCTGGTGGGGGAGATGAAGAGCAGCGGCCTGCTTTTCTCTGGCTGCCATCCTGCTTGCTCTGCGAGCACGATTACACGTGTCCGAGCCTCGCAAGGCACCGCCTGGGTAACGACGGGCAGAATTAGACCTCTGTCCAGTGCCAGCTTCTCTGGTTAATAATGGCATATTCTCATGGGGGTGTTTCTGTGTCAGGAGGGACAGTTTAGAATAGCGTTAGCATCTATTTTTCAGTTGTTGGACAGTCATGAATTCCAATTAAATTTCAATTAAAGGGATTTGAGTAGAAAATGCCAACACTAGTGAATGACGGAGGTTCAGCAATGTACTACTGTATATCAGCCATACATCAGATTGGCAATTAGGCCCCGCCCCTTTTAGGAGGAAAACACAAGACTCTCCCTGTTGACTTCAATGTAAAATAGCACTACCCAATTTTGTGTGTGAAAAATAACAGAATCAATCTCGTTTATTAATGACCCCAAAACACCATGACATGACAATATATTACAACTCGTCTGGCCATAGAATGGGAAAGATACACCGGAAATATGACTTTGACCCATCTAAAATCACTCATCTCATTTACATTACAGCCCCGGGCCGAGCCAAATAGCCTACGACGCTGGGCTCCACTACAACAGCATTTAATGTCAGAAGACTAAATTAGCAACAGGCGGACACCGGAACTAGGTCACAGACGGGTCATGAGTTACATGATTTTAGATGGGTCAAAGTAATATTTCCCATGTATCTTGTGCATTGTGTGGCTGGCCGATTTGTAATATATTGTCATGTCACGGTGTTTTGGGGTCATTAATAAACGAGATTGATTCTGTTATTTTTCTATCATTTTTTTGGGGTAGTGCTATTTTACATTGAAGTCAACGGGGAGAGGCTTCTGTTTCCCCGCTAAAAGGGGGCGGGGACATGTGCCGCCAGCAGCCGCCTACAAAATGACGTATTGCTGATCTGGTGTATATCAGCCCTATAATGAATTCTCTCACATGTGTACTGAATTGCACATAAAAGCATTCCAGTGGGGAAAAAAGACTTTCCAGTCTATAGATAGATCTGATATCTCCTCTCACGTGTAAGAGCTGCTGCAGGATCTGCCAACTTGGTTATGACGCATAGAGATAGGGCTAAATATAGTCTCAGCACCTGCCACAACAGGCAAGGGAAGTAAACACAGTAACGTGCCTGTACACAACTGGGGGGCATGCTGCCTCAGCAAGGTGCCCATGTCACAGTCATCTCATGTATGTACAGTAAGGTGTGTTGTTGCACTACATAACCTACAAACATGTACAGTAAGGTGTGTTGTTGCACTACATAACCTACAAACATGTACAGTAAGGTGTGTTGTTGCACTACATAACCTACAAACATGTACAGTAAGGTGTGTTGTTGCACTACATAACCTACAAACATGTACAGTAAGGTGTGTTGTTGCACTACATAACCTACAAACATGTACAGTAAGGTGTGTTGTTGCACTACATAACCTACAAACATGTACAGTAAGGTGTGTTGTTGCACTACATAACCTACAAACATGTACAGTAAGGTGTGTTGTTGCACTACATAACCTACAAACATGTACAGTAAGGTGTGTTGTTGCACTACATAACCTACAAACATGTACAGTAAGGTGTGTTGTTGCACTACATAACCTACAAACATGTACAGTAAGGTGTGTTGTTGCACCACATAAACCTACAAACATGTACAGTAAGGTGTGTTGTTGCACTACATAACCTACAAACATGTACAGTAAGGTGTGTTGTTGCACCACATAACCTACAAACATGTACAATAAGGTGTGTTGTTGCACTACATAACCTACAAACATGTACAGTAAGGTGTGTTGTTGCACTACATAACCTACAAGCATGTACAGTAAGATGTGTTGTTGCACCACATAACCTACAAACATGTACAATAAGGTGTGTTGTTGCACCACATAACCTACAAACATGTACAGTAAGGTGTGTTGTTGCACTATATAACCTACAAACATGTACAGTAAGGTGTGTTGTTTCACTATATAACCTACAAACATGTACAGTAAGGTGTGTTGTTGCACCACATAACCTACAAACATGTACAGTAAGGTGTGTTGTTGCACTACATAACCTACAAACATGTACAGTAAGGTGTGTCGTTGCACCACATAACCTACAAACATGTACAGTAAGGTGTGTCGTTGCACTACATAACCTACAAACATGTACAGTAAGGTGTGTTGTTGCACCACATAACCTACAAACATGTACAGTAAGGTGTGTTGTTGCACTACATAACCTACAAACATGTACAATAAGGTGTGTTGCACTACATAACCTACAAACATGTACAGTAAGGTGTGTTGTTGCACTACATAACCTACAAACATGTACAATAAGGTGTGTTGTTGCACTACATAACCTACAAACATGTACAATAAGGTGTGTTGTTGCACTAGATAACCTACAAACATGTACAGTAAGGTGTGTTGTTGCACTACATAACCTACAAACATGTACAATAAGGTGTGTTGTTGCACTACATAACCTACAAACATGTACAATAAGGTGTGTTGTTGCACTAGATAACCTACAAACATGTACAGTAAGGTGTGTTGTTGCACCACATAACCTACAAACATGTACAGTAAGGTGTGTTGTTGCACTACATAACCTACAAACATGTACAGTAAGGTGTGTTGTTGCACTACATAACCTACAAACATGTACAGTAAGGTGTGTTGTTGCACTACATAACCTACAAACATGTACAGTAAGGTGTGTTGTTGCACTACATAACCTACAAACATGTACAGTAAGGTGTGTTGTTGCACCACATACACCTACAAACATGTACAGTAAGGTGTGTTGTTGCACTACATAACCTACAAACATGTACAGTAAGGTGTGTTGTTGCACCACATAACCTACAAACATGTACAATAAGGTGTGTTGTTGCACTACATAACCTACAAACATGTACCTTAAGGTGTGTTGTTGCACTACATAACCTACAAGCATGTACAGTAAGATGTGTTGTTGCACCACATAACCTACAAACATGTACAATAAGGTGTGTTGTTGCACCACATAACCTACAAACATGTACAGTAAGGTGTGTTGTTGCACTACATAACCTACAAGCATGTACAGTAAGATGTGTTGTTGCACCACATAACCTACAAACATGTACAATAAGGTGTGTTGTTGCAACACATAACCTACAAACATGTACAGTAAGGTGTGTTGTTGCACTATATAACCTACAAACATGTACAGTAAGGTGTGTTGTTGCACTATATAACCTACAAGCATGTACAGTAAGATGTGTTGTTGCACCACATAACCTACAAACATGTACAATAAGGTGTGTTGTTGCACCACATAACCTACAAACATGTACAGTAAGGTGTGTTGTTGCACCACATAACCTAAAAACATGTACAGTAAGGTGTGTTGTTGCACTACATAACCTACAAACATGTACAATAAGGTGTGTTGTTGCACCACATAACCTACAAACATGTACAGTAAGGTGTGTTGTTGCACCACATAACCTACAAACATGTACAGTAAGGTGTGTTGTTGCACTACATAACCTACAAACATGTACAATAAGGTGTGTTGTTGCACCACATAACCTAAAAACATGTACAGTAAGGTGTGTTGTTGCACTACATAACCTACAAACATGTACAGTAAGGTGTGTTGTTGCACTACATAACCTACAAACATGTACAATAAGGTGTGTTGTTGCACCAGATAAACCTACAAACATGTACAGTAAGGTGTGTTGTTGCACTATATAACCTACAAACATGTACAGTAAGGTGTGTTGTTGCACTACATAACCTACAAACATGTACAGTAAGGTGTGTTGTTGCACCAGATAAACCTACAAACATGTACAGTAAGGTGTGTTGTTGCACTACATAACCTACAAACATGTACAGTAAGGTGTGTTGTTTCACCACATAAACCTACAAACATGTACAGTAAGGTGTGTTGTTGCACTACATAACCTACAAACATGTACAGTAAGGTGTGTTGTTGCACTATATAACCTACAAACATGTACAGTAAGGTGTGTTGTTGCACTACATAACCTACAAACATGTACAGTAAGGTGTGTTGTTGCACCAGATAAACCTACAAACATGTACAGTAAGGTGTGTTGTTGCACTACATAACCTACAAACATGTACAGTAAGGTGTGTTGTTTCACCACATAAACCTACAAACATGTACAGTAAGGTGTGTTGTTGCACTACATAACCTACAAACATGTACAATAAGGTGTGTTGTTGCACTACATAACCTACAAACATGTACAGTAAGGTGTGTTGTTGCACTACATAACCTACAAACATGTACAGTAAGGTGTGTTGTTGCACTACATAACCTACAAACATGTACAGTAAGGTGTGCTGTACTCTGAACTCTGCTGGAAACTGATCAGTGGCAACTGCTAACTGCTAGAGACGGTTTTCCACGGAATTGTGTTGCTAGGGAACAGTTTGAGACCTCGCTTCCTGTCAGCTGTTGTATTAGCAAACACTGCAACAGGAAGTAAGCTAGGGGCAATTTAGACTGTTTATGTTGTCAAGTTAAAAGCGTTTTTATTACCCTTGGCATGATTTAATGAGACAGTTCTTTTCAGTATTATCTCTCCAGAGGAGGGCTGCTGTTGGCCTTGAGGAGCGTTAGTTAGACAACAGTTGAATCATCAAAACAACAGGATCGTCTATAGGGACGGTTCATAATAATCCATGTTGCTGAAAACATGGAAATGTGAAGGAAACACAAAGAGAGCTTGAGGTATCTTATCTTTTTTCTTCTTTTTACCAGCCACGACAGCGATGGCTGGTATTGTTTTCACCTTGTGAGTCTGTGTGTGTGTGTGCGTGCATGTGTGTGTGTGTGTGTGTGACACACGTGTGTGTGCGTGCGCGTGCATGTGTGTGAATTGTGTGTGTGTGTGCATGTGTGTGCGTGTCATCATGTCAAAATGTGGTCCTGGAGGTACTATTGCAGCAGGAACGACCACAGAAGCCATTTTATGTACTTTGCCAGGTGTGTATATGTCCGTCTTTTTCTGTGGACAGATTTTGCAAATGTGATGATAGCATCGAAAGCAGGCCAGATGCAGCCATGACACCTTACAGGTGTGTAGTAGTTGACATTGAAATAAAGGCAGAGTTCGAAAACGGGTCCCCCCCGCCCCCCCCCCCCCCCCCCCCCCACACACACACACACACACACACTGGCCCCCACACTTTACACCCCTGGCCCACATTCGCTTTAAGTTGCAGGCTGGTGTTATCCCAGTATCCCACAAAGGGGGCGGGGCTGACCTGTGAGTAGGACCGGTTGTTTACGAGACGGTTGCCTTCGCTTTGGAGTCTGTGAGGATGAGGGAAGGCCTCCGGGCGGGACGTCTGCGGGAGGAATGGAAAAAAAGAAGGCGATTATTGACCCCATTATTCACTGAAACATCATACCTGCATCAGCATGCTGTGAAGAGATGCACAGGGTAATACTAAGCATAGTCCTCTGACGTCATCAGTTTTATTGGGCACGATGCAAAACAACACTATATTTAGGGTCTTTTCTAACGACACAAAAAAGACAAACATTGAAGTCTTGGGAGTGAATAAAGGCAATGCTGGCAGGAGTGTCCAGCACCACAGCACCCAGTGGCTCTTATCAGAACTACACCCTGTGGGCAGCAGAGCAGGACTGCAGCCAGACTCACAAACATAATGCATTAAGATCTTAAAATAGATCACTTCTGCAAACATCCAGCTACAACACCTCTCTCAGTATTCAATATGCTGTGTGTATCTCTGTGTGTATCTGCTGCTGTGTGTGTATCTGCTGCTGCTGTGTGTATCTGCTGCTGCTGCTGTGTGTATCTGCTGCTGCTGTGTGTGTATCTGCTGCTGCTGCTGTGTGTATCTGCTGCTGCTGTGTGTATCTGCTGCTGCTGTGTGTGTATCTGCTGCTGTGTGTATCTCTGTGTATCTGCTGCTGTGTGTATCTGCTGCTGCTGTGTGTATCTGCTGCTGTGTGTGTATCTGCTGCTGCTGTGTGTATCTGCTGCTGCTGTGTGTGTATCTGCTGCTGTGTGTATCTGCTGCTGTGTGTGTATCTGCTGCTGCTGTGTGTGTATCTGCTGCTGTGTGTGTATATATGCTGCTGCTGTGTGTGTATCTGCTGCTGTGTGTATCTCTGCTGCTGCTGTGTGTATCTGCTGCTGCTGTGTGTGTATCTGCTGCTGTGTGTGTATCTCTGCTGCTGCTGTGTGTATCTGCTGCTGCTGTGTGTGTATCTGCTGCTGTGTGTGTATCTCTGCTGCTGCTGTGTGTATCTGCTGCTGCTGCTGTGTGTGTATCTGGTGCTGTGTTTATATCTGCTGCTGCTGTGTGCAGGTGTGGGTGCACATGTGTGTGGCCATGTGTCTGTTGGTGGGCGTACACGTGCTTCACACTTTGCAGAGGCGCTGGCCTGAATGCGTTAAGAGGGGGGTAATAAATGTTGTGAAAAGCAACAGCGAAGTTGGACACCTACGTTAATTCCGGGGGGGCCTCTCACATACGTCAAAGCCAGCTGACACGTGCCTGCACTCTGTGGGGAGGGACGCCATATGGGTGGAATAAAGCTTAGCAACCGACCGTATGGAGACACGGGCTAAACTCTCTCAGCCTGCCTGGAGGGAGGGAGGGGGGGGGGGGGGGGGGGGGGGGCACAGGTGCTGGCTAAGAATGACCGATCTCCATCATGATCTTAAGCTTTACAGCTGGTGGGCAAAGCTGCGAGGAGAGCATGGCAACATCCTCTAAATGGGTCGCACAGCTGACGAGGAATGGGATTGACCTTGGCTTTGAGCCAGCTCCATAAGGCAGGGTGAGAACTGAGAACCTGAGCTGTCATGACTTCTGAACACATGGAGGACCTCACTCAGGGGGGGCGGGGGGGTCATATTCTGCAAACGTGCTGGCTTTGCTCGTCGCATCAAAACCAATGTCATTCTTCAATCATACGAATGAAACCACAACGTAGCCAACATGGGATGCGATACTTGTACAGTAATATATAGATTGTAATATATAGATCAATTCGACAACTTTTGATAATCGATTAATCACATTTTTCAGGGGGGGGGGGGGAATCAAAATTCTCTGATTCCAGCTTCTTAAATGTGAATATTTTCTGGTTTCTTTACTCATCTATGACAGTAAACTGAATATCTTTGGGTTGTGGACAAAACAAGACATTGGAGGACGTCGTCATCTTGGGCTTTGGGAAACACTGATCGACATTTTCCACCATTTTACTGTACATTATAGACCAAACAACTCAATCGATTAATCGAGGAAATAATCGACAGATCAATCGATAATGAAAAGAATCGTTAGTTGCAGCCCTAGTAATAATGTGTGTACCAATCTATGGGGCGGGATGGGGGGGGGGGGTCGCGAGAGTCACTCTTGACTGACAATGTGGGTCACTGTGGCAGGGTGGCGCCAACATCACCTGCACAGGCCTGATCATGTAAGCCTGCCTATGAATGAGCGCTGAGCCAATGGAAACACAGTAACATCAATAAAGACCAGAGCAAAATGGACAAACACAGACAGAGATTGCTTGATTGAAAGAAGAATGGGAGGGGCTCAGTTTCCCCTTTATACGCCTGCAGGTGTCATGGAAAGCTTAGGGCGTCTGTTGAGTTGACCTTGTATTCACTGTGATGAATGTGTCTCACTCCTAAGCGCCCGGCCGCTTCGCACGAGGCAGCGAAGGATCACGCGTCAAACACAGAAATAAGTCCCCTATACAGGGAAAACCCCCTATAGACTTAGAAGCGTAACAGAACTCAATGGCAACGTGATCTCTCTCACCCAGTCACTCACTCTGTGTGTGTGTGTGTGTGTGTGTGTGTGTGTGTGTGTCACTGGGGGGATTAGCATCATCCCACAGGTGTGTGAGAGCAGCTTTGGCTCTTACAGTCTTTCAGGTCAGTTGGTTAGAGTGTCAACAGAGCAGTAACATCAAGAGGGTACCTGAAGGGTCAAAGTCAACAAACTGTTAAACTGACCCACAATCATTTGCAGTAGATCATCATTTTGCCCATTCATTTTCTTTGACCAGCAGAATTGATCACCACACTGTTAGCATCAAATATGACCACATGCAGAGATGGGAAATAACTATGAATACTTTGTAACTGTATTTCGGGTATCTGTTACATAGGCCTGTAACTGAGTATTTATGTTTCTGACAACGTTTACATTTTACACTCTAACACAAGTATCTGTACTTTCTACTCCTTACATTTTCAAAACAGGCTAGTTACTTTAGTTTTAATGCACAACAGACAAAAACGATATAACGTTTGTCTGTCTCTCATCTCACGCTCTCCCAGCTTTCACGCATTACGTGCACCGTTTCTGGAAAAGCATATCACATAAATTATGAATCAAAGTATAGTCCTTAATTCCTTATACATCTTAAAACATGTTTGGAGGGGATATTTTGTCTCTGAATTATTATATGACGTGAGGTTCAGTTACCTTTGCACAAAAATGGTGGAAATATTTTTGACTTTTATACTTTATTCCATTTCAGAGCTGAGCTTTTTTTTTTTTTTTTACTTTTACTTGAGTAAACAAGTTGAATCAGGATATTTCTACTTTTACCAGTTTACTCAAGTAACTGGAATACTACTTAAGTAAATAATGTGTGTACTTTTCCCATCTCTGCCATCATGCTTGAACTCTACCAGTCACAGCAGAAATCATTACCGTTAGTGAAAGCATAAATTCCTGTATTTCTTTCTATTGCTATAAAATACCAATAAATACAGTAAAAAGATGAGATTCTCTAAAGATCCAAAAACAGAGAGGCGGTTAAATTTATATCGGTGTCCATTTAAGGTGTGAAAAATACACCAGAACACATATAGATGTACAGAATGTGTCAACACTAAACAGTGAAATAAATAGGCTATAAGGACTGAAATAGAAATGGATCATATTTTTCATCATAGGCATGCAGTCAGGGGAAGGCGCTGGACTCTTGACTTGGGCGGTGAAGTGGATAACTTGTGGAGGAGAAAGTGAGAATGCATTCCTATCGTCAGGGTTCAAGAAATATGAGCAGAGTACAGTATGTGAGAAATTCAATTGAGTAAATCAAATTCACACTATTTTGAAAGGCTTTCATTAACCTGCAGGGTTTTTTCTTTTCTTTTCAAAAACAATGCGTTGCTTATTGGAAACTCTGGTTAAAATGAATTGAACGAAATTATCCCCCATTATGCAAAAAAGAACTACATTTTAGGATATTATCAAATACTGAATAGCTATAGGAATACAGAGTAATGTTACCATGAGAGATTAAAAATGAAATAAAAATAAACAAACAAACAAATAAATAAATAAATAAATAACGTAACTAAGTCAATATTGAGTAGGCTACGGACTCACTCTATCATTACAATAATATAAGAATATACCGGTACAATAATTCACTATGAATTCACATTTTAGTAGCCTACCACATACACACCATGTCCCAGATAGGAATATTACAGAAATGCCCGTTGGGAACGCATTGTAAGCAACCAACCACCAGCGAACGTGCCTCACCTTGTTTATTTCTGGAAACATGCTGCTGCGTATTAATGTCAGTCTTTATAAACACAGTGACTTCCCGTTGTACAGTCCAAGCACAGAGGAGAGATTATAACATCCAGGTGAAGGTAAGACGCATCATTGTATCCAACGACTCTTGTCAACCCAGCCTCAAAACCAGGACCCGGATCCAAGACGCACTAGACGCACAGTATAGACGCAAGTCAATAAAACCCGGCTGCGCTGTCAGATCCTGCAGCCCAAACCCGCCATACTCATAGTTTTATGCCAGGCTCTCTGTCGTCAGCGCGGAGATTAACGAGCGAGGCAAGCTGTCCAGGGTCTGTGCGCCTTGACGCGTGTGGATAAGACTCTGTCAGGAAACCACCTGTTCAGGTTTCCGCGCTGACAGCTGCGGCTGGCCCCGATATAGATTTGTTTTTGTCCTTTTGGTTCCCGGTCGTCCACCTCCATACAGCGGGGCGAGGCGAGGCGATCGAGCTGTGCGACTGATGCGCGCTGCGCTCTGCAACACCGACGCTGTGAGAGAGGGGATGCTGCACCGATGCGCAACGTCGTGGCCACGCTGCATGCATGAGCGCGCATGTTAGTGCAGCGGGGTCTTGCAAACATCTACGACCCCCTGTAAAACATGTCAGTCATTCTCAGCAAGTCATAAATCATAAAAACTCCCAATGCAAACTTTGTTTTAATCTCGAAGTAAATGTTCTAAAATCGTACATTCATTGGATGGGATGGGGGGAAATTCCACAGTAGGATAGTCTGGAAACTGTGAGACCAAGATCATAGAAGATAGTCACATTTCATTCAGGGAAATTCTTGAAACAAGCTGATTTGCATTGAAAACAACTGAAATGATCTCATTTGCAGATTTATTACAAAACATATTTTTTAAACTCAACAAGTTACAAAGAATGTTTGTTTTTGCAAGGCAATGGCTTGTTTTTTTCTCCCACTGCGGAGCTTGCAAAAATAAAGTCCTTGTCATCTACAAAATCATTCAAATATCTTTCGCATAATTCAAATAGACCTACTGTATGTTTTAGTACATTTCTTTACACTATGTCTAGAATAGCTTATAGGGCAAGATATAGGCATGAGATCAGATCACCTCAACACAGTTTGATCAAACTTGTCCTGAGAAAAATAGTAGTCCTAGTATAGTAGTTATATGATTCCATATAAATGTATTTTGCTTACTGTAAATGAGAAGGTGACAAAGGGGAGAGTGAATCATCAGAGTGAATCATCAGAGACCCCAGAGGCCCCTGAAGTCCATTTTGCGAATCACTGCTGTGGGGGACTATGAGAAAACACACTGAAACAGACAGTGAGCGAAGCTGCCCATGTCAAAATATACAGGACTTGTAGAAATGCAAATATGGTGATGATTGTGATTATTATTCAGCATGGGTTATCACAAGCCAACCCAGAATACAACATTAGAATTTTACTAGCCTCGATGCAAGAGCCTTCATTCTTCATTCGGAGTCTCAAAGTAGCACCCCAATGCGTTGCAGCCTCCACTAAAAATGACCCTGCATCTTCATACACCTAGCAATCACAGACAAGGTTGTTGTCAATCGGTGTCAATCGGAAACTATTGCGTAGTTTCCAATACCGAGACATTGTAAACATGCCAGGGCCTGTATTTTCTGTTCTTCCGGATGTGTAACGAGTTTCTTTCCACCCATAGACACAGCAGAGCTGGAGCTGTTTCCCTGCTGGGAAGCAGAAGAACAACGGTCATTTTCAAAGGAAAAGACAGAAATTATAGGCTCTGGCATGTTTACAAGGGCTCGGTATTGGAAAATACGCAATATTTAGGAACACCAACTGGCCGTTATGACGGACAACAACTTGGATTGCAGAAACCTATGTCAACATTTTATTCTGGGGACTGGTGAATGTGTGCTTGTGCAGCACACGCACACACACACACACACACACACGCACGCACACACTTTCAAAATAAAAGCGCACAAGCTTAATGTTTCGCAGCATAATGAATAAGTAAGACGCACGATGATGGCATCATGAAGTCACACCTCATCCTCCACGGTAACAGGAACCAGCCTCCTGTTAACACCCAGTTGCCAATGATGCAAGTGTAAGGAGAAGACGTTTGTTTTGCCGCCGCTCATCAACACGGCAGCGGGGGGGACACACCCGATCACTCCTTATTACGAGGAGTGAGAGATGAATCTCATTAGATGACAGCTGTTATGCAGAGAGATGCTCCTTCAGTAATCAGCAAAGAGCTTGAGAGGGGACGAGGCATCTGTTGCACGCTTTAGCCTCGGGAGGGGTTCTCTATGTTTGCTTCAACTTTTCTCAATTTTCTTTTCCTACTAAGGTTTTCTTGGGAGTTTTTTCCTCGTGTGCATTGAAGGTGACCCTGGATGCTGTGACCTATAGGCCACATTTGGACCCAGGTCACGGCAATCAGGGCTAACTAAGGCTGAGGGGTGCCGGTTAGGCTGTAGAATAGGCCCATTTCACACAACCGTTTTGAAGGGGTAAAGCAGGAAGTAAAGCAGGTGTAACCAATAACATTAAAGGTCCCAATTCGTGCAGCTGTAACATCTTAAAAACGTGTGTCTCTGGTCCATAAAACATGATTCTGGATTAATTTGTCGAAAATATAGCAACCCCGTTTGTTGTGACGGAGTTCTCACTTCCTCATCTCGTCGCTTCCCAAGAATGGCCTGTTTCTATAATATATTCAGAACTAACAGTTCCCATTGGCCGCTGAGGGAGAGCCCGCCCCAGGCTCCCAGCGGCCAATCAGATTAGCGTCTGTGGACCAGCACGCTAGGTTGCGAGTTATCGTTAACTTAACGGTTACTACGCTAAAGAGGACATCTCAAAATGCCTAGACTTACCGAATGCACCTCTGCAGTTGCTGGATCACGTATAGAAGTGTTAATTTTGTGGCTATAGACAAAATGGTGCAGGTAGCTTGTGTGAGAGAGACCCGCGCAGTATGCGTGAGGAAGCTCGTGACGTCCCAATTCCCCTCTGGGCAAACGAAGCGTTTGGGGGTGTGGCTTGGAGGAGACTGCAGGGGGAAGCTGGATAGGGACAAATCCAACTGTGGCAGTTCTGAGCTTGTGACCACTCATTACAGGGAGGGATGACAGCAGTATATATGCATTTACAAGTAAAAACAGCTTTTGCACGGAATGGGACCTTTAACACTAGGGCCCTGACACTGGAACACCTAATGGAAAGGAAACATCATTAACGGTATTGGTTACACCTGCGTTGCTTCCTGCTTTACCACCTCACGCGGTTGCAGTGAAAAGGGTCCATAGCTAGACCGGCGGTTCCCAACCTCTTCCAACTCATCATGGCCCACTTGAAAATGTGAAAAATGTCCGTGGCCCACATCCGCCTGTAAACAGTGCAGAGGCCAAATAATGTCTTCTCAGATTCAGAGCACTTTTTATTTTAATGATAAAAGGAGCTGTCCATCAGCACCACACAGAAGTCAGAAACTAAAAGTGAGGGGCTGTCTGCAATAGGCTTAACAAATAATGTATTACAAATTAAATAACGGTATCATTCAACAATGGATAACTGCATTATCATACACAATAATAATAATTACTTTTTTCTCATGAATATTGTAATGTTTTGCAAATGATTTGGCGCCTCCTTTGCAATCTGTTTGTGAAGTTCCTCATGCGCTCTTCTCTTCTATATCCCTGTCACTTCCCTCAGCAGACCTCGGGGGTTTCAACAGGCCAGGTTTGGATAGGCATGTGAAGGACCAGTTTCCATGGCAACAAAATAAACTAACATCGCTTAAAGCTCAGTCAGAGATGAAGGAGGTGACAACAAGCGTGCAAAAAAAAGGACGCACAGTTTGAGGATTTGGACTCGGCCCCATGGTGCGCTCATCAGCACCTGCTGGTAGAGTGCTCCTTCAGCAGAATGGGGCTCAGCCAGGCAGAGAGAGAGAGAGGAGAGAGAGAGAGGAGAGAGAGAGAGAAAGAGAGACACAGACAACACTCAGCCTCTCAGAGGTGGGAGGCTCCTTTAAATCAGTCCTGATTAATAACTTCCACTAGGAGTGCAGCAGTTGGTAGTCATCTCATCCATCCTAGCTGGAACAAAACAGGACTGGAGAAGATAGCACTGTACGTTTGCTAATGCTATTATGTGCTACTGAATTATGTTAAGTCAGTCTTATATTATTTTTCTGCTTTTACTTCTCATGTGAAGGTATGAGCACCTTTGCTTATTTTCAGTGATGTGGTACCACTACCTCCCCGTCAGCACTTTGCATCACTGTACAATGTACGTTCACAAAAACAGCTGGCCATAAGTGAGTTGCTCAGAGGCTCATTGATTCCCTAGCCTAATTTCCCAGCCAGTCTGAGGATTCAACCTGTTGACCTTCCAGTCACCAGCTCCAACCTTTAAGCAACCATTGTACTACTACTTCCACCTCTTTACTGCAGCACGACTGAATACACTGACTCAAATCAAGAAAGTGGGGTATACCATACTGTAGTATGGAGTCACGGAAACATTTGATTTATTAAGGTAGAATGCAAAAAAAACATCATATTGCCAGACATGATCTTTTGATCAGCTCTGAACTTTCGTGTCCTCAGTTGGTTACAGAGGTAAATTAAACCAGAATCAGCCACTGTACACCTTGCCTGAGTCACCCAGGTGACAAGGCTGATGTGAGGCAAAGTCACTGGAGCAAAACAACACAGATACACTATACAGATACAGTGGTACAGTATACATTACCATGCCGAGCAAAAAGGAATCAAATGAACCGTCACAGTTTATATTACTGACGAAGCAGATAAGACAAAACAAGGACTGTGCTACCAGTGAGCCAGTCTAAAAATACATCAAAGACAAAAGCGAGAGAAAGGGCGTATATATGGATGGGACAACAGAAACAACTTATCGCTGGACGCCCCATCTCCCCTCCACCTACCTCAGGCTGGACCCTCCTGTTCCTGCCCCAGCAGCAGCCCTGCAGGAGGCTAAACCCACAGCAGGCAGGTGAGGTTCCGTCTCCCCCCATAGCATGTCTTCCCCATGCTGCCACCACCACACCCACGAGCTCCTCTGCCTCCAGACAACACCTCCACACCACAGCCTCCAGACTCCAACACCTCCAGCTGGGAGTGGAGGAGTGCTCAGAGGCAAGAACGTGAGAGAGAGAAGATGTTGAAAGCTAGTCCTGGACCCCTCTCTTCAAATATCCAAGATCCCCTGCTCTTTTTCCCCCCTTCTTAATTCTAAAAGCTATGGCTCATTTTGTCACTCCTTGGAGCCATTTTCAAAATAAAATCCTCCTTGTTGTTATGAAGTTCAGTTGGTATTGCAGTCAGATTCCACGGTCTTCTTTAGATGTGTACCAATCCCGTATCTCTGTGAAGAACTTCTCGCGGTGCCAAAGGCTACACGCACTCTGCACTGGAGAGGGGAGGTCCCTTGCATCACTTACTCATACGAGGTTACGTCCAAGGTTGTTTGGGACCTCCGAGCCTCTGGGGTCGTCGTCCTCCTCGTCAGATTCTTCCAAACTACGTTTTTGCTCTGCTCCGGGGACACAGACACAGAGGGGAGGAGGGGAGGACGCGGCTGCCTTTTGCGTCTATGGCTGGGATGGGTTAGAGGGAGCGCTCTGCTGCTGACGTACGGACACCACTCCACACGGGAGCCATCCTGAGCCGGAGACACAGCAGTAGGGGCCCGCCACTCGACTTCCTGTCAGAGAGGCCTCTGGGGCTGCTGGATGGGAGACGAGACGGACTGGGAGAGATGGGGAGAGAGAGAGAGAGAGAAAGAGAGAGAGAAAGAGAGAGAGAGAAAGAGAGAGAGAGATAGAGAGAAAGAAAGAGAGAGAGAGAGAGAGAGAGAGAGAGAGAGAGAGAGAGAGAGGATACAGATTCTATCTTCCTCCCAGGTGGGCTCTTCACGGGGCTGAGGAAGTCAGCCGGGGAGAGGGAGGATGGGGGGGTGGAGGGAGGCACAGCTCTAGTAGAGAGCCAAAGTTACGCCCTCTTGCGGTTTAGGCATGCGAACCAAGGGATTTCATCCGCCATTATTTTTTTACGATAGACATTTCGTAAAAGGCTTATACAAATAGTTTTACTTGGTCAAACCAAGCGATTCCACTATATTTTGAATCAGGGGAGCTGAGCCCATATAACATTTCCCTCGGATCAAAACTTAAAAACAAAATGTTGAATTTTTTTGGTTTGGTTTTGGTCTGAGTGAAATGCTCTATGGTCTCTCCTGATTATATCTGAATCGCTTGGTTTGACCAAGTAAAACAATTTTTATAAGCCTTTTACAATATATCTATGGAAAAACGAATGGCGGATGAAATCCCTTGGTTCCTATGCCTTACCCGGAAGTGGGCGTGACTTGGGCTTTCTACGGGACTCCCAGGTGCCACAGCAGCTGACGCCTGCTGCGACTCCCCCTCTGCCTTCTGGCTCGCCACTGTATCCTGGAGACAAAGCCGGTGTATCTGTAACCCACCCCACCCCACCCCACTCCTCTCCTCCCCCTCTCTCTCTGCTCGCGTTCTCCACCTGCTTCGCCTGCTGCCACAGACGAACCCCTCCGGGATGCTCCTGCACAGCAGCACTGCTGACAAATAGCGCGTAGGTGAAATCGTACCCCGCACCGCAGCACCCCCCTGGCCCGCCGCCTGCTCCGCGCCGCAGCAAGGCAACTGCAGACTCCACAGCAACTTATAGGGCAAAGATGCTGACGACCAATGCGGTTGTTTATGGGGTAGTTTATGGGGGTGATTGAGCGGTTGTAAATAGCTGCCAGCATCTCTTTCTGTTTGGTTGCGGACGAGCCGATTTACTGACCCCACTGAAGGGGCCTAAAGATGATTTACTGACCCCTCTGAAGGGACCTAAAGATGACTTACTGACCCCTCTGAACGGGCCTATAGATGATGCCAGCTCCTCTGTACAGTATCTTCTATATTATCCTTGAAGCCAGCAGTATAGACAGTTTCAACTTGACAAAAAAAACATTCTAAATTTACCCCAGCTTACTCTCTTGCAGTGTTTGCTACTACAATAACTGACTGTACTGTAACTGACTGTAAGGTAGGTTGCAAAATGTTCCCGATTCCTTGAAAAGCGTCTATAGGTTAGTCTAATGGGAGGCTACAGCAGCATTTCACTTCAAATGTTGAGCTCAACTGTCTTGGCACCAATGGTAACATCTTCCGAGAAAATGTATATTAACGGACAAAGATCTTCGCCCCTACCCAGAATAAAGCTTGTAAATCACCTTGTTTGGGTGACAGGGAAAAAAATGTTGCTATTCCTGTAGCATGAAGCACCAGGCTACTGTATTTAATTACCACTCCGTCAGCCAGTCTGACGCTTAGTGTGAGAGCAGAGTGGCATCTCCTTTCTTCCTAAGCGTCTTGGGTTTTCAGTTTAAAACGTTTGCGGTGAAGCTGAAACAGGAACATCTGAACACACTGTTGGCTTCCCACGGCCATTGCTTTTCCACAGCCCAACATGTCGGCATTGTACCTTTCTGCACGGATACGTAGAATATGGACATTTCTGAAGGAAAATATGTTGCATATCACATTTGTAGATACGTGAATATTAACGTTATACAGATCAGAGGTGTTGTGGTCAGGGTGGATGGAGGGCGTAAACACTTGCCTTTCACCCCGGAGGGCCGTGTTCGATCCCCATTCATGATCACAGTGTTTCCAAAGTCTATATTTCAACTGTGAGTCACATTACGGGTACGGTGTCACATTACGGGTACGGTGGCGCAGTCGGTCCTGAGTTCGATTCTCGCCTGGGACGCTGGAGTTGTGACCCCCCCATATCTTCAGTGCCTACTGCCCAGGTGGGCTATCTCGTCGAAAGGGCCTTTCTGTGTGGAGTTTGCATGTTCTCCCCGTACCCCCCACGGGGTTCCTCCGTACATAGCCCCCCACTAAAAACATGCAGAAGATCGTCATCCGACCAGTGACGACAACATCTGAAGTTGGTCCCCGGGCGCTGGAGAGAAAAAGCGACCACTGCTCCTGGCCTGCCCCCTGGAGGAAAGGACAAGCCTGGATGGGTCAAATGCAGAAGATTTCACCGGCCACCGTCAGCATGAGTGCGTGTTGTGGCCGCATGCATGTGTTGTAGTGTTCGTGTGACAATAAAGACGAGCTTCCGTCTGAAATCTGAATCTGATTTAACATTTTTCTTATTTAAGCCTATAACCCAAATCCTAATCCTAATCTTAACCAAGTTGTTTTACTTGCCTACAGTAAACATAACCAAAGTTGTTTTATTTGCTTTGAACATGGGAAAGGCAGGAAGGTTTTCAAATTAACTGCAATTTTGTTTAAAATTTGCATTGAGAATACAGACGTAAATTACCACATTTTTAGAAACATACTATGCTGATGTTTTGTTTCTAACTTACATTGATATTCGACATGGTTTCATATACGTAAAATGCCAAAGGTTTTATTCTGGTGATTGGGTTGTTTTCTACTTCTTTAGGGCAGATCTGGATAGAGTGCCCAGCAGGAGGCGAGACAGACTACGCCAGGCCAGACCTCGGGCCGTTTCTCAATACCAAGAATGCATTCTTGTTCTTGTGTTCTTGGGGAGAATGTTCTTGCTAGTCGTTCTTGGAAGAATTAACTTGCTAGGTCACAAGCACACATGACGCTGTTGGCAGTTTGAGACGATGCGTTCTTGAGGGTATTGCGCAATACCAGCGCAGAGGCCGCCTGCAGTACTACACAAATAAAAAGCTCAGCTGTTTTAGATGCAGCCAATTGTGCTCTGGAACTTTTTGCCATTTTTCGCCATAAATGTTCATAAAGTGGCACTTATTGAAACCTACTACCCTGCTTGTAGGCATCAAACGTCATCAGAAATTAATTTAGTGATGAAATAAAACTTTAAATTGTAAAAAACTTTCCGGAGCTTATGGCGTCTTCTCTGCTGCGTTCTGCCTCTGCTTATGCCGAAATGCATGCTGGGATATCTGCCTTGCCAAGTTGACACAAGTCACCAACCAGAGCATCCTCGGTAAAGTGGGCGTGTCGAGAACACATCCGGGAATTTTAAGCGTTCTTGGCGAAATGTGAACTTTGTATTGGAACAGTACTTGGGCTGCGACTGATGACGTTTCACAGGGACACAAGAACGCAAGAACACACAAGAACGCTTATTGAGAAACGGCCCTCGTCTGACTCACTGGAAGCAGGCTGTGGGTCTAAGCTCTGCCATTGGTGACGACCCTTCCAGTCGGAGCGAAGGGAAATCCCTTTCCGCTCCCTGCGTCTCCGCAAGCTCAACCTACACACTGAAAATGGCAAGTTTTGACGAAGATGTGGATTGTGCAGTAAAGCGGGCCTGCTTGGTAATTTCGGTGGATGGTTGGAAAGATAATTTTTCCCCCCGCTATACCAGAGTGAGAGGAGCCAGACTCTCTCCTGCGCTGGTACAGTAAGCGAGACTAGGCCAGAGCAGACTGGGTGAAACAAGAGACTTTGAAGAGAGAGTCGCGTCAACGAAAATCCAAAATGCTTGATCATATACGTGACTCACATAGCTATGAGCTCCATTCTAGCTCGCTCCAAGGATACTTCCAGGAAGTACACGGTGGGCCGTTTGAATTTCAAAGTACATCACAAATGATCCATTCTGCTGCAACAACTCTACAGCGCTGCTCACAACCTTACTTCCGGGAACTATTGCGAGGTCAAAGACTGGTCAAGTGCAGTGAATGGACATGACGCAACTCTTACTATCTCTTACTATCTTCAACAGCTCTGAGTGAAACCAGGGCCAAATTACCTGCTTTTAGAGGATGTGTTAACCTGGTGCCTTGCATTGTGTGTGGGGCCCTGGCCAGTGCCAGGTGCCAGTGCCAGGTGCCAGGCGAGGCTCAGTGAGGCGAGGAGGTGAGCTGCCAGCCAAAACAGACAGTATCAGTTGTCTGCTGACATTTGGCAGGGCGGGCTGCGTGGGGGGAGTGTGAGCGCGCTGGCAGGCGAGCTGCAGCATCTGCAGTTTAGGGCAGCAGCACAGCAGGCGTCTCAGTCACACCATGTGAGATATGGGTCAAGTTTACAAGTTGACACGAGCACACGCACTTACACACACTCTCACACACACAGGTGATAATAAGGAAGCTGTTTTTCATTCTGACATACATACGACATGTTAATTTGTGCTTGGCGCTAGAAACGGGTTAGCCTTATAAATATATAGAATACACAGTGTGATGAGGGACAGCTGTACAATGGACCAACAACAACACGTGAGTGAAGCTGTTCTCATTGCCTTGGATTGTAAATTGAGCAGAACAAGGCTTAAAGGGGAAACCACTTCCCTGAAATAAAATCCATTTTCCTATCAACTATAGGACCAGGGTTGGGGTGTATCCTAATTCCATTGATTCTACCATTTCTGGAAGTGGATATTCTTCAAAGTTCTAAAACTGGAAATATGTTGCTATAAATAGGTTCTCAAATACCCTCTTTGAAAAAAAGGTGAGGAAATTCCTTTAGGACGGTATCATTGTTATGTGAACAGACCCTTTTCACAGCAGCCATTCTGATGGGTATGTAACCAATAACATTAACGATGGTTCCATTCCATGTAGAGCTGTGAATCTTCACTGGCCTCACGATTCGATTCGATTACGATTCAGAGGGCTACGATTCGATTCGATTACGATTATCGATGCATCTCGATGCATCTTAAATCGATGCATCTTGATGCATCTTAAATCGATGCATCACTTTTTTCTGCAATACATGATTTATTTTTTCTCACTTTCTTTTTTCTCACTGTGTGGCTACTTTTAAAATAAAAGTGCATTTGGAATTGCATTGTATTATGATCCATAATTAAAATAAACAACTGCATGTACTTCCATTATATTTTATTTGATTATAAATATATATATATATATTTTTTTTAATAATCGATTTTTGGCATCGCGATGCATCTTATAATCGATTATTTTTGACACCCCTAATTCCATGTAGATGTTCCAGCGCCAGTAATGGTATTGGTTACACCCGTGTTTTAACCATGGGTGCTGTGAAAAGGGTCAATTGCAGTTTTAGTCCCCTGGCATAAGGACAACTGAATATCAAGCAGTTGTGGTGTGGAGCTACTGTAACAAGAGCAGTTGATGAACAATCAGCAGACACTCAATCGATCAGTATGTCAGGGACATGCAGGGCTGTCATTGTCAAGTCATTACAATCAAGTCACATTATGTTGTCTGATTAGCCTCAGCCTCTGTCAACATGATTGGGCAATTTTGAGCAGTTTGTTTATGTGTGTGTAGGTGTAGGTGCCTGTGTGTGTGTGTGTGTGTGTGTGTGTGTGTGTGTGTGCCTGTGTGTGTGTGTGTGTGCCTGTGCGTGTGTGCGTGTGTGTGTGTGTGTGTGTGTGCCTGTGTGTGTGTGCGCGTGTGTGTGTGTGTGTGTGCGTGCGTGTGTGTGCGTGTGTGTGCCTGTGTGTGTACGTGTGTCCATATGATTGTAGATGTGGGCAGCTGAAAACTAAGCAGGCCTTAGAGGCTAAACCAAATCTGATTAGGCATGTGGAGAGCCTCTGTAAATGGTAAATGGTCTGCATTTATATAGCGCTTTTATCCAAAGCGCTTTACAATCAGTAGGTAGTCTACATTCACCCATTCATACACCGATGGCGGCCACGCAGGGTGCCTACACACCATCGGGAGCAAGGAGGGTTAAGTGTCTTGCCCAAGGACACAACGACAGCAGCTGGGAGGGAGCGGGGATCGAACCGCCAACCCTTGCGTCATTGGCCGACCCGCTCTACCTCCTGAGCTAAAGCCGCCCGCCTCTCTCTCTGATTGAGATGATACAATACTTCACTAACTCAACTACTCAAACCAGCGTCTCATCCCAGACAGATTATACTTCACTAACTAGGATAACGTTTTTTTTTAATGAAATAGTTGCATAATAATACCTTTAAGCTAAATGTCAGACTCCCTAAGACATGAATAGCAGTGTATCCTAATGACTTTATGACCGGGTCGTCACAGCTTATGAAAGCAAAAGCAACTTGGTTGGGCTTAGGGTTATGGTTTGGGTCGGGTTTAATTCTCATGACAAGAAACTTACAAGTCGAGAACACTAGGGGCCCGCCAATCCCACCCTACCGCGGCTTTGACCTACTTAAACCTCAGACTGTGACGTCACGTCACGTGTATAACTGACGTTAATTATTCACGTATCTAGAAATGTTAAAATGCTATGTATTTTCGTTCAGAAATGTCCATATAATGTTACATTTCTGGCGATTGGTGATCTGTCTCAACTCAACCTATGACTAAAGACAGGCCGGCAGAAAGCCTATCCCTGCTTCATTCCCTCTATACCCCAGCATCCATCTTTCTGTTCTTCCTGAGCAATACAGCAGTACAGAGTTACAATCAGCAAACCAACGATCCATACTAGAGCTAGAAAAACAACAACAATTACAAGACAAATGGCCCCTTCTTCTTGCTCTTGTCTTGATTACAGTGCCTCGCTCGTACCAGAGCTGCTCTCTCTAAAAAACACTTTCCTGCCTTTCAGAACAGCGGAATTGTTCTGCGTGCAGCACGGAGAACCACCTCCGCTGGGAAGCAATTAGGAGAATACAGGTGAAGTGATGGGATGATGATGGTGTAGCCAGGTAGGATGGCTGCTTTCACCAGACAGGTGCCTCTGCCTTGTATCCACTCTGTTGTATTAGGGTTAGTGAAGGACAGTGGAAGGACAGTACCCTTTATACAGTCAGCAAATTAAATGCTCATTTATCTTCATTTGTTTTCCTCAATTTTAAAGTACCACACAAATTTGCTTCATAATCGAAGCGATTTTTATGCACAACAAAGACCCCCCCCCCCAGCCCCTCCCAGCAGTCAAATTTCATGTACATTCAATGTAAACTCTTATTTAACTCCGACTGTAAATTCATGTAAATCCACTGCCTATTTAACGTCTATTTAACTCAGTCTGTAAATCTCATGTAAATTCAACGTAAATTCATATTTATCATCCACAGAACACTTCACCACTCATGTACATATTGTATATATTGACTCGATTTGATTCGATTTGATTGCACATGCAACTTTGTGATTGTTTTTAGTTATCTTTCTACTTCTTATCTCTGTATAATGATGTGACCGCTACGCTGCATACAGACACTAAGACAAATTCCTCGTATGTAACTTGTATACTGTGGCAATAAAAGTGATTCTGATTCTGATTCTGATTTATACACACAATATGGCCGGGTGCAGTATTGAACAGACAAGACGCATGTAACATACACAACAGAAGAGGGGACACAGAAAAAATTAATAAAAGTAAAAGAAAGAAAGGGAGGGGGGTAGTAGAGAGTTTAAGTTCATCTATAGAGAGGCAAAGTGAACGTCACATCCTGCTTCATTCAGAGATTTTCTTCTGCAATTTATTTTCCCATAGACATTTCGTAAAATGCTCGGAGGTCTTACCTCATCAATCATTCCTTCATTGACGGCCTGCCGCTTCCCATCCGTGGCGTGTGATCCCACCCAGGGCCCCATGTCTGGCTGCACTCTTCCCTGAGAACTTCTCCGTTATCTGGGTGAACCTGATCGGATGAAACCCTCGGCGGCTACTGGGACTCCTGTCTGTTGGGGTCGGCCTATCACTGCGAGGGTAAGGTGTGAGCTTCGGGGTGTGTGTGTGTGCGCACGCGCGGGCGTATTTATGCGGTTGCACAAGTCTCTGAGTTTGTCACCATCGTCTAAATGTGGTAGTGTTAGAAATTGGTTTGGGTGATGAACATGCTTGTAAGGGTGCCAGGTCTCAGCCCCTATCATGTGTATTCCGGGTGTTGACCTAAATGCCCCAGACTTCGCCCTGCCAGGTCTCATGAGAAGCTGAGGACAGAGAAGGCCCGTGAGTGATGATGGCGTGGCATCTCTGGCATCACGTCCTCAGATGGCTCTACTTAGACCTGCAGCATGATCTAAAACCTGTGGGCAACTCAGCACAAGTCTCTATATATCTTCACTCCAGTTATAGCTTATATTTCCCAATAGGGAGCCAAAGTCACGCCCGCTTCCAGTTTATGCCATTTATTTTTCCATGCACTTTTCGTAAAATGCTTATAAAAAAAATAGTTGTACCTGGTCAAACCAAGCCATTCACCTATAGAATACAGGGGAGATCATAGAACATTTGACTCGGACCAACAACAAAAAAAACGAATACAAAAATAATAATTAGATTTTTTATCTCTTTTTTTTTTAGTTTTGGTCAGAGTAAAATATTATATAGTGTCTCCCGATTCTAAATATAGCTGAATCATTGGTTTGACTGAGTAAAACTATTTTTTATAAGCATTTTACGAAATGTCTATGGAAAATAAATGGTGGATGAAATCTCTTGGTTCGTATGCCTAAACCGGAAGTGGGTGTGACTTTGGCTCTCTCTATTCCTTCCAGCTTTCTCTCCCTTCTTCAAAAGCCTCCTGAGCAATGATGGAGCATCAACCTATTCCATCCATCATTCCGACCCCCTGCGGTGCGGCGCGTGCCAAGCAGGCACCCCGGGGCCAAACAGCAAACTGCGCCCACCAACACGTTCTCACCTTTTATCAACTATTTCTATCAACTAGCAACTATTTGATGTAGGGCTGCCAACTCAATGTTGGGGGGAGGGGGGTAATACAAACTGAAAAACTAATAATAATAATAATATGATGCTCATTGCTATTGCCACACAATGACCTCAGTCTGTTGCTGTCACTCAGTCTCAATAAAACAAGGAACATGATGTTCTTGCTAGGTTCATTTCTGCCCCCCCACACACTTATTATGGTCTGTTGGTTTATGTCTCGTGTTCCTGTAGAGCACGACCGATATATCAGTTCACCGATATGTTGGCCGATATTGCAGATTTTTTTGTATCTGTATTTTTTTATTTCCCCCCGGGAATCATTAAAGTCTTTCTGATCTGATTATAGACAGCATGTTGTGTATATTTTATCTTTTTTCTTATCTCAAGTTATATTTTATATTTATTCTATTTGTGTTTTTGTATTTCTAGTTATTTATAATTATTAAATTCCCAATGAAGTTTACTGTTTCATTGCATTGATGTCATTTGGACAATAAAGTTGATTGATAAGCTGTAAAATATCTTGCCTACATTACATATCTCAAGTCATGTCAAGTCATATCTTTGTCATGTGTTTGATATTTTAGGGATCATTGCAAAAACATTGTGTAATATAATGTGTATATACTGTATAATATAAGAATATCGGCCGATATATCGACATCGGAATTTTTTTACTCCCTAATATCGGTATCGGCCCCAAAAATCCAGTATCGGTCTATGTTATCCTTGACTGTCCTGTATTGTTTGTCTGATGTTATATGTTATTGTATGTCATGTTGTTATAAGACCAGGGACCATGATGGAGATAAGTGTTCGCACTTTTCATGTCATCCCTTGGATGTTGTTATGCATTGTCCAGAATAAAGTCATTCATTCATTCATTTATAGATCATGTAAATGTTTATGATAGGACCAACAGACCAAGATGGCTTTTGCCTTCTCATTAGTCTCGCTTGCCAGACTACTGTATCTGTACCGTCACACTGTACCAGCACAGGAGAGAGTCTGGCTCTTCATGTTTCCGGAGGGATGACCAATGGGCAAACGCTAGGCGTCAGTGATGATGACGCGGAAGTGAAGTGAAAAGCTGTAGTTCCTCGAATGGCCACTTGGGGGTCCGGGGCATTCTCCCCATGTTAAAATGCACGACTTTGTAACAGGATTAAACATCTTTCCAGTCAGGGGCGAAACGCGGTTTTGGTCGATATAGCTAATTTCACCTTTTCATAGCAGCTGTAGGGGGGGGGGGCATTTTTTATATAACTCGGCCGTTTGGAGTAAAATAGATTACAGAAAAGGGGGTGATTGACAGATCGCCTGTCCAGTGATTGTGCAGGCGGAGCTGCGGCTCTGGGAGACGCCCCATCTCAAGTGAGCTGTGCAAGGACTCAAACCCATTCCTTCCCACTCTGCTGCTGATGAAAAATCAAGATGGCGACGGCCAACGAATCAACTCCAAACGGGAGACCAAAATCAATGGGATAGCTGTGTCCATATTTTTAGGTCAGTGTCACTCAGGAAAGATGAGTGCTGTTAGCTCACCTCGAGCCCTTGTTTTGACTAACCTCCCTTCCACAGTGAACTTGGCAAGCGGATCTCTTTTGTCATCGACTGGACACAAAAGGCCTCATGTTGATGCAGACAAAACGCTGCCTACAAATTGCAGCAATTAGTGCAGATTGCAGGATTTAATCTGATGACATGTGTCACATGTGGACAAAGGGGATTTGAAACGCTTGTTTTTCAGTGCCAAGTACAAGAGTGTTCCACACAGTGTGTAATCACAACACAACGGACAGACACATAGAGGCTGTACCGTTTCCACACAGTGTATATTTTCAACTAAAGCAAATGTTAGCTAAATAAAATTAAATTAAACATTGCTGATATGCCAAAATCGATGATAAATTGTGGAAGCCAAAAAATGCAAAGTATAATCTTAATAAAGCGAAGTGTGTGTCTGTCTGTATGCCATTTTACGTGCCATCGGGCTGCTGAATCTCTCAGGAAGTGTAAAGAGCACCCCTGCTGGTGACCTAACAGGACAGGATTTTTTTTTAATTGGGTAATTAGGGCCAATTAATTTCCTTAATTACCAAATGATTGCCCTAATTACCTAATGATGTGTGATGTCACTCAAGCAATGCTGACACCATCTGGTGACATCACTCACTGATGATGACATTACTCACTGATGACACCACTCACTGATTACATCTTCATTAATGTGCTTGAGTTACATCACTGGTGACATCACCAATTCTATACATAAGGACACTCACTGTATTCCAGACCGGGGGGGGGGGGGGTCTAACTCCCACTAGTTATACAAGATGACTCAGCCATAGACCAATATTTAATAAAATAGTTATTAGTAGAGCCCTCTCACCACCCTCTCACATAAGCACCACCATTTCCTGAGCCACATCAATTTGCCACAACTGAAGATGGGTTCATGATGATGATGATTATTATTGTTATTATTATGAACAGTGGTAGTAGCAGCCATAGTAGTAATAGTGGCAGCACTTTGTGCTACTATAGTATTAGCAAAACGCACATACAGCACATATAGCACATATTTTGGACTACAGTATTTCCAGCATGCCATATAATGTAATATTAGCCAAGTAGCCTAAGGTGACAACCAAATCCACTTATCACTTTTTTTTTTGATAAGCAAGACTTCACACATACACAACAATACCCCTGAGGCCATGGAGAAGGAAGGAGAGGTGCCATGGGGGAGGCGTGCCATGTTTAGCAGTTCTGTGTTGCGTGACTCATTGCTGAAGGGAAACAGAGACTTCATGTCACTCATTAACACAAGTCCCTGGGTGGTTGTTCCCCCGGCATTCTTTAAATCCAATGAATGTTTGTCAGGGTAGTTGGAGACTGTCTCAGACCAGCTGTCTGTCTCTCTGCAGCAGCACCACAGCGCCTCCTCCCTGTGGGAACCTGCAGCTGCTACATGGCAACAACAAGTGGGTCACAAGTGGGCTAAGCTTTGCTGCGGTAGTCGGTGTGTTACCGGTGTTACATGGTGGTCGGGTGTATACTGTACACCGATTACATGCCCACCGACTTTATAAAAATTTTTTTTTTTTTTTTTTTTTTTTTAGTTATCTTAACTTAGACATGATGGACGCTACAACTCTAAACTGAAAGCGTCTGCTCCATCCACAGTAGAGTCGCACACACACGCTAAGGAACAAGACAAAGGTGGTTAGGAAATGATTGAAAGGGGTGTTGGATATTGTTACATTATAATCTACACAGGATCCTGTACTATACTGTAATAGGTAAGTCAGATTTGGCTGAGTCATGAGTGGGTAGTCGTAGTCACAGGCACACACACACACACACACACACACACAGGCACACACACTCACACACACACACACACACACACAGGCACACACACGCAGGCACACACACACACACACACACACACACACACACAGGCACACACACACACACACACACACACACAGGCACACACACGCAGGCACACACACACACACGCACACGCACACGCACACGCACACGCACACACACACACACACACACACACAGTGGCAGTGTAGTGTGTGAACTCTGCGCTCTGTGACACTGATATCGGCCTGTTAATTCAGGGGAGGTGAGCTCTCTCTAAATGGCTGGCTTTAATTCGGGGGCTCCGGTGTCAACGAAGGACAAAGCTGCCATGAGAAACCCTATCAGGGGCAGCAGGGTTCATCAGAATGATGAGGAGGCACGCTCACTACAACACAGGCCCAGGAGGAGGCTAGTATGGGCTGGGCAGGGCCAGGGGGAGGGGAGGCTATGGGCTGGGCAGGGCCAGGAGGAGGGGAGGCTATGGGCTGGGCAGGGCCAGGAGGAGGGGAGGCTATGGGCTCTCACACTGTTTCACTTCAAAGGGATTTGGTCATTCCTCCTCCACTGGTCATGTCTGCCCCTCATGCGACGAGGTCCACTTCATATTAAACGTTTAATCAACACAGAGCCCAAAAATGTTCAAGGGAGGGTTTGGAATGTGCTAATCTCCCCCAAACACACACACACACACACACGGCACGCGCGCACAGACACACACACACACACACACACCCACACACACACACACACACACACACACACACACACACACAGACACACAGACACACACACACAGTCAGTCCACTGCTGGTTGACCATGCGCGTCCTTGTATGGCTGACTTGAAAGTTTGCGAACTCTTCAGACAACTGAGAGTAAAATAGAGAGGCATGGCTTATTAGTTATTAGAACCCTTGGTCGCAAAATGACAACATCACTTTTAGCTATTCTAAAAATCCTAACTAAATGTTAGGACTGCACGCGGAGGCACGCCTCCGCGTCATCCATTATTTTCTGATAATGGACACCTCAAAGTATATTAACCTGCTTATACCATGGTCACTTGCCAAAGAAACAAAACAAGACCATTCATTTATATTTTCATGCATTTTGCAATCAAAATCTAGTTTTCATAACCTTGGATATGAGTTGAGAAGCGGAGACAAAATAGTCCCCTCGGCTGCTCAAGATTTCATAGGAGAAAATAGTGCCTGTAACCTGGCCCATAAACTAACTCATAATTTGGCCAATTGTATGTAACATATGAAATAAAGCAAACGGCAATGTCTAAGAATGCAACGACATGTAACTGGCTCGTTAAACTCGCATTCCGGGAATAACGTTAACGTAAGTGGCGCGAGGCTCGGAGGAGACTGAAAACCATCTGAAGCTTTCAATGTTGGAGTCCAGGTTGTTTTGTACAAGGAAGTCTCTCAGTGTGTTGGTGTTAACTGCCCATTTCGTTGTTTTGTTTGTGTTGATCTCATCTTTTTCACTTTATCGCTGATACAGACGGCGCGTGCTCTCCCAGAGCCCCTGGCTGGCTTGCTGCAAAGTTGTAAACAGAGGGTTTGACAGTTGACAGCTGAGAGCCGGCTTCTGTCAGCTGACTAACAGATCTCCAAAAACGAAAATCAGATTTCTAAATAGCTGATTTAGATTTAGATAGATTTCTAAACTGAGCACACCGGGGTAATCTAAATAGTTACTTTGACTACGACTTGTTTCTAAACTTATAAAAGTGCCACATTAAGCCTTAACAGTGGTATAGAGCTCAAACGGCTCTGTCGTGATCCTGGCGCATTGATATGAACGATGAACAGACCATTTCACTGGAACTACTTAACTAGGTGTGCATTATCACTGTGCATTATCACAAAAATAATGGACCCTCTGCAGCCAATCAGAATCGAGTATTCACCCAGACCATGGTATAAATGTGTTTATAGGTCCCGCAATGTGGCTATGAACGACACAAGCTGTAAATCTTGTCGGGGCTCACAGGGCTTATACTGTCTCCGGGTCGGGTAGTTCACTCTCCAACACTGGCACTGGAGACAGGGCATCTATCTGTCAGATGGCACAGGTTCAGAGGCTTCGCCCGTGCCAAGTGTCCCCTAATAAATCTGTTCTGCTGAGTGCACACAATCGCCCGCATAACATTTACTTAATGGGCCCGTAGATCAACAGGGTATAGGGTTGCACTAAAACCCCAACTTAACCCCTCCACAACATGGCAGTCAGGATCATAGATTGGCTGGGCGACTCGGACAGGAACAGTTATATAAGACGGAATAAGCATTAATAAATAAGCTTAATAAAGAAATCCTTATGACTTATGAGGGAAAGATGGTCGTATCCTACCTTGACCAGCAGAGGGAGGGTACGTTTCTTCTCTCTTCTCAGCACATCCAGCTTATTCTTGGAGGTATTTCTGGTTAAAGGGATAATCATACTTTCACTCATAGCAATAGGCTATAAAATGCATATCAGTATTATGATATAATGCCATCACTATTTAGGCTAGACATCTTTGATACAGTTTGTTTAATTGGGTGTTAAATCGATGTAAAAAGCAACTTCCCCAATGCTATGTAGCTTTATAATAAACCTGAACTTGACTGTGAAACATTATGAGTCTAGACATTTATGTTTAAATGTGAGCAGTTTTCTCTTATAGACAGTCACAGTTGTAAGATCTACTTTGTATGTCTGGTACTGTATGCTGCTGCCCGCAAGGAGACTGCAGCGCATCATCCGCTGCGCTGAGAAGGTGGTCGGGTGCAGCCTGCCATCCATTCAGGATCTACACAGAAAACTATTGCCGACCCCACCATCCAGGACCTAAGCTCTTCAGGGTCCTCCCCATGGCAGAAGACTGATGTCTGGCAGTACCAGAACCTCCCGTCACAAGCACAGCTTCTACCCAACTGCCATCCGCCTCTTCAATGAGACCCGAAAGCCCCCACAAATCAGAACATTGTCACTCCCCCCTCCCTGATGCCCCCCTGAGCAAACCGGCTCTGCAACGATCCCCGCATGGACATTATCCCACAGACACTTAAAAGACTTGTAGGCCTACTTGACATCTCACATTTACACCCCCACCCCCATTATATGTCAAATAAAACACACACACACACACACACACACACACACACACACACACACACACACACACACACACACACACACACAGATAAAACTCTAAAACACTACAGCTATAAAGTCACTATCTCACTATAATCTCTTTATGAAGGAGACAGTGTTGGTAAACAAAGGGCAGCTTATAATGGGGCCCTATGGAGCCAGCCTTGAGTGTCTCGCGCTATAGCAGGCTGTGCTTTTTACTAATTCACTTCATTTTAAAAACTGCGACAGTTCACACAACTTTACGACATATTGCTGGTTGGCATCATTGGTTGGCATATCCGGGTGTCCAGTCCGACAGTGTCGTGATGTCACGCTGACACAGTAGCCTACAGCTGACTATCCCGATAAAATATTTTTCATTGAGAATGATAATTAGAGGAAAGAGTCAAGACATCGTGGGCATCATCGATAAATTCGGAAAATATCAAACTTTGAGTGTATCATGCTACTAACCTCTTCTCCGTGGATTTAGTGGGCGCGCCATGGACTGTATATTGGGCGCGCTCATGGTGAAGTGGTGATGCGCTCGTGCCCGACATGCCCGGGTGGCACTTTGTCAAAACCGTCAAAACCAAAGCGACAGTCAGTAGGCTAAACGTGCAGCTAACAGCGTGCTTCCTCCTGCGCTGTGTAACGTGAACCCGTCCAGGACAACAACACCTCCAGGTTGCCCACAACACAACGCTTCACAGTGAGTGCCCATTGACTTTTTTCTGACACGTGTGCGTGCGTGTGTGTGTGTGACAGAGAGAGAGAGAGAGAGAGAGAGAGAGAGGGAGGGGGGAGAGAGCAGAGAGAAATGGAGAGAGAAGATGCACATCATTAGGCCTAATTGTCACATATACTATAGCCCAGAGCCGTATAATAGAAGAGTTCTGACATCTCCATTCACTCCAATGGACCAGTTTTTTTCCAGGAAGTAGAAAGTGGAACTCTTCAGTAAAAAAAAGCAGCACTGTCGAGTTGCATCAAAATAGACAGTGTTGTACTTTGAAAGGGTTTTTCATCCCTTGAAATTAATCAAATTGTACATTATCTGCTTTATTTTAGCATGCAAAAGTAGCGCGAGACCCATTCCTGGCTGTTCATTGGCTAATGATTCTCGCATTTTGGTCCTCCGCTGACGCCACTCTCTTACTAGAGGACACTACTATAGCCTAGTCAGTTAGTGACGTTATTATTTTAATAACCTGTTATTCTAGAGAAAGCATCCCACTTCTGGCTGCACAAAGATGATTCTCCCGAGGAAAGTAGGGGGCGGGACATTCGAAACTTAACGCTAAAATAATAGAATACTACACATCCTTTTTGCTTGGAAAAAAAACACAAGAAATGAGGTGGTGCTAAAAAAGGAAAATGTGTTATTATTTGTGTTTAGTCTGCCTGTGATTGTGCCTAAAAAGCTGTCAGTCAGGAAGGTGAGATGGGAAAGCAATAAAGTTAAATACCTGTAATGGACACTACATGAAATTTTCATGGAGGTCTTGTATTGTGTCTGGAACACCCAAACAGAGCTCTCCTAATGGGCTCATTGAGCCGTACTGTAGCCGGCTGTATAGTGAAAGCAAACACCTGGCTGCTCACACACGCAGGGCCGTAGCCAGGGTTCCGAAATAGGGGAGGTCCAGCAAGGGGAGGCGGAAAAAAAGATTGAGTTTTTTTTTCCCCTTTTTAAGCCATATTTAGAGTAATATATCATTTTAAATCAACATTAGGATTATACTGTTGTGATGTCATTATTCAGTATATTCTCTTTCATGTCACCACCTGCTCAGCTCTCCTGTCAACATAATTGTAACTAACAAACACAAACTGTTTTAGCCAAATTCATATCAAAATGACACCTACAAACACAGGTACACAACCCAAGCCGTACACAACACACAAAGTCATCATCGATAATAAAAAAAACATACAGAGGGACATTTATTTATTCCTGATAGGAACGATTGAAAAATAAAATAAAATATATTCTGTTGTTTTTAACTTTACACCACCTCTTTTTGTTACTTATTGGGTCATGAAACTGAAACCATGCATATAGCCACCTGCATACCTGACTTCGGGAGCTTGGCAATTGGCATCATGCATGATTAGCCAGTAGCATCCCAACGTGTCACACAGGTAACATTACTTAAGAGACAGACTAGACACTTACTTTCTTGGTTGTTGCTAAAAAATCTGTCAGTGTCACTCACTGTCTGTCGTTCACTCGCTCACTGTCTCGCAGCTCGCTCACCTTCAATTATCTCGCCAGGCAGACAGACAGTCATCTCGGAATCAAGTTACCGCGGACGCGGCGTCAGATGACTTCCTGCCCGACCTGCCTTTCGTTTCAAAATAAAAGCGATCCCGTGTTTTTCATGCTTTTCCATGCAGATTGTTTTATAAAAAAAAAAAAAAAAAAAAAAAAAAAAAATCCTCTGAAATATTAGGGGAGGTCCGGACCTCCCCGTCCTCATAGCTAGCTACGGCCCTGCACACACGCACTGTAAGAGCTGTTTGCTCCCCTCCAAAGGAGCTCAGATAGCCTAGGCTAGGCTAGGGGTTCTCAACCTTTTCTAACTTAGGGCCCACTTCTGATTGTTAAAATAGTTCCGAGGACCACCTTCCCAGATAAATGAAAGAGAGAGAGAGAAAAAGTCATCAAAATTATGCATTAGAAGTTTTGGATTTATATAATTCTTGAGCACATTTAGTTATATACAAAATAAATAAACAACTAGCTGTAATCACGTTTTTTTTTCCTTTTTTTTTTCTAATTGGCAATACCACTGCCTCCGTGGCCCACTACACGGTGCTCTGAGGCCCACCAGTGGGCCATGACCCAGTGGTTGAGAATAGCTGGCCTAGGCTACTGTAAGTTATCCTCTTATAGTCTACCCTTGTCATTTTTAACCAACAGGACCCAGCAGTGAACCAGTCCAGACATTATCTGAGCACCAAAGAAATCAACACAGGTGTCCCCCAAGGATGCGTGAGTTCTCCCCCTCTTTTTACAGTGTACGCAAATGATTGCATATTGCAGTAATTCGAGAATTTTCATTGTCAAGTTTTCGGGCGACACTGCCATGTTGGGTCTTATGGACACAGATACCGACATTTCTAGTTATAGTCTGTAGGTCATAGTGTGAGGACCATCACCTCGTAAGCACAGAATAAATCATGTTTGATCCAGGGCATCTGGGGGCCATTCTCCACTACTGGTCCTGGTCCACAATGTCCATATTGCTCAGGTTCATCATACAAATACTTGGGTGTGCATATTGATTGTAACTTGTCTTGGAATGTGCATGTGAACATGGTGTGCTCTAGGATCCAGCAGCGACTTTACTTCCTGTGACGACTCAGGGTGTTTGGGGTCGGACAGAGGGTACTGATGTTATTTTATTATGCTGTGATAGAGAGCATTTTATGCTACAGAATTTCTGTTTGGTTTGGCAACTTGTCCGTTAAGTTAAAATCACAAACAGACTGGTTCATACTGCAATGAAAGTGATGGGGGTGAGGGAGCATCCCACCCTCCAAAATACTTTTTGAGAAAACTGTCATCAAACAAGCTATAGGAAAATCATTGCTGACCCCTCCCATGTCTTGTATTCAGAATACAAACCGCTCCCATCTGGCAGACGTTACAGAGTTCCAATTAAACACAAGAAAAGATACCTGAACAGTTACAAAAACTATTTTATTCCACGATCAGTTAGTCTCCTAAACTCAGGTCATAAGCAATGTTGATTGTACTGTAATTGATGAATGGATGCACTTTAACTGTACGTTCGTTCACACATGTCTGCACTTGTGTGCTATGCTACCTGTTCTTGTGTTGTTCTTCTGTTGTTATGGCACTGTTGTACGGTGTGTAGTATGTGGCAGGCCAGCCTGTAATGTATGTCCAAGAGAAATCTCCCTCGGGATAAGTAAAAAATAATCTTGAATCTCGAAAAGTGCACACAACATGCAGAAAGTGGTGGGCTTACTGTATTTTCGGTTTGGGTTGTTGCTAACACAGCGTCTATGATGAGACATCGCCTCAACCTATAGCCAACATAGCTTTCCGCTAGTAGAGGCTCAACTTGGGTCAAGCATGGGACTCAGTAAAAACAGGCCATTTCACAGCAGTGGGGGAGGTGGTCGGGTGGGTGTAGGGTGGGTGTAGTAGGGCCGGGGTCACTGAGGTTATGGATGGGGTTAGGTTACGGTCAAGGCTGTCGTAAAGTCATGCAAGAGTGATGAGACGACCCAATCGGAGACCATGAGAAGACGCACCATGCAGGCACAAAACAGCAAGTAAAGGCATGACATGTTGTCGTCATGTTTCTCCGATGGGAAGTCCAATTTCAACCCAGGCCTGATCCAGTGACTTCAGTCCATCAAAACAGAATTGTCTACCCTTGTCCAGTAGAGGGAGCCAATGCCTTAAACAGGGGATCCCCACAATTTTGAGACCTCTTGAAAAAGGTCCCTGGAGCCCTATTTTGGGAACCTCTGCATTACAGTAAGAAACCAAATACTGTAGTCAGCTCATTGTTCTTTAACGTAACTCTGTTTTTCGTCGAAGTGATTCAATACGAACTCTATCAGAGCAGGACAGGATCAGACAGACACTTGTTCAGGCCATTAACTTCTTGCATTAACACGATAAGTCACTGCTATTCCATTGACTTGCATATCGTTGATCAATTGCACAACAACACCCCAGACGTACTGTATCTCAACAATGTGGTTTATTTGGATGAAACAAGGCAGCGTTAGAGAGCACCATGTTGGATCAACTGTTAGAAGTCACTTGAATTTGAGCACACAGAGAAGAGAATGGTCACATCTTCTGCTTCACACCTCCAGCTATGATTGTAATATGTCTTTGTATTACAGACCAGCTTATTCTTCTGTTCCAGAGGCAGCGTCGAGCTCAGCACCATTTGATTTGATAACACACTCATATATGACTGACTACTTTGGACAGTTAGAACTTTTATGTGTAAGTTAAGTTTGAGAATAATGTATTTAGATTCAAAAATTGAACCAACTTTAAATATATAATCTTAGACAGTGATTTTACCTTCAATTCAAAATGTGTATTTCAAAGGTATTTTAAGTCGGATCATCTTACTGGCAGTAATTAAAAACGGCAATAACGTGACATGTTTTGAGAGAGAAAATGAAACGAAAAAGAATTCCATGAATCAAATTATAATGAAACATGCAACTAGAAACTATCTGCTTGTACAGAAGATAATGTTTTACCCAAATCACTGTGAAATCAGCATGATAGGCTTGAATGCAAGACAAAACCACTTGTTGAATGTTTTTCTTTGAATACTATGACATAGTATATTCAGCATCTGTTGGATGGAGTCAACAGTATTAGTCTTACACAGTGTCTATATTGTTATAATTAGAGCTATTAATTATCACGTTAAATCACAGTTAGATTTGATTACAAACGCAACCTCTACTCCCCCTTAACTATGAAATATTCCAGATTTCAGAACAGCAAATGTGAGCAGCGTCCCTCTGAAAAAGCCTTTGAATGGCCAAACGCCAATGAAATGTGGAAAACGTGGATTTGATTTAACTTTATGATAGCAGAGAGAGAGAGAGAGAGAGAGAGATTTATCAGGGCCACATGGTCTTGATTTTCTCTGTTGACTGGCTATCGATTCCCTGGTGTGTGTGTGTGTGTGTGTGTGTGTGTGTGTGTGTGTGTGTGTGTGTGTGTGTGTGTGTGTGTGTGTGTGTGTGTGTGTGTGTGTGTGTGTGTGTGTGTGTGTGTGTGTGTGTGTGTGTGTGTGTGTGTGGGGTGTGTGCGTGTGTGTGTGTGTGAGAGAGATAGAGAGAGAGGTAGAGAGATAGAGAGAGACAAACACATTGTTCATATTGTTACATATGTATAGGAATGTGTGGATTTTGTCCTGCCAATAAAGCACCATTGAGTTGAACTAGAGAGAGAGAGAGAGAGAGAGAGAGAGAGAGAGGCATGGGTAGGTCATTTCCTTTTGAGAGGGTTTGAGACGTTTGATAAAAGAAGAGCTTTGGTTTGTAGTCCTGCTCTCCCCTTTTCCCGGTTCCCCTGCGTCACCATCAACACTCTCATGTCTTCACCTCCTCCACCCATCCCTTCATCATCACAGACACAGCAGGCAGAGAGACAGGAAACCAAACACACTATAGCCCTGTTCCAAACCCCTCCCTATCACACAAATAGTAAGTGGACTATATAGTGTATTGGCCATTTTGTACTAGTGTCCGAATTCTCAACTGTTCATTTGATTCACTACTAGTCTATATTATAAAACGGCTCTCTCAAATCAAGCAATCTGATTGGTTCACAGCCATTGTATAATTCCAGTAACCGAGTTCAATAACCCATGGCCATGGGTTATTGGTTGCCATGGCAACTCTCTTACTAAAAGGCAGCGCTGCGCTCGAGCTCCGTGTTGGGCTTTCCAGAAAGCTCTCAGCTTCTCAGCAAGCGCCAGGATTGGCCAATGTCAACTTCAGTCTCCAGAACGATCCAATCAAATCACCCGCACGTCTATCTTCTTGCTAGAGGTCCCGCCTTACAGTAGTGTCAAAACAAAAAGCTACTCGCTTGCAGCCAGACGCATGATGGCGCAACTCTCTTAGGCTTTGGTTACCTCAAAAACAAAATGGCGGAGACAGTTTTCAGATCCTTGTGAATCGATCTTCGCTTATAACTTTACTAATACTTCGCAGAAAATGATGTTTTGTACAAGAATAGACGCGGGCTAATGTCTTAACCCCTCTCTCGCGCGCCCTCACTCTTAACCCCGCATTTCTAAATAAGACGTAACGTTACTTGGTGTCGGCGTACGGCTCTGGTGTCGGCCTTTGCAAAAAGCTCTCAGCAAGCGCCAGGATTGGCCAATGTCGACTTCAGTCTCCAGAACGATCCAATCAAATCACCCGCACGTCTATCTTCTTGCTAGAGGTCCCGCCTTACAGTAGTGTTTCAACTGACTCTATCAGAATAAAATGCCAGTCGGACTTATAGTATTATTATTATTATATTATTATACTTGGAAACCGTTTTATAAAAGCAATATAGCACTCGAGCAGCGTGTGTTGTGGAATATATTTATATATATATATTCACCACAACACACTTGCTCTCGTGCTATATTGCTTAAGTATAGCGAACAGAGAATGCACCCTAAAATTTCTCCCATATACCACAATGCAATGCTGCCGTGTTTACTGAAGAAGAAGAGTGAGGTAGTGTCTGAAACTGGTTTGATTGTTCCCCCATATAGTTCACTGTTATGATCAACACTAACATGGGGAATAGTGAGCGAGTGAATGAGTGAACCATTCTGAACATGGCTTATTTCTTTGGCTGTCAGAGTGGATCCCAAAGGACTCAGGAAGAGAGACCAGGGCCAGACAGGGCTTTGCAAGGAGGAGGTAGGCGCTATAGATGTGTTTGGTCACCAGGTCATCTGAGCCTGTGTCAGGGGGGAGGGACACTCGATGTTGAGGTGGTGTGATGATGTCATAGCTGAGGCTGAGGTCTGCTCAATCTGAGCCTGTGCCAGGGGGGAGGGGCAGTTGATGTTGAGGTTGTGTGATGATGTCATAGCTGAGGCTGAGGTCTGCTCCATCTGAGCCTGTGCCAGGGGGGAGGGGCAGTTGATGTTGAGGTTGTGTGTGATGATGTCATAGCTGAGGCTGAGGTCTGCTCCATCTGAGCCTGTGCCAGGGGGGAGGGGCACTCGATTTTGAGGTTGTGTGATGATGTCATAGCTGAGGCTGAGGTCTGCTCCATCTGAGCCTGTGCCAGGGGGGAGGGGCAGTTGATGTTGAGGTTGTGTGATGATGTCATAGCTGAGGCTGAGGTCTGCTCCATCTGACAGGAGGAGGAGGGAAACATGTGAGGATTTGTTTATGAATGGATATGAAGATGACTATAGAGTGGCACAGGGAGGAGTCCTACAACCCAGAAGTTAGCATCGCCTGGTCTCCTCCACTGGAAGTCAATGAGATTTTTCTATGGGTGGTTTTGGTTAGAAGATGCCTGGAATATAAAGTCTGTGGTTGTGTTCAGCAGCAAGATCATCTTCACAAATGAACACAGCTTTTATAATATGACTTTTGAAGCGTTTTCTGAAACACGCGGGTTTCGGCGATCGCAATTTATGCTTCAAAAATCACAAGTGTTCATTTGTGAAGATTCTCTTGCTGAACACAAAGGTCTCCGTTTCATAAACTTTTGCTAACCATCCCCATACAAAAACCCACTGATTTCCAGGGAACCGAGCGCGATGCTTGGCCTACAAAAATATCATCATCATCCGTGTGGTACTCTATTACAGATAGTAATATTCATATTAATATTCAATTAAAATGGCTGAAACGTACTGTACCTCAACCCAGGTGCTTGTGGTGATGTTTCTCGTAGCCTACTGCATTGTTAGAGTTACTGCCTGTCAGAGGGGAGACAGTGACACCATCAGGTCAGGTCAGGCAGGTACAGTATGTCAAGTTGGAGAACGGTTGCACCTGATTCAGGAGTAGCTAATTATATACCGTAAATTCCGGACTATAAGCCGCGGCTTTTTTCCCGTTTTTTGGCCCCTGCGGCTTATATAACGGTGCGTCTTATCTATGGATTTTTTCAGAAAAAAAAAAAAAAAAAAAAAAAAAAAACTCTTTTTTAGCACTCTTTCTAACTATAAATCCACTTCTGTTTTAATTTCCTCTCTTGCCCTCTTTTCACCACACCGCGGACACTGTGTGCACTGTAAAAATAAACAACGGTGGTGTTGTGTTATGTTGTTTTGTTGAAATGTTACGGTAATACGGTAAATGGGAGCTTCCTCAAACAGCCATCTCTTTCCCAACAATCCCCTCTGTGCGTGACCACTTACATATGGTAATTACGGTAAGCAAACGGCCACAAGCCCATCAACTCCCTCCCCCGACTACCAGGAGAAAATCACAAACTTCGGCGAATTCACACAAAGGAAGATCAAGGAATATTCCATCGAACCGGAGCAGATCATAAATATGGATGAAGTGCCTTTGACGTTCGACCTGCCACTCACTCGGACTGTTAACAAGAAGCGCCCTGGAGGATTATTTCACCAAAAAAAAGCTTTGCTCGACAGACAGCAGGCTGCCTGTGTGCGCGCATTTGGCACAGCGGCGAGATGAGAGGATGAAAAGCACACACTGGTGCGGTGGTGCTGTCTGAAGTGAATACAGTGACTGTGAGTAGGCTAATACATTGCACACGTTTCAGGTGCAATTATAGAACCAAATCAGCCTTTTCCCCCCTCCATCTCTAAATCGGACCAGTTGTAGGCTATTAGGCTACCTTTTTTCCTCTGCCTGTCGCGCTGACTGCATTCACGCAGCCAGCAACATTTTGCGACTCATTTTCTTTTGAATTGATGATCAGGCTCGTTTATATGCATTGTAACTTCATGTTGGGATTTCCATTGACCATTGGTTGGATTTG
>NC_139636.1:10093062-10095562 GCF_964638095.1 Poromitra crassiceps | reverse complement strand
CTCTCCCCTCCACCAAGGACCTGCCTTCTCTGTCCGCCTGAGGAGACGACGCGCAGGGCACAGAGGGAACGACGGGGAGAGAGGAGGAGGGAAGGCAGAGCAGGGAAGGAAAGAGAGAAGAGTTAGGGGAGCAGCTGTCCGTGCATCAGGAGAGTGGAGAGTTTGAGACTGCTGGCACCGCCGGGCGGCCGCGCACATGTCTGTGAGAGGGAGGGAGGGAGGGAGGGAGGGAGAGAGGGAGGGAGGGAGAGAGGGAGGGAGGGAGGGAGGGAGGGAGGGAGGGAGAGGGGCGGTGACAGGAGGGCGGGGGGAGAGCGCAGAAGCTCCAGAGAGGGCAGTGTGTCTGAGACCTCCCCTCTGCCCCCCTGTTGCATCGCCCGGGACATCTGCTGATCTTTATGTGAATCTGACAAGAGTTTGTCTGTGTCCCCCTGTGTCTGTGTGTGTGTGTGGTTGAGTTGTGTCTGTGGGTGTGTGTGGTTGAGTTGTGTCTGTGGGTGTGTGTGTGTGTGCACACTGTGCGATTGAGTTGTGTCTGTGGGTGTGTGTGGTTGAGTTGTGTCTGTGGGTGTGTGTGGTTGAGTTGTGTCTGGGTGTGTGTGGTTGAGTTGTGTCTGTGGGTGTGTGTGTGTGTGTGTGTGTGTGCACACTGTGCGATTGAGTTGTGTCTGTGGGTGTGTGTGGTTGAGTTGTGTCTGTGGGTGTGTGTGGTTGAGTTGTGTCTGTGGGTGTGTGTGTGTGTGTGCACACTGTGCGGTTGAGTTGTGTCTGTGTGTGTGTGTGGTTGAGTTGTGTCTGTGGGTGTGTGTGGTTGAGTTGTGTCTGTGTGTGTGTGTGTGTGTGTGTGTGCACTGTGCGGTTGAGTTGTGTCTGTGGGTGTGTGTGGTTGAGTTGTGTCTGTGTGTGTGTGTGTGTGTGTGTGTGTGTGTGTGTGTGTGCGTGCACTGTGTGGTTGAGTTGTGTCAAGTCAAGTCAAGTTTATTTGTATAGCCCTAATTCACAAGCATGTCTCAGAGGGCTTCACAGAAAATATGTCCAGCTAATTCTAGCTGACACAACAGTAGCAAATTACAGGATAATGATAACACATTTAACAATTGATAGAGAAATATAGAAAATATATAAATATAGGATAGAGCGGAGGAGTGTGTGTGTGGTTGAGTTGTGTCTGTTGTGGGTGTGTGTGGTTGAGTTGTGTCTGTTGTGGGTGTGTGTGGTTGAGTTGTGTCTGTGTGTGTGTGTGGTTGAGTTGTGTCTGTGTGTGTGTGGTTGAGTTGTGTCTGTTGTGGGTGTGTATGGTTGAGTTGTGTCTTGTGGGTGTGTGTGGTTGAGTTGTGTCTGTTGTGGGTGTGTGTGGTTGAGTTGTGTCTGTTGTGCGTGTGTGTGGTTGAGTTGTGTCTGTTGTGGGTGTGTGTGGTTGAGTTGTGTCTGTTGTGAGTGTGTGTGGTTGAGTTGTGTCTGTGTGAGTGTCTCTGATATTCCTCTTTACATTCCTGGCCATTTCATAGGGACACAGGACAGAATCATCTGTGTTGCCAATAACATTGCACGCCTGAGTGGATCTGTGTGAATGAATGAATGAGTGTGTGTGTGTGTGTGTGTGTGTTTGTGTGTGTGTGTGTGTGTGTGTGTGTGCCTGCGTGTGTGTGTGTGTGTGTGTGTGCGTGCGTGCCTGCGTGTGTGTGTGTGTGCGTACGTGCGTGTGTGCGTGTGTGCGTGTGTGTGTGTTTGTGTGTGTGTGTGTGTGCGTACGTGCGTGCGTGTGTGTGTGTGTGTGCATGCCCATCTGTGTAATGTGTTTGGAGAGGATGCTGTGTGATTTCAACAGCACTGACCCGTAAAGAATGGAAGCATGTGGCGTGTTTCAGGAAGAAGGGGCCCTCTCTCTCTCTCTCTGTCTCTCTCTCTCTCTCTCTCTCTCTCTGTCTCTCTCTCTCTCTCTCTCTCTGTATCTCTCTCTCTCTCTCTCTCTCTGTCTCTCTCTCAATTCATTCAATTCAAAGGGGCTTTATTGCATGAGAAACATACGTATACATTGCCAAAGCAAGTGTCAAATGAAAACAAAAGCAAAAATGTGCGTACAGTTAAAGATATTCACCTTATCTAGCCACGCCATTTGACCCGGTTCTGTGGCCGTCCTACGACTTCCGGCCAAAAAAAAAGAAAATAAAATGGCTGGCTGCTCCAATATAATCTAACTCTGAATTAACTAATAATTTAGCCAATTGTGTGTAACATACCAAATAAAAGCAAAACGGCAATGTCTAAGAATGCAACGCCATGTAACTGGCTCGTTAAGTCTCGCATTCCAGGGAATTACGTTAACGTCTGCGGGTCTTATTGACGTAAGTGGCTCGCGCTGCGGTCGGAGGACAGAAAACTATCTGAAGCTTTCTTTGTTGGAGTCCAGTAGTTTTACAAGAAAGTGCTCGTCATTGTCGACGATAACGTTATCTGACCTGGCTTTTACACCCTGCGCTGTCCGCTACAAAAACAACTC
>NC_139636.1:10075247-10087747 GCF_964638095.1 Poromitra crassiceps | reverse complement strand
TAACTGATGATTAGATCCCCCAGAATCTTGCAAACAGGAAGGATGGTGCTGACTTGGATGGGGCCTCTCTCCAAATAAAAAGCTAATGTAATGACCCCACAGATTTAGCTCCGCACATTCCTGAAGTTTGGCATCGACAATACCTGAGGGGCTGAAGCTGGACTCGAATGTTTCTCTGGCCCTCTGAACATCAGGCTGATTGCATTGTGCCTGCTGAGTCCTGGAAAATCACCCAGGGTCAAAGCAGTGTCCATAAAGCCAGTCTTTAATACTTTTTAGCTGCTACCAACAGCTCTATATGTCAACTGTGTCAGTTGGTACACAGAAAGTGGAGATCATTGTGGTTGTTGTGGTTGTTTTTCATCTTAGCAGCATGGCTCGTGCACTCAAAGCTGTCCCAGCTTATGGGAGGCTGTTCTGAGGCTGTGTTTCTGCTGTGAGGGAAAGTGCTGCTTGGGTCTAAATTGCTAGTTATCCTCATTAAGCTGAACCCCCTGCAGCTGGACCAATCACGTCGCATTACCACCATTTCTCGCTCTCCTTTTCTCCTCTCCTCTCCTCTCCTCTCCTCTCCTCTCCTCTCCTCTCCTCTCCTCTCCTCTCCTCTCCTCTCCTCTCCTCTTCACTCCTCTCTCCTCTCCTCTCCTCTCCTCCTCTCTAATCAGTGCCACTCCACCACCCTGAGGAGGTTAGAGAGCCTTGCCCGGATTCTAACGCCCGACCGTTTGGTTCTCATTTCACATCTGTTATCTCTTGTCCCACCCAACCGGCCCAGTCTGAGCCCCGGCTTAGCGTGGGGCAGGTTGAGAGGGTCTGAGCCTGGCTTAGCCCAAGGTGGGTTGAGGGGTTTCCCCAATATAATCACCAGCACCTTCTTTCTTTCACTCCTGTGTTTTGTTCCTGCTTTCCCCCACATTCCTCCTCCCTTCCTCTTGCCTTCCCTCCATGCAGCTGCTTGCCGTTCCTCTCCCCTCCTCTGCTCCTCCTCACGTTTTGTAGCCTCTCTCTCTCTCTCTCTCTCTCTCTCTCTCTCTCTTCCTCTCTCTCTCTCTCTCTCTCTCTCTCTCGCTCTCTCTCTTCCTCTCTCTCTCTCTCTCTCTCTCTCTCTCTCTTCCTCTCTCTCGCTCTCTCTCTTCCTCTCTCTCTCTCTCTCTTCCTCTCCACGTTCTCTCCGCTGGTTTATTCTCCTCTTTAAGCTATCATGTGTTTTCTCCAGCCTGGTTGCCAGAATTAAATGGTTTATGTTTCTGAATCCACTGACATATGTATTTAGCTGACGTTTGGTTTCAGATGTATGTTGATATTCTACATATCCCTGCTTTGCAGACACAGCCTACAATGCAGACATTTGATTGGTTTTCTCTTACCTCCCTCTCTTGTCCGTTGTCCCATTTCAATGTTCCTGTTCTCTTGCCCTGTTTTCACTCTCCTCCTCTTCTCACCTCTCCCCCTCATCTCTTCTCCTTCTCTCCTTTCCTTCTCCCCTCCTCTCTCCTCTCCTCTCCTCTCCTCTCCTTTCCTTCTCCCCTCCTCTCTCCTCTCCTCTCCTTTCCTTCTCCCCTCCTCTCTTCTCTCCTCTTCTCTCCTCTCCTCTTCTCTCCTCTCCTCTCCTCTTCTCTCCTCTCCTTCTCCCCTCCTCTCTCCTCTCCTCTTCTCTCCTCTCCTCTCCTCTCCTCTTCTCTCCTCTTCTCTTCTCTTCTCTCCTCTCCTTCTCCCCTCATCTCCTCTCCTTCTCTCCTCTACTCTCCTCTCCTTCTCTCCTCTTCTCCCCTCCTCTCCTCTCCTCTCCTCTCCTCTCCTCTCCTCTCCCCCTCATCTCCTCTCCTTCTCTCCTCTCCTCTCCTCTCCCCCTCATCTCCTCTCCTCTTCCCTCCTTCTCTCCTCTCCTCTTCTCCCCTCCCCTCCTCTCCTCTCCTTCTCTCCTCTCCTCTCCTCTCCTCTCCCCCTCATCTCCTCTCCTTCTCTCCTCTCCTCTCCTCTCCTCTCCCCCTCATCTCCTCTCCTCTCCCCTCCTTCTCTCCTCTCCTCTCCTCTCCTCCTCTCCCCCTCATCTCCTCTCCTTCTCTCCTCTCCAATCCTCTCCCCCTCATCTCCTCTCCTCTTCCCTCCTTCTCTCCTCTCCTCTCCTCCCTTCTCTCCTCTCCTCCCCTCTCTCCTCCCCTCTCCCCTCTCCCCTCTCTCCTCTCCTCCCCTCTCTCCTCTCCTCCCCTCTCTCCTCTCCTCCCCTCTCTCCTCCCCTCTCCCCTCTCTCCTCTCCTCTCCTCTCCTCTCCTCCCCTCTCTCCTCCCCTCTCTCCTCTCCTCTCCTCTCCTCTCCTCCCCTCTCTCCTCCCCTCTCTCCTCTCCTCTCCTCCCGCTACTGTGTTAACCCAAGCTCTTTGAACTCAGCATTCCACAACATGACCCTCGGCAGTAGCTAGGTCAGCAGGGAAAAAAGAGGGAGAAAATGTCACCGGTGTGTTTCTATAGCGACCCTCAGCCTGCAGGGTCACAGGGACCGGCTTCAATAACTCCTGTCACACTTCAAAGCTCTTCCTGTTTTCTGCTTTATTGGAGCCGATGTTGAGAGGGTCAAATGTAGACGGCCCCCTGTCCCTGCTGATTCTCTCTCTCTCTCTCTCTCTCTCTCTCTCTCTCTCTCTCTCTCTCTCTCTCACACACACAACACACACACACACACACACACACACACACACACACACACACACACTCAGCAGGTTGTGGGCCAGGTGAGAACTGAATTTGTCCCAATTACTTGCTCGACGTGAACTTGAAGCATATGGGCTCCTCTCTCCGGTGGGCTCTAAAGATGTGCACCATGTATTTAAGTTCCCTCCCCACTCATCAGTAGAATCATCAGAACAGAGACTTCTACCCAACTGCCATCCGCCTCTTCAATGAGACCCCAAAGCTCCCAAAACCAGGACTTTGTCGCCCCCCCCCCCCCCGCTCCTCCTCCTCCGTCTCTGCTCTGCAACTATTGAATCCTGGATGAAAACTAGGCTAAGTTTGATCTCACATCAAGAACATGAGGGACTGTCCATCTTTGTACACAGCAAATGATGTGCAACTCAAAATTGACTATTTTTGATACTTCTATATCTAAAACCAATGGCTAAAACCAGTTTAGTTTGTAGCTTAAGCCTTATTCTCTTAACACGACATGCTATTATTATTGTGATGGTCTTTAAATGTACAGCATACAGACTAGAGATAATGATGGCTTTAGTGGGAGTTCAAGGTATCAAATAACAGCACTTTGGCTTCAGTGGGGCGGAAATGCTGCTCGTTTCATCTGCAGTCTTCCTTTCCATGATAATAGCTGGCCTCTTCTCTTGGCTGGCAACCACCGCATACTGTGTGTGTGTGTGTGTGTGTGTGTGTGTGTGTGTGTGTGTGTGTGTGTGTGTGTGTGTGTGTGTGTGTGTGTGTGGCTTTCATGTAGGATTGTCTATGAAACATGGATTATGTCTTTCTTCCTGTCTGGCAGATCAAAGACTTGTGGTATTTTGTCACCAGCTCTCTTATTGTGGTAATGTTTCCTTTAGTGCCTTCCTTTTGGGTGTGTGTGTGTGTGTGTGTGTGTTTGTGTGTGTGTGATCTTTTATCTCAGTAGTGTGTGTGTGTGTGTGTGTGTGTGTGTGTGTGTGTGTGTGTGTGTGTGTGTGCGTGTGCATGTGTGTGTGTGTCATCTTTTATCTCAGTAGTGTGTGTGTGTGTGTATGTACAGTATGTATGTGTGTGTGTGTGTGTGTGTGTGTGCGTCTGTGTGTGTGTGGGTGTGTGTGTGTCATCTTTTATCTCAGTAGTGTGTGTGTGCATGTGTGTGTGTGTCATCTTTTATCTCAGTAGTGTGTGTGTATGTACAGTATGTATGTGCGTGTGTGTGTGTGTGTGTATGTGCGTGTGTGTGCGTGTGCGTGTGTGTGCGGCTTGTGTCTATGTTTGTGGGGGGGATTCCAGTGTTTGCCACTGTTTATAAAGCAGTTTCTATTGGCTAAACCTCGCGTTGCAGTTTGTTATTGCAGGTTTATAGAGGGTGACATGTTTATTTATTTGCATTATATATCAGCATGAAGATGGTTATCTGGTGCCTTTTGCTATTCCAGACTTATGAAAGCTGTGTTTGTTGGGCGGGTGGAACTATGCAGCAAACATTCCAGAGCGCAGAAGAAGGAAAATGAAAAGGGCTTTTCTCCCCGGGTTTCAGGCTGCATTGGGAAAGAACTGGGAACGGATTTAATTTCAACTATTTAGAAACGTATTTTGTTGCTTGAGCGTTTTTCTGTTATTTCTTGCAGGCCTGCTTGCTGCACATCGTGTAGTTGCACTTCAAACTGTTTGTGGGCTGTTTGAAATCTGCAAGTGAATTAACGGGGGCGCCATTAACGCTGCACACAATTTGTTCCGCCATAGCGTTTCAAATTGGCAGCACAAAGGTTACTGTGCTCCACTTCCCTGTGGGACAGTCATTATGTTGCCTTTCAGCTCAGCTCTGCAGTGCTGTGGGTTGTGGGTGCAACTTCACTAGCAGCACACTAGAGGGTGCTATAGCCCTAATATTTCACTACACAATCCAGTGTTCACTGACTACAGTATATTACACCACTGTAGCCTATTCTGATTCAATAACACACGTTTTGCACTTGAGTGACTTGAATACAGTTTTTGTTTAAAGGCAGTTATACAGTTTAGTGCATCCTGCCGAGTGAGAAAGTGGAAAAGTAGCCTAATAAAACAACTTGCTATTGTTTTTGATTTGAGATTCACGATATCTATTGTCACTCCATTGTACAAGTAAGCACATGTGAAGTTCTGATGCTAGGGGGCGCTCCATTACAGGACAACAAAAGTAGGCAAGTAGCAGTAGGTAATCAAGTAAACAGGTAAACAAGTAAATATGTGTAAAGTACGTAAAAAGGCAAGCAGTGTCAAACACAATAGGGATTGTCTGTGTGTGTGCGCGGGTGTGTGTGTGTGTGTGTATGTGTGTGTGTGTGTGTGTGTGTGCACGTGCGCGTGCGTGTGTCTGCTGAGTGAAATATCCGCCCTCTGGTGCTCCGAAACCGGCAATCCGCTTTCAATAAAAAAAAGGTTCTGGCACCGTTTAGGCCCCGGTTCAGTTTTAAAAGTCTCATTTTAGCACCGGTATCAGAAAAATATCAAACGTACCCGTTCGGTGAACTTTGCCAGTCTGAAAGGCCTAGGAGTGCTTGAGATTCAGACCTCCATCCACCGTTAGGGTCAGCCACCACCACAGCTCTTGTGCCCTCCCTCACTTCATGTCCAGTCCTCCACCTTCGATGCCGCGTGCTTTTTTGCTGCCTGGGGACAAAGCGCGGCCCATGGAGGACGACCCCTGACCCCTGCTGCTGTTCCTCTGGTGCAGCCGCAGCAGGAAGAGGTTCAGAGGCTATGAGAGCCACTCCTGCCATGAGGAAGCCCGTCCTGTCATCACTCATCCTGTCAAATACTGTAACTGCTGATCAGACAGGAAACCTTGTCGTCACCTCTTCACAGCCGGGATGTGAAAACCCTTTCAACTGTCTCACTCCAAACTCGTACTAGAGCCGCGCTTTGTCACATGCCTGGTGCGTTTGAGGTAGCGCTCCCCGGAGCCTTGTGCATTCTATGGAATGCACCACGGGCGGCCCGTTAAAAAAGGATTCTGCACCTCAAGTACGCCGTCGGGCTCGTCGTCCAGAACGAGTTGGGAAGAGGGGAGCCTCTCTCTCCCTGGTTTTGGGTTAGGGACTTGGGCTTGATGCTTGGGGCTTGAAGACCCTGCGGTCTCCAGGGGTATTGAAGCCCCTGGCATCTCCCCTGGAGACCCTAACCCTAAGCCCAGCACCATATCCAAACCCACGTAGTCACGTAGCAGTTGGGAGTGAGAAGAACATGTCGGGACAGACAGTATTCGATGACTTGGCTGCGATGAAGAATCCTACGGGGGAACGAGAGACATGTGCGTCAGTGCTTCTTGCTTCTGACACTCCGAGTTTCAAGTTTTTAGTCTAGTCCAGTCAAAACAACTCCAAGACCATATATAGTGTCTAGCTCGCCTGGAATGCAACTGTGCTGCCCAAAATCCAAGAACTTCACACAGCTATGTTAACAACACGTTGCCTAAACTGTGTGACAGACAGCTCTAAACGAGGCAGCAGAGATAGCAGAGATAAGCGAGACAGGATCGCATGAAGATGAGTTTGATGGTAATGAAGGCGGTGATGTCAGTGGCTTCCACCAGCCAAGGAAACATCATTAGAACGCTTTGATGCATCTTCAACATCAAATCAAACTCCCTGGTCTTCAAAGTACGTGAGGTACTCAAAGCATTGAGCGCTGCAGTGGAAATGATATAGCCTCAGTCTCCATGGGACCACGTGTTATTAATAGCACACCACAGGCAGGATTTCTGTTATCTCCTTCAGTGCAATTAGCATGCAACTTTATTCAAGGTTAATGTCAGCCTGTGGAATTCACTTGAATTTAACAATTTGATGTGGTGATAAACACCAAACGATGTGGTGATAATTAAACTTACACCAAACGATGTGGTGATAATTAAACACCAAACAGGGAAGTTGTCCTGTTTTCTGGAACTCTTTAGAGCAGGAAGGATGAAGCGTTTAAATTGGGGAACAGAGAGAAGAATGGATGTCCGAAGGACATACTGTAAGCACTGAGCCAACTAGGGTGTGTGTGTGTGTGTGTGTGTGTGTGTGTGTGTGTGTGTGTGTGTGTGTGTGTGTGTGTGTGTGTGTGTGTGTGTGTGTGTGCGTGCGCGTGCGTGCGTGCGTGCGTGTGGTGTGTGTGTGTGCGTGTGTGTGTGTGTGTGTGTGTGTGTGTGTGTGTGCGTGCGCGTGTGTGTGGGGTGTGTGCGTGCGTGCGTGTGTGCGCAGGAGAGAGAGAGGGTGGGGGTGCAGAGGCAGAGAGAAGGAGACAGAGTCTTTTGATATAGGTTTTATTATGATCTGTTTCCTTCTCAGACATTGCATCAGGCCAGCAACTATCCACTCTGCTTAATTTCCAATAAAAAATGCATCCTGTGCCACTGCCAAAGGAGAATTCCAAGTGGCGGACGCACGCACGCACGCACGCGCGCACACACACACACACACACACACACACACACACACACACACACACGCACACACACACACACCCAGGAGAGCAAACGAATCACAGCCTCTCACACTCTAGCAATTCAAATGGAAGAGAGGCGATGCTTTTTGCTATACTAATAACCTTTTTCAGAAAACCATAAATACTATCAACGTCTGGCTGAACGATCCAAGCTACAAGTAGATGAGTGTTTGTGCCTGGTTTCTCCCCTGTGTGTTGGAGAGGCCAGGCTTTCAGATCAGAGCTTTCCCCAGCTGATTTAGTGCTGCTGGATGGGCTCTGAGGCGAGACACCTCCTGGCGCTGGTTGCAGCTCCTGGGTGCCAAGGCAAGGCGTATCTTTCAGGCTGTACTATTTACTTAGTTGTTGCTTGTTTTGGAGTTGAGAGGGAAAACAGGGCTATCACCTCAGTGATCAAGTTCAACTGGGACCATCGGTTTAGTGGTGTTTGTATAGGAAAAGGACAGAAAAATACAGTTGCCAGATTAAAATGTCGACATTGTACATTTCTAAAATAAAATAAAATAAGGTGTGTCTGGGTAGTGTAGAGGTACATAAAAGCACTTGCCTTTCATGACCGGGGAGACCCGGGTTCAATTCCCAGCAGCAGTAGCTGCTCAGACCTTCAGACGTTCTGACAGACCCAATTGGATGTCTTGGTCGCAGCACTAGTGCCTCCTCTGGTCAGGCCGGGGCGCCTGATCGGGACCAGAACCCTAACCCACCAAGGTGCTTTTGTTTGCTGAAACCCAAACCGAGATGTTTTACTTCCCTAAACTTAGTGGTGATTCGAGCCTTGGCTCCTCCCACGTAAGTAGCGGGGGCTCCTCTGAGGGCGGGGCCAAGGGAGGCGGTTATGCAGCTGTGACCAGGAAGCACCAGAGTCTGTGCTGGAGGACTGAAATGTACATTTCCCTGGATTCTATACGTACAAAGCCAGCATTTTTATTCTGTGATTGGGTTTGGGGAAATCACTTTTTTGTCCACTTGGCTGTGATTTGCAGGTTCAGAATTTGATCAGGCATTTTAATGACATGCTGTCAAAGTGACTTTCAGAACATAGCAGATTAATTGAACAGGGGATGGGTAGTTGGGGTAGTTGCCAAAGTAGCTGGTAGATTTAATACACTGACCAGCCAGTGCCAGCATGTACAGTCCTGGTGGATGGTGTTAATTACAGTAACCTACTCTCAAAATATTCTTATGCCTCAAGTGTATTGTGGTTTAACAGGGGGTTTTGTACGCATTGCAATGAATGTACAAAATACTCAGGAGGACACTTTTCATTAAGTACCTCCCCTGATATGTGAAGCGCTTTGAGTGTCTAGAAAGGCGCTATATAAATCCAATCAATTATTATGATTAAGTACACGGATGAAATCAATCCAGGTAAAAGTCATTATCCCCTATTGACTCCCTTATTAAATCTCTACCAATCACACAGGAGGAGATGTAGATAACGACATGCAGATGAGTCCGAGGAGGAGGAGTTTGAAGCTTTGAGACGTGGATTGTGAAAAGAGGCGGGGCTGAAGCGCAATATCAGGTAAGGAGGATGCCACTAATATTTTGTAGCCTTTCCGTTTGTAATCTAGTCTTTCTTCTGAGTAGTGATTCATGGCGTGATGGAGATGTTTCTATGACTGTCTTGCTGAGGGGGATGTTACCACACCACAGCTGTTACTCATCTTCTGTAGGACACATTACATACCGCACGGATGCGGACAAACCTTACGTGCATAACCCAATAGGAAGTCAATGGAGGAGAAACTATTGTAAGGGGGAAAAATAGCTTCAGGGAGCGATAGTCCATGAAATTAACACAACCATAAAGCACTATCATATTATATTTGTGCACAGCCACCTTCAGAATATAAAAATGTCGGTCCCAATAGGATGGACCATGTACAAAAAAATCCACGATTAATTGAAGGGCGGTCTTCCATGACGGGAAGATATAAAAAATCTCATTGTGGTTGAATGGGCTCACTGAGCTGCACTGACAATGCAGTATGGTGCATAAGCGGATCCATTGTGTGAGATTTAATGCCTCGTGTGGAAGAATAAGGTAGGTGCCAAAGTGACAGCTCACCATAACCTTGAGTTCACGACTGACCCTGCCTAAAGAAATGTTAAGCACCATGAAGCTCCTATCCTTCTATTCTATTCTATTCTATTCTTTTCGATTCTATTCTATTCTATTCTTTTCTATTCTATTCTATTCTATTCTATTCTACAGTATTCTGATAACGATCACCCCTTGCTGCCTGCTAACAGGCAGCAGATGGAAAGTGAAATATTTGAAGCCAGTTTCAGCATTAACATTTCTAGTGAGAAAAATGTGCATTTTATTTTCATAGTCTTCCCTCAGTGAATCAATCAACTTTTATTCGCGTACTACGTCGTCCATAAAAACACAAGATTATAAACACACAAAGCAATAAGAAACTATAAATGGCAATTATAGCAATATTTCCACATAATGTGATTGGTATGGCACAGCACTCATTGTGTGACATCAGATGAGATAAAGTTGGAAAATGAGCAGGCGTTTTGTGTGCCCTCTCTCCTGCTTCACTACCCCTGACGAGCCAATCAGAGTGATCTCTCTACCCCTGACGAGCCAATCAGAGTGATTTCTCTACCCCTGACCAGCCAATCAGAGTGATTTCTCTCACCAACGATCCTACACTGACGAATCGGCCGGAAAAGCCACCGACAAGCCGCCTTCAAAGCAGACTAGAGCGACAGACGTCCAGACATGGTCGACAGCCGACTGTCGGCTTGGTGTGTCTTGGGGCTTTACGTCGCTTTGGACAAAAGCGTGACATAATGACATAATGACATAATGACATTATGACATTATGACATAATGTAATGTAATGTAATGCAGAACACGAAGGTTCACGTTCATGAAGGTCAGGCCGAAGGAAGCAGGACCATCCAGGGAATGTTACATCTCCAATGTCCCACCATAAGCTGCTGCCCATATCAAATGAGAAGATGTTCATTTGACGGCATGATAAAGTGCCACATGGGGAGATCAAGCAGCAATCTGACAACTCCGACATGGTTCAGCATGGAGCGAGTCAACGTAGCAGGGGGCCTCGCAAGTCCCTTCATAATTGATAAGCTCTCCACCTCCTCACATCTCTCCTGCTGCCTCAGAGAGTGCTAACATCGCTCCTCTGATGATCAAGCTGTCAACATAAGTGAAGAAAACAAACCAGATGCTGTGTGTTATGCTTCCTCTGTGGCCACAGGAAGAAGGGCATGTGTTTACACAGGAAGGCCTTCTCCGCATGACGCCATTCCATGGTTTTCATGCTACTAATGACTGTTGACTATGCATTGATCGTCCTCACGATATCGTCCTTATCAAAGGCCTGTTCAGCTTATGTTGCCTCGCCCACTTTTTCTCTTCCTTGTCAGACGCAATTGTATTTCTTCTTCTGGTGCAGCGTTAGCCGGCCGGCCGGTTGCATCGTAAACATCGATAAACTTGAAAACAGCTTTTTAGTCTAAAAAAAAATCTAAAAATTATAAAGGTAGGAGTAATCTACTTCTGGGTCTAAAATGGAATAACGATTACAAAATGACGTTAGGCAGAAGTGTCCTGATATGGGCAAATGATAAGGTGAATAGTGTGACAAGGTTCTGTTGACTAAGACGGCACGGTAGCTCAGTGGTAAGTAAGCGCTGTTGTCTCACAGTAAGAAGGTCCTGGGTTCGAACCCCGGTCCGTCACGGGTCCTTTCTGTGTGGAAGTGTGCATGTTTTCCCTATGTTCGCCTGGGTTTCCTCCCACCATCAAAGACATGTATGTTAGGGTTAATAACTCCTGTCAGTGCCCCTGACCAAGGCACTGGCAATCAAACTGGAGTTTCCCATGGGGACAATAACTTAACTTAACTTAACTTAGCTGTTTTGAGATATTTGGCTTCAAAGATTGTACATATAAGCTGGAAAAACTTTTTAGATATTCAATACCATAAGGCTCCTAAAAAGCGCCCCCATACAAACATGAAGTAACACTCAAAAATCACAAATATGTCGATAAGTAAATTTGATTTAAGATCACATAGAACCTTATTAAGCTCACAAAATCCTGATTCAAGCAAGCATTCCAAAGTCTTTCAAAGTCTCGAGCAACTTTTTAGACAGGTCGAATTGACCCGCTGCCCCGACATTCAGCTGTTTTATTACCGTCCTGCTTTGACTTTGGGAAACCAGAGCATGAAAAGCCTTTTTTTACAGTCAGAGGAGGCTGTCATGATCCCACAAACTCATCAATGACCTTAGCTGTATATCAAAGGCACATTCTGCCCATCAACCTTTGCCAACTAGTAATTAAAGCTGCTTTATAGTCACTCAGAGGCGTGGCACACCGAGGCAGCAGTGTGCCAGATCACTATTGGACACATGCATCTTGATGAAGCTGACTCGGCACTGTTTTGGCCAAGTTGCTGTGGGGCGCCCGAGTCGGTAGACGACAGCACCAAGGACGAGTCATAACTCTAGCTTTAATAAGACATCTAATTACTACTTAGGTCTATATTGATTACAGTTAGGTTCACTATCACTGTCAGCAGCACAGTAAATCACTTCAGTGGTTGTTGTTGTTGGTACTATGACTGTCCTGCTTTTGCAGGTACAGTCAAAACTAGGGGCCCTAACTCACATTGCCTGGTATTTTCAGATAAAAAAGAAAAGAATGAATGAATGAATGAATGAATGAATTAGGGATGCACGATATTTCGGCAATCATATCAGTATCGTCCGATGTTAGTTATTTTTGCAACATTTTTGTAACATTGCTGATGTTGCAATGTTAATATCGGTTATCGGTATTGGCCAACATTTTCACATTGAGAGGAAACAATGTGGTAAATCTATGATTTATGGGCTTTCCAAATGTTTTGGCAATAAAGAAATGCATAACTTTTTCAAATTCACAGTGTGTACATGTGTTTTCCAGTATGTACACAATTTGAGTATCATAGAAATGTGTTTTTATACAGATCACATCGACATCGGTAAATATTGGTTATCGACCATAACAGCAATGTCAATATCGGTTATCGGAATCGGCCAAAATGTTCATATCGGTGCATCCCTAGAATGAATGATATATTTGGGTTACTGAGATGGAAAACAACGTAACAAAGCTGTAGTTGCATGGTGTTGGGTTGCTGAGCAGCAAAACACTTTTTGTGTCTTTCCTAATAGATAATTCTATTCTATTCTATTCTACAGAGTAGTTTGTAACTATACACGTCATACAACAACATCATGTCACTATGCGCTATTTGTTGCAAAAAAAAAAAGAATCCATATTTCGTACTTCCAAATGTTAGCACCAGTCACTTTATAGTC
>NC_139636.1:10060247-10070247 GCF_964638095.1 Poromitra crassiceps | reverse complement strand
AGACATGGACCCGTTTTCCTTTGCAGAGAAAAGCATTGAAGTGAACGCCATGTCAAATATTGTGCGAATGCTTCATAGCTTGACGCTGAGGGTATCTCCAGGTAAAAGGTGTGTTGAGTCAGGAAGTTGTACCCAGGTGATGCACGGGGGGTGGGGTGTGTGTGTGTGTGTGTGTGGGGGGGGGGGGGGGGGGGGGGGGTTGCTTACAGGTATGAGAGGGGGGGGGCAGGGGCTTAACGAGAAGAGCTCAGCTGGTGTTGTGAGAGCGTTTTTGGAAATGAAGGTTACAATAGGGAATATAACCTGTTAGCATCCACTCTTCCGGAATGGTTCGACAAAATACCCAAAGTAGATGATTGGAAAGGCTGTTCATTAAGAGTAAAATGATTTATTCATGCTGCAGATTTTATCTTCTTCTAGAGTAAAAAGGCAGATGTAATTGCCATTTATTTTTTCCCCTCGATCTGATATGAACTGAAATGTGCTCAGTTTAACGCTGCATTTGAGCAGAATTGGCATCATCCTTGATGGAGCAATTTCAAAATGTAGATATTTCCTTTGAAAGTGACCTGACAGCAGCACTCCTGCGTTTTGGCCTCTGTAGCAGGAGAAGTCTTTTAGCTACGGGTTGCTCAGCTGTGCCACTCCAGGGTTTGTGCCTGTGTGGAGAGTGAGGGCGAAGAATAGGTGAGCGAGGAATGACGCATCCAAAGGATGGAGAAGAAGAAGTGCTGGGGGGGGGATGTGGAGAGGAGCGAGAGAGAGGGCAGGGTAAGCGAAAAATAGAACATTGCATCTCTGGGAGATTTATAAAGTAGTCACGGTTTTGCTGTGTTCGTAATTACTGCATACTTAAAAGATTATTACAGGGTACAATCACTTAATTAGGGGGGACTAATGTTATCGGTGCTTAAATGTACCTCGAGCCTCGCCTACAAAAAGACCCTGTTTTGAAGGTGGAGCGGTGGAACAGGACTATATCAGAGAGCCTTGCATGCTAAAAGACCTGTGTGTGTGTGTGTGTGTGTGTGTGTGTGTGTGTGTGTGTGTGTGTGTGTGTGTGTGTGTGTGTGTGTGTGTGTGTGTGTGTGTGTGTGTGTGTGTGTGTGTGTGTGTGTGTGTCTGTCTGTGTGTGTGTGTGTGTGTGTGTGTGTGTGTGTGTGTGTGTGTGTGTGTGTGTGTGTGGGGCATGAGTTCAATGGAAGTTGTGTGTGGGGGGGGGGGGGGGGGAGGCTTCTGGAGTATCAAAAGTAATTTTCTGATATTAAATGTACTTAAGTATTGAAAGTAAAAAGTACAAGTAAATACCGGTACTGTTAAAAAAAATCAAGCAAAAGACATGCCTGGGCTTGAGTGGAAGTCTATTTCTTCTCCTTGACTTTTATAGCCGCTGGCAAACAACGTTATGTTGCATTACAGCCACCAAATGGAATGGCGTGTGGATCGTGATTAACATAACTTGCAAACTAGGAGCACTGATTTGCCAAACCTGATTGCTTGCAGGCTACGCAATTTCTTCTGATTTTACTTTGTAACTAAGATGCTTGGGGGAAATGTAGTGGAGTAAAAGTATCCATTTTATTTGGGAAATGTAGTGGAGTAAAAGTGAAAGTTGACAGAAATATAAATACTCAAGTAAAGTACAGATACTCAGAAAAAATACTTAAGTACTGTACTTAAGTATTTATACTTAGTTACATTACACCACTGCTTGGGACTTACTGTTTGACAGTAAACAACATGATGTCTACATGTATCCAGTTATCTACGGAGATGAGAAAAAATATACCAAACAACACAATGTGCCATAGTTGTTATTATCACAGTAGGCTAGTGAATGTGAAATGTGTGTCTAGTAATAAAATGCAAAGCACTTTTTTTTGGTATTCAATTGCTTCAAAATAAGGGTCAGTTTGTGAATACAAATGTCTCCATAATGAAATGCAGGCAAGACATGCAGGCAGCATATTGATTCTTCATTTTTATTTTCATGTTTTGTTTCTGTACACACCCAAAATAACAAATCCAATCTTTATTCCAAGTTTGTGAGTAAGGTGTTCCATCCTGTCTTTATTCTTCTTCTCTGTAGAGAGAGACACAACGAGCATCCCGCTGCTGCTGTATACAATTAGTCAACATGATTTATTCCAACAGACAGAAATTCAATCCAATTTAGTCTTACTGAAAGAGTGTTAATTAGAAAAAGTGTGTGTGTGTGTGTGTGTGTGTGTGTGTGTGTGTGTGTGTGTGTGTGTGTGTGTGTGTGTGTGTGTGTGTGTGTGTGTGTGTGTGTGTGTGTGTGACTGTGTGTGTGTGTGTGTGTAGGGGTCCAAAATTCGGAAATGCTATTCATCACACCACAAGAGGCTAGTTTCACCACGGCGTTTTAATTGCTGGTATGTTGCCAGTATCTTTCCTGATGCCCACGTGTTTCTGTCTTGTTGTCACGTTGCAGAATATCGACAGCACAAGTTTTCAGCGATGGAATACTGAATATCCCTCGACAAACAACCTGAACATCGATTTATGCCAAGGCCAGACAACCCAGGTAGGCTAACAAGGCTGTTTTCTCTTTTTCATACTCAGGGCCAGATATCTGCACTTCAGTAGCACTTACATACCCCGAACCTCCCAGTTGTATTCCTAACTATCTTCTAAAGGCTTTTAGAGAGGGGTTTGTTCATATATGATTCATAACCTGATTTATATTGCATTTTATTCCTTTTCTCAAAATGAGTTTTTTTTCTCATACGCTGAGCCAGAAGTCTCCACTTCAGTTGCACTTACAAATCTTGCAGTTTGACTAAAAAGGGTACCTTTGGCCCCGTCACTTGTGACTAAAAGGGTACCTTTGGCTCTGTCGGTAGTGACTAAAAAGGGTACCTTTGGCTCTGTCGGTAGTGACTAAAAAGGGTACCTTTGGCTCCGTCGGTAGTGACTAAAAAGGGTACCTTTGGCTCTGTCGGTAGTGACTAAAAAGGGTACCTTTGGCCCCGTCACTTGTGACTAAAAGGGTACCTTTGGCTCTGTCGGTAGTGACTAAAAAGGGTACCTTTGGCTCTGTCGGTAGTGACTAAAAAGGGTACCTTTGGCTCCGTCGGTAGTGACTAAAAAGGGTACCTTTGGCTCTGTCGGTAGTGACTAAAAAGGGTACCTTTGGCTCCGTCGGTAGTGACTAAAAAGGGTACCTTTGGCTCCGTCGGTAGTGACTAAAAAGGGTACCTTTGGCTCCGTCGGTAGTGACTAAAAAGGGTACCTTTGGCTCTGTCGGTAGTGACTAAAAAGGGTACCTTTGGTAGTGACTAAAAAGGGTACCTTTGGCTCCGTCGGTAGTGACTAAAAAGGGTACCTTTGGCTCCGTCAGTAGTGACTAAAAAGGGTACCTTTGGCTCTGTCAGTAGTGACTTGACAAATAGTCCACACAGGCTGGAAAGGCACACAGCTCAAACATTGGACTGCAGGTGTTTACGTAAACAGGCACAATGAGACAAGGAACAAGTGGCTTATGGTATTCTCATCTAAAGCAGCACTAAGCAAATGCAAATGTATGGGAGGAGTCCCACGCGTCGCTCCGGTCCTGTGACAGTTTGAGAAAGCCTTGTGAAATCCCATATCAACTCCATCATTTACTCAGCACGATTCCATCTGCCGCCTTTCTACCCGGGTGTTATTCCCCCCTCCCCCCCTGTGGGGCGCCCTTCTGCTATTTGTCATTCAAACCTGAAGAGCCATGTGCTGCTGCATTGGCTCTGGAAATGTGACTGAGCCTAAAGTGGCCCCGGTAGGGAGGTCCTTCACTCACTTTACATGCAGGAGGGGGAAGAGAGACTCACACACACACACACACACACAACACACACACACAACACACGCACACACACACAACACATGCACGCATGCGCACACACAACACACCACACACACACACACACACACACAACACACGCACACGCACACACACACACACACGCACACACACAACACACACACACAGGCGCACACGCACACACAAATAATCCTATGATAATAATTCAAAGTCTCTCTGTGTGTGTGAGTGAACAGGAGCAAAAATAACCACGGTGAAGTTAGTTTTACGTTGGATATCCAACAGACATTTACTACGACGTCTGTCAAATATCCAACCTAAAACTAACTTCACGGCAGTACAAAAACACCTCTCTCCCCTTCCCAACGTTTTGTTTCAAATTTATAGGTTGAGATTCTACATAATTATACCTGGTTTTCAGACACGTAACATGTTAACGTTTTATTCTGGCGACGTCCTAGGAAGGTCCAGCAGGATAGCTCAAGTCCAATCGATGAGCAGGTTGAGCCTCTCGTGCAGTGGATCTGTGCTGATATCAGGTTGAGCCTCTTGTGCAGTGGATCTGTGCTTTAGTCATGCCTCGCTTACAGAGGGTTTTCATAGTCCACTTCTCTGGCTGAATGACCTTATTTACAGCAGCACCTCAGGACTATACCAAGGCCTTACTCACCACCGTGCTCTTTCAACAGCAGACATGACATGTATCTAAAAGTGTGTCTAAAAGGCAGGGTAAACACATGTGCAACCAAAACATTACCGAGGGTTTCCAACTTCCAATCCATTTAGGTGTTCCAGTGCTGGGGCATCTCATTAATGTTTTGGTTGCACCTGTGTTTGCCGCCTTTTAGACACCAAATGGCTGCTGTGAAAAAGGTCCATTACAACTCCCAGCTCAGCTGTGCTCCTCCACTCAGGTGTGCTCCATCAGTAGCTAACGAAAGGAGCTCTCCACGCTGCTGAATCTGTGTCTCAACCCAGTTAATTTTGCTATATTCTTTATTACAGCGGCTATACTGCTGTACATTTAATAGTTCTGCTCGAGCACTCATAGCTCTCCCCTTCTTTTAGAAACTTTCTCACTAATCCCACAGTTTACCTGCTTTTCAGATCTGCTAGGCTTCTCTCTCTCTCTCTCTCTCTCTCTCTCTCTCTCTGCTTCCCTCTCTCTCCACGCATCCTCCAAGCCCAAGCGGACTCCAGGAGCTAAACAGAACTCATCTGTAGTGTCCACAGCTGTCCTTCCGCGCATCCTCTCGGGACTGTAAGCGAGGCCTTACTCACCACCACCGCACTCTTACAATAGCAGACTCAATAACATTCATACTGTATTAATATTCACCTACCTGCAAACATGATATGCAACGTCTTTTGCTTCAGAAATGTTCATGCTACATATCCGTGGATTGCAGAAACGTACAATGCAGACATTTTATTCTGGCAATCTGTGTGTGTGTGTGTGTGTGTGTGTGTGTGTGTGTGTGTGGCCTGTGCAAGTCTGAGCTTCAATTTAATGGTTTTCTCATCAGAGGGAAATTGCGATCCGATAAAGTGCTAATTCTCAGGCTAAGCACATAGTTCAGCTTTATTACCAAGCAAAATGAGCCGTGCTGCAGATGAGAGGGCCGATACAGAGACTCTCCCCCTCTCTCTATACATTATGTCTTACCCTTTGCTCTCTCTCTGTCTGTCTCTGTCTCTGTCTCTGTCTCTGTCTCTGTCTCTGTCTCTCTATCTGTCTCTGTCTCTCTCTCTCTATACATTATGTCTTACCCTTTGCTCTCTCTCTGTCTCTGTCTCTGTCTCTGTCTCTGTCTCTCTCTATACATTATGTCTTACCCTTTGCTCTCTCTCTCTGTCTCTGTCTCTGTCTCTCTCTCTGTCTCTCTATCTGTCTCTGTCTCTCTCTCTCTATACATTATGTCTTACCCTTTGCTCTCTCTCTGTCTCTGTCTCTGTCTCTGTCTCTCTCTCTCTATACATTATGTCTTACCCTTTGCTCTCTCTCTCTGTCTCTGTCTCTCTCTCTGTCTCTCTCTCTGTCTCTCTCTCTCTCTGTCTCTCTATCTGTCTCTGTCTCTCTCTCTCTCTCTCTCTCTCTCTCTCTCTCTCTCTTTCTCACTTCTGTTGTCCAGCAGTTCCAGACTTAAATCCACCCCTGTTCTTTTCCCCTACCTGCACTCTGTCAAACCCACTCTCATATTTCCACTACAACAGATAATATAAAAAGAAGAAGAAAAAAAACGCCTCTCTCCCTCTTCTGCTGAGATACATTTATTGTGTTGATAAATGGATTCTGGCGTCCCTATAGAGAGACACTCTGCAGTTCCATTTCATTCGTCTAATGCAGGACAGGCAGACAGTCCTATAGGACTCCTTGAAGACTCCTTGAGCTGATTGAATGAATCCCAAGTCTGCAGCAGTAGCCACCTTCTTTAGATGTGGGTGGTGGGAGATGGACTCTGTAGGGGCTTTCCTCCTCTTGTGTTTTGGATTCGGATTTGGATCTAAAATCCTATCAAACATCTTGTAGTGGGCGTCCAACCTGAAGCAAACACCAGGGGGAAAACAGACTGGTATCATCTGGAAATAAATTGGGAATTGTATTAGAAAACAACAAAGAAGAACAGTGTGGTTGGCATTTCCTGGTTCAGATCCTGGTATGAGAGTGAAAGTGAAATGCTTTTACCGCACAATCAATGGCATCCAATTCAACATGTGAATACACTGCATTAAACTACAACATCCAATAGCCAACATGCTGTTTTCTCTCTGTCTCATTTTCTCTCCAATTGAAGAGTTCATTTGCAAAAACAGGTATCTCCGTTTGTACTTAGCCAATAGAGTAGGAAATGAGTCTGGAAGACCTGGACGCTAGCACTTCCAGCACTTACCGTACGTGTAAAAGTCGATTTCAATAATGAGAGACTAGTAGAAAGTTTAACAAGCTTTAATGATACAACAAATTCATTTTGGCGTATGACTCCATGATATGATGACGCTCTCCTGAGATGATGAGAGGGCGTCGTCAGTGAAGAATAGGATAGAAAATCCCCCATAGGGAATTCTTCAATCAGGAGTCATGACGATGGCGGTGGTCAGGGGAGGAGGTGGGGCGAAAACAACTGCTTCAGCGATGATGATCAGCAACTGAGAATGACACGACACATACACAGCACATAGCAAACAGTAAAACATGGACCCTGATATACTACGCTGATTAGGTGATTGGGATCAGCTGGAGAGGAATAGATTGGGCTGATTGGTTATTGCCACATGTGTGCTAAACTGTGAATGGGCGAGGAGACCGCATCAGAGAAATAGTCCAAGACATCATTTTTGTATTGGAAGTTCAGTTAAATGCATGAAATAAGGTCTCTGTGGTTCACAAAAGTTGATGAAACAGTGAAGTTTGTGTTCAGCAACATAATCTTCACAAATGAGCACCACTTTTATGATTTTCGATAAACTTAAAAAAAAATCAAAGTAAAAAAAAAAATGCATTTGTCACTAAAGAGAATTTCTTTTCACACAAGTTGAATCATTGTAGCCATTCCACCAGCTCCATTCGATTCTGTGACTTCTGCAAGTTTTGAAGGGACACTCCATCTGACACAGCACAAAACAGCAAAATATTTCAATAATTTACCCCAAAAGAAATCCAACAGCAAGGCGGCAGACAGTCTGAGGAATCAAACCCTATCAAGGTAGCAAAGTGTGTTTGTGATATGATTAAAGCAATGAGTGTAGCACATCCCTCTGCCAGCCGCCATGACTCAGCAGACGCTGAGTCATATTAGACGCGAACAGAGGCTACAATCTGCTATCAGGCAGAAACAAGATCCAGCCTAATAGAAAGGCAAAGTCACCGCCTACTTCCTGCTTCGGCACTGTACCAGAGATTTTCATCCGCCATTTATTTTCCCATAGACATTTCGTAAAATGCTTATAAATGTAGTTTTACTTCGTCAAAACCAAACGGTTCAGCTAACGATATAATCGGGAGAGACCATAGAACATTTCACTTGGACCACACACAAAAAAACAAACATTGAAAAAACATTTTCTTTTAAACCCGCATTTTTTTTTAACGTTTTGGTCGGAGTGAAATGTTAAGCGATCTCTCCTGTTTCTAAATATATCTGAACCGTTTGGTTTGACCAAGTAAAACTATTTTTATAAGCATTTTACAAAATGTCTATGGGAAAATAAATGGCGGATGAAAATCTCTGGTACAGTGCTGAAGCAGGAAGTGACGCTCCACTTTGGCTCTCTATGCCTCCCAGCCTCTCAGCTGCCCCTACGGCTTCCCACACCTCAACTAAACCCAATCAATCCAGTGGTTGGATATATAAGAGCGCCGCGTCATCTCAACACCGCCCCATTCCGGGATTAGAATCACTCACACAGTTTTCTGTAATGAGATTAGTTATGTAAATGTCTGGCCTGTGCCCCATAACTCTGCAAATCTATGTAATCTGGATTACAGACCAGTAATCTGTTTTTGCAAACGCTCAAACACGGATCATTCTATCTGACAGACAAATCTGTGTAATCTGTTATACAACATTTACAACATTATTATAGCCGACTGTCGAGAGATGAAAGCCCCAGAGAAGTCACAGCTTCAGCAATTAAAAAATGATCTGCCTTATTTCCATATTGACATGTCTTGCATTTGTAGAGTGGGTACAGATCATTTATTCAGCACACATTGAACCGTGCAAAATTGTAATTAAGACTCCATTTTAATCGCTTACTAATGATGATGCCACCGGAGCACACATCATCACAAACCACTTTAAAAATGAAAGATTCTCAATGGTCACAGTGCTAAAAATGTTTTTGTCAAAGTGAGTCATCCTGATCCCAGTGGAAGTGCTTTGTCACAGGATTGCTTTTGGGTGCTGTACTGTGGATCACCAAAACTATTTCACCAAAAAGTTATTAAAAAGATCTGAACCACACAAAAATGTAGTCTACTGCGCTATTTCTAAACGCTACAGGCGTCCAAAAAGTGACATTATGAGCAAAACTGCTGTTAGGGTTATGACACCTTTTCTAGTCAGACTCAAATTAAAAGTCTTGGGTATGATGACACCACACCATGTGTGTCATCAGTAGGTTTTTACTTTCTAGTAACCAGTGTCTACTCTGGGCTTTCTAGTAACCAGTGTCTACTCTGGGCTTACTTTCTAGTAACCAGTGTCTACTCTGGGCTTTCTAGTAACCAGTGTCTACTCTGGGCTTTCTAGTAACCAGTGTCTTGTCTACTCTGGGCTTTCTAGTAACCAGTGTCTACTCTGGGCTTACTTTCTAGTAACCAGTGTCTACTCTGGGCTTACTTTCTAGTAACCAGTGTCTACTCTGGGCTTACTTTCTAGTAACCAGTGTCTACTCTGGGCTTTCTAGTAACCAGTGTCTACTCTGGGCTTTCTACTAACCAGTGTCTACTCTGGGCTTTCTAGTAACCAGTGTCTACTCTGGGCTTACTTTCTAGTAACCAGTGTCTACTCTGGGCTCGCACTTAAGTCACACACACAGTGACTTGAGACTTGACTTGAGACTGGTCCTCAAATGACTTGAGACTTGACTCAGACTCGTGAACAATCTTTCTTCTTCTTCTTCTTCTTCTTCTTCTTCTTCTTCTTCTTCTTCTTCTTCTTCTTCTTCTTCTTCTTCTTCTTCTTCTTCTTCTTCTTCTTATATGCAAATGTCTACTGATAATCAACTAATCAATGCTGATACTGTATCGATAGATAAAGGAGTGAGCATAATAAAGTAGCTACATGCTTGGAGTACCTTAGTTTTAGCTTTGCCGTTTTCGAAGGAGACTGGATGGCATGCAGTAGATCAGGGGTGTCAGACTCATATTAGGTAGAGGGCCGGATTTGTTCAACTGAGACCTCATGGGGGCCGGATTTTTTTTTTTACTAAAATCAATTCGACTCATTTACCCATTTACTTCACAAAAGAAATACTGCTCTTTCCATTTCTCTTGAAACTGCCTGCATTCCGTGTCAACCTTTCTCTTTTTCGACAGGATCTTGTTGATTCCTTTGTTTTTTGGTAGGTAGCCGAATGCGCGATTCAATTCCAGCGTGGCATCATGGCGGCTTTGTTTACACCTGATGACCTACTGACATACTTCCTTGTAGTGCAGGTTAATTAACTTAT
>NC_139636.1:10017747-10057747 GCF_964638095.1 Poromitra crassiceps | reverse complement strand
ACTGCTTACTTATCACCGTGTGTCTCTTTGTGCGCCGCCCCATGTTGATTGTGACTCGGAATTTCATCTTGAATGAGCGTTCCATTGCACTTTTCCCTGCCGGAGGTCATTTTCCCCCAAAATTCAGAGTGCAATGGAAGGCAGCAATAGACCCACCAGCCGTCAGCCGCCAGTCTCGAACCGGGTACTGATGGAAAATGGTTTTCCAATCCTCCTATAGCACAGCTTAACACAAGTGCTAAAAGTCCCACATTCAGAAGGTTTTTTAGAGATATTATTGTTGTATGGGCCTGGGCCCATACAACCTGTTCAGGCGTGGCCCAATTTGGATTCAGACGGATAAGAACCAGTTATTGACAACAATCTGATATATAGATGTTATTTTATATAGAATTAAATTGCATATAAAAATACAGAGCGGGTCAAGTAAATACAATACGATTACAGATCTGGAGGGAATGTTCAGTAGAGGCGTCGGCAGGATGAGTCTGTCGAGATGTCACCGGCTGTCTGCGTCCAAGGAAGATTCTCTGGGGAGTTCCTCTTTGAGTTTTCTTATATACCTTTCTGGAACGGTTGATACTTCTGCTTTTTGTGTCCGATTGCTTTATGGGGGATTTTATTTAGCTGCCTTAAAAGGACATTTCCGTTTTTGGGGAGACACTCTATGACAGGAAATACTTCTATCAAAAAAGAAACAGTTCAAACTGTATGTAACACATCCCCTGCATTCACAGACGGACAGACAGACACACACACACACACACACACACACACACAGACAGACAAATAAACAGATAAACAAATACCCCTTAAATTCCCTTATTCAGCATTGTTTAGCACACGTGCAACATTCTGCGACTGGTCCTTCATGCTTCAGAGAGAGTGGTATAGGGAATAAACAGGCTTTTGACTAAAGTTTCTGAACAAACCTCCACATAACTTAAATGTTACCCCATTTAGGCCTCCTGAATTCAAAAACATGTGACCTTACAGTTTCTACAAGCTAGCCAGCAAATTTTGCCTTTTATTAACATTACTCAGAAATACTGCTTTAATCATTTAAGATGATTCACTATGCTAAACATTTGCATTTGTTTGTTGCTGTTTGAAAAGAAAGACACAAATTGCACACAATATTCATACATCGCGTCATTTGTTAATACAGAAACAATTATGGCAATATGTTGCAATTTATTAAACATTACGACTGAAGATCGTCTAACTGTAAAAGAGACACAAGTTCATGACCTTACAGCATGGTGCATTGGCCATGATCCGAACCCGTGCCTAATCGCCGCCGCCGCCGCGTGGCAGGCAAGAATTCTACCACTGAACCACCAATAAGTCTGAATACAGCCTCTTTCTATCTGGAGGTGTTAAACGACAACTTTCAAAATACTCCTCTCAGCATGCACTTCAGTTGACTGAGGCCTTGTGGGCTGACGAGGTCAAAGAGTCTTTGGGTCTGTCAGCAATCAGGCAAATTTCATCTTGAATCAATAAAGCAATTAGAATGAATAGCAAATAGAATGAATACTGAATAACAACAACAACAATAATAAAGATAATAACAAAAATAATAATGAATAATGATAATGAAAACCAATGAAATGAAACCAATTATGGCTGTTGGACAGCAGTGTTTGACAAGTTAACTGGCGCTCAGCCAAACTTTATTTCACATTAGTTATCATTGTGAATCAGATTCTCATTCACAATAAAACCAATGCGACACTTCATATGGTATGGCCGCGGGCCACCCTGTACCCTGCCTGGTCCTCGGGCCGCAAGTTGATTATTACTGTCTGGTAGGCTGTCAACTACTTCCCTAAATGTGTTTGCCATGGTGCTTTTCTTAACTCTGCCTGTTAACTGGGGTGTGAAACTGTCAACTGGGGTGTGAGACACCCTGTCGCTATCTGTGGAGGGGACAATTTAATAATGTGGGGTGAAGCCATTTGGTGCATTGAAACTGTTACGGTCTTTAACACATGAAATATGGCTCAACCGAAGACCAGAACATATTTAGGACCCCAGGCAGGTTGCACAATTATTCAAATGTTTAGTTTAACCAAAAATGAAGAAAATGACCAAAGTAGCAAATGATATAAAGAAAGGAAGCTGAAGATCCGGCCAAACTAAGGAAAAGGCCTGGGCCAACCCCTTCGGGCCGTCGAAGCCAGCTAGATGTCCTGAAGAGACAAAAGAACAAAGGTTTAAACAGGATCATATGAAAACATAACTACCGGGGACTTCAGCCTAAACAAATAAACAAAATAACAGAACAAAGTTCAACCAAACTAAGTACAAAGTAATAATTATCACTGGAGAGGAGAACCCTCTCCAGGTGCTGCTGCTGTGGGTGTGTGCAAGCTCTGCATGTTCTCCATTCCAACCTCCTTTTAACCAAACCCTTGGGTTGATTGGCTCCCTGTTGCTCCTCAGGCAATTAAGGTAGAGCAGGAACTCCAGAGGGAGAGGAGAGAAAAAGCAAGAAGGAGGAGGCTGGCTGGTCACATAACAGAAACCAATAGAATATAATATATAATAATATGTGAGTTTGAGGAGTAAATTAGGGGTGGTATAGGTTATCAAATCGATCTCTACAGGGGTGGAATAAGTCATTAAATCTATCAGTACTTCAAATCTCCACTCCCGACCCCCAGTGGGTTTGACTCAGCCTCGCCGCCCGGCACACCTCAGCCTTCTCTATGAAACATTGTTTTATTCTGTTGACACTCAAACTGCTTCTGTGTGCTAGTGTAACCGAGTTGAATCAGCGCGGATTCCTCGTGAGTCCCGAGTGGTAGCGAGTGGGATTGGTTAAACTCACTCCCCAGGTATAAAAGCATGTTAATCAGCTCCACCAAGGGAGCTAGCTCTCTTGGCGTTGCGGTTAACATGTCGGACTCCCAAGCTGAGGGTCGGCAGTTCGAATCCACCCCTGGGCAAGCCCTTAACATGGGTTGCTGCAAGTACCACCTACACAACGCCGTTACACTTGTGAAACCTTGCTCTTGGATTTCTTCTCTGCGCTCGGGTTTTTTGCAAGCACAGAGTTTAAGCCCGAAGCAGAGCAAAACTATAAGCGCGAGCAGGAGCTGTTGGAGTGTGAGGGCAGCAGCTATACAGTCTGAGCACAAGCAGCAGGAGCTGTTTGAGTGTGAGGGCAGCAGCTGTACAGTCTGAGCACAAGCAGCAGGAGCTGGTTGAGTGTGAGGGCAGCAGCTATACAGTCTGAGCACAAGCAGCAGGAGCTGTTGGAGTGTGAGGGCAGCAGCTATACAGTTTGAGCACAAGCAGCAGGAGCTGTTGGAGTGTGAGGGCAGCAGCTGAGCACAAGCAGCAGGAGCTGTTGGAGTGTGAGGGCAGCAGCTATACAGTCTGAGCACAAGCAGCAGGAGCTGTTGGAGTGTGAGGGCAGCAGCTGAGCACAAGCAGCAGGAGCTGTTGGAGTGTGAGGGCAGCAGCTATACAGTCTGAGCACAAGCAGCAGGAGCTGTTGGAGTGTGAGGGCAGCAGCTATACAGTTTGAGCACAAGCAGCAGGAGCTGGTTGAGTGTGAGGGCAGCAGCTATACAGTCTGAGCACAAGCAGCAGGAGCTGTTGGAGTGTGAGGGCAGCAGCTGAGCACAAGCAGCAGGAGCTGTTGGAGTGTGAGGGCAGCAGCTATACAGTCTGAGCACAAGCAGCAGGAGCTGTTGGAGTGTGAGGGCAGCAGCTATACAGTTTGAGCACAAGCAGCAGGAGCTGTTTGAGTGTGAGGGCAGCAGCTGTACAGTCTGAGCACCAGCAGCAGGGGCTGGTTGAGTGCGAGGGTGTCGTTTGAGGGAAAGCCTTCCAGCCTTCTTGAGTAAAGAATAAAGATAGGGAAAAATCTCCATAATGTGGCCGCCATCCCTGCTTCCGCCACTCGCAAACCAGGTCCTCATACTTGTCCCCCTTCCTCTCGTAGGCCTCCTCCCTCTGGAGGACTGTGTGTGTGTGATGATCCTTCCTCTCGTAGGCCTCCTCCCTCTGGAGGACTGTGTGTGTGTGATCCTTCCTCTCGTAGGCCTCCTCCCTCTGGAGGACTGTGTGTGTGATGATCCTTCCTCTCGTAGGCCTCCTCCCTCTGGAGGACTGTGTGTGTGTGATGATCCTTCCTCTCGTAGGCCTCCTCCCTCTGGAGGACTGTGTGTGTGTGATGATCCTTCCTCTCGTAGGCCTCCTCCCTCTGGAGGACTGTGTGTGTGTGATGATCCTTCCTCTCGTAGGCCTCCTCCCTCTGGAGGACTGTGATGATCCTTCCTCTCGTAGGCCTCCTCCCTCTGGAGGACTGTGTGTGTGATGATCCTTCCTCTCGTAGGCCTCCTCCCTCTGGAGGACTGTGTGTGTGATGATCCTTCCTCTCGTAGGCCTCCTCCCTCTGGAGGACTGTGTGTGTGATGATCCTTCCTCTCGTAGGCCTCCTCCCTCTGGAGGACTGTGTGTGTGTGATGATCCTTCCTCTCGTAGGCCTCCTCCCTCTGGAGGACTGTGATGATCCTTCCTCTCGTAGGCCTCCTCCCTCTGGAGGACTGTGTGTGTGTGATGATCCTTCCTCTCGTAGGCCTCCTCCCTCTGGAGGACTGTGTGTGTGTGATGATCCTTCCTCTCGTAGGCCTCCTCCCTCTGGAGGACTGTGTGTGTGTGATGATCCTTCCTCTCGTAGGCCTCCTCCCTCTGGTGGACTGTGTGTGTGTGATCCTTCCTCTCGTAGGCCTCCTCCCTCTGGAGGACTGTGTGTGTGTGTGTGTGTGTGTGTGTGTGTGTGTGTGTGTGTGTGTGTGTGTGTGTGTGTGTGTGTGTGTGTGTGTGTGTGTGTGTGTGTGAGTGATGCTCACAAGTCATTTTTGCAAGTCCAAGTCAAGTCTCAAGTCTCTTCTGCTTAAACATTCATCTACTGTCTGCATGCCATCCAGTCTCCTTCGAAAACGGCAAAGCTAAAACTAAGGTATTCCAAGCATGTAGCTACTTTATTATGCTCACTCCTTTATCTATCGATACAGTATCAGCATTGATTAGTTGATTATCAGTAGACATTTGCATATAAGAAGAAGAAGAAGAAGAAGAAGAAGAAGAAGAAGAAGAAGAAAGATTGTTCATGAGTCTGAGTCAAGTCTCAAGTCATTTGAGGACCAGTCTCAAGTCAAGTCTCAAGTCACTGTGTGTGTGACTTAAGTGTGAGCCCAGAGTAGACACTGGTTACTAGAAAGCCCAGAGTAGACACTGGTTACTAGAAAGCCCAGAGTAGACACTGGTTACTAGAAAGTAAGCCCAGAGTAGACACTGGTTACTAGAAAGTAAGCCCAGAGTAGACACTGGTTACTAGAAAGTAAGTAGTGTGTGTGTGTGATGATTTTGTGCTTTTGAAACCTTGGTGACTGGATGTGATCTTACATTGTGCTGACTGGACTGACAATAGGATGAGTGAAATGGTGTAAAAAAGTGTTTAAAAGTTTCCAAGGGTAAAAAAATTATAAAAAACGAAAAAAAAAAAAAAAAAATCACTTAATCACAGTTAATTACCTTCCGGGAAGCTGCTTGTTCCCATCATTTCTCTAGCACCATGTTTGTTTTTCTGCTGCCTGTTTCTGATGTTGTGACTGAAATGTTGTTTACATAATTGTCTACAAGGAAAAACATCCAAGCAAGACCGATTTTATTGACTCTTGAGTTTATTTACATTTTAAAACTGTTCAATAAAGTAAACCAAATGAAATGTGCACACAGGTTCTCATGACCATTCATCCATATTCATACTGCAAAGAGTGGAGGAAAGGGATTTGAGACCTCAAATGCCCAGTGAAGATTTGAGTCCTATTATGGATTACATCTGTGGGAGAGAGATAGAGAGAGAGAGAGAGAGGGAGAGAGGGGGGGAGAGAGAGAGAGGGAGAGAGAGGGAGAGAGAGAGAGAGGGGGAGAGAGGGAGAGAGAGATAGAGAGAGATATCGACCCCCGTGATCGACAATGAACAATGACTTCTGAATGACCACTTCCCACTCGAGTGGAAACAATCGTCAATAACGCGACTGAGCCGGAGAGAGCTCTATCTTACCGTCTGAGCAGCTAAAAGCATATCTATTGCCAGAAATGCATCTTTAGCACTCTCAATGAGGAGACATCTATTATCTCTAGATCTGTTCAAAGATCCGTTAGTGTTAGAGTTATGATCCATTCTAGTTATGATCATTTACTGTCAAAATAGGTCAAAATACTGCTTATGATATCAGTGTCTGTCTCTTACGCTATAGCGTGATGGATAATAGGCTTAGTCTGTGTAATGCATCACATCTCATCTCAACATGCCAAGTTGCATTGCCTCATTCAAATTGATATGCCCTAGGCCTATAGTCAATATGACACTGCAGGAGTTCCAGATACAAATCCTACCTATGAATCTCATTTGAGCTATAACTGGTGAGGATGCCACATGGGCACCAGGCACCACAATTATGTCAGAAGCAATTGTGTTGGCATCACTGGGATTCTGGGAGAAAAAAAACACACAACAAAAGCAAATTTAAAGCAGTAACTCCTTCGCCTGTGGGGCTTAATCCCAATTTTAATCTAGATTACAGCCACATCTGGCATGTCCATGCGTGCCTCCACAACCTCCTCCTTGGACCCTGTGGCTGAGCCCCCATCCTCTGAATAGGCTGGGATGTGTTTATCGCGGAGCGTTAAGCAGGTTGTAACATAATCACTGCGCTCTGCATACTACATAATAGAGTCTGTGCCACTTCGTAGCCCCAGCTGCAGTTTTGAGGGGGGGGGGGGGGGTAGCACCATTGAGAGTGGTTGGGTGGGCGCACCTGATCGCTAAAGTCGTTACTGATTGGTGCCCCCAGGATTTTGGGGGAACCAATCACTGGCCAAGATTCCAACACCAGTGTCCCAGACCCAGAGAGAGATTTGCAGCATGCAGTAACATTGTTTACTCCTTTCTATATCTATTTCCTTTTTCTAGATTTATTGTCAATCAAAGAAGTAAACTAGGTTATTTGGCTTAGTAGAACAGTTGTAGCGTGGTTAAAACCATCCTGAACCACTCCAAGTCGTCCACAGTCATGTCAGTGGGTGGGAGTACTTGCCTTGACAGATAATTCCTTCAGGGAATCGGCGTCGACAAATCCAGTCCTTCAGCCAATCAGCGTCGGATCCAGTCAAATCCAAATCCACTCTGAAGAACGGCAAAAATCTTTTCTACCTAGAAACTCCGCTGTTACATATTCTTGTTCTTGTTTAATTGTTGTTATTGAGTCTATTTCTGCAATAACTGCACTTACAGCTGTGTAAACTCTACGAATGTTGACGTTACCGCTCGTTGCCATGGGAGCAGCCATTACTGTTTTGCCAGCCCTGATTGGCTGTTTACAATGTCAACTACAAGGAAGGTCCCTGATTGGCCCGCGGACTTTGTAATTTCCGAACCACCCGCCCCGGGCTGAAGGCCAGATGGATCCGCGGAATGGAACTAAATGTGAGTTCACATGATCTGGTTTACTGTACCAGGTTAGAACAGTACTTTGTTCTGAGCAGCTCCTGTGTTTACTGCCAGGATCAGCTGATGATCCTTTGATAGTGCTGATTGGCCAGCAGGATCAGCTGATGATCCTTTGATAGTGCTGATTGGCCGGCAGGAAACCTGAAGTCCCCAAGGAGCTGAGGAGGAAATACGGGGGCTGCAGAACCGGGAGGAAGACGATGGTTAAGGAAGAGGAGATATAAAATACAAGGTTTCTATCGGGACTTGGTGCAACCCTGGACACATTACAGTGAAACCCCGCGGACATCGAATTGTAAGACTTTCTCGTTGTCTGTCATTTTGACAGACGTGGTCGTAAAACTTTTGTCATAATCTATTATTACCTGTGTTAAAATGACAGACAGCCTTCTGATTTTTCTGTCATTAAAAACAAATCTGTAAAAGGTGGAAAGTATTCGGTCGGTGCCACGTCGACTTCAATGGTAGAGATGTTGACTTCAAAAAACCAGCAGTCGTGCAACCCCTACTCAGCCGCAGGAGTAACCAAACCTGATTGAGCATTCCAGGCTAATAGCTGAGGAGATTAGAGCGCCATCACCAGGACGCACCAAAGAACAACAACCCAGAACATTTATTTTTCTCAGATTACAAGGAGAGCTTTTATTGGGAGCCTTGCAAAGTACATTTCATGGTTGTTGTAGCGTTCATTCTCTCTCACAGCACTCAGTCACTCTCTATAACACTTTCTCTCTCTCTCTCTCTCTCTCTCTCTCTCTCTTTCCTCAGCTGATTAAAAAAGATGTTTTGATCACAAGTTCCTCACCTCATTGAGTCCAAACATACAAACATCAGACATACGAGAGCGAGAGAGAGAGAGAGAGAGAGAGAGAGGGGGAGAGAGAGAGAGAGGGAGAGCGAGAGAGAGAGAGAGAGAGAGAGAGAGATGGATATGCATCGTGTGTATGGACCAAAAACTATTATCGATTTGTAAATATTTCTTCTCAGAACATGGCTTCAAGCTTCTCAAAAAATAAAGTAAGAGGAGCAGTTCTTTAAAATTCATGGCAGAGTATTACAGTAAACAGTACGAGACGTGTTGTGTGAGGTCATACTGTAGGCAACATATTCGAAAAAGTTACAAGAATCAAACCAAACGTGGTGGTTGAGCGTAGAAGTTATTTTCACAGTGGAAGGAAAAGCAACTTTGGATTGTATATTGCATGTTTATGGAAGCAGCCAGTGACTAATATTGCTGCGGAGGCCTGTGTGTTGCGGTCGGGTGGTCTGACGCTGGAACTCGACGGGCCAAACTTAAAGGGCTTTTGGAAGTCTTTCAGTGATGCAGTCTCTGCGCACTTCAGAGGCACTCTTTCAAATCCTCACACAATTCAATGGAAGCAAAGTGGCAAAAATAAATGGGGTTTAATTCAGCTCCTTTTTCAACCCATGCAACGTTTGATGATGCTTTCACAGCAGTCCGGTTCCTTATAGTTTCCACATGGGGCCACTGTCAAGTGCACCCTTGGGGGAAGAGTCATTTTACAGTACTGTATGTTACACTTACTGTCTTTGAATGGGGACTCACGAAAGAGAGCCAAAGTCGTGCCCTCTTCCGGGTTGTGCATACATCCTAAGGGATTTCGTCCACCGTTCATTTTTCCAGAGACGTTTCGCAGATAGCTTCTAAAAATAGTTTTTTACTTGGCCAAACCAAGTGATTCGGCTATATTTAGAATCAGGAGAGACCATATAACATTTCACTCGGGAAACAAAACAAAACAAACAAACAAACATGTGTTTTATTATTATTATTTGTGTGTGTGTGTGTGTGTGTGTGTGTGTGTGTGTGTGTGTGTGTGTGTGTGTGTGTGTGTGTGTGTGTGTGTGTGTGTGTGAAATGTTATAGTCTCTCCTGATTCTTCTTCAAGTAAAAGTATTTTTTATGAGCATTTTACCAAATGTCTATGGACAAATTAATGGGGAATGAAATATCTTAGGTCGTATGCCGAACCCGGAAGAGGGTGTGACTTTGGCACTCTCTATCTTGTCCACAGACTTGGATGCAGCCAGTCACCCGTGTGCAGTCAGTGTGAGTAGGTTGGAGCCTGGGCCTGGTTTCAGAAAGCCCCAGCTGGCATGCTATGGTTGTTATTTCCCGCGGAGTCACCACCTTTCCCCAGCAGAGACTCCAGGGAGTGCATACTGTCCATGTCCAGACGCAGCCCCAGCCCGGGCGGAGGGAAGTCCTCCACCCCGCCTCTTCCTCCTCCATCACCTCCTCCCACTCCCACCTCCTGCAGCTCGTGGTTGATGGCAGCCGCCGACGCAGCCGCCGCCGCCTCGGCGCACTCCTCTTTGAACAGCCGGTCGGCCTCCTGCTTCAGCTCCTGGTAGGAGCGCGAGAACATGTGGAAGATGGAGGTAGCAGGGAAGGCCATGATGAGGATCCCAGAGAGGATGCTGCTCAGAGCCACCACCTGTCCTGGGATGGACCTGGGAATAAGGGGTGAGCGATATTATGGCAAAAATATCATAATCACGATTTTTCTTTATCAGGTAGTAGCATCCCGATCAATGATCTTATCCCGATTTTTTCCCCATTGATTTTGCAAGTTACTGAACAGTACAACTAGGGCTGATTCATATGAACCAAAAATAATATCTCTATATCTAAATGTTCAGTTGTAAATCAAAGCCACATGTGAGATGTAACAAGCACTTTTATCAAAACAAGATTAATTAAAAAAATTAAATATCCTTCCCTGATTATTGGCTTTCACAAAACATTTACACAATGAGATTTTTGATAAATAATAATCAATAATGTGGCTACAATTACTAAGTGGGTAAACAGCTAGAACAGTCTGGTAAGTTCAGAAAAAGACATCACGACAACACTTATGCCATATCACGATATTACGATATCCAAAATCGAAGAGGATAGGGATGAGCGAGTACACCACTGTTTAACCAACTAAAAAAGGTATCGAATGAAGTATTTGTATCAATATCACTTAAAGGGTACTGGTATTGGTACTGATATCATCATCCCCAGCCCTAATCACGAGTATGGATATTGACACATTGTACTCAGATGATACTCGTACTCTCGTACTAAAAAGTACAATATCTATACCGGATAATCGTTTGATCCGACGATTCGACTCAACCCTACAAGACGATATCTAGTCTCATATCACAATCTCGATATAATATCGCTATTATTGCCCAGCCCTACCTGGGCACCATGTCGCCGTAGCCCACCGTGGTCATGGAGATGATGGCCCACCAGTAGGAGGCAGGGATGCTGCTGAAGTCCTGCTGAAGCTCGCACTCGGCCAGGTGGACCAGCGGGGAGAACAGGGTCACGGCCACGCACAGGAAGAGCAGCAGGAGGCCGAACTCGCGCGTGCTGCGTCTGACGGTCAGCCCCAGCGTCTGCAGCCCCAGAGAGTGACGCGCCAGACGCATGACGTACAGGATCCTCAGGGCCCGCAGGAGCCTCAGCACCAGACCCAGCTTGTCCAGGTAGCCCTTACCTCCACCGGGCCTCTCGTGCTGCAGGGTGGGAGGCTCCTCCTCCACCTGGAAGAGTCGCAAATATGCTAGTAGCCAGTCAGACATAGATATCTACATCTGATGCACAACTCTTGAAACGTGGTTAAGGACCAAAACAAAATGCATCACAGACATATGAATTGATCAACCATGGACCTCCTATTTGTGTGACGCAACTCGCGGGGTGGTACATTTTGAACGATGCACCAGAGAGACGGACTTCTGCCATGATACTATTGGAGCCGCAGCATTTCTTGCGGCAAAACCAGGAAATGGTGACTTCCGTCGTTGGAAGTGATGACGTAAGACGCCAGGTCTGTCCACGTGACTACTACAAATATGCCTACTACATTGCTTTTGGAACATTGTTTAGTTGCAGTAACAGATTAATCCACTGGGTGGTGCTTCTTGTTTATATTCAGTTACGGCAACAGGTTGATTTACGTTAGTGCCACTCCCAGTTTGTCTCCGGACAAGTAGCTTGTCTCTTCAAACTTTAGTAACAACTTGGTATGTGTGTCAAACTATATCCATCTACATGTATGTTGAGACATTAAAGTAACGAAGAGACCAGGCATTGTATGGCTGACAACACGTAGGGAGGTAATGATACGTGTGAGATACCGTGACTGTGATGTCAAGCAACCACGGTTATCGTACCGTAAGCTTTCCCTGTAATACTGTGCCCATGATATTTTGTGGAATATGCAGGCCACCACACGCCACAACAAGTTCATAATGGAGGACCCTTTTTAAATTTATAATAGTATTAGTTTCAGCTCAATAAAGACATATTTTCCTTTAAAGCAATACTGTATATCACAGTATTTTGGTAGATACCGTAATGTACCATATCGTACCGTACTGTGAAATTTCATATCGTTATATGCCTATTGACAAGTAGGTGAATAAAGTGGTACATGTGCGTGAAATCCGTCATGAGTCCGTCGTGCCACGCTGATGCTATCCACGAGCAACATAACGCTAATGTAAGCTAACTCGTTACCCACCGCCAGGGAGACGTAGTAGGGCAGGATGGCCATGGCGTCGATGACGTTGAGGGGGCCGCGCAGGAAGGCCAGCTTGCTGGGGGCCTGGACGAACCGTAGCACGAACTCCAGGGAGAACCAGGCCACACACACCGTCTCGATGATAAACATGTGCTGGCACTTGGCAGAACACTCGCCCTGTAGAGTAGAGTAGAGAGGGTGTTGAGGGTCAGCTAGGCATCCTATACCTACGCCCAGAGGGAAGGAGGGAAAACTCTGAGTAAAGAGGGTGTTGAGGGTCCCAAAAGACACCCTGAGTGTTTTTTTTAAGGAACCTCTTCTTATAGACAAGACAGAGTTCATTCAGGTCACAGCCTGTGATTTTAGAGCTCGTCCTGACAATGTTCTTTAGCATTATTCTTATTTGTCCGGTTTAAGTTCCCAAACGTAGCGAATAAAAGCAAAGGTAAGAACTGACTCGATACAAGACGAGTAAAACATCAAAAGTGACTTGTCTACGTTAAAACTTCTAAGCTTCCCCGGGATAGAGAGAGGGAGGGAGGGAGGGGGGGGGGGAGGTAGGGAGGGAGAGGGCAGAGGAGGGGGGAGGGTCTGAAAGGGAGAGACAGAGACGGAGAGGGAGACGCAGTGGGCTTGAGAGGAAGTAAGACAGATGGGCAGGACAGCACGGGGAGGTGGTGGGGAGAAGACAAAAACCCCTGAGGTCAGATAATCACCCTCGCTGCCTAATCATGAATAAATCATCCAGTCCCGCCTCTCGGCGCGCTAAAGCTCGCAACACTGAGAGATAGAACGCACTGACACGATCGATCAATTATTTCATTAGGGCAGCTTTCAGAGATGAATGCGACACCCTGTGGGAGCAGCAGGGCCTGCGTGCCCTCTGCCCACGGAGGAAGAGCAAAGCAATTAAAATGCCATGATATGGCACGAGGGGGCGGAGCTAGCTGTACAAGCGGCTATAGAGCCCAGAGCCCCGCTGCCAGCGACGCACTGACCTTCTCTCTCCTTCAGAACTCTCTGCAGTCCCTGGCTCACCACTTTGCCTCCTTTTCCTTCCACCTCCTCCCCACTTCACTGCAGAGACCATCAATCTTAACAAGCCATTTAATCGATTATTGACTCTTGAAGCCAGTGAAAAAGCTGCCAGTAAGGGAGAGATCATTTTACTTGGTTCCAATGCGAGCCTACAGCTTGTGCCAAGAATATATTCTTGAATTACAAGTCATTTTTGTTGGATTCTAGCAGAGTGGTTTGCATTTTGTTTCAAGATACAGTATGGACGCTTTCCTTAGCTGTTTTAACAAAATAAGAGTGTAAGCTTGAATATTTGTTACAATGGACATTAATGTACCTCTTGTCTCTTCCTCCATCATAGGGCTGGGCGATATAGACACAATCAAATATCATGATATTTTTTGACCAAATGCCTCAATATCAATATTGCAACTATTGGTGCTTTCACAAAATATCTACACAATGAGATTTTTGATAAATAAGCATCAGTACAGTTGTTTCTGATTTTGTTCGGCAACTTTGCTGTGGTAGAGGGTGGGCTTTTGTAAAGAACAAAGAACATTATTTAAATCAAAATCAAAAGCCCCCACACAAGGTACTGCAGCAGTACCTTGGAAACCCAGCGGTAAAGTGGCCAAACTAAATGAGTAACAACCGTAATGTGGATGTAAAGGCAAATAATAGAACAACTAGAACAGTCTGGTTTGTTCAGAAAATGACATCACTTTACTGGAATGCAGCCTTTAAAACCAGGAAAAGACAACACTTATGCTATGTCACCATATGACCATATCCAAAATGTAGGATGATATCTCGTCTCATATCACAATATTGATATAATATCCATATATATTGCTCCATTTTGTCCAGCAGTGCACATTCTCTGCATCTGTTTCTCTGCTCACTGTATATTTCTCAGCCTTTCTCTTTCAACTTCCCCCACAGCCCTCCAGCACCTCCTTCCCCCCACAGCCCTCCAGCTGAGCACCTTCCCTCTCATCTTCCTCTCCTCACCTGCCTCCTCGTCTCCTTTTCCTCCTCACCTGCCTCCTCGTCTCCTCCTCCGTCTCCTCCTCCTCCTCCTCATCACTCATTCCGTTTCCTCCTCCATCACTCTCCCCGCGCTCCCTCCCTCTCATCTTTCATGTTCTGTTTGTCCCTCGCCCCGGCCTCTCTCTCAGTCTCTCTCTCACTGCTTTAATCCTACGTTCACTCACCGTCCCCTTAACACGAACACAACACAACACACACACACACACACACACACACACACACACACACACACACACACACACACACATACATACACACACACACACACACACACACACACACACACACACAACACACACACATAACAACACACACACACATACACACACACACACACACACACACACACACACACACACACACACTCCCTTTCCCATCCTTCACACAAATGCCCCATTTCTCACTCTCGTTAATCACTGTTGCCCTCTCCCTGCCTTTCTTGCCGAGTCTCTTCCAAGTCTGACTCTCAACCTTTCGAGTGGACATGGATCTGCTCTGAATCTGATTATACAGCAGTGAGTGGACATGGATCTGATCTGAATCTGATTTTACAGCAGCGAGTGGACATGGATCTGCTCTGAATCTGATTTTACAGCAGCGAGTGGACATGGATCTGATCTGAATCTGATTTTACAGCAGCGAGTGGACATGGATCTGATCTGAATCTGATTTTACAGCAGCGAGTGGACATGGATCTGCTCTGAATCTGATTTTACAGCAGTGAGTGGACATGGATCTGATCTGAATCGGATTTTACAGCAGTGAGTGGACATGGATCTGATCTGAATCGGATTTTACAGCAGTGAGTGGACATGGATGTGAATCTGATTTTACAGCAGTGAGTGGACATGGATGTGAATCTGATTTTTCAGCAGTATTTCTGAACCCTTTTCATATCAAGGACCCCTAATTTAGTCCACATTATGGCCACGCCCCCCCATTTGATGAGATTTTGTCTCTCTTGACTTGGACCCAAATCTAAGAATATTTTTTATTATTAGATATGATTTTGGCCAGAACTAACTATCTGTATTATAGGTAGAGGGATAACAGAGAAACCATGATCAAAATAGCCTTCGTCTATGTAAATTGTAAAGGGACTGGATTTATAGAGCGCTTTTCTAGTCTACCAACCACTCAAAGCGTTTTACAACACATGCCTTCATTCACCCACTCACACACACATTCACACACCGATGGTGGCAAGCTGCCACGCAGGGTGCTGGCACCACCATCAGGAGCAATTTGGGGTTCAGTGTCTTGCCCAAGGACACTTCGACATAGGAGGAGGAGCCGGGGATCGAACCACCGTCCTTCTGACTAGTGGATGACCCGCTGTACCTGATGAGCCACAGCCACCCCTATAATTGTTTTTGTAAATGAAATAATGAAGTTTGAACGATTTATCAATTTGCTGGGGACCCCCTTGAGATGCCCTCCAGGACCCATGTGGTCCCCGGACCACACGTTGAGATATTCATTCATTCATTCATTCATTTGTCACTGTGTTCTGAAACCACTGCCTCTGTTTTCCAAAGATACAGAGGCAGCCATAGTAGTAGTAGTTCCCTATTACCAACCGTATCCCATGTGCATCTATCCCGCACAAGAATTGCAGTCACTACAGTCTATTCTCTTTTAAATGTAGAAACTACTCAGTTCTATAACACAGAGCTTATAAACTACTAAGTTCTATAACACAGAGTTTATGCCTCTCAGTTCTATAACACAGAGCTTATAAACTACTAAGTTCTATAACACAGAGTTTATGCCTCTCAGTTCTATAACACAGAGCTTATAAACTACTAAGTTCTATAACACAGAGTTTATGCCTCTCAGTTCTATAACACAGAGCTTATAAACTACTCAGTTCTATAACACAGAGCTTATAAACTACTCAGTTCTATAACAGAGCTTATAAACTACTCAGTTCTATAACACAGAGCTTATAAACTACTCAGTTCTATAACACAGAGCTTATGCCTCTCAACTGACTGAATGGTTGGCAGATTCTCTCCTGAGCATGTGAATGGGTTTAACAGGGAAACAAAAAGCAGATTTTTGGTAACACTTTAGAATAATGAAAGCTTATCTCTGCCCCTCCGTCACCTCGATGGCAGCAAATAGCTTTTCTCTATTTATTTTATGACTGTTTATAGACGTCGTTTGTTGCAACATTACATTAGGGGCAGCAAGCACTTTCATTCATGAGCGGCACATTTTTTGAACACATTCATTCAACAAAGCTTCAAATGACTGAACAACTATAGACGAGCTTACACACGGATGGATGAGGAGGTTTCCAGGTTGAATTTATATATGATATAAAAAACATTCAGGCCGACTTGATAAAAAATGATGAAAGTGATGAAAACATTCACACCGACTTAAAATTACAAGCACAATACAGTGCTGGTTGAAGGCCTAACCTTCTCTTTCTTAGCAAGAAGAAGAACTCTTCATAGATCTCCAGTCTGGCTCTCTCTGTCATGGAGCTCCACACCTCCAGCTCAGTAAACAGCTGCTTTGCTTATCGTTAAAACTCTGATGCTGGGAGGGGGGGGTTAAACGTGACTTGATTGTTACAGCTTGCGCATTTCTTCGTTAACGAGGAAATGCACACCTGAAGCACTCTGTTTCTGCGTCCCTCCCCACTGACCCAAATAATCCCTCCACGAGGCATTGGCTTGTTTGCAGTGTTGCCTGATACCGGTATATGGTGAGTTTCAACCCCCATTTGGTGCTCCAAAGGGCCACAAACCTGGCAACCACGCAGTTTGTTTGACACCGCAGTGAGGGAATGGTTTTGACAGTGATTGGATTATTTATATCAGCTGCGAGCCGCGAGCCGCCAAGTAAAGTGTCTAGAGCCGCCAGCGTCTCACGAGCCGCGCAAACAGGATCTAGGAATTAGGGCATACATTACAAACCGGTAAAGTTGAGTGCAATCCAATGCATCAATTTAACATTCATGTTAATTCATGATGCATATTTAGTAATGATCAACAAATAATTTATACATAATTTGTCAAAGATAAAAAGTGGTACATTAGGTAACAACACAGTGTTGGGATAGCATGTTCCAAAGTAAAGAGTTACTGTAATTACATTACCTTTTTCTGGTAATGGAGTAAAGCAATGCATACTATTCCAATTTCAATACTCACATTACAGTTATTGATCTCTCAGATAGGTTGCTACAGTAACTGTGTTACATTCTTGAGTGTGTTTTTTTATCAAACTACTTTAATGGTGCTATGGAAAGAGTTCCCTTGTGTTCTCCTGCCTTCAAGTCATGTCTGAAAGATCAGAAGTTAGCGCAGATCGCACATGAACGAGCCAACAAAGTGATAAATACGACTCGTCGCAAAGTGGGAATTGACTGCAATGCTGTAGGCTCTATCTTTATTAAAAACATCTTTGAAAAAAGATGCTGTGTCTGTCGTCGTTAGACTGCTTCTGCTGGTAATGTGAGCTATGTTAGCTCTGCCAGATTCACTGGCTCAATGAACTCAAGCAAGCCTAACACAATCAAGTGAGCGTCATTTCTAGCAATTTTCCACCCGGTTGCAAATGGAAAAATAACTGATATCTAATTCATCTTTATACTAATGGTTTGTTGAGGCATAGAAACTTCAATCAGTCAATCTAGGCCCACAGCAACAGTGCAGCAGTCATCATCCGCTGCAGGCAGTCATAAGCAGAGATGGAACAAGTAAACACATTCTTTATCTAAGTAGAAGTACAGTTACTTGTGTAAAAAAAAGACTCTTGTAAAAGTAGACATACTGGTTCAACTTATTTACTCAAGTAAAAGTAAAACAGAGAGAGAGAGAGAGAGAGTACAGGCTCTGAAATGTAATAAAGTAAAAAAGTATTTCTACTGTTTATGTGCAAAGCTAACTGAAACTCACGTCACATTAATATAATTCGAAGACGATTCAACTTAAAAAGTCCTCCCGAAACACAAACTAAAGTAAAGATGTAAGGAGTAGAAAGTACAGATATGTGTGTAAGGGAGTAAAGGTAAACAACTTGAAAATAAATACTCTGTAAAATATAGGTAGGTGAAAATCCTACTTAAAATAACTTAAAATAACTTTTAATCTCAAAGATTTTCATGTAAATAAATATCTGTTAACACATTCACTGCCAGCCTTTTTTTTTTTTTTACTGTAGGTAGCTTTTGCCAGAGGGTTTTTTTGAGGATTCTGGCTCATTTTACAAGAGCCAAGGATAATTTTCTGCTTGGAGTTTGTCAACACAAAGTTCACAAAAGTACTAATAGAATGTGTGCTTTCTCTGTCTAAAAGAGTTAGTTTGTAGAGTTAGTAGTTATGTAGATATTAGCCGTTGAGTACAGCATGGTTTCAGCGTCTGAGACAAAAAGCTGAGATAATCGCAGTTTTGTGAAATTCAATATCAAACAGTCACTTTAACCATTTATTTTTGGCATCAGTGAGACATCAGACATAAACAATATAGTTCTGAACAGTAATTTCCTCCATAGCAGCACCCGCACCCCCTCTCCTTACAACTCCTCCCTCCGTGGGCGTGTCTGGTGGATTTCAGCAGCGTTTGTCAGTCACAAGCCAGTCTCTCCTGCCTGTCTGAGCAGTGAGCAGCAGCCTCCCTGTCTGGCGGCCCCTCGTCGGCGAGCGTGGATGTGGCTTAATCCGTTCTTGGATTTTCGGTTGAGAGCTTTGACGAAGCCTTGTGTGACTCTAGGCTTTATGCTGCGCGCTTCAAAGTGTGCTTTCCACCCAGTCCACCTTTGGAACCCCCCACCGCCGTGCGCCCGTGTGAAAGGTTTTCGCCTACAGTATGAGAATGAGGCTCGTTCGCTTCTGGGTCCTCGGTTGAGCTCAGCTGGAATGCGTGCGTTTCTGGCCAAACAACACTCAATAGTCTGAGCACCGTCGCCACTCAGTGGGTCGGCGGAATGGATTGCACACGCCCGGCGGCTCTAACAGTATAATAGAAGATGCAAAAGGGCCAGATCAACGATCCACCGTCAAAAAAAAAAAAAACGATTTTTTTGACGTATCAATACGTCGCTGGCAGTCAACGGTTGGATTCTGCTTGACGTATCAATACGTCGTTGGCAGTTAACGTGTTAAGTCACTATCTATCTGACAGTGAGCTAACACAATGGTGATTGAGCCTATGGCCCATTGATGGAAGCCTTTGTATTTTCAGTATTGCAGCATTTATGAACTTGGTGTCTGTGGTGACACAGAGTGGGCGGAGCTAACACAATAGACTCTGTAGGTTACTGTAGGTTCACAGGGTGGGCGGAGCTAACACAATAGACTCTGTAGGTTACTGTAGGTTCACAGGGTGGGCGGAGCTAACACAATAGACTGTAGGTTACTGTAGGTTCACAGGGTGGGCGGAGCTAACACAATATACTCTCTGTAGGTTACTGTAGGTTCACAGGGTGGGCGGAGCTAACACAATAGACTCTCTGTAGGTTACTGTAGGTTCACAGGGTGGGCGGAGCTAACACAATAGACTCTCTGTAGGTTAATGTAGGTTCACAGGGTGGGCGGAGCTAACACAATAGACTCTCTGCAGGTTACTGTAGGTTCCCGACAACTCTTGGGTGAAGTAGGATAACAAGCTACTTTATTCAGGTCTCTGCTAGTATTACAGCTGGTTACTATCACCGAACAAACTGACTAATGTCACATAATGCAACACTGTTTGGATCTCACCTGCAATTACCACTCATCACCATAGGTGTCACCCAAGAGAACAAAACTGAAATCTTATGATTTATAAGTTTAAGTACAGTAACAAAGTATTTGTACTTAGTTACTTCCCATCTCTGGTTAAACAAGGCTAGGTCGGAACCTAGCATATGGCCAGCGCGATAATTTGGACTGGACAAAGCCAGATATAGGGCCCGCTTGCACTGGCCAAAAAAAAGTGAGACTACAGTGCTGCTTCATCTGCACAGTGTGACTTCTCTGTCGGGCTGTGAGGGATTGAAGGGGGGATATTTGTTCTGTGAGCAGCAGAGGACATGGTCAGTGGGCAAGGTTCCCAAGGCTGACAACTACCGCTCCCATAAATCTTTAACCAAATATTTAACCTGAGCACCTCTTGTCCTTCTCTGCCTCTCCTCATTTATTCCATGTCATGTCCGGCCCCCGCTGCCCTCCAGTCTCTCCATCCATCCCCTATCAGACGCTGAGCTCACCTTTTTAGGTCTCTCCTGTGCTCTCTCTACCTCACTCATTCTCTCTCTCTCCCCCCCTCTCTCTCCTGTGCTCTCTCTACCTCACTCATTCTCTCTCTCTCCCCCCCTCTCTCTCCTGTGCTCTCTCTACCTCAGTCATTCTCTCTCTCCCTCACCCTCTCTGTCTCCTGTGCTCTCTCTACCTCACTCATTCTCTCTCTCTCCCCCCCTCTCTCTCCTGTGCTCTCTCTACCTCACTCATTCTCTCTCTCCCTCCCCCCCTCTCTCTCCTGTGCTCTCTCTACCTCACTCATTCTCTCTCTCCCTCCCCCTCTCTCTCTCCTGTGCTCTCTCTACCTCACTCATTCTCTCTCTCCCTCCCCCCCTCTCTCCTGTGCTCTCTCTACCTCACTCATTCTCTCTCTCCCTCCCCCTCTCTCTCTCCTGTGCTCTCTCTACCTCAAACATTCTCTCTCTCCCTCCCCCTCTCTCTCTCTCCTGTGCTCTCTCTACCTCAGTCATTCTCTCTCTCCCTCCCCCTCTCTCTCTCCTGTGCTCTCTCTACCTCAAACATTCTCTCTCTCCCTCCCCCTCTCTGTCTCCTGTGCTCTCTCTACCTCAGTCATTCTCTCTCCCTCCCCCCTCTCTCCTGTGCTCTCTCTACCTCAGTCATTCTCTCTCTCCCCCCTCTCTCTCTCCTGTGCTCTCTCTACCTCAGTCATTCTCTCTCCCTCCCCCCTCTCTCCTGTGCTCTCTCTACCTCAGTCATTCTCTCTCCCTCCCCCCTCTCTCCTGTGCTCTCTCTACCTCAGTCATTCTCTCTCTCTCTCCCTCACCCCCCATCTCTCTCCTGTGCTCTCTCTACCTCAGTCATTCTCTCTCTCCCTCCCCCCCTCTCTGTCTCCTGTGCTCTCTCTACCTCAGTCATTCTCTCTCTCCCTCCCCCCCTCTCTGTCTCCTGTGCTCTCTCTACCTCAGTCATTCTCTCTCTCCCTCCCCCCCTCTCTCTCTCCTGTGCTCTCTCTACCTCAGTCATTCTCTCTCGCTCTCCCCCCCCCCCCTCTCTCTCCTGTGCTCTCTCTACCTCAGTCATTCTCTCTCTCTCTCCCTCCCCCCCCCCCTCTCTCTCCAAGTCCCCACTCTCAATTTCAATTTCAGCTTTAGTGGCAAGAACAATAATACAACAATAACAAAATTTGAATAAATGTACAATCAAAAATACAAAATACCTTAATACAAAATCCCTCTCTCTCTCCCCTCTCTCTCCCTCCCTTTGCTCTCTCCCCTGTCTCTCTCTCCCCCTCCTCTCTCTCTCTCATTCCTGCCCCCTCTCTCCCCTGTCGCTCTCACTCCCTCTCATCTCTCTCTCCCTCTGTCTCCCTCCCCCTCTCTCCCCCTCCTCTATCCCCCCTCCCACAGTTGTGGTACATGAGGTATGAAATCAGTGTGGTGTATTGTACTGGTGGGGACATTAGGCCCATCAGGGCTTTGGAACGCCCTTCTCCCCTTCTGCATGATAGGCCATTTGTTACAGCAAGAACACTTTCTCTTCTCACTCTCTCTTTTGCACACACACACACACACACACGCGCGCGCACACGCGCACACACACACACACACACACACACAAAACCTCCAACAATCCCCACTATCTCTCTGACCTTATCTCCTCTGTACGACTGTCTCTGGAACTAATGTCAATGACAGCTGGTTTCAACATGGAGGCGCTGCTCACCCCGGCGGACAGACTTTCACATTATCGTCCGTATTAACACATCTCAAAGTCACATTAAGACAAAGAGCGCGGCGCGAGCGCAAATCACTCGGAAAGGATGTGTGAGGGGGCCGCACGAGGCAGGCAGAGCGCAGGGACCACCGGCAGCCAGAGCGCAGGGACCACCGGCAGCCAGAGTGCAGGGACCACCCGCGGCAATTAGAAATGTGTCAAAAGTTGATAACACAAAGGCCACATCGGATACATTGTATCGCAATTATAGGCTTGACGACACCATTACATTATGATGTGCCGCAGAATGGACACTCTTTATACAGGTAGATACACTCTAGGTAGATACAGGGTGAGAGAAATATAGCATGACCCAATTTGCTGTTTGTCTCATCCCAAGAACTTTCCTCTTGTGAAGTTCAATTCTTAAGTTTTATTTTACCACAACCTCCTACAGTACACTTAACGAACCTTTTAAATGACATATCCAATTTGCGCTATTGTGGCACTCTCCAATTCGTATGAATGTCATAATCCAATTAGTGGCAGAGAACAACAATCTCACATAATGTGTGTCCACAAGTCATTTGCATTTCCAAGTTTATGCTAATTTCGCGAAATACCAGAGGACCACTAACCTTTTCATATTTCAAACTCCCCCCAAGTCCCAAGAAGAGACAGCCACGGCAAGACAGGAGCTAACTCCTCCTAGCGCTACAAAGAGGCCGGAACTTCTGACAGAATATACAGGGCCAAGACCACTCAGCAGGGTCCCAATTACCACGCATGTGTAAGTGAGTCTTTGGTCGACAACATCAAGAAATGATGTCGAAAAGTCATTGTTACATTGAATTATTCAACAGGAGCCAAGGTTTGTTCAAATTGCTTTCCGTGAACATCTGAGAGTCCGAGCACGCTGAGCATAGAGTCGTGATCTAAAGTGATCTGCATGTATCACTATTAAGCTATATATTAACCTGAAAATGGCGGCCCATTCATTCTGCGCATTAGTGTTTTTCTTGGGAGAGAGAGGTAGAGATAGAGGTACAGAGAGAGAGGGAGCTCCAGGAAACAGCTCTTGGTGGCTCATAAAGAGAAATTGAACTATAATTTAAAACTTTCAAAGAGTCATTTTTGACCATGTGTGTATGGGTCCAGTGCGTCACCTGACTTGCAATACCGAGCTTGGCCACACCAAAATTGTTTCACAGCCATCGACTGTTAATAAAATGGACGTAGCCACCCATTGTTTTTTGGACCCGCGTTTGGAAGCCTAGTGTCGTCGGTTGCCATCTTGGGGTCCTTGCGCAGCTCACGCGATACTGCACGAGACGGGGGGGTTTCCCAGCTCCGCCTGCTATTGGTCCATGATCGGCAAGCTGCACGATCACTGGACAGGCGACCTGTCAATCACCCCCAAAACGTAGACTTTTCTATTGTCTATTTTACTCTAAATGGGCAAGTTATATAAAAATCCATCCCCCCTACAGTTGTAATGAAAGGTGAAATTAGCTACTGTACTGTATATAGGCCAAAACCGTGTTTTGGTCCAGACTGTAAACATGCTTAATCCTGTTACAAAGTGGGGCATTTTAACATGGGGGTGAACGGGAACGACTCCCTTTTGGGACCAACCTCAAGTGGCCATTCGAGGAACTACAGCTTTCAGGATGACTTCTGCAGCTTCCTCTGTAAAACCCTGAGCTCGCCCACTGCTCATAGCCCAGGGTGCCATTTATCAAACTGTGCATAGGATCCCTAAGGATTTACTAAAAGAACGACTAACCTATTACTGCAGGCAGACCTGCATGCAATTTCCCTCTTCAATTCATAATCAGTCTCATATGGGGGGTGGTAAAACTAAAAACTAAGCAAACGACCTGCCCGGGCCTAAAACCGTTAAAGTTTACAGCTAATAATAATCATATTCCTTTCTCCAACTTTTAATTTAGATCTCTATTAATTTCTCCATTCCAATTGCAGCCAAAAAGCCAAAAGCACTCTTTACCCTCTCTATCTCACTGTGAAAATCTCCATTTACAGCATTGATTTTCCCATCATCAATCACTGATTTACTGTAGGATTGTGTCCCTCTTAAAAGAGCCAATTCTTCCAGACATGCTACTGTTTGGCTGTGACTAGGCACTTTAGACCTGTTTGGCTGTGACTAGGCACTTTAGACCTGTTTGGCTGTGACTAGGCACTTTAGACCTGTTTGGCTGTGACTAGGCACTTTAGACCTGTTTGGCTGTGACTAGGCACTTTAGACCTGTTTGGCTGTGACTAGGCACCTTAGACCTGTTTGGCTGTGACTAGGCACTTTAGACCTGTTTGGCTGTGACTAGGCACTTTAGACCTGTTTGGCTGTGACTATAGGCACTTTAGACCTGTTTGGCTGTGACTAGGCACTTTAGACCTGTTTGGCTGTGACTATAGGCACTTTAGACCTGTTTGGCTGTGACTATAGGCACTTTAGACCTGTTTGGCTGTGACTATAGGCACTTTAGACCTGTTTGGCTGTGACTAGGCACTTTAGACCTGTTTGGCTGTGACTATAGGCACTTTAGACCTGTTTGGCTGTGACTATAGGCACTTTAGACCTGTTTGGCTGTGACTATAGGCACTTTAGACCTGTTTGGCTGTGACTAGGCACTTTAGACCTGTTTGGCTGTGACTAGGCACTTTAGACCTGTTTGGCCGTGACTATAGGCACTTTAGACCTGTTTGGCCGTGACTATAGGCACTTTAGACCTGTTTGGCTGTGACTATAGGCACTTTAGACCTGTTTGGCTGTGACTAGGCACTTTAGACCTGTTTGGCTGTGACTATAGGCACTTTAGACCTGTTTGGCTGTGACTAGGCACTTTAGACCTGTTTGGCTGTGACTATAGGCACTTTAGCCCTGTTTGGCTGTGACTATAGGCACTTTAGACCTGTTTGGCTGTGACTATAGGCACTTTAGACCTGTTTGGCTGTGACTATAGGCACTTTAGACCTGTTTGGCTGTGACTATAGGCACTTTAGACCTGTTTGGCTGTGACTAGGCACTTTAGACCTGTTTGGCTGTGACTAGGCACTTTAGACCTGTTTGGCTGTGACTATAGGCACTTTAGACCTGTTTGGCCGTGACTATAGGCACTTTAGACCTGTTTGGCTGTGACTATAGGCACTTTAGACCTGTTTGGCTGTGACTAGGCACTTTAGACCTGTTTGGCTGTGACTATAGGCACTTTAGACCTGTTTGGCCGTGACTATAGGCACTTTAGACCTGTTTGGCTGTGACTATAGGCACTTTAGACCTGTTTGGCTGTGACTAGGCACTTTAGACCTGTTTGGCTGTGACTATAGGCACTTTAGACCTGTTTGGCCGTGACTATAGGCACTTTAGACCTGTTTGGCTGTGACTATAGGCACTTTAGACCTGTTTGGCTGTGACTATAGGCACTTTAGACCTGTTTGGCTGTGACTATAGGCACTTTAGACCTGTTTGGCTGTGACTAGGCACTTTAGACCTGTTTGGCTGTGACTATAGGCACTTTAGACCTGTTTGGCTGTGACTATAGGCACTTTAGATCTGTTTGGCTGTGACTATAGGCACTTTAGACCTGTTTGGCTGTGACTATAGGCACTTTAGACCTGTTTGGCTGTGACTAGGCACTTTAGACCTGTTTGGCTGTGACTAGGCACTTTAGACCTGTTTGGCTGTGACTATAGGCACTTTAGACCTGTTTGGCTGTGACTAGGCACTTTAGACCTGTTTGGCCGTGACTATAGGCACTTTAGACCTGTTTGGCTGTGACTAGGCACTTTAGACCTGTTTGGCTGTGACTATAGGCACTTTAGACCTGTTTGGCCGTGACTATAGGCACTTTAGACCTGTTTGGCCGTGACTATAGGCACTTTAGACCTGTTTGGCTGTGACTATAGGTACTTTAGACCTGTTTGGCTGTGACTATAGGCACTTTAGACCTGTTTGGCTGTGACTAGGCACTTTAGACCTGTTTGGCTGTGACTATAGGCACTTTAGACCTGTTTGGCTGTGACTAGGCACTTTAGACCTGTTTGGCTGTGACTATAGGCACTTTAGACCTGTTTGGCTGTGACTAGGCACCTTAGACCTGTTTGGCTGTGACTAGGCACTTTAGGCACCTTAGACCTGTTTGGCTGTGACTAGGCACCTTAGACCTGTTTGGCTGTGACTAGGCACTTTAGACCTGTTTGGCTGTGACTATAGGCACTTTAGACCTGTTTGGCTGTGACTAGGCACTTTAGACCTGTTTGGCTGTGACTATAGGCACTTTAGATCTGTTTGGCTGTGACTATAGGCACTTTAGACCTGTTTGGCTGTGACTAGGCACTTTAGACCTGTTTGGCTGTGACTAGGCACTTTAGACCTGTTTGGCTGTGACTAGGCACTTTAGACCTGTTTGGCTGTGACTATAGGCACTTTAGACCTGTTTGGCTGTGACTAGGCACTTTAGACCTGTTTGGCTGTGACTATAGGCACTTTAGACCTGTTTGGCTGTGACTATAGGCACTTTAGATCTGTTTGGCTGTGACTAGGCACTTTAGACCTGTTTGGCTGTGACTAGGCACTTTAGACCTGTTTGGCTGTGACTATAGGCACTTTAGATCTGTTTGGCTGTGACTATAGGCACTTTAGACCTGTTTGGCTGTGACTAGGCACTTTAGACCTGTTTGGCTGTGACTAGGCACTTTAGACCTGTTTGGCTGTGACTATAGGCACTTTAGACCTGTTTGGCTGTGACTAGGCACTTTAGACCTGTTTGGCTGTGACTATAGGCACTTTAGACCTGTTTGGCTGTGACTATAGGCACTTTAGATCTGTTTGGCTGTGACTAGGCACTTTAGACCTGTTTGGCTGTGACTATAGGCACTTTAGACCTGTTTGGCTGTGACTATAGGCACTTTAGATCTGTTTGGCTGTGACTAGGCACTTTAGACCTGTTTGGCTGTGACTAGGCACTTTAGACCTGTTTGGCTGTGACTATAGGCACTTTAGACCTGTTTGGCTGTGACTAGGCACTTTAGACCTGTTTGGCTGTGACTAGGCACTTTAGACCTGTTTGGCTGTGACTATAGGCACTTTAGACCTGTTTGGCTGTGACTATAGGCACTTTAGACCTGTTTGGCTGTGACTATAGGTACTTTAGACCTGTTTAGCTGTGACTATAGGCACTTTAGACCTGTTTGGCTGTGACTATAGGTACTTTAGACCTGTTTGGCTGTGACTATAGGCACTTTAGACCTGTTTGGCTGTGACTAGGCACTTTAGACCTGTTTGGCTGTGACTATAGGCACTTTAGACCTGTTTGGCTGTGACTAGGCACTTTAGACCTGTTTGGCTGTGACTATAGGCACTTTAGACCTGTTTGGCTGTGACTAGGCACCTTAGACCTGTTTGGCTGTGACTAGGCACTTTAGACCTGTTTGGCTGTGACTAGGCACCTTAGACCTGTTTGGCTGTGACTAGGCACTTTAGACCTGTTTGGCTGTGACTAGGCACTTTAGACCTGTTTGGCTGTGACTAGGCACTTTAGACCTGTTTGGCTGTGACTAGGCACTTTAGACCTGTTTGGCTGTGACTATAGGCACTTTAGACCTGTTTGGCTGTGACTAGGCACTTTAGACCTGTTTGGCTGTGACTATAGGCACTTTAGACCTGTTTGGCTGTGACTATAGGCACTTTAGACCTGTTTGGCTGTGACTATAGGCACTTTAGACCTGTTTAGCTGTGACTAGGCACTTTAGACCTGTTTGGCTGTGACTATAGGCACTTTAGACCTGTTTAGCTGTGACTATAGGCACTTTAGACCTGTTTGGCTGTGACTAGGCACTTTAGACCTGTTTGGCTGTGACTATAGGCACTTTAGACCTGTTTAGCTGTGACTAGGCACTTTAGACCTGTTTGGCTGTGACTATAGGCACTTTAGACCTGTTTGGCTGTGACTATAGGCACTTTAGACCTGTTTGGCTGTGACTATAGGCACTTTAGACCTGTTTGGCTGTGACTATAGGCACTTTAGACCTGTTTGGCTGTGACTATAGGCACTTTAGACCTGTTTGGCTGTGACTAGGCACTTTAGACCTGTTTGGCTGTGACTATAGGCACTTTAGACCTGTTTGGCTGTGACTATAGGCACTTTAGACCTGTTTGGCTGTGACTATAGGCACTTTAGACCTGTTTGGCTGTGACTATAGGCACTTTAGACCTGTTTGGCCGTGACTATAGGCACTTTAGACCTGTTTGGCTGTGACTATAGGCACTTTAGACCTGTTTGGCTGTGACTATAGGCACTTTAGACCTGTTTGGCTGTGACTAGGCACTTTAGACCTGTTTGGCTGTGACTAGGCACTTTAGACCTGTTTGGCTGTGACTATAGGCACTTTAGACCTGTTTGGCTGTGACTATAGGCACTTTAGACCTGTTTGGCTGTGACTAGGCACTTTAGACCTGTTTGGCTGTGACTAGGCACTTTAGACCTGTTTGGCCGTGACTATAGGCACTTTAGACCTGTTTGGCTGTGACTAGGCACTTTAGACCTGTTTGGCTGTGACTATAGGCACTTTAGACCTGTTTGGCCGTGACTATAGGCACTTTAGACCTGTTTGGCTGTGACTATAGGTACTTTAGACCTGTTTGGCTGTGACTATAGGCACTTTAGACCTGTTTGGCTGTGACTAGGCACTTTAGACCTGTTTGGCTGTGACTATAGGCACTTTAGACCTGTTTGGCTGTGACTAGGCACTTTAGACCTGTTTGGCTGTGACTATAGGCACTTTAGACCTGTTTGGCTGTGACTAGGCACCTTAGACCTGTTTGGCTGTGACTAGGCACTTTAGACCTGTTTGGCTGTGACTAGGCACCTTAGACCTGTTTGGCTGTGACTAGGCACTTTAGACCTGTTTGGCTGTGACTAGGCACTTTAGACCTGTTTGGCTGTGACTAGGCACTTTAGACCTGTTTGGCTGTGACTAGGCACTTTAGACCTGTTTGGCTGTGACTATAGGCACTTTAGACCTGTTTGGCTGTGACTAGGCACTTTAGACCTGTTTGGCTGTGACTATAGGCACTTTAGACCTGTTTGGCTGTGACTATAGGCACTTTAGACCTGTTTAGCTGTGACTAGGCACTTTAGACCTGTTTGGCTGTGACTATAGGCACTTTAGACCTGTTTGGCTGTGACTAGGCACTTTAGACCTGTTTGGCTGTGACTATAGGCACTTTAGACCTGTTTGGCTGTGACTAGGCACTTTAGACCTGTTTGGCTGTGACTATAGGCACTTTAGACCTGTTTGGCTGTGACTATAGGCACTTTAGACCTGTTTAGCTGTGACTATAGGCACTTTAGACCTGTTTGGCTGTGACTATAGGTACTTTAGACCTGTTTGGCTGTGACTATAGGCACTTTAGACCTGTTTGGCTGTGACTATAGGCACTTTAGACCTGTTTGGCTGTGACTATAGGCACTTTAGACCTGTTTGGCTGTGACTAGGCACTTTAGACCTGTTTGGCTGTGACTATAGGCACTTTAGACCTGTTTGGCTGTGACTAGGCACTTTAGACCTGTTTGGCTGTGACTATAGGCACTTTAGACCTGTTTGGCTGTGACTAGGCACTTTAGACCTGTTTGGCTGTGACTATAGGCACTTTAGACCTGTTTGGCTGTGACTATAGGCACTTTAGACCTGTTTGGCTGTGACTATAGGCACTTTAGACCTGTTTGGCCGTGACTATAGGCACTTTAGACCTGTTTGGCTGTGACTATAGGCACTTTAGACCTGTTTGGCTGTGACTATAGGCACTTTAGACCTGTTTGGCTGTGACTATAGGCACTTTAGACCTGTTTGGCTGTGACTAGGCACTTTAGACCTGTTTGGCTGTGACTAGGCACTTTAGACCTGTTTGGCTGTGACTAGGCACTTTAGACCTGTTTGGCTGTGACTATAGGCACTTTAGACCTGTTTGGCTGTGACTAGGCACTTTAGACCTGTTTGGCTGTGACTATAGGCACTTTAGACCTGTTTGGCTGTGACTATAGGCACTTTAGACCTGTTTGGCTGTGACTATAGGCACTTTAGACCTGTTTGGCTGTGACTATAGGCACTTTAGACCTGTTTGGCTGTGACTAGGCACTTTAGACCTGTTTGGCTGTGACTATAGGCACTTTAGACCTGTTTGGCTGTGACTATAGGCACTTTAGACCTGTTTGGCTGTGACTATAGGCACTTTAGACCTGTTTGGCTGTGACTAGGCACTTTAGACCTGTTTGGCTGTGACTATAGGCACTTTAGACCTGTTTGGCTGTGACTATAGGCACTTTAGACCTGTTTGGCTGTGACTATAGGCACTTTAGACCTGTTTGGCTGTGACTATAGGCACTTTAGACCTGTTTGGCTGTGACTATAGGCACTTTAGACCTGTTTGGCTGTGACTATAGGTACTTTAGACCTGTTTGGCTGTGACTATAGGCACTTTAGACCTGTTTGGCTGTGACTAGGCACTTTAGACCTGTTTGGCTGTGACTATAGGCACTTTAGACCTGTTTGGCTGTGACTAGGCACTTTAGACCTGTTTGGCTGTGACTATAGGCACTTTAGACCTGTTTGCTGTTTGGCTGTGACTATAGGCACTTTAGACCTGTTTGGCTGTGACTAGGCACTTTAGACCTGTTTGGCTGTGACTATAGGCACTTTAGACCTGTTTGGCTGTGACTAGGCACTTTAGACCTGTTTGGCTGTGACTATAGGCACTTTAGACCTGTTTGGCTGTGACTATAGGCACTTTAGACCTGTTTGGCTGTGACTATAGGCACTTTAGACCTGTTTGGCTGTGACTATAGGCACTTTAGACCTGTTTAGCTGTGACTATAGGCACTTTAGACCTGTTTGGCTGTGACTATAGGCACTTTAGACCTGTTTGGCTGTGACTATAGGCACTTTAGACCTGTTTAGCTGTGACTAGGCACTTTAGACCTGTTTGGCTGTGACTAGGCACTTTAGACCTGTTTGGCTGTGACTATAGGCACTTTAGACCTGTTTAGCTGTGACTATAGGCACTTTAGACCTGTTTGGCTGTGACTAGGCACTTTAGACCTGTTTGGCTGTGACTATAGGCACTTTAGACCTGTTTGGCTGTGACTAGGCACTTTAGACCTGTTTGGCTGTGACTATAGGCACTTTAGACCTGTTTGGCTGTGACTAGGCACTTTAGACCTGTTTGGCTGTGACTATAGGCACTTTAGACCTGTTTGGCTGTGACTATAGGCACTTTAGACCTGTTTGGCTGTGACTATAGGCACTTTAGACCTGTTTGGCCGTGACTATAGGCACTTTAGACCTGTTTGGCTGTGACTATAGGCACTTTAGACCTGTTTGGCTGTGACTATAGGCACTTTAGACCTGTTTGGCTGTGACTATAGGCACTTTAGACCTGTTTGGCTGTGACTAGGCACTTTAGACCTGTTTGGCTGTGACTAGGCACTTTAGACCTGTTTGGCTGTGACTAGGCACTTTAGACCTGTTTGGCTGTGACTATAGGCACTTTAGACCTGTTTGGCTGTGACTAGGCACTTTAGACCTGTTTGGCTGTGACTATAGGCACTTTAGACCTGTTTGGCTGTGACTATAGGCACTTTAGACCTGTTTGGCTGTGACTATAGGCACTTTAGACCTGTTTGGCTGTGACTATAGGCACTTTAGACCTGTTTGGCTGTGACTAGGCACTTTAGACCTGTTTGGCTGTGACTAGGCACTTTAGACCTGTTTGGCTGTGACTATAGGCACTTTAGACCTGTTTGGCTGTGACTATAGGCACTTTAGACCTGTTTGGCTGTGACTATAGGCACTTTAGACCTGTTTGGCTGTGACTAGGCACTTTAGACCTGTTTGGCTGTGACTATAGGCACTTTAGACCTGTTTGGCTGTGACTATAGGCACTTTAGACCTGTTTGGCTGTGACTATAGGCACTTTAGACCTGTTTGGCTGTGACTATAGGCACTTTAGACCTGTTTGGCTGTGACTATAGGTACTTTAGACCTGTTTGGCTGTGACTAGGCACTTTAGACCTGTTTGGCTGTGACTATAGGCACTTTAGACCTGTTTGGCTGTGACTAGGCACTTTAGACCTGTTTGGCTGTGACTATAGGCACTTTAGACCTGTTTGGCTGTGACTAGGCACTTTAGACCTGTTTGGCTGTGACTATAGGCACTTTAGACCTGTTTGCTGTTTGGCTGTGACTATAGGCACTTTAGACCTGTTTGGCTGTGACTAGGCACTTTAGACCTGTTTGGCTGTGACTATAGGCACTTTAGACCTGTTTGGCTGTGACTAGGCACTTTAGACCTGTTTGGCTGTGACTATAGGCACTTTAGACCTGTTTGGCTGTGACTAGGCACTTTAGACCTGTTTGGCTGTGACTATAGGCACTTTAGACCTGTTTGGCTGTGACTAGGCACCTTAGACCTGTTTGGCTGTGACTAGGCACTTTAGACCTGTTTGGCTGTGACTAGGCACCTTAGACCTGTTTGGCTGTGACTAGGCACTTTAGACCTGTTTGGCTGTGACTAGGCACTTTAGACCTGTTTGGCTGTGACTAGGCACTTTAGACCTGTTTGGCTTTGACTAGGCACTTTAGACCTGTTTGGCTGTGACTATAGGCACTTTAGACCTGTTTGGCTGTGACTAGGCACTTTAGACCTGTTTGGCTGTGACTATAGGCACTTTAGACCTGTTTGGCTGTGACTATAGGCACTTTAGACCTGTTTAGCTGTGACTAGGCACTTTAGACCTGTTTGGCTGTGACTATAGGCACTTTAGACCTGTTTGGCTGTGACTAGGCACTTTAGACCTGTTTGGCTGTGACTATAGGCACTTTAGACCTGTTTGGCTGTGACTAGGCACTTTAGACCTGTTTGGCTGTGACTATAGGCACTTTAGACCTGTTTGGCTGTGACTATAGGCACTTTAGACCTGTTTGGCTGTGACTATAGGCACTTTAGACCTGTTTGGCTGTGACTATAGGCACTTTAGACCTGTTTGGCCGTGACTATAGGCACTTTAGACCTGTTTGGCTGTGACTATAGGCACTTTAGACCTGTTTGGCTGTGACTATAGGCACTTTAGACCTGTTTGGCTGTGACTATAGGCACTTTAGACCTGTTTGGCTGTGACTAGGCACTTTAGACCTGTTTGGCTGTGACTAGGCACTTTAGACCTGTTTGGCTGTGACTATAGGCACTTTAGACCTGTTTGGCTGTGACTATAGGCACTTTAGACCTGTTTGGCTGTGACTAGGCACTTTAGACCTGTTTGGCTGTGACTAGGCACTTTAGACCTGTTTGGCCGTGACTATAGGCACTTTAGACCTGTTTGGCTGTGACTAGGCACTTTAGACCTGTTTGGCTGTGACTATAGGCACTTTAGACCTGTTTGGCCGTGACTATAGGCACTTTAGACCTGTTTGGCTGTGACTATAGGTACTTTAGACCTGTTTGGCTGTGACTATAGGCACTTTAGACCTGTTTGGCTGTGACTAGGCACTTTAGACCTGTTTGGCTGTGACTATAGGCACTTTAGACCTGTTTGGCTGTGACTAGGCACTTTAGACCTGTTTGGCTGTGACTATAGGCACTTTAGACCTGTTTGGCTGTGACTAGGCACCTTAGACCTGTTTGGCTGTGACTAGGCACTTTAGACCTGTTTGGCTGTGACTAGGCACCTTAGACCTGTTTGGCTGTGACTAGGCACTTTAGACCTGTTTGGCTGTGACTAGGCACTTTAGACCTGTTTGGCTGTGACTAGGCACTTTAGACCTGTTTGGCTGTGACTATAGGCACTTTAGACCTGTTTGGCTGTGACTAGGCACTTTAGACCTGTTTGGCTGTGACTATAGGCACTTTAGACCTGTTTGGCTGTGACTATAGGCACTTTAGACCTGTTTAGCTGTGACTAGGCACTTTAGACCTGTTTGGCTGTGACTATAGGCACTTTAGACCTGTTTGGCTGTGACTAGGCACTTTAGACCTGTTTGGCTGTGACTATAGGCACTTTAGACCTGTTTGGCTGTGACTAGGCACTTTAGACCTGTTTGGCTGTGACTATAGGCACTTTAGACCTGTTTGGCTGTGACTATAGGCACTTTAGACCTGTTTAGCTGTGACTATAGGCACTTTAGACCTGTTTGGCTGTGACTATAGGTACTTTAGACCTGTTTGGCTGTGACTATAGGCACTTTAGACCTGTTTGGCTGTGACTATAGGCACTTTAGACCTGTTTGGCTGTGACTATAGGCACTTTAGACCTGTTTGGCTGTGACTAGGCACTTTAGACCTGTTTGGCTGTGACTATAGGCACTTTAGACCTGTTTGGCTGTGACTAGGCACTTTAGACCTGTTTGGCTGTGACTATAGGCACTTTAGACCTGTTTGGCTGTGACTAGGCACTTTAGACCTGTTTGGCTGTGACTATAGGCACTTTAGACCTGTTTGGCTGTGACTATAGGCACTTTAGACCTGTTTGGCTGTGACTATAGGCACTTTAGACCTGTTTGGCCGTGACTATAGGCACTTTAGACCTGTTTGGCTGTGACTATAGGCACTTTAGACCTGTTTGGCTGTGACTATAGGCACTTTAGACCTGTTTGGCTGTGACTATAGGCACTTTAGACCTGTTTGGCTGTGACTAGGCACTTTAGACCTGTTTGGCTGTGACTAGGCACTTTAGACCTGTTTGGCTGTGACTATAGGCACTTTAGACCTGTTTGGCTGTGACTAGGCACTTTAGACCTGTTTGGCTGTGACTATAGGCACTTTAGACCTGTTTGGCTGTGACTATAGGCACTTTAGACCTGTTTGGCTGTGACTATAGGCACTTTAGACCTGTTTGGCTGTGACTATAGGCACTTTAGACCTGTTTGGCTGTGACTAGGCACTTTAGACCTGTTTGGCTGTGACTATAGGCACTTTAGACCTGTTTGGCTGTGACTATAGGCACTTTAGACCTGTTTGGCTGTGACTATAGGCACTTTAGACCTGTTTGGCTGTGACTAGGCACTTTAGACCTGTTTGGCTGTGACTATAGGCACTTTAGACCTGTTTGGCTGTGACTATAGGCACTTTAGACCTGTTTGGCTGTGACTATAGGCACTTTAGACCTGTTTGGCTGTGACTATAGGCACTTTAGACCTGTTTGGCTGTGACTATAGGTACTTTAGACCTGTTTGGCTGTGACTATAGGCACTTTAGACCTGTTTGGCTGTGACTAGGCACTTTAGACCTGTTTGGCTGTGACTATAGGCACTTTAGACCTGTTTGGCTGTGACTAGGCACTTTAGACCTGTTTGGCTGTGACTATAGGCACTTTAGACCTGTTTGCTGTTTGGCTGTGACTATAGGCACTTTAGACCTGTTTGGCTGTGACTAGGCACTTTAGACCTGTTTGGCTGTGACTATAGGCACTTTAGACCTGTTTGGCTGTGACTAGGCACTTTAGACCTGTTTGGCTGTGACTATAGGCACTTTAGACCTGTTTGGCTGTGACTATAGGCACTTTAGACCTGTTTGGCTGTGACTATAGGCACTTTAGACCTGTTTGGCTGTGACTATAGGCACTTTAGACCTGTTTAGCTGTGACTATAGGCACTTTAGACCTGTTTGGCTGTGACTATAGGCACTTTAGACCTGTTTAGCTGTGACTAGGCACTTTAGACCTGTTTGGCTGTGACTAGGCACTTTAGACCTGTTTGGCTGTGACTATAGGCACTTTAGACCTGTTTAGCTGTGACTATAGGCACTTTAGACCTGTTTGGCTGTGACTAGGCACTTTAGACCTGTTTGGCTGTGACTATAGGCACTTTAGACCTGTTTGGCTGTGACTAGGCACTTTAGACCTGTTTGGCTGTGACTATAGGCACTTTAGACCTGTTTGGCTGTGACTAGGCACTTTAGACCTGTTTGGCTGTGACTATAGGCACTTTAGACCTGTTTGGCTGTGACTATAGGCACTTTAGACCTGTTTGGCTGTGACTATAGGCACTTTAGACCTGTTTGGCCGTGACTATAGGCACTTTAGACCTGTTTGGCTGTGACTATAGGCACTTTAGACCTGTTTGGCTGTGACTATAGGCACTTTAGACCTGTTTGGCTGTGACTATAGGCACTTTAGACCTGTTTGGCTGTGACTAGGCACTTTAGACCTGTTTGGCTGTGACTAGGCACTTTAGACCTGTTTGGCTGTGACTAGGCACTTTAGACCTGTTTGGCTGTGACTATAGGCACTTTAGACCTGTTTGGCTGTGACTAGGCACTTTAGACCTGTTTGGCTGTGACTATAGGCACTTTAGACCTGTTTGGCTGTGACTATAGGCACTTTAGACCTGTTTGGCTGTGACTATAGGCACTTTAGACCTGTTTGGCTGTGACTATAGGCACTTTAGACCTGTTTGGCTGTGACTAGGCACTTTAGACCTGTTTGGCTGTGACTAGGCACTTTAGACCTGTTTGGCTGTGACTATAGGCACTTTAGACCTGTTTGGCTGTGACTATAGGCACTTTAGACCTGTTTGGCTGTGACTATAGGCACTTTAGACCTGTTTGGCTGTGACTAGGCACTTTAGACCTGTTTGGCTGTGACTATAGGCACTTTAGACCTGTTTGGCTGTGACTATAGGCACTTTAGACCTGTTTGGCTGTGACTATAGGCACTTTAGACCTGTTTGGCTGTGACTATAGGCACTTTAGACCTGTTTGGCTGTGACTATAGGTACTTTAGACCTGTTTGGCTGTGACTAGGCACTTTAGACCTGTTTGGCTGTGACTATAGGCACTTTAGACCTGTTTGGCTGTGACTAGGCACTTTAGACCTGTTTGGCTGTGACTATAGGCACTTTAGACCTGTTTGGCTGTGACTAGGCACTTTAGACCTGTTTGGCTGTGACTATAGGCACTTTAGACCTGTTTGCTGTTTGGCTGTGACTATAGGCACTTTAGACCTGTTTGGCTGTGACTAGGCACTTTAGACCTGTTTGGCTGTGACTATAGGCACTTTAGACCTGTTTGGCTGTGACTAGGCACTTTAGACCTGTTTGGCTGTGACTATAGGCACTTTAGACCTGTTTGGCTGTGACTAGGCACTTTAGACCTGTTTGGCTGTGACTATAGGCACTTTAGACCTGTTTGGCTGTGACTAGGCACCTTAGACCTGTTTGGCTGTGACTAGGCACTTTAGACCTGTTTGGCTGTGACTAGGCACCTTAGACCTGTTTGGCTGTGACTAGGCACTTTAGACCTGTTTGGCTGTGACTAGGCACTTTAGACCTGTTTGGCTGTGACTAGGCACTTTAGACCTGTTTGGCTGTGACTAGGCACTTTAGACCTGTTTGGCTGTGACTATAGGCACTTTAGACCTGTTTGGCTGTGACTAGGCACTTTAGACCTGTTTGGCTGTGACTATAGGCACTTTAGACCTGTTTGGCTGTGACTATAGGCACTTTAGACCTGTTTAGCTGTGACTAGGCACTTTAGACCTGTTTGGCTGTGACTATAGGCACTTTAGACCTGTTTGGCTGTGACTAGGCACTTTAGACCTGTTTGGCTGTGACTATAGGCACTTTAGACCTGTTTGGCTGTGACTAGGCACTTTAGACCTGTTTGGCTGTGACTATAGGCACTTTAGACCTGTTTGGCTGTGACTATAGGCACTTTAGACCTGTTTAGCTGTGACTATAGGCACTTTAGACCTGTTTGGCTGTGACTATAGGTACTTTAGACCTGTTTGGCTGTGACTATAGGCACTTTAGACCTGTTTGGCTGTGACTATAGGCACTTTAGACCTGTTTGGCTGTGACTATAGGCACTTTAGACCTGTTTGGCTGTGACTAGGCACTTTAGACCTGTTTGGCTGTGACTATAGGCACTTTAGACCTGTTTGGCTGTGACTAGGCACTTTAGACCTGTTTGGCTGTGACTATAGGCACTTTAGACCTGTTTGGCTGTGACTAGGCACTTTAGACCTGTTTGGCTGTGACTATAGGCACTTTAGACCTGTTTGGCTGTGACTATAGGCACTTTAGACCTGTTTGGCTGTGACTATAGGCACTTTAGACCTGTTTGGCCGTGACTATAGGCACTTTAGACCTGTTTGGCTGTGACTATAGGCACTTTAGACCTGTTTGGCTGTGACTATAGGCACTTTAGACCTGTTTGGCTGTGACTATAGGCACTTTAGACCTGTTTGGCTGTGACTAGGCACTTTAGACCTGTTTGGCTGTGACTAGGCACTTTAGACCTGTTTGGCTGTGACTAGGCACTTTAGACCTGTTTGGCTGTGACTATAGGCACTTTAGACCTGTTTGGCTGTGACTAGGCACTTTAGACCTGTTTGGCTGTGACTATAGGCACTTTAGACCTGTTTGGCTGTGACTATAGGCACTTTAGACCTGTTTGGCTGTGACTATAGGCACTTTAGACCTGTTTGGCTGTGACTATAGGCACTTTAGACCTGTTTGGCTGTGACTAGGCACTTTAGACCTGTTTGGCTGTGACTAGGCACTTTAGACCTGTTTGGCTGTGACTATAGGCACTTTAGACCTGTTTGGCTGTGACTATAGGCACTTTAGACCTGTTTGGCTGTGACTATAGGCACTTTAGACCTGTTTGGCTGTGACTAGGCACTTTAGACCTGTTTGGCTGTGACTATAGGCACTTTAGACCTGTTTGGCTGTGACTATAGGCACTTTAGACCTGTTTGGCTGTGACTATAGGCACTTTAGACCTGTTTGGCTGTGACTATAGGTACTTTAGACCTGTTTGGCTGTGACTAGGCACTTTAGACCTGTTTGGCTGTGACTATAGGCACTTTAGACCTGTTTGGCTGTGACTAGGCACTTTAGACCTGTTTGGCTGTGACTATAGGCACTTTAGACCTGTTTGGCTGTGACTAGGCACTTTAGACCTGTTTGGCTGTGACTATAGGCACTTTAGACCTGTTTGCTGTTTGGCTGTGACTATAGGCACTTTAGACCTGTTTGGCTGTGACTAGGCACTTTAGACCTGTTTGGCTGTGACTATAGGCACTTTAGACCTGTTTGGCTGTGACTAGGCACTTTAGACCTGTTTGGCTGTGACTATAGGCACTTTAGACCTGTTTGGCTGTGACTATAGGCACTTTAGACCTGTTTGGCTGTGACTATAGGCACTTTAGACCTGTTTGGCTGTGACTATAGGCACTTTAGACCTGTTTAGCTGTGACTATAGGCACTTTAGACCTGTTTGGCTGTGACTATAGGCACTTTAGACCTGTTTGGCTGTGACTATAGGCACTTTAGACCTGTTTAGCTGTGACTAGGCACTTTAGACCTGTTTGGCTGTGACTAGGCACTTTAGACCTGTTTGGCTGTGACTATAGGCACTTTAGACCTGTTTGGCTGTGACTAGGCACTTTAGACCTGTTTGGCTGTGACTATAGGCACTTTAGACCTGTTTGGCTGTGACTAGGCACTTTAGACCTGTTTGGCTGTGACTATAGGCACTTTAGACCTGTTTGGCTGTGACTAGGCACTTTAGACCTGTTTGGCTGTGACTATAGGCACTTTAGACCTGTTTGGCTGTGACTATAGGCACTTTAGACCTGTTTGGCTGTGACTATAGGCACTTTAGACCTGTTTGGCCGTGACTATAGGCACTTTAGACCTGTTTGGCTGTGACTATAGGCACTTTAGACCTGTTTGGCTGTGACTATAGGCACTTTAGACCTGTTTGGCTGTGACTATAGGCACTTTAGACCTGTTTGGCTGTGACTAGGCACTTTAGACCTGTTTGGCTGTGACTAGGCACTTTAGACCTGTTTGGCTGTGACTAGGCACTTTAGACCTGTTTGGCTGTGACTATAGGCACTTTAGACCTGTTTGGCTGTGAC
>NC_139636.1:10000247-10002747 GCF_964638095.1 Poromitra crassiceps | reverse complement strand
CGAGAGGGAGGGAGAGAGAGAGAGAGGGAGGGAGAGCGAGAGGGAGGGAGAGAGAGAGAGAGAGAGAGAGAGAGGGAGGGAGAGCGAGGGGAAGGGAGAGAGAGAGAGAGAGAGAGAGAGCGAGAGGGGGAGGGAGAGAGAGAGAGAGAGAGAGCCAAAAATGAATGGTTAAAGTGACAGCTCTATCGAATTTCACAAAAAGCCGTTTATCTCTGAATATTTTTTCTCATGCTAAAACCATGCTGTATTCAACTGATAATGCTTACATAACTACTAACTCTACAAACTAACTCTTTTAGACAGAGAAAGTACACATTCTATTAGTACTTTTGAGATATTGTATGTTCACAAACTCCAAGCAGAAAATAATCCTCGGCGCTTGTAAAATGAGCCACAATCCTCAAAAAACGGCTTGGCAGAAGCTACCTACAGCAAGAAAAAAACGGCTGGCAGTCAATGTGTTAATCGTATTTTATCGAATGAAAAAAATAATAATAATCGGCATTATATATCGGCCATCGGCCGCCCTGCTCTCTAAAGATCGGCATCGGCATCGGCCATTGAAAAAGCAATATCGGTCGACCTCTAATTATTAGTGTTGACTAATTAAACTGTAGCCTATTTCAAATGTGCAAAGATGTACGGCTCCCCTTCTGGGTTGAGGGGATGTATAAATAATAAAGGGGGTGGATGAAAAACTGCATTATCTCTGCAATACAGTCATAGTCTTGCCTGTGATGATAAATGCATTATCTCTACAATACAGTCATAGTCTTGCCTGTGATGATAAATGCATTGATTATCTCTGCCATACACTCATAGGGCCCTATCGTCCTACAGGCGCTATCGTTTGCGCAGCAGTTTGCGCACCTCCTTATGCCATCTTCCCTGCGTCTTATGCTATCGTCTACCTCCACCATCCAGTTTTGCGCTGGGATCTAACGCAAACACAGGTGTAGGCGTGGCCCAGGCTGGCCTTTGCGCGCCTCTTAGGCTATCGCCTGCCTCCCGCAAGTGTCATTTTGCACTCATGGCGAAGATACCATCGCCATGTTCCGAGCGTAAACACAGGTTTGGGCGTCGCCCGTGCCAAACCAGGCATTTCCGCACAAAATGTTAGGAAAAATTTCCTTGGGATGCACGCAATTTTAAGACCACCTAATAGCACGTCCACGGCACGGCATGGATGTCCCTCTCTTGCCAACACCTCGCGCGCACACACACACTCTTCCCTCTTCAGAATGCCACGTCGATTTTCAACTATGGCCTACATTGCTACCTGCGCAGCAGCCCTTTGGTGTGTTTCAAATGGAATATCGTTCCATCAGCACCAATTTTCGTTAGTTTCTAATGGTTTATCTATATTGAATCCGAACTGGTTGATCCTCCAATTCTCTCCCTCTCTCGTTCTCTCCTCTCTCTCTCCCCCCCTATCTCGTTCTCCCCATCTCTCTTTTCTCTCTCGCCCTCTCTCTTTCTCTCTCTCACTCTGTCCCTCTGCTTGCCCACTCAGCGAGAAGGAAGGTGCCGTCACAGACGTGACGCTGTGGCTTTAAAGGGGGATGGACATGATTAAAAAAAAAACACCTGTGAATACTTTTTTAGCATAAACACGCCTATATGGAGGTTTGCACCGAGGTGACGGCAAGCGCAGCGGGCCGACACGGCCACAATTAGGGCTTTGCGCGGCGCTAATCGGCGTAAAACGGGCCGAATTACCGCCTTTGCGAAGATAGAGCCCATAGTCTTGCCTGTGATGATAAATGCATTATCTCTGCCTTTTGCAGCAGAAACTGAGCAGAATTTGTCTGTGTTGTTTGTGTGTTCATGAATCCTCTATTGTACCAACACTATCTCAATTCTGAAGATATGGTGAAAGAGAGAGAGAGAGAGAGAGAGAGTGTGTGTGTGTGTGTGTGTGTGTGTGTGTGTGTGTGTGTGTGTGTGTGTGTGTGTGTGTGTGTGTGTGTGTGTGTGTGTGTGTGTGTGTGTGTGTGAGTGATGCACGGGTGTGACACATTATAAATACCCTAGCGTCAAACGAGGTCAGCACAGAGCTCACTGTTTACCCCCTCCACCCTTTCTCTCCTTCTCTCTCTCTCTCCCTCCCTCTCTCTCTCTCTCCCTCTCTCTCTCTCCCTCTCCCTCTCCCTCTCTTCTCCCTCTCTCTCTCCCTCTCTCTCTCTCTCTCTCCCTCTCCCTCTCTTCTCCCTCTCTCTCTCTCTCTCTCTTCCTCTCTCTCGCTCGCTGGTCCATCAGTCTGCGTAAATTGTTATTTACTTTCCCCGACACTAAGCCTCTCTGACTGACTGCCAGCCCCAGAGTCTCCGCCTGCTGAGCCAACAAAGTTTACAGACGCAGACACTTATTTATTCGACCGCCGTGTTCATTTAATGGAGGTTGAAATGATGAGGCTGGGGGGTGGAGGAGGAGGGGGGGTGGTAAAAAATGCCGAACATTAAGAATGCGTTGTTAATTGTGTGCCCTTGTTGTTAACCAG
>NC_139636.1:9955247-9995247 GCF_964638095.1 Poromitra crassiceps | reverse complement strand
AACCCTCATGAGTGTGTTTCCAAGGTGTGTTTACACCTGTGTTTATTCTGCCTTTTTGACACAAAATGCCCTGCCCCCCCTGAAAAGGGTCTATTGTGCAGTGGGGACAGTGCAGGGTAAAGGTGGCAGGAGGACGGGTAGAAACGCTGTATGAACTACTGGACGTGAGTCTGTCCCAAAGGTCAAGATCGAGCCTGGTCTCCAGAAAGGTCACAAAACAAGCACAAGGTCTTCAAATGCACGAAAAGAGCATCACCAGCACAAAAGGAAAACGTAACTAGAAACATGCAGTATTTTGAAGTCAAAATAGCACCGTTGAGGCATTGTGGTGAAAGGTGTTGAATGTGTTTATGCATTTACCTTCAACTCTGGTGACCTGTGTTCAGTTCCCACTCATTCCAAGATGTCTTCTAAAAGTGAAAGTCACTCACTTTTGGCAAACAGTTTCTTAACCCTAACCCTAACCAACGTTACATAATGTTCACGTCTTTGAAGAGTGTGTGCTCATCAACATTGTATGAGCCTGTGTTTGTGCTGAGGTAGCTGCTGAAAGACTCATAGACCACTCACTGCTTTTAGATCAGAAAGCCCGCTTATACGCGCTATTTCTGAACGCAGGTAGAAAGCGTGTTTTTTCCAATGTGACGTCAAACGTGTGTCATATTCCTGACCATGTCCATTATGCTCTTATTCTTAAATAAACCAGTAGATTGTTGTGACATTGTTTGCCATACATAAACTGGGGCAGCACCACTATTGTCATGGCTGGATAAACAACAGAGTTTCCCCATACCATTCTATACCATTCAACGGCGCCCCCGCGAGGCCAGAAAAAAAATTGCAAAAAAGAAAATAATTTGTTTTTGTTTTTGTTTTTGTTCCTGCTTCCCCAAAAATGTCAATAAACCTTTATGGCATATTATTACAATACAACAATACTGTTGTTGATAGAAGATGCCAAATCATTCAAAACAATAAGCATTTTGCTTTTAGGAGCATTGTGCCAGCGTGCAGCGATGTTCCAAAACGTGTCAATGTGTGTCGTTGCCTGGGAAACGCACATCCCATAATACAACTGTTCGCATCGCATCCCATAATAGTATGATGATACTTGGGATGCCATTGCCAACATAGATGTGAACAGGTTAGCTAAAAGTTTAGCGTCGCTAAACACTGAACAATGTATAGAAATGGATCTAAATGGCTCTGCAATACTGATGCGTCTAATGTGTGCGTCATGCCATGTCTGTCCTTTTGGCGATGTAGTAGCCTACTTCTACAATTTCTCCAAACTCGCATGCGTTCTAGTTTAGGCAGCAACTGCTTTCAAATGCACCTGGTTCCTCAGGCAGGATTACTGCGCACATCATGTCAAATCTGTTGCAGGCTGTTTAACCTTTGTAATACCAGTATTTTAGTGCATTTCCCCCCTGCATACATAATGTAAAGACATTGAAAGTAAGTAACCATTAAGAACGTACATTTTCAGCCTGTGGGAAACACTGTGTACCGTTTGTTCTCAAGGTGTCCACCGGGTGTGTTCACCTCCCATTTGGCGTGGATCCCATAAAAAGCTATGCCTACTGCTGCAGAGTCAGTCTGACTGGGGAGAAAGACAGGCTTTTGTGCTTTAGTGGTTTGTTTGGCCCGATCTAAAAGGGGCCTTCAGTATTCGTACGATTTTTCTTTCCCCAAATGTGTGTGATTCTGGCCAACATTTGTTCATTTCCTCCACTGTAAGTGAACAAAGCTTCAAAACAAATGGTTTGAACCTGCCTTGTACTGTACTTCTATTGTGTGAGTCAGCTCGATGTGCAAATTCACTCGCTGGATAGGATGATGCTGCAGTCTAAATACTGTGCTGCAGTTGAAAGGGGTGAAAAATCACACACACAAAATGACTATAGAGGCTATATTACCATAATACTCCTATGATCTTGAACATTTCACTCTCAAGTGAGCAAGTTCTCTGGTTTCAAATGTTTGGAAAGAGTTGGTCATCACGCTCACAGATCCTATTGTCTAAAATCTATCCACCTTATTTCTATATAATCTATCCCCCCCCCCCCATCCCCACACCCCGTTACGTTGCTGACAGCCTGACTGACACAGACACAACATAGCAAGTGCCCGTCTGTAAACGACAGCTGCAGGCGAACGGAGCAAATCACATCCAGCTTGGCAAAAATCTCGTCGCTAAATATCCCCGAGTTGTTGAAAGAGCAACAGAAATAGCGGATGTGATAGAGACAATTATTACATTCCCTCAAATAAGTCGTCAAACGAGTGATTGTGACAAGCAACGCTTTTCCCCCCAGCGTCGGAGTTTTAACGATCGAGGAAATGCGACAATAAGTCACGTTCAGACCGGACCTTGCACCCATAATTATTTTGACAGCAGGGAATTCAAAAAATAAGGTGGATAGAAACAACATGTAGATGGTGTCAAAGAGTGTCTTTTAACTGCAAAATATCACAGCACAAGCTCCAGTGGAAGGTTTAACCTTTTTTTTCTCTCCTCCTTCGATCACTTGACTGGGCCCCAAAGTTCCAGCAGCATTTTGACTGTCTGACTGCATATCAATATTTCATGCATTCATTTGCATCTCATGAATACATCAGGCGGGGGGAGGAGGTCCTGCCTCCTATCAACGTGCTGCTGTACACAGCCTGGAGGAGCAGGAATAAACGGGGGAGTTTGTAGCACAGAGGACACAGTGCGTACAGTGTGGAGATACTGTCCGCCCACAGCAGGAGGCGGAGGCAGGATGGAGTGCTTATTATCAGGGGGCTTGAAAGTGAGCCGTGTGATAACGGCCCCTGCCCGGGCATTTAGCTAGTGATGTAGTGTGTGTGAGAGAGAGAGGCTCAGGCAGGCCAGGACGTGCTGTAACACCTCACACAGAGACAGACAGGAGAGCGGGGGACAGGACGTGCTGTAACACCTCACACAGAGACAGACAGGAGAGAGGGGGACAGGACGTGCTGTAACACCTCACACAGAGACAGACGGGAGAGAGGGGGACAGGACGTGCTGTAACACCTCACACAGAGACAGACAGGAGAGAGGGGGACAGGACGTGCTGTAACACCTCACACAGAGACAGACAGGAGAGAGGGGGACAGGACGTGCTGTAACACCTCACACAGAGACAGACGGGAGAGAGGGGGACAGGACGTGCTGTAACACCTCACACAGAGACAGACAGGAGAGAGGGGGACAGGACGTGCTGTAACACCTCACACAGAGACAGACAGGAGAGAGGGGGACAGGACGTGCTGTAACACCTCACACAGAGACAGACAGGAGAGAGGGGGACAGGACGTGCTGTAACACCACACACAGAGACAGACAGGAGAGAGGGGGACAGGACGTGCTGTAACACCTCACACACAGAGACAGACAGGAGAGAGGGGGACAGGACGTGCTGTAACACCTCACACACAGAGACAGACGGGAGAGAGGGGGACAGGACGTGCTGTAACACCTCACACACAGAGACAGACAGGAGAGAGGGGGACAGGACGTGCTGTAACACCTCACACAGAGACAGACAGGAGAGAGGGGGACAGGACGTGCTGTAACACCTCACACAGAGACAGACAGGAGAGAGGGGGCCAGGACGTGCTGTAACACCTCACACAGAGACAGACAGGAGAGAGGGGGACAGGACGTGCTGTAACACCTCACACAGAGACAGACAGGAGAGAGGGGGACAGGACGTGCTGTAACACCTCACACACAGAGACAGACAGGAGAGAGGGGGACAGGACGTGCTGTAACACCTCACACAGAGACAGACGGGAGAGAGGGGGACAGGATGTGCTGTAACACCTCACACACAGAGACAGACAGGAGAGAGGGGGACATCAAATACTCTTTATCCAACTAAATCGCCAGAATAAAAAACACATTGTACGTCTCTGGAATCCACAGAAATGTAGAATTTGAACATTTCTGAACCAAAATACGTTGCATATCGCATTTCTAGATACGCGAGTAATAACGTTATACACGTCTGGCTCATGTTGAAGTATGCTGGCGCCTAAGACTGTACTGTATTTTAATAATAATAATAATGATAAATATAGCCCCAAGCGGCGATGCGGGGTCCAAGCATCCGGTGACCTGGGGGATATATGCGACGTAATAAACACCAAATAGTGCACGTTTATTCAGAGTTGGTATGTGCACAAGTAAACAAAGTTTGGTTGAGATCCGGTGACCTGACGGTTTCCAAGCAGTATTAGTAGTAGTAGTAGTAGTAGTAGTGTTGGTAGTAGTGGGAGTGGTAGCAGAAGTGGTAGCAGTAGTAGCAGCAGCAGTAGTTGAAATTGACCGGTTAATGAGTTGTGGGCAATTTAGTGTTCGGGTGTGTTTCATTAAAAGTTTAGAGATTTATCATTTCAAAACGGTTTCATGTATCCAAAATCCTTTGATAACTTTAGGTCGGGGTAGTCCATACATGACCCAGAAAAAATGTTGTGTGATTTGGCCAAATGGTCTATCTATCTACGAGACAGAAATGGGCGTGGCCTAGTAGGTTAGATGCATGATGCTCCAGGGAAACCAGTAGAATTTTTATTCTACGGCTCGTGGTTCAGAAGTTATGGACCAAAAGACCGTGAAATTGGCTGTTATAGCGCCACATACCTCATAACCTTAACCAAGTTGCTCTGTTGGCTAAACCTAACCAAGTTGCTCTGTTGCCTAAACCTAACCAAGTTGCTCTGTTGCCTAAACCTAACCAAGTTGCTCTGTTGCCTAAACCTAACCAAGTTGCTCTGTTGGCTAAACCTAACCAAGTTGCTCTGTTGGCTAAACCTAACCAAGTTGCTCTGTTGCCTAAACCTAACCAAGTTGCTCTGTTGGCTAAACCTAACCAAGTTGCTCTGTTGGCTAAACCTAACCAAGTTGCTCTGTTGCCTAAACCTAACCAAGTTGCTCTGTTGCCTAAACCTAACCAAGTTGCTCTGTTGCCTAAACCTAACCAAGTTGCTCTGTTGCCTAAACCTAACCAAGTTGCTGTAGTTGCCTAAACCTAACCAAGTTGCTCTGTTGGCTAAACCTAACCAAGTTGCTCTGTTGCCTAAACCTAACCAAGTTGCTCTGTTGGCTAAACCTAACCAAGTTGCTCTGTTGGCTAACCCTAACCTAAGTTGCTTTGTTGCCTATACCTAACCAAGTTGCTCTGTTGGCTAAACCTAACCAAGTTGCTCTGTTGCCTAAACCTAACCAAGTTGCTCTGTTGGCTAAACCTAACCAAGTTGCTCTGTTGCCTAAACCTAACCAAGTTGCTCTGTTGGCTAAACCTAACCAAGTTGCTCTGTTGGCTAACCCTAACCTAAGTTGCTTTGTTGCCTATACCTAACCAAGTTGCTCTGTTGGCTATACCTAACCAAGTTGCTCTGTTGGCTAAACCTAACCAAGTTGCTCTGTTGCCTAAACCTAACCAAGTTGCTCTGTTGGCTAAACCTAACCAAGTTGCTGTAGTTGCCTAAACCTAACCAACAGTGCGGCACGTGTTTGCTTTTGTTTTTAATGGAGGAGGAACGGAACCGGGCACTCGGTATAGTGGCACAAGGGCTCCTGACCTGAGACAGACAACAGACCAGAAACAGACAACATACCAGAGACAGACAACAGACCAGAGACAGAGACAGACAACATACTAGAGACAGACAACAGACCAGAGACAGAGACAGACAACATACTAGAGACAGACAACAGACCAGAGACAGAGACAGACAACATACCAGAGACAGACTACATACTAGAGACAGACAACAGACCAGAGGCAGAGACCGTCCAGAGACAGACAACATACCAGAGACAGACAACAGACCAGAGACAGAGACCGTCCAGAGACAGACAACAGACCAGAGAGAGAGAGACAGACAACAGACCAGAGACAGATGCAGACAACAGGCCAAAGACAAACATCAGACGGAGACAGACAACAGACCAGAGACAGAGACAGACAATATACCAGAGACAGACAACAGACCAGAGACAGAGGCAGACAACAGACCAGAGAAAGACAACAGACCAGAGACAGACAACAGACCAGAGACAGACAACAGACCAGAGACAGAGACAGACAACAGACCAGAGACAGACAACAGACCAGAGACAGAGACAGACAACAGACCAGAGACAGACAACAGACCAGAGACAGACAACAGACCAGAGACAGACAACAGACCAGAGACAGACAACAGACCAGCGACAGAGACAGACAACAGACCAGAGACAGAGACAGACAACAAGGCCGCGTGAATTAAAGATGACAGGAGCCTTCAACAGCCCAACTGAACTGAGAATAGCTGCTAACTCAGCGTGTGCAGAGAGAGAGAGAGAGAGAGAGCGAGAGAGAGAGAGAGAGAGACTAAGTCAGAGCAGAGAGAGAGAGAGAGAGAGAGAGAGAGACTAAGTCAGAGCAGAGAGAGAGAGAGAGAGAGAGAGAGAGAGAGACTAAGTCAGAGCAGAGAGAGAGAGAGGAACATGGAAGACGCAGATGGATTTGTTTATTTTGGGGGGAAATAAGTTTGCATCCTCTCTCCCTGAGTGAACCTAGATGTGCAAATAGGTGCAGACACACACACACACACACACACACACACACACACACACACACACACACACACACACACACAAAGACAGTCACACACACACACACACACACACACACAAAGACACAGTCACACACACACACACACACACACAAATACACACAGACACACACAGACACAGACACACACACACACACACACACACACACAAATACACACAGACACCGGCATAAAGTTTCACCAAAACTCTGTTCCTTCCTGAAACAGTGGGCTCAGTGCCAAGAATCAAAACAGTGTGGTTGGTACTGTAGTGTGTGTGTGTGTGTGGTGGTGGGGGGGGGGGGGGGTGTATCTGGCACCTGTACTAGCCCCTGAGGATGGCTTGGTTTCTCTGCTGGTGCTGTGCTGTCTCTAGATCAGTCAGTTAGCTGACAGCATCACAACCCAGTCAGTCACCACACTCAGACGTGACGCATTTGACATGTTTGCAAACCAGGGATATAAAGAATATCAACGTCCATTTGAAGAAGAACTGCAGTTAATTTGAAAACCTTGCTGTCTTTCCAACATTAAAGACAAATAAAATACTAAAGTAAAACAATTCAGGTTAAGGTTATAGCGTTATGGTTTGGGTTTAGTCGCTTTAAACAGACACAGCTACTGCCTAGTACCTACACGTCTGTACTTCATGCAGGAGAAAGCTGGTCAAAAAGGATGATGGACATTCGCTCATTTCCCCAATCACCTGCCTCGGTTACTCTATGTTTACATGTGTGGTGATTGGTCGAAGCGTCTTTTGTTTGTTTGTTTGTTTGTTTATTTATTTTTGCAAAAATTTAATTGTCTGAATTACAGACGGTCTATGGAGCGTTCAAAGATTGTGGCAGAGATAGTCTGTCTGGCTGGAGAGACTAGTTTGGGTTAAACAACAACAACTTTGAATCTGTGTTTACACCAGCCTCCATCCACTCTTTCAATAACAGACTCTATGATGTGTATAACGTTAATAACATTAATATTCACGCATCTACAAACGTGATATTATGCAACATTTTTTGGTTCAGAAATGTTCATATTCGACATACAATGCTGACATTTTAGACTGGCGACCAGGCTGATGACGCCACTGTGACACTGTACATGGAGAAACCCTATGTGTGTCTCTGTCACTGTGACACTGTACATGGAGAAACCCTATGTGTGCCTCTGTCACTGTGATACTGTACATAGAGAAACCCTATGTGTGCCTCTGTCACTGTGACACTGTACATGGAGAAACCCTATGTGTGTCTCTGTCACTGTGACACTGTACATGGAGAAACCCTATGTGTGCCTCTGTCACTGTGATACTGTACATAGAGAAACCCTATGTGTGCCTCTGTCACTGTGACACTGTACATAGAGAAACCCTATGTGTGCCTCTGTCACTGTGACACTGTACATGGAGAAACCCTATGTGTGCCTCTGTCACTGTGACACTGTACATGGAGAAACCCTATGTGTGTCTCTGTCACTGTGACACTGTACATGGAGAAACCCTATGTGTGCCTCTGTCACTGTGACACTGTACATGGAGAAACCCTATGTGTGACTCTGTCACTGTGACACTGTACATAGAGAAACCCTATGTGTGCCTCTGTCACTGTGACACTGTACATGGAGAAACCCTATGTGTGCCTCTGTCACTGTGACACTGTACATGGAGAAACCCTATGTGTGCCTCTGTCACTGTGACACTGTACATGGAGAAACCCTATGTGTGACTCTGTCACTGTGACACTGTACATAGAGAAACCCTATGTGTGCCTCTGTCACTGTGACACTGTACATAGAGAAACCCTATGTGTGCCTCTGTCACTGTGACACTGTACATAGAGAAACCCTATGTGTGCCTCTGTCACTGTGACACTGTACATGGAGAAACCCTATGTGTGTCTCTGTCACTGTGACACTGTACATAGAGAAACCCTATGTGTGACTCTGTACATGGAGAAACCCTATGTGTGTCTCTGTCACTGTGACACTGTACATAGAGAAACCCTATGTGTGACTCTGTACATGGAGAAACCCTATGTGTGTCTCTGTCACTGTGACACTGTACATAGAGAAACCCTATGTGTGACTCTGTACATGGAGAAACCCTATGTGTGTCTCTGTCACTGTGACACTGTACATAGAGAAACCCTATGTGTGCCTCTGTCACTGTGATCAGTAAAGACAGCTCTTGTCCATATGACACTGCACAGTTGTCTTACAGGATGCTGGAGCAACAGCACAGCTTTGTGTATTCAGATCAAAGTAGAGCAGTGATGGGTCTGTGAGGGCGTTTAGCTGGAGGCAGGATTCATACTGTACCATCTGACCTGTGGAACAGTAATTAGCACTTCCTGCATCTGACTTTAGCGTGCTACATCTCTGCTGGAAAATGTAATTAAGGCTGCTGTGTTTTTCGCGCATGTCTGTGTGTGTGTGTGTCTGTGTGTGTGTGTGTGTGTGTGTGTGTGTGTGTGTGTGTGTTTCTTTCTTTCTTTTTAATCCAGGCTAATTCTTCCAGATTGTGTCCTATTCATTTGCCACAATCTACTCCTTCTCTTCTTCTGTCATTGTTTACAGTTTGATGACGTCTCATTATGCACTTGATCTGTTTATAGAGTTTAGCCCAAATGTCGTCTGGACCTAAAACACCTGCAAAAAGTATTGATGGATCAACTCCAACTCTCTCACGTCTCCGGTTGCTAATCGGACTGTAAACGACGTCTTGGCCCGCATGTCCGCTCAACACTGGAAACCCTGAAATGTCGCCCGGCGCCCCCGGCAGTCTATCAGTCATCAGAGAGATACTCTGGGCTCCCAGATTGCAGTCTCCACTGAATCAGACGTCTCCTCACCAGGGGATTCCATCTGTCCAGCTCCTCGTCCAAGCTGCAGTCACCTCCCATCTGGGCCTCTGTAACTGTAAATGACTGTCGGGCTCCTCTCCTCTCTTCTCCTGTTCTCTCCACTCCATTGCACTCCCCTCTTCTCTTCTCTTCTCCACTCCTCTCTTCTCTTCTCCTGTTCTCTCCACCCCTCTCTTCTCCTCTCCTCTCCACTCCTCTCTTCTCTTCTCCTGTTCTCTCCACTCCATTGCACTCCCCTCCTCTCTTCTCCTCTCCACTCCTCTCTTCTCTTCTCCTGTTCTCTCCACCCCTCTCTTCTCCTCTCCCCTTCTCTCTTCTCCTCTCCTCTCCACTCCTCTCCTCTCTTCTCCTGTTCTCTCCACCCCTCTCCTCTCTTCTCCTGTCCTCTCCTCTCTTCTCCTGTCCTCTCCACTCCCCTCATCCTCTCCTCTCCTCAGCCTTCCTAAATATATCTATCTTCCATGTCACACACCCCTGCACTCCACCAGGCTGCCTGCCTGCCTGCCTGAGGCTGCTCATATCAGGATCCATACACACGGGTACAGACGGGTACAGACGGCTGTGGAGGGAGCTGCTGCCGTTGCCGCGGGCGCAGAGCTCCTGCTTTCCTGCAGCGACTTGGCCATAGCAGCGCCTGGGCTTAATACGCACTCTGCTCTGCTCAAGGGCACTTTGACGAGGATTGGCAGACTTCAAACCTGTGACTTTACAGTCAGGGGAAAGTTCATGTACAGTAATTCTACCAGGCCGTCCTCATAAGGAAAACGACAACATTGGCCAATTTGCAAAGTGGTTAAAACGACCGATGTTTACGAATGCCACCTCTTGCCGTCAAGTGAGTAAGTGCATTGCGTGCAGTGCATATTGGGAGCTGTAACCAGGAAGGAAGTAGCGGCAACCTGTAGCAGTCTTGAACGCAACGACACTCTGATATTGAAATAGCTCACTGACAAGTAAGGCTGAAGGAGTGGGTCTGATGGACCAATAACGTCCTCATCTTTCGAGCGAGAGAGCAAGCGAGAGGCGTGTGTACACGACTTCGCGCCCCAACGTGGTCGGATTGTAACCGTAACCCAAAACCATAACCTTAAACAAGTTGTTTTAGTTGCCTAAATGTAATGTTTATCAAATTAACCGATGTGAAGTTACAGTTCAAATTACAGCAGGAGGTGTGTCACCTGCACGTAACCGTTTTGCTCATAGGCTATATCTCGTTTTGGGAGTCATTGGAAATCGACATAAGTAGTCTGTTGTTTCGGTCTGAGGACGTGTTGAATTCGACTGTTGGACAGATTGTAAGTGGCACTGGAGTTTTGGCCAAATGCCAAAAATCCATAAGGAACAATGTACTAGTGTAGATTTTAGCAGACAAGCTGAGACTGAGTCTGCTGCTGCTAAGTCTGAGTCAATCAAGCTGAGACTGAGTCTGCTGCTGCTAAGTCTGAGTCAATCAAGCTGAGACTGAGTCTGCTGCTGCTAAGTCTGAGTCAATCAAGCTGAGTCTGAGTCTGAGTCTGCTGAGTCTGAGTCAATCTTATCGATATGAAAAGAATAGAAGACTGCAGAGTCATGTGTGCAAAATTCAGTCACAACCATGTCGATCACAGTGGGGCGAATTCATTACTGTTGCATGTGTGTGTTCTTGTGTGTGTTCTTGTGTGTGTGTGTGTGTGTGTGTGTGTGTGTGTGTGTGTGTGTGTGTGTGTGTGTGTGTGTGAGCTACAGTAAGCCCACTTCATTATATTCCCCAGTGTGTGTACCGACAGATACTGGCCAGGCCTCACTGAGCAGCTCGGGCTTCATTATCCCACGCTGCTATGGGTAGACACAGATCACAGGAGACGCGCGCACGCACGCACACACACGCACACACACACACACGCACGCATGCACACGCACACACACACGCACGCACGCACGCACACACACACACACACACGCACACACACGCACGCACACACACACACACACACACACACAGCAAAGCCCCAGGGGGATGTTTAAGAGGGCGTGACAATTGGGAGTTTTATTTTTCCGAGTTTTGACGACAAACGAGTAAAACAGCAATTTAACAGCAGCAGTGAACTGCCATCCACCTGAAATAAAAAAACAGAACAAATCTCTGCAGAGTGGTTTTCTCCCTCATAAACACACACAGCGCTGACCAGGTACGTAATAAACACACACAGCGCTGACCAGGCACGTTCATAAACACACACAGCACTGACCAGGTACGTTCATAAACACACACAGCGCTGACCAGGTACGTTCATAAACACACACAGCGCTGACCAGGTACGTTCATAAACACACACAGCGCTGACCAGGTACGTTCATAAACACACACAGCACTGACCAGGTACGTTCATAAACACACACAGCGCTGACCAGGTAAGACCAGGTACGTTCATAAACACACACAGCGCTGACCAGGTACGTTCATAAACACACACAGCGCTGACCAGGTACGTTCATAAACACACACAGCGCTGACCAGGTACGTTCATAAACACACACAGCGCTGACCAGGTACGTTCATAAACTTAAATTCTTCTCATTTTTCTTATAGGCTACTTCTAATATGCTTCTGGTATTTTTTTATATCATTGTGATAGATACCATTTATACAGATTGAGACTTGTATATATCTACAATTGTCCATATTTATCTATTTTTTTACATTTATTTTGTTCACAGATTTATTTCTTTTAGGATCTGTGAGTGATTTAATCAGTCATGTTGATGTATTCTGAACAGCTGTGCGGTCATCTTATTTATTTGTTATGTAGGTTCTTGACCACTCTGTTTGCTCTAGATATGTTGAAGATTGATTGATTGATTGATTGATGCATGCATTTTCCACAGCTGGTTTCAATCAGCATGGTCCTGGCTCCTACTTATATGGGTCACACCCACTGTTTGTTGCAACGTTCATAAACACACACATCGCTGACCAGGTACGTTCATAAACACACACAGCGCTGACCAGGTACGTTCATAAACACACACAGCGCTGACCAGGTACGTTCATAAACACACACAGTGCTGACCAGGTACGTTCATAAACACACACAGCACTGACCAGGTAAGACCAGGTACGTTCATAAACACACACAGCACTGACCAGGTAAGACCAGGTACGTTCCCGTGACAGGAATTCTCAATTAAGTTTGTTATGCCGAGTCATGAGCAGCTCTGATTTTTACACTGATCACCAAGCTTCATAATCACCATCTTTGTCTTTCAGCAGTCTCTTTCTGTGACAACAGATGATCAATCTTACCAACAGACAGGAGGGCCGCTGTAAGCATCCTAACCTTACATTTGTGGGTCCCATTAAGTTCAATTATCATAATTGAGTATTCTTTATGGGGCTCGTTAGGGACCAAACCAAACGTTCAGAGCCCGCCGGGACATGCCAGCACTCACTAAGAGTAAAGCCTCAAACCACCAACGTCAAACAACTAGCAGCAATGAAGGTCGACTGTTGTCACGTTGCCTGTGTCGGGGCCAAAAAGCTGTACTTGAACACACACGCAAAGACTACAGCCCGACGGTCAACTAGCACGTACTGTACGTTCTGTGCCTGCGTGAGACCTACGACTGCACATATACAAACTATTGTCCAGCATTTGCCTACCATCTTCACATCACTCTCGCTCACCACTTAGATGGTTTCATCATAATAGCTACTTCTAATCCAGAAGATAAGAAGTTGCAGATGGCCCTTGGTCTTTTGCTTGTGGGAGAAGAAAGGAAGAGGCAAAGGCGAAAAATAAGGAGAAACCACACCAAGGGCTTTGCTGAAGGCCATGTGTCATTGCGAAAATATCCATGTAGTGGAATGATCAGATGAGATGAAGTTTAAAATATCCATCCATGTATTGGAATCATCCAAAAAAGCCGCTGACAAGTGACACGTTAGTTTTTGATCAACTTTGAATAAACAAGCGAACAGCAGCAGCGTTAATCAAACCTACACAGTTTTAATGATAATTAAAATGTTAAACGGTAATACTAGCCGTCAGGAATCTTATCACGGTTGATCATTAAGCGGTAATCATTTCATCCCTAACCTAAACACACACTCACACACACACACGCACACGCACACACCCTGGCTCACTCACCCTGTCCTCCTCCTCTCTCAGGTCGGGCATGGTGCTGATGCACAGGCTGATGACGGTCACGGCCACCATGACCACCGACAGGCAGGCGAAGATCTTCCCGGGCAGGCCTGACTGGGGGTTCTCCACCATGTCCCTCAGCCAGTTCATCACCTTCTGGTACCTGGTCAGCTCCTCCACGTTTATGCGCTGCAGGGCCCGGGCCGCGCGCCGCTCCTCCTCGACCCGCTCGAGCTCGTGCATGGCCTCGATGCGCGTGTACATCTTGCGCTTGCAGCAGCGCTCCATGTACGCCATCTCCACGCCCCAGTAGGTCAGCTCGTCGTGCAGCGACAGCATGCACATCTCGCGCAGCAGCCGCAGTTTCCCCGCCGCCAGGAAGTTGAGGATGATCCTAGAAGGCAAAACATGGCAGGTGAAATGGGTAAAACGTCTGTTCTCTCTTTCTCATACTCGGCCGCTGCGTGGCCTCGCCTGCTCTATTGGCGCGCGCAGGTGTGTGTGTGTTGCTCACAAAATGGTATTGCCCTTAAGTTTACATGCCCGCGGAGGGGTGCCCCCTTATGACATCACTAATGACATCATCAGTCTTATGATGTCACAATGGCTCCTTGTGTGTGTGTGCCCCCTTATGACATCACTGATGACATCATCAGTGTGTGTGTGTGTGTGTGTGTGTGTGCCCCCTTATGAAATCACTGATGACATCATCAATCGTGTCATCAGTGATGTCACAATGCCTCCTTGTGTGTGTGTGTGTGTGTGTGTGTGTGTGTGTGTGTGTGTGTGTGTGTGTGTGTGTGTGTGCGTCAGTGGGACAAAGAATGAAACAAAGAACAGAGCCCACACATTGCCACATTTATATATAATAGATAATGCATAATTTGCATATTTTAACATAACATTTCAGAAAACTTGTAATACAAAAAATCCTTGTCTTAATGTAAGTCATCAACTGGGGAAGTTTCATGATGAAGTCTATTAGTTAAAAATCGTACCCTATTCACCTGTGGTGTCTCACCTGAAGGCGGACGGCGAGCGGTCGAAGAAGAACTCCTTGCGGGCCTCGTCGTAGTCGTCGCACACGCTGGCAATGTCCTCGGGCGAGCGGCAGCCGCACAGGCGGCCCAGCCGGGTGAGGGGGAACTGCTCCAGCGTGCTCCAGGGGAACGTGTAGCGGTTCCCCCCCACGTTGATCACCGCCAGCAGGCCGTGGTCCACCGACAGCAGGTCCTCGGGCCGACGGATGAACTGCGCCCTCTTGTAGTAGACGCCCTGCGGGGTGGGGAGCGAGAGAGCGATACGTTGTGTGTTAAGGAAGACAATGTGAGATGTTTGAGTTTTATGGATGCATGATGCAAAGTAGAACATTAAAAAGAAATTCATATTAAACAAAAGCCCTGCTATTTTTTCTGTAAAGACATCATTAGTTTACCAGAAGATATTATACATTATGAAAGGAATTGAGATAAAACATTCATTCGAACATAACTCCCTGCAGCATCCTGACGGCCTCAAGCAGAAGAGAGTGGACTTTATTATTATTATTATTATTATTATTATTTTGAATTGTTGAATTCCTTATTTTACTTTACTTTTTTACCCATTCAAATAATCCCGTTCATACCTTGATGGTCTCAGTCTCGGGGATCTCGCAGAAGATGCGGTCGAAGCTGCTGTCATCGCTGACCGACAGGTTGCTGAAGTCATGGTTGGCGTTGCTGATGATGGGCATGGCGGCATCGGGAAGGTGCGCCGCTCCGGACTGGGCAGCTCACACCAGGAGAGGAGGAGAGAGGTGCCGCTCTGCACTGGGCAGCTCACACCAGGAGAGGAGGAGAGAGGTGCCGCTCTGCACTGGGCAGCTCACACCAGGAGAGGAAGAGAGGTGCCGCTCTGCACTGGGCAGCTCACACCAGGAGAGGAGGAGAGAGGTGCCGCTCTGCACTGGGCAGCTCACACCAGGAGAGGAAGAGAGGTGCCGCTCTGCACTGGGCAGCTCACACCAGGAGATGAAGAGAGGTGCCGCTCTGCACTGGGCAGCTCACACCAGGAGAGGAAGAGAGGAACGAGTCTCCGCGCGGCCTTTTTAGCCTCAGGAGGAGGGAGCGATGCTTTCTGTATTGCACACTTGCATTAAAACTTGCACAAGAGCAAAACGTCTCCTGCCACAGCCCGGGGGCACTGTAGATAAAGTAAGGCCATTCCGTCTTTTTCAAGTCTTAACAGTTTTAACAAGGGCCCTTCGTCTCAGAGGCGGCTATGGCTTTGGCTCCCAACCAACATAGCAAAGAGCCAGGAAAACGAGCAGGGGAGAAAAGTACCCTTTTGAATGTGAAGTGAATAGGGCTGGGCGATATGGACAAAATCAAATAGCACTATATTTTTTGACTGAATACCTCAAGATCGATATTGTGATGATATTGTCGGCATGCGTTCATAAAATATTTACACAATGAAGATTTTTGATAAATGATAATAATGAGGATAATGTGGATATAATGACTGTAAAGGCAAACAATAGAACCGCTAGAACAGTCTGGTAAGTTCAGAAAATGACATCACTTGACTGTAATGCAGCCTTTCAAAAGACAACACTTGTGCCATGTCACCAGATCTGAAATCTGAGAGGACGTTCTAGTCTCATATCACAACAGGGGCAGAGTCTCCATGCATCACCCAGCCCTGGACGTGAGTGTGGGCCGATGGGGACGGGACAGTGACGGGTCGACAATAGAATCAGTTGGCGTTTGGGGGATGCAGCAGCGGCTCAGTGGGTAATCCAGGTTTGACGCATGAGTGTGGAAAAGCAAAGCCCGGCTGGGATCAGCGGCTCAAAGCAAAGCCCGGCTGGGATCAGCGGCTCCGGGAGCTGGAGGAGGGGACCAGGTGGACGAGCTCCAGAGAGGCATGTGGTACACGGAGGTGTCCAGGGGGCTGAGGTGAGCCTTGCTGTCGGCCAGGCAGGATCAGGGAGGGCCCAGACACGTGGTGTCATGCAGACACTATGGGAGAGAGAGAGAGAGGGGGAGGGAGGGAGGGAGGGAGAGAGAGAGTTCAGTTCAGTTTATAGCCCCTTATCGCACAACCGTGTCTCAAAGCACTTTACATAGCATCATCACAGTATACTACTATCAGAGCTTTTCAAAATGGGAGGTGGGCCTCCCCAAACAGTTTCAGGAGGGGCTCAGTGAATGAAAGAGAAAGAAATATTACATTAGTACATTAGTTATCAAAAAGAGATCACATAGAATAGCCTAATATTGGATCAAATAACAAAATCACGATCCCATAGGCATCTAGGAATTGAGTGAAACTAAGCAAGTAAACTGGGGGGGTTCCCAGGTTTTGTGCGTGGGCCGAGGGGAGGCCCACAGTGTCAGACTTTCAAAACCCCTGTCCTATATCCTGTATCTACACACAACAAAACATAAATACAACACACACAACATCACTACATACATTTGACTAGATTATTAATGATACTACACAAACACAGACTATTTAGACTGTGGAGGGAAACCGGAGCACCCGGGGGAAACCCACGCAAACACAGGGAGAAAATGCAAAAACCACACAGAAAGGACCAGGGTGGAGATTCAAACCCACGACTTTCTTGATGTGAGGTGACTGTGCTAACCCCTGAGCCACCCTGCCGCCCGGAGAGAGAGGGACAAGAGAGAGAGAGGGGACAGATAGAGAGAGAGACGAGAGAGTGGAGAGAGAGAGAAGGAGAGAGGGGAGACAGAGAAAGGGATCGAGAAAGAGGGGAGAGAGGGAGAGAGAAGAGGGAGAGAGGGGAGAGAGAAGAGGGGGAGAGGGCGAGAGAAGGATAGAGAGAGACAAGGGGAGAGTTAGAGAGAAGAGAGGGAGAGGGGGGAGAACAAGAGATAAATGGAATGCCAGAATGGAGGGCAGAACAGAGATTTAGGAGACACACAGAAAGATTGAAGACAGAGAAGTTCAAGAGGGCAATTTGCAGCAAGCAAGAAAAGAAAACACACACAGCAAAACATGTACAAAAACATCAAAACAATATAAATATACGTACAACAGTTTACCATACAAGTGTCCACCATAACCCCTCAGGACATGGGTGTTTCACACAAATCAAATGCTACAATATAGTGCTACTCATATCAATCTTCAATATCAATAAATTAATAAATGTCACAGACATCGGCTTTTCACACAAATCATTGCTATGAATACAATAATACTATACCTATTATTCTAACTGACACACACGTCTGTATCATCCTCATGTCATCACCCAGCTCAACAACATTGGGCTGATGTAGCAACAACAAACGGCAACATCAGCGAATTAGCTCGTCCTCCCGTCAGGCATTCAAGGCACGACCGGAGACGGGGATGAAGAGGTTTTTTGTACCCGTTTTTATCGCGGCCAAAGGGACACTTAAACGAAGGCCAGATGGTAGCAGATTGTAGCCTACTCCGAGCTAAGATGGCCACCATCTGAGCTTTCTTTAAACACCTTGTTAAAGATGTGATTCAGACTGCTGAATTGCACACCGGCTATCTACACGCCACTTTCACAAGAAGAAAGACACGTTGGGGGGGGGGGGGGGGGGTGAGAGAGAGAGAGTGAGAGAGAGCACACCTCATAGAGACTGCAGTGCCACAAACTCCCCCGTTCTCTTCTTTTTTGCTCTAATTGATGAAAGCAGCCTATTGGTCACTGCAACCTGTTCGGTCTTGTACTTGTCACAATCGCCCCAATTGGTGCAGAGTGTCCGGGGCCCTATTCCCCCACCATCATCACACTCCACAATCCTGTCCGTTTTCTATCCACTTTCCTATAATTGACCACAATGCATCGGCACGAAGACCAGCAGCCAGCAAAGAGAAAAGCCACTAAGTCAGTAAATCTTTATTTATATAAAGTAGCACTTTTCAAACCCGTACAAAGTGCTACAAGAAAGCAGAGAATACAAACACACTTCAATACAATATAATACAATTCTGTAATGTACATTTACAAAGTAAACAACCATAATGATACATTGTACATACATGCACGCACGCCCCCCCCACCCCACCCCACACCACACACACACACACACACACACACATACACACATATAAGTACATACATACATGCATATTAAATATGTTGTGCACACCCATACATCCACAGGGAACAACACAAAAAAACAGCGCATTCACCTTCATCTGTGTGCAATACAATTTCATTTAAAACTGTAACGAGAAGGAAGTCTTCAAGCAAAGATTATGACTAGGTAGAGGCTTGTGTATTTCAATGAGATTTCTAGATAAGTCTGAGCTGTGTTGGAACCTGCATGATTTCCATGCTTTTGGAGAAGGTGTTTCACTGTTGCCCTGATGGATGTCACTGGAGACAGATAGGAGAGCCTTCAGCCCACTCAGCAGCAGCCTTGGCACTAAGGTATTCTATAGTGTCAGAATGCATCAGATTTTCATTACAATCGAATGGTATGATGGGAAATACAAGGCAGAAATGTCTGGAATTACCTTTTGAGACTGAGTGTTCTGTGCCTTTGTTACAGCCAGGTCCTGACTTGGCTGTGTCTGGCCACATGGAGAATAGTTTATGCCAGCGCTGTCGATCAATACTCAATTAATACCTGTGAATGCCTCCAAGATAGTGCTATACTTTAACAACTTGGGTATTGCGGTGAATGTAAAGTTAGAACAGACACTCTCGAGGACTCGCGCACACACGCACACACACACACACACACACACACACACAGACGCACACACACACACACACACACACACACACACAGACACACACACACACACACACACACACACACACAGTAATTTATATGTCAGAATCTGTCACAGATTAGAGCAATTTCAGACTGCACTTTATCTCAAATTGTAGCCATCACTAGACATTCACTCTCTGTTCTGTTAATAGCCCCCCTACACCTTCACACACACACACACACACACACACACACACACACCAGCCAGTATAAAATGTCTGCATTATATGTTTCTGCAAGAAATATAGAATTCTACATGATATGTAGAATATCAACATTTCTGAACCAAAATACGTTGCATATCATATTTCTGGTGCTGAATATTAACGTTCTACACGTCATAGAGTCAGCTGTTGAAAGAGAAAGGTGGCCAGTAAGGGTGGTGTGGTCGGGGGTGGATGGAGGGTGTAAACACCTTTCACATCGGAGAGCCATGGTCAATTCTCAGTTACACTCACAGCGTTTCCAAAGTCGAAATGTCCATATCTTAACCAACCAGCATTGATGTTCTTATTGTCTCTATGATATAATAAGGATATGAGCCGGTGTGTGGCAGAAAATAAGCTTTTTACAGGACGTACGTATGCACGGTTGACAGTGACACATGCCCTATCGGCCTCTCTGCCAGGCTGTCGCGCGGCGCGTTCTAGCTCATTACTGCATCAATCTGAGAAATGTCTGTTCTGGGTGACTAGTTTCACATAAACTAAGCTAAAAATAAGGTGCAGGTTTAAAAAAAAAAATACACAAAATTCTCCGTTAACATTGTAAGGGCAGCAAGGTTTTCAGATTAACTGCCATTTTGTTTCAAATTTACATTGAGAGTAGGGGGCATCCGGGTAGTGCAGCGGCAGATTCCCTGCCTACCAACACGATGGTCGCAGGTTCGAACCCCTGTGTTACCCCCGGCTTGATCAGGCATCCATTCAGGCACAATTGGCCGAGTCTTCAGGTGGGAAGCCAGGTTAGAGGAAGGCTCATCACAAAGTCATTATGCAGATGGGCAGCCATTACCTTGTCTTGATGTTTTCCTGCAGTTGATTCCAGGCACTTCCTTATCAGTCATTCTGGACCTTCTGGACGCGGACGTGAACAGATGTTGCTCGAGGGCGACTTCGAGGGCGGCTGTTATTGTTTATTTTTATTTTTCCTGTATATCCTCGCATGCATCCACGGAGAATTGCATCGAGCGCCTTAATGACTCATACCAGCTGGCAGGGGCTGAGTTTCTGCAGGCAGACAAATGGATATTTCTCCATAGGGAAAACATATAGAGAAGGTAAACACTGTCCATCTGCTTATATTACCGAGATTATAATCGATAGAAAGTGAGTTGAAAACCGGCAAAGCCTCCGTTCAAGGGTACGAGTCCTGGTCACAACACTAGCACCTCCTCTGGTCAGTCGGGGACCTGTTCGGGGGGAGGGAAACTGGGGGGAGTAGCGTGATCCTCCCACAAGCTATGCTACGCTGTCAGATGAAAAGAAACGGCTGGCGACTGCACATGTATCGGAGGAAGCATGTGCTAGTGGACAACTCTCCCCAGGTCGGCAGAGGAGGTGGAGCAACAACCGGGACAGCAGGGGGGAATTGGCCAAGTGCAGTTGGGGAGAACTTGATCAAAAAATAAATATATAAAATAAATGACGTTGAGATTCTACATATCCCTTACAGGCACGTAAAATGCCAACGTTTTATTCTGGCGATTGGCTTGCATTCACTCACACACACACACACACACACACACACACACACACACTCACACACACTCACACACACACACACACACACACACACACAAACACACACACACACAAACACACACACACACACACACACAGGTGGAGGCGGTGTGCCTCCACATATCAATCATCTTTCAGTGACCAGCCATGACTCATAAACCTGATGGTGAGCACAGCACTGTGTGTGTGTGTGTGTGTGTGTGTGTGTGTGTGTGTGTGTGTGTGTGTGTGTGTGTGTGTGCGTGTGCGTGCATGCATGTGCGTGTGCGTGCATGTGCGTGTGTGTGTGAGAGAGAGAGAGTATGGGGCCGTGGCTTTGTTTATAGTTACGGCCGCCCTGTCGCTTTTGCAACAGCCATAGAGTGAAATAAGAATCTTATCAGCATTATGCAGATCATTCTGCTCGGTAGGCAACCACAGTATTAAGTCTCATTCAGTGTACAACGTTCTGGACGGAGCAGAACGCTGGAGGCACTGCGTCCACACACACATCACTAATTCAGATCCAACAGGATCCTATACGCGGGGGAACCAATAAATCACTTCTGTCAAGGTGCTGTTTCATTTCCACCTCACAAGGGGAGGAGAGCATGATAAACTATGTATTAATAGATTTGTATTCCCTGTGGAGGGCAGGCTTGCTTTGCCTAGTGGAAAGTTAATTGAGCCAAGTGTTTTAGCAGCACCCTGTATTAGCGGCTTCACTCTGCTAGCTCTGCTGGATACAAAGACAGACACAAGAGACACCAGCAGGGATCCAGTGGAGGGTGAACCCTAGCACACTCAGCTTGTGCACTTTTTACTTGTGAAATAGCATTTTAACCTGACATAAATCTTTGTGAAACAAATTAATCATAAACACATTAAGTAGCCCAGTAAAACTGTTTAATAAGCATATCCTATAGGTAAATCAATATGCTTTACATTGATGTTTTCCCCCTTATGCTGACCAGGGACCTGGAGGTCTTTAATTTGACTGTCAACTCCAGGGACAGGAAAACACTGGCGCATACAGCGCGCACGCACGCACGCACGCACACACACACACACACCCACTCACTCACGCGGAGCGGCGGAGGAAATGTGCGCCTTTACCAAAACATGGTCATTAATTAGTTAGGTATCAGACAATTAGTGAAATTGCACTTGGTCTGACGTGGACATCGTTTCAAGATTCGAGGGGGGGGGCAGAAAGGATCGAAGTCTGAAGTCAAAGTCAGCTTAGAGGACACGTTTTATAGCCTATCGTTTGAGCTACAATTAATTGCAAAATGTCAATAATTTTTATTAGTCTGCTTTCAAATCAACGTGATGGTTTCTGTCATATAGCTAGGCTACGATCAATGTCTCCACATGAGGGCTATTTTGATCAGGCGAGAGACATGATCATCAATTGCATTCATGCATGACTACCCATTATAATAACTTTACTTAACGTGCAGATATAAGTTTACACAAACCGCACAACCGCACAACTTGTCACGACAGTAATTCGCTCACCATCCTGAGAAGAGTCCCGCAGCCCTCTGCCCAGCCGGGTGGAATCCCTCTGCCGCCGCGCTGTTCCTCCGACCATTCAACACCCAGACAGCCTCTCACCGACAATCATCACCCGGCACATGGGATCAAAAACAGGCTGCATTTCTCCGGTATCCGCAGCATTCGAACCTGTAGAGCAGGTTATAGGACAGACGGTGTGAAAACACCGGGGATGGAGAGCGCAGAGAGAGGGTCTGTGGTGTGCCGGCTGGGCTAAAGTGTCCCGTTACAGCTCGGTGAGTGCTGCTGCTGCTGCTGCAGGAGGGGAGGGGGGGGGGGGGGGGGGGTGCCGACAGGCTCCGTGGTGCGCAACGGAGGAGACACCGGGTATGCGCTACCCAAGTTCAAGTTTGCGTAAAGGTGGAAAGACAGACGCAACTTTGTGAGCTCTCGAACGGAGAATAGCGCAGAATCCTCAGCGGAGCGGACCTTCTTGTTGTCCCCTCGTTCGTTCCCTTTCTTTAAGACAAGCCTATAGCTATAATTGTGAAATAAATCCCACTAATAAAAGCAATCTTGTGCAAGTGCAACCAACCGACAACCATGCTCATTTAATTTGCGCCCTGATTGCATCTTGTGCACAGGGGAAGGGCGTTCATTCCAAAATCACCTTCTCAAAGGCCTGGATGGATCCGCACCGGATTTGGCCGCACTCACAACAACGTCTTGTGTTACTTCTGATTAATTCAACATCCATCTTGTGTCACTACTGATTAATTCATGATCCCATGTTTATATCAAAGCTAATGTTCACTGTGACACTTCACATTGAAACCAAGACAGCTGGATAAACTTCCCTTGATCACAAATGAAGGACCTCAACACTAGGCCTACTGTAGCCTATAGGCTATGCCTATCAAAAAGACATTATATAGCCTAATAGTGATATCACAGGAGAGAAAAATTACAAATAAAATAAAATAGACAAAATATCTTAAGGCCAGTATAACAAACTCACTACTGAGTGCTACCAAAGACACTTATATAGGAATATTACATCGTGATGTTTCTTTAGGGCCCGATGCTTCTACTGTATCCTATATGTCACATTGAAATCAACCTAGCTGGCCTCACAGAGACTAATAGATATTCAAGATTCACAGTAAGTAATCAGTTTACAAACGAGGAATTTGACAGTTTAGCAGTGCAGCAGTCACATCAATAAGACAAAGCAATACAGAAAAACAATCACACAATTTAAAGTGCGGTCCTTTAAAGTGACGTATGATGGGGGGGTAGGATAATGTTAGTTGGGGGGGGGGGGGACCACAGCCCGTTACCAAGAGGGCGCTGTGGGCGGGGGGGGGAGGGGGTGTTTGATAAAGTCCTTATTTGTGGGGGCTATATCAGCTCTCATTGAAGAGGCGGATGGCAGTTGGAAAGAAGCTGTCCCTGTGACGAGAGCTTCCGGTTCTGCCACACATCAATCTGGGAAGAGCCTCAAAGAGTTTATGGCCTGTGTGGGAGGGGTCGGGCATGATTTTCCGAGACTGCTTCAGCATCCTGGCGGGGTGCAGGTCGCGAAGCAATGGCACTGGCAGGCTGCATCCGATCACCCTTTCAGCACGGCGGATGCTGCGCTGCAGTCTGGCGATGTCCTTGAGGGCAGTACACATAGGCCTGCTGATTTTGAAACCCCCCACTGGGCCTATATACTGTGTTGCACTCCACATCAGCACAAACTCTGCAAAGTCATATACATGGCGACAACAACAACAACAACAACAAAGCACGAGGTGAAGGTTCACCGAAAGAAAAATATCATTATGCTCATAAATTTATGTGCGGCGCTAAATTCACACACCCACTTTGTCCTTGAGAGGCAGCTCATTAGGTGGCATGCGCCTGAGGGAACTGCTAAAACAAGCAAACACTTTGTCCAGGCCCTTATGGCTGCCAACGGAGCACACAACACATTAGTGAGGGTAGAGATGGAAACTGAAGAGGGGGAGAGAGAGACGGAGAGAGGACACTGTTTGTGGTGTGTGTGTTGTGTTGTGTGTGTGTGTGTGTGTGTGTGTGTGTGTGTGTGTGTGAGAGAGAGACGTTGCCACTGTCTCTGACTTGTCTTATCACTCTACTGCCTTATTGCTTGTTGTGTCTCTTGTTGTTTTTGCACTCATATGCCCTGTTATATTTGTACTATGTTGTAAACGGAGTCCACAGCACAAGAATTTCACACGTGATACTTGTACCACGGAGTGACAATAAAAAAAAAAAATCTTGAATCTTGACGTGCTTTTAAAGGGCCACCTCACTGAAAAACAATGCTGATTTATTTGTGCACATAATGACCTGACACCCAAAAACTGTAAACCATTTTGCAGATGTCCATGTAGTTTGACAGTTATTGACAGTTGACTTTGAGTTCAGTTTGAACCAGTAGTGTCATCACTTGTAATTAATATAAAACAATGATTCGGTGCCTTCTGATGACATCACTGGTGCAAACGTAACTCAAAGTCGGTCAATAACTGTCAAACTAACGAGCAATCTCCCAAACTTTTTACAGTTGTCGTGTGAGATCATTTTGTGCAAAATAATTCTGCATTGTTTTTTAGTGAACTGCCCCTTTAAGGACGGAGACACTGGTTCAGCTTATTGAATCCCTGCATCAGTCTGTCCAGGGCCAGCACAGTCTGTCCAGGGCCAGGGCCAGCACAGTCTGTCCAGGGCCAGGGTCAGCACAGTCTGTCCAGGGCCAGGGCCAGCACAGTCTGTCCAGGGCCAGGGTCAGCACAGTCTGTCCAGGGCCAGGGCCAGCACAGTCTGTCCAGGGCCAGGGTCAGCACAGTCTGTCCAGGGCCAGGGCCAGCACAGTCTGTCCAGGGCCAGGGCTCCAGCACAGTCTGTCCAGGGCCAGGGCCAGCACAGTCTGTCCAGGGCCAGGGCTCCAGCACAGTCTGTCCAGGGCCAGGGCCAGCAGAGTCTGTCCAGGGCCAGGGCCAGCACAGTCTGTCCAGGGCCAGGGCCAGCAGAGTCTGTCCAGGGCCAGGGCCAGCAGAGTCTGTCCAGGGCCAGGGCCAGCACAGTCTGTCCAGGGCCAGGGCCAGCACAGTCTGTCCAGGGCCAGGGCCAGCAGAGTCTGTCCAGGGCCAGGGCCAGCAGAGTCTGTCCAGGGCCAGGGCCAGCAGAGTCTGTCCAGGGCCAGGGCCAGCAGAGTCTGTCCAGGGCCAGGGCCAGCACAGTCTGTCCAGGGCCAGGGTCAGCACAGTCTGTCCAGGGCCAGGGCCAGCACAGTCTGTCCAGGGCCAGGGCTCCAGCACAGTCTGTCCAGGGCCAGGGCCAGCACAGTCTGTCCAGGGCCAGGGCTCCAGCACAGTCTGTCCAGGGCCAGGGCCAGCAGAGTCTGTCCAGGGCCAGGGCCAGCACAGTCTGTCCAGGGCCAGGGCCAGCAGAGTCTGTCCAGGGCCAGGGCCAGCAGAGTCTGTCCAGGGCCAGGGCCAGCACAGTCTGTCCAGGGCCAGGGCCAGCACAGTCTGTCCAGGGCCAGGGCCAGCAGAGTCTGTCCAGGGCCAGGGCCAGCAGAGTCTGTCCAGGGCCAGGGCCAGCAGAGTCTGTCCAGGGCCAGGGCCAGCAGAGTCTGTCCAGGGCCAGGGCCAGCACAGTCTGTCCAGGGCCAGGGTCAGCACAGTCTGTCCAGGGCCAGGGTCAGCACAGTCAACGTGAGACTGATCACACACACCGGGCTATACAGGAAGTCCCCGCTCAGCATTTCTCTCAGGGAGGAGAGAATGTTTCAGTCACTTCCCTGCTACCTGCCTCACTGATATGACACTAATGTAGCACCTCTTTCATTCTCTCTGTCTGCCCCTGGCATCTTCTTTCTTTACACTGACAGACAGACATACACCAAGGTTGGAAACAGGACAGAAAACATCTACTCAAATATAAGTACTGTTACTTTGATCAAGTTTACTTAAGTAGAAGTAAAATTACTGGTTTAAAATTCTACTTGAGTAGAAGTAAAATGTAGCTAATTTTTAAAAATTTACTCACAGTAAAAGTTACTTAGTTTTTTCTTTGGGGGGGGGAGTATATAATCTCTCGCACATAAAGCTCAAACTAGGTTCTTTTTTCGAGTTCATCCTCAACTTCCACCAAATCCGATGGTGTTTCAGTTGGATTCAGGTCTGCAGAGGTGTTTTCTATCTCAACCCTCTCCATCTCCTTTGTGATTAAACATATTCTCGTTGCTGCCTGACTGACCGTCTCTGTCTGTCTGTCTGTCTGCCTGTCTCTCTGTCTGTCCGTCCATCCGTCTGTCTGTCTGTCTGTCTGTCTGCCTGTCTCTCTGTCTGTCTGTCTGTCTGTCCGTCCGTCCGTCCGTCCGTCCGTCTGTCTGTCTGTCTGTCTGTCTGTCTGTCTGTCTCACTGACTGTCATTCACCTTCTGGTGAGGTGTTGAATCGCAAAGCATTTGGTTTGGCTGATGCTGATGCTGGTTTGTTCTACCTGCTTGTCTTCAGAGACGTCTGATGATCACAGTGCTTCCTTCACACAGCGTAGCCGCCTCCCTCCATTGAAAGCAGGGACTGTAGGTTATATATTGATATGCAAATTAGCATATCAATAACAGCACAAGGTACTGGCACACATTACCTCCAGCTCACAAGGTACTGGGGTGCATTACCTCCAGTGCACAAGGTACCAGGGCGCGTTACCTCCAACGCATAAGGTACCGTGTCCGTGGCGGGTTACCTCCAACGCTCAAGGTATTGGGCCGCGTTACCTCCAACGCACAAGGTACCGTGGCGCGTTACCTCCAACACACAGGGTACCGAATTGCGTTACCTCCGCCGCACAAGGTTTGTGACAAAGCAGGGATATAGGACAAAAGGGACATGCAGACATTTTATTGTAGTGACTGGGCTGACACACACACACACACACACACACAGTGAAAAACAGCTGGCTAGTCATTGGCACAGGTGGCAGATAGGGAACACCCACATTAAACCAGGTAACTTGTTTATCTGGTTATGCAACCCCCCCCCCCCTCCACTTCTGTACCATTCCCTTTGTTGTTTTTCTCTTATACACACACATACTGCACAGTATACCTTCAGCCACACACACACACACACACACACACACACACACCACAATACAACACAAAACAGCAGTCACACACACACACACACACACACACACACACACACACACCACAATGCAACACAAAACAGCAGTGTCACACACACACACACACACACACACACACCACAATGCAACACAAAACAGCAGTGTCACACACACACACACACACCACAATGCAACACAAAACAGCAGTGTCACACACACACACACACACACACACACACACACACACACACACACACACACACACCACAATGCAACACAAAACAGCAGTGTCACACACAGTCCCCAACAGAAAACACAAAGATAGCCTAATAGCAAGCCTGAGTGTGGAGGATTAGGGTTTTAATCCCTCACAGGCATGGGGCTGAGATGAGATCGCAGGCAGCAGCCGGCGTGTGTGTGTGTGTGAGTGTGTGTGTGTTTGTGTTTGTTTGTGTGTGTGTGTGTGGGGGGGGGGGGGGGGGGGGGGCTGCACAGAGGTGCGTGCAGGAGAGCAGCGATGAGTCAGTCAGCTCTGAACACAGTGAGGACTACCTGAACATCCCTGCCTGCCTGCTTGCCTCCCTGCCTCCCTTCAGCACAAGACTGATTCTCTCCCTTCCTCCTCTCCCTCTGCCTCCCTTCTCACTCACTTGGCCTCTCCTTGCCTCTCTCCCACTTTCCCAGTCTCTCTCTCTTTTTCTCTCTCTTCCTCTCTCTCTCTCTCTTTCTCTCTCTCTCTCTCTCCCCCCTGCTGAAACTTGTTTGATCTCAGCGGCAGTGTATTGTGATCAGGTTAATTGCTCTCTCAGCGGACGGTGTGGATAGACAGATTAACACTTAGCACCCGGGATGGGAGAGAGAAAGAGACAGAGCACTGGAACACGCGCGCTAAGGTGTGAAGGGAAATTCAGGGAAATGTCCGATATTGACTTACAGGTAATTTTCCGGTACGCATGTGGGAAAAGGGCTAGAGAGAGAGACAGAGCGTTGGAACATGGAGAAGAGACGAATGCAATCAGGATAGAAAAAAGGAGGAGGGAAATCCATTGAGGGAAGGCAAAAGAAAAGGAGGGAGAGAGGTTTGAAACGGACTAGTGCAGTGCCCGTTCACCCCGCTGCTAAAGGCTATGGTTGCACTGATGTATGTTGCTGTATGTGGTGTATTGCTACTGCTACTACAGTATGTCTACGACCTATACTGATAATTAATTCCACCACCCTAGCTCTCCATGGTGCTGAACCTGTCTGCATTCACTCATTTTTGCCACTAATTAGCCATTTTTGCCCATTAAGTCGGCCCTAATTGTCACCTCACATCAGTCAATGATTGGTAATGGTGATTGTCAATCAAAAGTGGGCGAAGCCTAGGTTCACTGACGTGACTACTAGAGCCCTCATAGAGGCTGCTATATGTCAGCGTTTGACAGTAATGACCTCATTCAAAAATAGGTGATTTTGTCACTGTCTGCTCGGGACTCCTGCCGATACCCAAATATGAACGCTCTCTCAGGCCGGCGGCGTCCGAGGAAAATGCCACAGAGACACAGAGATACAGTACATCCTGTGCATTGAGAGATACATGTAGGGTGGCTCATTTGTGTGTAAGATCATGTGTAAGATGTGTAAGATGTTGAGGAGGGGGATGGGAGCGAGTGGAGAGGAGGAGAGAAGTTAAGACAAGGGGACAAACAAAAGGAAGAGAAGAGGGTGATGAAACAACAGCGTGATGAGAGAAGACAGCCTGCCAGGTCTCTTTCAGTTAGTGTGGCTAACACAGCCTGCCAGGTCTCTTTCACTTAGCGTGGCTAACACAGCCTGCCAGGTCTCTTTCACTTAGCGTGGCTAACACAGCCTGCCAGGTCTCTTTCACTTAGCGTGGCTAACACAGCCTGCCAGGTCTCTTTCACTTAGCGTGGCTAACACAGCCTGCCAGGTCTCTTTCACTTAGCGTGGCTAACACAGCCTGCCAGGTCTCTTTCACTTAGCGTGGCTAACACAGCCTGCCAGGTCTCTTTCACTTAGCGTGGCTAACACAGCCTGCCAGGTCTCTTTCACTTAGCGTGGCTAACACAGCCTGCCAGGTCTCTTTCAGTTAGTGTGGCTAACACAGCCTGCCAGGTCTCTTTCACTTAGCGTGGCTAACACAGCCTGCCAGGTCTCTTTCACTTAGCGTGGCTAACACAGCCTGCCAGGTCTCTTTCACTTAGCGTGGCTAACACAGCCTGCCAGGTCTCTTTCACTTAGCGTGGCTAACACAGCCTGCCAGGTCTCTTTCACTTAGCGTGGCTAACACAGCCTGCCAGGTCTCTTTCACTTAGCGTGGCTAACACAGCCTGCCAGGTCTCTTTCACTTAGCGTGGCTAACACAGCCTGCCAGGTCTCTTTCACTTAGCGTGGCTAACACAGCCTGCCAGGTCTCTTTCACTTAGCGTGGCTAACACAGCCTGCCAGGTCTCTTTCAGTTAGTGTGGCTAACACAGCCTGCCAGGTCTCTTTCACTTAGCGTGGCTAACACAGCCTGCCAGGTCTCTTTCAGTTAGTGTGGCTAACACAGCCTGCCAGGTCTCTTTCACTTAGCGTGGCTAACACAGCCTGCCAGGTCTCTTTCAGTTAGTGTGGCTAACACAGCCTGCCAGGTCTCTTTCACTTAGCGTGGCTAACACAGCCTGCCAGGTCTCTTTCACTTAGCGTGGCTAACACAGCCTGCCAGGTCTCTTTCACTTAGCGTGGCTAACACAGCCTGCCAGGTCTCTTTCACTTAGCGTGGCTAACACAGCCTGCCAGGTCTCTTTCACTTAGCGTGGCTAACACAGCCTGCCAGGTCTCTTTCACTTAGCGTGGCTAACACAGCCTGCCAGGTCTCTTTCACTTAGCGTGGCTAACACAGCCTGCCAGGTCTCTTTCAGTTAGCGTGGCTAACACAGCCTGCCAGGTCTCTTTCACTTAGCGTGGCTAACACAGCCTGCCAGGTCTCTTTCAGTTAGCGTGGCTAACACAGCCTGCCAGGTCTCTTTCACTTAGCGTGGCTAACACAGCCTGCCAGGTCTCTTTCAGTTAGTGTGGCTAACACAGCCTGCCAGGTCTCTTTCACTTAGCGTGGCTAACACAGCCTGCCAGGTCTCTTTCACTTAGCGTGGCTAACACAGCCTGCCAGGTCTCTTTCAGTTATGGCTCAATTCCACCACATTTTACAGCCCTGCACAGCCCGTCACCACTCGGCTCTACTTGCTTCAACCCGATGGACGTTCTGCTTCGACCGCCTTTCATCTGCCCCCGCCCACACCTGGTCGTCCAAGCGACCGCATATCTGCCCTCCACCCATGTCCCGAAATATGCTATAACATAACGTTACAATTAAATCCATACACAGAACTTTTAAACTGTTTATGAAATACTGGTGCCTCTAAATGACCTACAGTGTGTGTGTGTGTGTGTGTGTGTGAGTGAGAGAGAGAGAGAGAGAGAGAGAGAGCAGTGCTGGCATGACCACAGTCCTTGATCCTGGCCTGAGCAGCCAGCTCATAGCATCACAGCATGTTGGGCGGGTGTTACAGTGTACATGGGCAAAAGTGACAATCGACCAGGAGAATCATATCACTTTGTTGTTAGTCAAAACTCACAAGCGCTGCTAAAGGGGCGGGCACGAGGGACGGGGTTTGCGCTAGAGTGAAGCCTCTACCCCCGCGGCAGAGCCAGGCAAAACCGCGGCTTCACCAAGCGCCTGCGGCCTAGCGGAGCCGACGCAGCACTAACTACACAAGCGCTTCAGAGCAGCGGACTTTTGGACAATTGAAACCACCGCGCCGATTTTATTTCACCAGAGGCGAAGGCAGCAAAACAAAAGACTGATGGAAGAGCATAATAGAAGAGAAGAGTAGGTAAGTAAACTGGTATGCAGCGCTGCATTGACAGTCAGTAGGATAGAGAGTAAACACGATTCTGCCTGACCAATCAGTCGTCTACAATGTTTTCACGTCACCGTATGAACCCGGGTTCGCAGAATAGAACCCCGACGAGGCAGGTACTAAAAAGTAGCACGACTCAGCCCCAAATCAAAGCGAGCTGGGCCGGTTTATACCGGTGGGATGAGACCAAAAGTCGAGTCGAGCGGAGCGGGACCGCGCTACTAGCTGCGGTGGGATTGGGCCATTAGTGTGGCTAACACAGCCTGCCAGGTCTCTTTCACTTAGCGTGGCTAACACAGCCTGCCAGGTCTCTTTCACTTAGCGTGGCTAACACAGCCTGCCAGGTCTCTTTCACTTAGCGTGGCTAACACAGCCTGCCAGGTCTCTTTCAGTTAGTGTGGCTAACACAGCCTGCCAGGTCTCTTTCACTTAGCGTGGCTAACACAGCCTGCCAGGTCTCTTTCACTTAGCGTGGCTAACACAGCCTGCCAGGTCTCTTTCAGTTAGCGTGGCTAACACAGAGCTTCTGTATGAGCGCCAGCCAGATGCTAATTGTCTTGTCTTCTGATCACATTAATAAAACATGCCAACACTGCTGTGATTTGGCGTCACCGGCGCCGCGCGCCAAAACAATTGTGAGTGTCAAACAAAAATCATTCAGTTTAGCATATGTCACGCACAGCAACACAGGATGACACACACACCCACACACACACACACACGGTTACAGTTACAGTACATTTATCTTAGTGAGGACACTAATTGACACAGGCCCTAACCCCTAACCATCACAACTAACCCAATTATAACCTAACCTTTAAAAGCAAGTCCATCCAAAAATGTCTTCACTTTCCTAAAATAAAACTCAAATTGATTCTCACTATACAGTAGATAGCTGTACAACAAGCACACACGAACACACACACACACACACACACACACACACAGACAGACACACACACACACACGCGCGCGCGCGCGCGCGCACGCGCGCGCGCACGCGCAGGGCTGGACAGATGAGGACTTGCAGGAATGCTGACACAGCCACATCGTGAAACATAGCCCTGATTTGCCAAACAGCTCAGAGACACAGCGACTGGCTGATCTGACTATAATGAGTTCGCCTGTACATCAACCAGACAGATTAGCTGGATAATTGCCGTGATTGCAGCACAAAACAGCATCTGTCTGTCTGGGATTGGAATGGGTTTGCAGAGAAATGAATGCAAATTGAAATACAATAATCTCCATATTATCTCATTTGATGGTCTCATCAGGATGATCTTCAGCAGTTGTTTAATGAGTTGTTGTTATTTTATTTCATGGCATCGCTTCCACTGAATCTTGAATGTGCAAAATATTTTACAGTGTATGGCTGCAATGGACACATTAATTTCAGACGACAACGCCTTATTAAGGCACATACTGTGTCAACCTCAACCTATGTTATAATTGTGCAAAAGCTGGATCGTTGTATAGAAAATGCCAATGGTGACAGGGTCGGTTCCAGAACAAGATGGCTAGAGATGCATCTTAGATAGGAAGGGGTGCACGGGCCGAATTTTTATTTATTTATTTATTTATTATTTTTATTTTACTAAAAATAATGCATTTTACCATCATTTCAAGTAGAATGATACCAGCCAAGAAAGAATATTTCACGTGTTTCAAGTGCTTTAATGAAATATTTCGACCATATCTCAACCTTAAAAGGTTACATATAGGTGCCAAAAAGCCATAAATTCACATCAAATAACAAAGAAAAACAACAATTATAATTCAAGTTTAAACATTAAGTGTGCAGCTGCAGCATTTATTAAAAAAAAAAAAAAAAAAAAAATTAACCACTCTTTTCAACTGAGCATGCAGACAATTAAAATAAGGGCCTGAATGGTGATGTGCAGCAGTAATCAGTGAGCCTTTATGATGAGAGACATATGAAAGCTTTACATTCAGCATTGTAACAGTGATCTTCACCTGCCAACATGGGCGACGTTAATGCAAAAATATGCACTGCTCCGCTCACCATGTGATGGGCTAAATGAGTGTGGCTCATCCAGCCTCCTATAGACGGCTCAAGGTGAAATCATTCATATTCAGGAGAGCTTACAGCTCATCAACAAGGCTCCCTATACTGACATCAGAATGGCTCTCAGCATAAAAGGGAATGAGATCCAGCAGCTAGCAGGTGGTGCAGGTGTAGCAGGTGGTGCCTGGGCCTTCTCAGCTCGCCCGTCTCCATCTTTGTTTTCAATTTCTTCACTTCCTTTCATCCTGTTTAGAACATCCAGTCTATTTTCAGGCGCTTTACGTCCTTATGCCCTTCTTCTCCTTGATGTGTTTCTACACTAGGATTCACTTATAGACCTATACAGCTTCAAATACATGGACGCACACGCACGCTCACACACACACAGACACACGCACATACGCACACACGCACGCACGCACGCACACACATGCACAGACACACAGGAATTACTAGCATTGCATTATTAGCATTCAACATAGCCATTCCAGCCATGTGTCTCCCTGACAGTGAAACAATAAAAGCCAGCAGCAAGATAAACAAGAGAAACACAAGACATTAATTGAAAACATGGTTACATTTACTGTTAATAAAAAAAGGCAAATATGACAGCAATGAAACAAGTGGGGGGGAAGACAGCATCCGCACACTCAAATCTGCGCAAAAAGCGTGTTTATTGCAAGCTTTCCCTCATAGACCTTCTCCAGGCATAAACGGATCTCTGCTGCGGATATCTGCTACTATTGTCTATACAGCCACTTTTGCACTTTCTTTTTGCAACGTTTGCACTTTGCCGACAATGAGAGATGTCTGTCTTATGTCTTCTCTTACTTTGATGTGCTTTCTTATGTGTCTCTGTCTTTTCTACCATGTTTCTCATGCTTTTTGCTTTTTGAATGATGCAAGGCTTGTGACCAAGAAATTCTAACATAACAAAATTTTTACATAAATTGCGAATGAAATACTTGAACTCGAACACAAACAGACCTCCCACCCAGCACATTATTTTTGCACACATTGTGTCTGTGTGCCAAGTTGTCTGTCTGACTTTGCAGACGCTTACTCACCTGACACTGACAGAGAGAGAGAGAGAGAGAGAGAGAGAGAGAGAGAGAGAGAGAGAGAGAGAGAGAGAGAGAGAGAGAGAGACTACAACCCCACACCCCAAAATGCAACCAGTGAAGGTGAAGTGAAGTGGGTTTTAATGTAAGTCAAGGCATGAGGTCTGGTCTTACACTGCCTTACATCATGTCTTGAATCATCATGTCTAATTCAGGATCCAGTGTGACACGACGTGGGCCTACCTGTATCTGCAGATGCGCTCACTGGGGGGATTTTACCACTCACTGGGGGGATGTTACCGCTCACTGGGGGGATGTTACCCTCCCCTCTGCCTGCAGACCAGGTGCCCTCACTGGGGGGATGTTACCGCTCACTGGGGGGATGTTACCCTCACCTCTGTCTGCAGACCAGGTGCCCTCACTGGGGGGATGTTACCCTCACCTCTGTCTGCAGACCAGGTGCCCTCACTGGGGGGATGTTACCCTCACCTCTGTCTGCAGACGAGGTGCGCTCACTGGGGGGATGTTACCGCTCACTGGGGGGATGTTACCCTCCCCTCTGTCTGCAGACCAGGTGCGCTCACTGGGGGGATGTTACCCTCACCTCTGTCTGCAGACCAGGTGCGCTCACTGGGGGGATGTTACCCTCCCCTCTGTCTGCAGACGAGGTGCCCTCACTGGGGGGATGTTACCGCTCACTGGGGGGATGTTACCCTCACCTCTGTCTGCAGACCAGGTGCGCTCACTGGGGGGATGTTACCCTCCCCTCTGTCTGCAGACGAGGTGCCCTCACTGGGGGGATGTTACCGCTCACTGGGGGGATGTTACCCTCCCCTCTGCCCTGATTTGATCCTGGAAGGTTCCTTCTTAAAGGGAGACAGAGGAAACAGGAGGCCGTGGGCTGGTAAGACGATCCTCGCAGACTCTTCTTACACTCTCAAGTTCTCACTCAGGTATACCTCTCTCTCTCTCTCCTCCTCGCTCTCATTACAGGTAACAGAAGACATGTGACGGTATCACGCCCCGCGATCAAAATAGAGACGTTGATCGAGTGATCATGCCACTGTCGAGAAGGCTAAGAACCTAATCTGGCCAGGTGATCAGCGTTGGCGGCCCATTCATAGGCACTACCTTAATTGAATAGCTATTGATTCTCTAGGAGGAGTGGCTGGAGGTGAGTGAGTTTCACAACTCCTCCTGCAGGCAGTGGGTTTTAGTTGATACTTGAGTCCTACAATTGTAATTTTCTTAATATATCTATCTATATAAAAGGGAGCTAGGGCTCTGTCTGTCTGTCTGTCTGTCGGTTTGTTTGTTTGTATCTGTCTGTCCCACTGATGACATCATCAGTGATGTCATAAATTCACTCACACAAACACTAATGATGTCATCAGTGATGTCATAAATTGTGACATCATCAGTGATGTCAGGCATTGTGACAAAACACACATACACACACAAGAGACAGACACACACACACACACACACACACACAAAGTCCCAGTGATGATGTCATCAGTGATGTCATAAATTGTGACATCAACAGTACTGTGTGTGTGTGTGTGTGTGTGTGTGTGTGTCTATGTGCTTGCTTAGTGGGTCCTCTGCCTGCCTGTCTGTGCCTGGCATTATGCTAATGGGGAGAGTGAGAGTGTGTTTGCTGGTGTCTGACAGCGCGTGCTGTGATCTGTGGCCTGTGGTGTGTTTGCACTTTGCACTGTTTAACTCATTCAGTGCCAGCCACTTTTGGAGAACGGATGCTCCCAGTGCCAGAGTTTTCAGAGCGTTTTCAGTGATTTCTCGAGGCCCACAGAATATTGTGTGATATTACTATGTAAACACCGAACACGCACAAGAACGAGCTGGCTCTATTGTATCATCAGCAAAAAAAAGTTTATTGATACCATTTTCCGTTCTTTAGTTATGAGCCGGAGAAGATAGGTTGTTTTCAGCGTTTTCAGGCTTTTCAAATTATTAGCTGAGATAATCCGCCTTTTGTGAAATGCAGCATTTCAAGCACATTCACTGAGTCTGAAGATAATATTTTCTGATGTAGTGACGTAGTTGTTGTGTGATGCCCTGCGTGCACCACCCCCCTCCCCCCCTCCCCCCGTAAACTCCTCCCCACACTGCACACAGCCTCACGCAACCATTATATTTTCGGATTGCTGCGTTTGTGTGCTGCTGTCGGCTCTCAGCGCCACAGCAGGGAAGAGCCAACCCGGATTGCTGAATGGTTTGGCGTCAGGGGCTGCTTTCCTGTCTGCTAATCGGGTGGAGAAACTATACAGACAGACAGACAGACAGACAGGGACAGAGGGGCTCAGTTGTGAGCGCGGATTGACTCCTGTTCGGAGCCAATGTCAGCTCCCGCGACAGAGCAAATGGCTCTGGGAGCATGCATCGGGTTGTCTTTGATCCACGGCTTTTAGGCTGTTTCTCGGACCTGTCTCTAATCTGGACTGCACCGAGCAAGCACTGTCGCCACCTAATGAGTCCGTAAAATAGGTTATACACCTCCAATAGCTACTATAGTTGTACAGGAGCTGCGGAAGGCTTTGATCGACGTCCCACCGTCAAAAAACGCATTGGACGTCGAAGGACGTCCGTGGCATTCTACGTCACTATTTAATTGGACGTCGAAGGACGTCCATGGCATTCAATGAGTTAATGTGGACACGCCTGTGTGTGTGTGTGTGTGTGACAGTCAGCTGGCCTCATTGTGAATCAGAGCGTCGCCTCTAAACATGTCAACAGTATGTTATAACTCAGGTCATTTTTTTACCCTTTAGCCCCCGCGGTGTGAGCAAAGGGCTAGCCCGTAGCTCCGTTTGTGAAGCCAATGTGGAAGCAACAAACCGGCATTCTTTCGAATGGTCTGCAGGTGGTGACTCCACTGGCTGCAAAAGAAGTCCGGTTACATGGAAGTGAATGTGAAAATGACTAATTTGATTTATGGCCCCAGAACTTTCCTAATGAGTCTATGGTTTCAATCGCTAGTTAAGTCTTCAATACAGCATGACGTTCATTTGATCAATTATGGTCCCATTTAGAGTCAAATAGATGATCAAAAAGACTATGTTTTGGGGTGTGATTGACAGGTCACCTGTCCAGTGATTGTGCAGCTCGGCGACCAATACCAATCAACTTCTGGCTTCAAATAACCAGGATGGCAATGGTGAAAGTGCTACGCTCCAGGCTTCAAAATGGCAGTCCAAAAAACAATAGGTGATGTCATGGTATAGCTACGTCCATATATTTATACGGTCTATGGTTATGATGAGGGTGAGGACCTGCAGCCGCACTTTCACAGCCAGAGGCATGCAGGCGATTGGTCTCAGTGATGGCGAGAGAGAGAGAGAGAGAGAAAGAAAGAGAGGGAGGGTGAGAGAGAGAGGGAGGGAGAGGGAGAGAGAGAGGGGGCCAGGGTGAGAGAGAGAGAGAGAAAGAGAGGGAGGGAGAGGGAGAGAGAGAGGGGGCCAGGGTGAGAGAGAGAGAGAGAGAGAGGGGGCCAGGGTGAGCACAGTACAGCATGTATGAGAGAGAGAGAGAAAGAGAGGGAGGGTGAGAGAGAGAGAGGGAGGGAGAGGGAGAGGGGGGGGCAGGGTGAGTAGGTACAGTACAGCATGTATGCAACATGAGACTGATCACACACACTGGCCTCTAACAGTAAGTTCTCTGTCAGCGTTTCTCTCACAGAGGAGAACATTTCAGTCACAACTGAATGGATTCGCTTCCCTGCAACCTGCCTCACTCTGGCAATAACATCTCTGTCACTATTTCTGTCTGCTTCCGTCTGCATCTCTCTCTCTCTCTCTCTCTCTCTCTCTCTCTCTCTGTTCCATCATGGACATACACATTAAGCTAATTCATTGTACAGTAGCTTAACTACTTGCAGGGATACTCAACTGGCTTTGCCCGGGGGCCACTTTCGTGAAATGATAGAAGGCCAGGGGCCAGTTAATAAACAATCAATATACATTTTTCTGTAGCGGATTGTAGGTTTTTGGGGGGTCAGCCGGAGTTTAGTCTGACAATGTTGTGCACACCGGATAGTTAGTTAGGTTAAGTACATACATAAGTGCCTGGGTAGCGAGCAGACGGCGGTATTTGACAATTTAGCAGCTAAATCATAGATTATTGAAAGATATTCCATATTCCAGACTGAAATGCTATAACAGAAGTGGAGTATTGGCCAGAATGACATGAACATTTGGACACTTATTCAGCGGGTATCTTGCATGTTGCGTTCAGATGCACTATAAAAATAAAAAAAATTGGTTGCAATTCCATCGCGGGCCACACAGGGGGTGCCCGCGGGCTGCACGTTGAGTATCACTGTGTATGTTGGTTTGATAGTGTCTTAAAGGCAGATCATTCCTCATTTTGGGGCTTCTGACGATGCAGGTAAAAATAAAATGAGTGCGTCATCGCCAACACCAATCATCATCACCTCCATCATCATCATCATCATCATTAGCTAATAATGACGAGGATGACTATAATTGTTGACCATAAATAGACAGAGCTCATCAATAACGCATTAGCCTATCTACCTATTGCAGATTTCTTTTGGGACTGCATCATCATGGAATAATTGTCTGAAGTTATTTTTATATTCCGGGGGCTGTCAGCGCTGCGGTGGTATCGCTCAGTTGGACTGGGCTTGGGACTGCTTGCTGCTCGTTAGTCAGAGGCACAGGTGCTCCAGTGACAACAGAAAGAAGTGCAGCCTCCACAGGGTGACTACAAGCCTCTGGCAGGAGAACATCAGGGAGGAAGTGAAAGTCAAAGGAAGTCGGTAACAACTCCCTCAGACAGACACATAAACAACTCAACTCCCTCAGACAGACACATAAACAACTCAACTCCCTCAGACAGACACATAAACAACTCAACTCCCTCAGACATAAACAACTCAACTCCCTCAGACAGACACATAAACAACTCAACTCCCTCAGACACATAAACAACTCAACTCCCTCAGACAGACACATAAACAACTCAACTCCCTCAGACACATAAACAACTCAACTCCCTCAGACACATAAACAACTCAACTCCCTCAGACAGACACATCAACAACTTAACTCCCTCAGACAGACACATAAACAACTCAACTCCCTCAGACAGACACATAAACAACTCAACTCAACTACAAAGCCTGGAGATTGAAGCGCACAGAGCGTCGCCCCGGTTTAGCTCAGTTCAGGATGGTTATTGGGGGGGAGCCTGCTCCGCTCCCCCAGGATCCAGTCCAGCT
>NC_139636.1:9937747-9950247 GCF_964638095.1 Poromitra crassiceps | reverse complement strand
GAAAGAAAGAAAGAAAGAAAGAAAGAAAGAAAGAAAGAGGAAGCAAGTTTTAATGAGTCATCTCATTTCACCAGCTATTCCCTTCATTCTTATTCACAAAACAATGGGACACAAATGAGCTGAAGTTTCAGTCAACAATCTCAGTCAATAGTCAACAATCTCACACTACAACCTGCACAAATACAACCTGCACACCACAATACAACCTGCACAAATACAACCTGCACACCACAATACAACCTGCACACCAAATACAACCTGCACAAATACAACCTGCACACCAAATACAACCTGCACACCACAATACAACCTGCACACCACAATACAACCTGCACAAATACAACCTGCACACCAAATACAACCTGCACACCACAATAAAACCTGCACACCAAATACAACCTGCACACCACAATACAACCTGCACACCACAATACAACCTGCACACCACAATACAACCTGCACACCACAATACAACCTGCACACCACAATACAACCTGCACCCCACAATACAACCTGCACACCACAATACAACCTGCACACCACAATACAACCTGCACACCACACTACAACCTGCACACCACACTACAACCTGCACACCACAATACAACCTGCACACCACACTACAACCTGCACACCACAATACAACCTGCACACCACACTACAACCTGCACACCACACTACAACCTGCACACCACAATACAACCTGCACACCACACTACAACCTGCACACCACAATACAACCTGCACACCACACTACAACCTGCACACCACAATACAACCTGCACACCACAATACAACCTGCACACCACACTACAACCTGCACACCACAATACAACCTGCACACCACAATACAACCTGCACACCACAATACAACCTGCACACCACAATACAACCTGCACACCACAATACAACCTGCACACCACAATACAACCTGCACACCACACTACAACCTGCACACCACAATACAACCTGCACACCACACTACAACCTGCACACCACAATACAACCTGCACACCACAATACAACCTGCACCCCACAATACAACCTGCACACCACAATACAACCTGCACACCACAATACAACCTGCACACCACACTACAACCTGCACACCACACTACAACCTGCACACCACAATACAACCTGCACACCACACTACAACCTGCACACCACAATACAACCTGCACACCACACTACAACCTGCACACCACACTACAACCTGCACACCACACTACAACCTGCACACCACAATACAACCTGCACACCACACTACAACCTGCACACCACAATACAACCTGCACACCACACTACAACCTGCACACCACAATACAACCTGCACACCACAATACAACCTGCACACCACACTACAACCTGCACACCACAATACAACCTGCACACCACAATACAACCTGCACACCACAATACAACCTGCACACCACAATACAACCTGCACACCACAATACAACCTGCACAAATACAACCTGCACACCACAATACAACCTGCACACCACAATACAACCTGCACAAATACAACCTGCACACCACAATACAACCTGCACACCACAATACAACCTGCACAAATACAACCTGCACACCACAATACAACCTGCACACCAAATACAACCTGCACACCAAATACAACCTGCACACCAAATACAACCTGCACACCAAATACAACCTGCACACCAAATACAACCTGCACACCACAATACAACCTAGACACCACACTAATTGGCTCATTTGCAAACTTTCTGCTTTATATCTGTGTTTGCGTGTGTGGGTATGGTGTGTGTGTGTGTGTGTGTGTGTGTGTGTGTGTGTGTGTGTGTGTGTCTCTGTGTGTGTGTGTGTGTGTGTGTGTGTGTGTGGGGGGGTACAGTATGTATGTATGTGTGTGTGTGTGTGTGTGTGTGTGTGTGTGTGTGTGTGTGTGTGTGTGTGTGTGTCTCTGTGTGTGTATGTGTGTGTGTGTGTGTGTATGTGTGTGTGTGTGTGTGTGTGTGTGTGTGTGTGTGTGTGTGTGTGTGTGTGTGTGTGTGTGTGTGTGTGTGTGTGTGTGTGTGTGCAGTTTGCCACTGCCAGTATACCCTATAATTTGCAACTTTTATCCTACTGAGACTAGTATAAAGGTTCAAAATAACATTTATTGATACAACAAACAAGATTAAAGTTTGGCGTATGGCTCTATGATGACGCTCCTCCTGCGATGATGAGGGGAGGTTGTCCCCCCCCCTCCCCCTCCTCCCCTGGTGGTGGCAGGGGAGAGGCGGGGCCGAAACAACTGGTACGCGGGAATGACAGCAACTGCAGAGTGATATCGGTGAGGAGCGAAACCACAGACTAAGAGATGAGAACTTGAAATACTCTCAAGCGCTTAGTGTTGATTGGTTCAGCGGCAAAACGAGGGAAGGAGATGGCTTGCACTGATTGACTATTGATACTGTAGCATGGGAAAGCGTGGATAACTGTGATTGGATAGAGAGAAGCATGAATGAAACTGGGGGTGAGCCAAGTGGTCTTCCTGATTGAAATGACGTCAAGACTTCACATTGTTATAGTCCCACTCTCCTCCCTTTCAAATTCACACCTCAACACTTTGTCAGTCGTGATGAGCCGTGTTCATAGCCAGAGGCTGACATCATCCATTAAGCTACAGACAGAGAAGACAATATGAATGCAGGGAATCCACCAAAAAATCAAAAGAAAATGACGATGTTCAGTGTCTTAACACTTAAACAGGTCCGCCAATTCCTATAGTCCCTTAGATGCCAGTGACGTACTTCAGACAGTCGCTAGATTATAATGACGTGTATAACATTAATATTCACGCATCTACAAACATGATACATTTGCTACTCATCATTTGGCCACTTTAACGGTGTGTTTCCAAGCTGAGTGTGGGCTTTTGTAAAGAACAAAGAAAACGTTTAAATGACAAAAGCCCCCACTTTTAACACGGTCACGGCAGTGCAGCAGTCCTGCAGCAAAAGGGCCAAATGAATTGACTAACAATTGTATGCAAACGTGTTTTGGTTCAGAAATCAAATATTTCATTTACCAGATCTCTCCAGTCCTGTTCAGATTTCCATCCATCCATCCATCTTCAACCGCTTATGCGGAATCAGGTTGCTGAGGTAGCTGTTCCAGCAGGGGACCCCAAAATTCTCCTTCCCTGGCCACATTAGCCAGCACTAACCGGGGGATCCCGAGGCGTTCCCAGGCCAGCGTGGAGATAATCTCTCCACCTAGCCCGTGGTCTCTTCCCAGCTGGACGTGCCTGGAACACCTCCCTAGGGAGGTGACCAGGTGGCATCCTTACCAGATGCCCGAACCACCTCAACTGCCTCCTTTCTACGCGAAGGAGCAGCTGCTCTACTCCGAGTCCCACACAGATGACTGAGCTTCTCACCTTATCCCCTAAGAGAGATGCCAGCCACCCTCCTGAGAAAACCCATTTTGGCTGCTTGTACAGGATCTGTGGTCATGATGACCCAGAGGTCATGGTCATATTACATTTCAGTGGATTTTATTCTGGCAACGGGGCTGGATTTAGAAGTGTACTGTACAGAAATAGGGTCACAAAAAGCTGCACGTTATTATAACGTTAAGCTCCAAAAGCATTCTGGTGAGTTAGAGGTTGATCACAAACTGAACATAATAACACCTGTGAAAACAGATTTAAATTGGGTTTAAATGAGATAAATCCATGCCCACACTCAGACAATCTCTACAATGTCAGTCTGCTTTTCCTCGTAAACTGTCATCAGCCACACGTTGAGGTGTAACACAAGATGTACCGTCTCAAAGAACAGTCACAATTGAAGGTGTCGTGAGCAGGCACTTTTGTAACTGACCTTCTCTTTTCTATGAGCTATCTCTATATATACAGTACAGCCCGTCTCTTAGATTACTGAAGGCTATCAGTGACCGAGTGAAGGGTCACATATCACACGCTCGAAATGATCCCTTCAAAGGAACTGGGGATCCATAATAATCGGATGATCAAATGCTTTCCGCTCTCTGAATCAGAGGCGTAAATGCAGCGTTTGCACTATGTGGCTTGGGACTTGGTAGAGACTGTATATGAGGGGGCAGAGGGTCAGCGGGTGCGTTCAGACGTGTCCCAATAGAGACTGTATGGAGGGGGAAGAGGGTCAGGGGGTGCGTTCAGACGTGTCCCAATAGAGACTGTATGGAGGGGGAAGAGGGTCAGGGGGTGCGTTCAGACGTGTCCCAATAGAGACTGTATGAGGGGGCTGAGGGTCAGGGGGTGCGTTCAGACGTGTCCCAATAGAGACTGTATGAGGGGGCTGAGGGTCAGGGGGTGCGTTCAGATGTGTCCCAATAGAGACTGTATGGAGGGGGAAGAGGGTCAGGGGGTGCGTTCAGACGTGTCCCAATAGAGACTGTATGGAGGGGGAAGAGGGTCAGGGGGTGCGTTCAGACGTGTCCCAATAGAGACTGTATGGAGGGGGAAGAGGGTCAAGGGGTGGGTGGAGACTTGGTAGAGACTGTATATGAGCGGGCAGAGGGTCAGGGGGTGGGTTGCCTCAGCGGGAGCGTACCTATGTTCCCAGGGTCCTATATTCCCCGGGTCCTATGTTCCCCGTTTTTGTGGGACTGGGGAACATAGAACCCTTTCTATGAAAAAGGGTCCTATGTTCCCCGCTTTTCCCAAATAGGGTCCTATGTTCCCCGCTTCTCCCGAAATGCCAAAAACAGCCTACCTAGCTGAGCGAGGCGGCGTGCAGCGTGTCGGTGGAGCTAACCTCTCCCAGCCCCCACGCCAAACCTAACCTCCCCCCATGCCTAAACCTAACCTCCCCCAGACCCTAACCCAAAACCTAACCTCTCCCACCCCCCACGCCTAAACATAACCTCAACCAGACCCTAACCCAAAACCTAACCTCTCCCAGGGAACATAAGGGGGAACATAGGACCCTATTTGGGAAAAGCGGGGAACATAGGACCCTTTTTCATAGAAAGGGTTCTATGTTCCCCGGTCCCACAAAAACGGGGAACATAGGACCCGGGGAACATAGGGATGACCCCGCCTCAGCCTCTGCCCTTGTTACTGTCTCATTCCTCAATATCTCCTCAGGGCTTAAAGCTCACTGACATGACAAACTCATCGCTTTCAATAATGTAATAGACAGTCTTAAAGCAATAACTGGTAACACTTTATGGTTCTCTGGTTAATGCTTAATTAACTAGTGTTTAAACATTAATTTAGCACATGTTAGATAGCTACTGAGTATGCTCCAATGGCAGAAAGAAATGAAAAGTTAAAGGATGGCTTTACCGATTATCAACCCACTTTGTATCGTTATAATCTCGGTAATGAAAGCACATGGGCAGTGTTTACCTTCTCTCTCTGTTTTCCTCACGGAGAAAAACACTCCCTTTCTCTGCCTGCAGAAACTCCGCCCCCGCCAGCTGCAAGTCAGGCTCGTTAAGGCTCTTGATGTGATTCTCCATGGATGTGCAGCATACTTAAATAAAAAAGAAATAAACAATAACAGCCACCCTCGGAGCAGAATCCACGTCTCGAGCAGAACTTCTGCAGTTCCTCGTCTGGCAAAACTCTCCGTTGGGACGTAAACGTGCCACAACGGAGCGTTTTGCCAGAGGAGGAAATAGGAGATCTCCGTGAGGAAAACAGAGAGAGAAGGTAAACACTGGCCATGTGCTTATATTACCGAGATTATAACGATACAAAGTGGGTTGATTAATCGGTAAAGCCATACGCCATCCTTTTAAAAACACAAAGCTAAATGCACGATAGACAAGACACATTTAGAAACATTGTCCTTGCTTTTTCCTTGTTATTGCCGGTCTTCCCTGCGTTTGTTATCTGCTCTTCATCAGCTGTAACCTATTGATTTGCGGATGCTGGTTAGCCTCGGGCTAAATGCTGTTTCAAGGTGACTGACAAGTGTTGTGTTGTGGTGAACTTCAACTGAGGGGGAGGAGGGCGGGACTAAGAATACACTTCCTGCCTCAAGGCGAAAAGGTGCATTTTTGTTCAGCTGTGTTTGCTGGAAAGTAGTTAAGGGAAAAGCTATTTCTCATCATGTTTGACATTTTCAGCATATTGAGACACTGCAGGGAAAGCTGAATGAAATCAGAGACTGGACCTTTAAAGCAGTGTAATGGTAACATGATCAGCCCTACGACACAAGCAGGAGAACACACACACGCACGCGCACACACACACACACACACACACACACACACACACACACACACACACACACACACACACACCTAGCTAGCATCACTCTCATTGATTTCAGTCTCTTCTGACTCACCTGCCATTATTAGGTTTCTTCTCACACACCATTCATTATTGACATCAAATGAGAGGGATCTCTGCATATAGCATAATCAATTATATGATTATTTAAGTCATATTAATTTGATGTATTATCCTTGAACATTCAGCTTAGGTCTCCTTGGGTTGAGACCATAGAAAATATGTGCACATAGCCACCATGACGTCACCCATTGGTTATTTGGAGCCAGAAATGAGGTGAATTTGGATGAGAGCTGAAGCACCGCCTCCTATTGTCCGTGCTCAGCGAGCTGCGCGATCACTGGACAGGTCACCTGTCAATCACGCCCCAAAAAATAGTATTTTTTCTCATCTATTTTACTTGTAATTTATAAAATGAACCTGCTGTATTGAAAAAGATGGTCATTTTCCCATTCACATTCCATGTAACCGGACTTCTTTTTGCAGCCAGTGGAGTCGCCCCCTGCAGGCCATTCAAAAGAATGCAGGTTTAAGTTACTTCCGCATTGGCTTCCTAGACGGAGCTACAAGCTAGCCCCTTGATTGAGACAGGCTGTAGACATTTGGGACAATCCATTTATGTGAATTTGAGTTCAGGCCAAGCTAGAAAGAGACCGACAACGCTTTTCAACAAGCTTGTTGCACATTGTATTCTGTACAGTGGTATGTGCTGCCCTTCAGCTGCACCATCTATAGTTGATGGTCAGACTTTAATGGAGCCCACCTCTCAAAATGTACCAAAGTGTTTGTACGGTTGGGTGGCTGGAGACAGGGGGCCGACCTCTAAAAACCCAAAGTAAAGTTTCCCTCTTTCAAGCGGAGTGTTTGAGAGGTGCTGTCCTCTCCTCCAGCCTGCCTCATGGGCCTCTGCACTGTAGAGCACTGGTTAATAATTCACACTGCGAACCAGAGGTCCATAAAGGATATAGGGATGATACAGCAGCAGGAGGAGAGAGGAGACTGTTTTAGCAAAGCTAGGGGAGTGGGAGGAGAAAGTCTCCCCATCACGCTCACTCTCTTTCTCCATGCCATATACATATAGGTGTGGAGAAAACAGAGGAGAGAGAGAGAGAGAGAGAGAGAGAGAGAAATGCAGACAGAAATAGTGACGAATAGAGATGTTATTGTCACAGTGAGGCAGGTTGTAGGGAAGCGAATCCCATTCATTTGTGACTGAAACGAAGCGTCCTCTCTCCTCTGAGAGAGAAATGCTGACCTAGAACTTACTGTATAGCCTGGTGTACTGTATAGCCTCTCATGTTGCATACACGCTGTACCTTGGCCCTCTCTCTCTGTCTCTCTCTCTCTGTGTGTGTGTGTGTGTGTGTGTGTGTGTGTGTGTGTGTGTGTGTCTCTCTCTCTCTCTCTCTCTCTCTCTCTCTCTCAATTTATGCGCGTGCACAGTGCACCTGCCACACACACCACAAGACTATGGCAATGTTGGAGTAGACGAACAACCAGGAATCTCTCCAATTGTTAACTATTCAGCAATCTGGGCACCCAGAGTCTATCAAGTCTGAAGACTAATGTGACTCTGGGACAGACGGCCTGTTGCACTTTAGTTTCACTCTGTTGAAGGAATCGGCACCATGGACAGCGACGGCACCAAGGAGCATGTGCATGTGTCATGCCTCACTGATGACTCACACTGCTCACCTGTGTGGGCTCATTACACCGAGACAGACACAGAAACCTGTGCCTCCAATGGCTCCACCTCCCCTTTACCCTTGATTATAGAATTGTATTTTTATAGGAAATACAATCTATTTTTGATAATTGCAAGCTCAAGTCCGAGTCCTGATATTCGCACCACACGGCTGATATTTTGGGATTTCCGCTGTATAGTGAGTGGATGTCCGCGCCAAGACTACAAATTACATTTTAGGACATGTATTCAGTCATCTAGTGGAATACATGTGAAAGCTAACCCTCCCAACACTCCTTGTAACACAACCCACGTGACTGTACAATTGTCAAGTGTCTGGTCTGTGCATCCTGTCTCGTGTTAACAAGGCTTACACACTGGAGAAGAGGTTCAGCACCACAGCGTGATTTGAGCGTGACCGTGCCGACCAGATCTGCGAGATAGATCTGACCAGCGCGGGTGAACCAGAACCAGTGGCAGAAGGTAGGCCCTAAGCCCCGTGTTAACCTATGCTACAGCGGCCTGATGCTGACATTAACCCATTTATTCTTCCACAATGTTCCACTAGACAAACGAGTTTGCCAAAGATAATTATGGTAACAGACCAAAAGCCTAGCAGAGCCAAACGTGGTGACTGTGCAGCGGTAGAAATGGGGGCTTTTCTTATTTAAATGTTATTGTCTTTGTTCTTAACAAAAGCCCCCTGCTTAACAAAAGCCCCACGTGTGGCAGCAGTACTTCAGAACTAAACCATCTGCACACAGTTGCATTTCTACAACAATAATCTAATGTATGATGCATGACTTGTATAGCTGCAGTCTCTCATGGTTGTTTATGCACCATTCCACCCTCATGACTGCATTTCCTATATCAGCCCTGCAAAGCCACAGCAGATAACAAACAACACACTCTCTGTCTGAAGAGGTTTCCCTTCCTATTGTTCTAACTCATAGCTGTTGGTTAGCATCAATTTGCCGGCACGCCACTTAAATCAAGGTAATGCTATAGTCAATGGAGGACAAGGCCCTGCTGATGGCTTTTCAATGGAGTCATATTGTAGCTGTCCGCTGCCAGTCGCTGCTCAATACAACACTGTGTGCTGAGGCTGAAGTTCTACTATTGACAAATGTAATGTAATGAAAGTGAGGATAAAATGCATTGGTCCCGTACAATATTGTATAGTCTATACTACACTAATGTCCCTTCTTATATTCAGTTACACTAAATATACGCGTAGCTTGGCCGCTACGCGGCCTCGCCTGCTTTACGACATCACTGATGATATCATCATGGATGACATCACTGATGACATCATCATGACTTATAAAGCCTCAGCTAGGAAGAATGACATCACTGATGACGTCACATCATTAGGTAATTAGGGCAATCACCTAATTAAAAAATCTGGCTCCGTCACCCACACGGGTGCTCTTCACACTCCCTGAAACTTTCAGCCCGATTGCACGAAAAATTACCTACTGTGGCTATAAAAGTGATTCTGATTCTCCTTCTCACTTCTTTCCCCTTATGAATTACTAATAAATGCTTTTACCTCATGTTTTGTTCAGTTTGAAACAAATCCAGTGACAGCAGGGGATCTTCAACTTCTTCAACTCTCAACTTTTTCAGCCCAAAACCTAAAATGGAAATAAGCAAATACCATAGCTTATCATTAGGGATGTCCGATATTATCGGCCTACCGATATTATCAGCCGATATTAGCATAGAAAAATCGATATCGGAAAATATCGGTATCGGTTTTCATGCCGATATTTTTTTTTTCTTTTTTTCAATACAGGGGGAGTCTCACTGAGAGCAATGCTCTCTTTTTCAAGAGTGCCCTGTTCACATTCACACACACATTCATACCTGGAAGCTGACCAGTACAACCACAGTCTGATCTGTTGGCCACTGAGCAGCTCCACTGGAGCGGTTGGGGTTAAGGGCCTTGCTCAAGGGCACCTCAGTGGTGGTAATGAGGGAGGGGCAAGCGCTGCCTTTTCACTTTCCCCACCCAGATTTATCCTGCCGGTCCCGGGGATTGAACCGACGACCTTCTGGTCACAAGCTCGCTTCTCTAACACTTACAACTTTAACACAACATGCATATTATATATTAAACTCTTCAGCTACATTAAGCTACATTATGTAACTTGTTACGTGAAATTTTGGTGGAAAAAAAGCCTGCTTATATCGGTATCGGTTGATATCGGTTGATATCGGTATCGGAAATTAAGAGTTGGACATTATCGGATATCGGATATCGGTAAAAAAGCCAATATCGAACATCCCTACTTATCATCCTATCAAATCTACTGTCTGCAGCTTGATGACAACTGTGTAATTCTGTATATTCAAGGGTACTGAAAATAGTTTACCCTTTATTTAGTAATCAATACAGAACACGTGAATAGGCTACTTAATATTGTAACTTGCTCCTGAAACCTGGTACCTCTTAGCCTTCACAAGTGCATCAATATTAGGTGTCAAATCCTGAGCTTGAAAAATCGGAATGGACTTCTCAGTGCAATCTTCACAAAAAGTCGTCCTGTGGGCCGGACTGGACCCTTTGACGTGGGCCCGGTTCTGGCCCCCGAGCCGTATGTTTGATACTCCTGGTGTAAACAGTTGTTATCCAGCAGAAATTACCTATCCTTTGCAGGAGGACAATACAGAATACCGTAGGCTGCTTTTCCTCCTCATAATTAATCACTCGACACATATTCACACTTACACATGGACAACATACACACACACACACACACACACACACACACACACACACACACACACACACACACACACACACACACACACACACACACACACCAACACAAGCCGCCCACACAAAGGTCCCTCAAGGTGAACAGCAGTGAAAGCACAGCTGGAGGTAAAACAGACTGATTTACTCGATATGGGAATACAATCCACTCTCCTTCCCCCTCCTTCTGTTATTTCCTCTCTTTCAATGTTTATCTTTTATTTTTCTCTTCTTTCTTCTTCTCTCATTGCTTTCCCTCCATCCATCCATCTCAGCAAGTTTGATTGAAGACCTTTAAGACCTTTTTAAGACCAAATGCAATTGAAAAGCTATTTCACATCCATATTGACAAAAAAGTACTGCACAGTTTTAGCAAGAACACCTGAGACCTTTGCACCTGTCAAAATCGTATTTGATTTCATTGTATTTAAGACATTTTAAGTGTTTTTAAGACATTCTAAGGCCTATAGGTCAGATTATTGGATTTTTGACATTTTAAGACTTTTCACGGCCATGCAGAAACCCCGAATCCTCAGTCCGTCTAAAACACTGATACCTGTCATCCTCTTTTCTCCTCTTTTTCATCATCCCCCTCTCCTTCCTTCCTCCTCCTTCATGTCCGCCCTCGTCTCCTCTCGGGCTCTCAGGTTGCAGTTACAAATAGAAACATTCTCAGCTTACATTCCCCGTTCCTTTTCATGTCTGAGAAGGTCTCTAATGGGGTGGAAAAACACTATTAGATCTTGTCAAGATCAGATCCAATTAGCAGGTCCCACTCAAATAGCACTGAGGGGCATCCTGGTGACCCAATTGGCAATAGGCCAATAGGCAATACCCAGGGTGCATACCATGTAGATGCTGTGCATCCATGAGCAAATTGCAAATGTTATAAAGGAAAGTCTAGTTCCAGAAAGGTGAGTGTGATGAAAGAAACCCTGCAGTGTTTTTTCATTGTTAGACGCTTAGAAAGATGTGACTTCCGCTGGGCCAGGTTTTTAACAGAATTATGTTAAAAACCTCTTTGCCTGTCATTCTCTCTCCCTCTCTCTCTCCTTTTTACTGTTTCGTTCCCCCTGTGGCACACCCACGGTCAGAGGAACACTCAGTGAGTATCTGGATCACACACAGAAAAAGAAGAAAGAAGCGATTCAGCTAAATCACATCTGGATGCTGCAGCAGCACCGAGCTGACCTGCATCCTAACCACAGAACATCTGGATGCTGCAGCAGCACAGAGCTGACCTGCATCCTAACCACAGAACATCTGGATGCTGCAGCAGCACAGAGCTGACCTGCATCCTAACCACAGAACATCTGGATGCTGGAGCAGCACAGAGCTGACCTGCATCCTAACCACAAAACATCTGGATGCTGCAGGACCACAGAGCTGACCTGCATCCTAACCACAGAACATCTGGGTGCTGCAGCAGCACAGAGCTGACCTGCATCCTAACCACAGAACATCTGGATGCTGCAGCAGCACAGAGCTGACCTGCATCCTAACCACAGAACATCTGGATGCTGCAGCAGCACAGAGCTGACCTGCATCCTAACCACAGAACATCTGGGTGCTGCAGCAGCACAGAGCTGACCTGCATCCTAACCACAAAACATCTGGATGCTGCAGCAGCACAGAGCTGACCACAGAACATCTGGGCGACAAAGATGCGACAAGCAGAAACATCACTGGGGGGTGGGTCTTAGGCCCTGTGGGTAATGGGCAGCAGAGCCTGGTGACCTGAGGGTAAACCACAGAAGTGAAGGTAATGGGCAGCAGAGCCTGGTGACCTGAGGGTAAACCAC
>NC_139636.1:9917747-9927747 GCF_964638095.1 Poromitra crassiceps | reverse complement strand
AGTGAATTAATGCTTTGCTTTCTCTCTCCAGTGTAAAGTCTGAGCACAACAAGGAGGGAGTGTACATTTGTCCCTCTGTGGACTCCATCATCAGCTGATAGGAATGGCAGGGAAGCAAAGGAAAACAGCCAGATACGTGCATTCCACACGGGAGTCAGATACGTGCATTCCACACGGGAGTCTCCTCAGTTAAGACAGCATCCTTCAGCATTTAGCTGCCACTATAGCAGCTATCACACAAGACAAGTGACAAGAACAAGAACAAGAACAGACCTTTCCTGTCATATCATTTACAGTCGACGATGATACGAAAACAATATGGGAGACATCCTCGTACGAGCAGGCGTGCAGGAGTCAGTCACACACTCACACAAACAAAACGTGTTGCATGACTGGCCGCCCGCATCAAAAGAATATACCTTGCGGTCAATGCATATTGCTTTATTTTTAGCCGGGCGCAGCTGTGATGCTTGGGCGAGATGAGGCCGTCTGGGCGAGTCTATGAGCCTACCTATAGGTGAACGTTAACTAGAACGATGGAGGGTCTCCTGGAGTTCATCCAAACCCATCTCTTCACCTAAAGTTTGCACCATATGCTCCAGGGTTAATTGACCGATGATGACGGACCGTTGTATAAATAAATAGCATCTAGTTACTCATGAAGTTACTCACTTACTTGAGTCGTTTTTTATGATACTTTTTTTTTTACTCTTACTCGAGTAGTCATTTTGTAGTCGTAGTAGTTACTTTTGACTTCTGCTTGAGTAAATATATTATAAAGTAACTGTACTTTTACTTGAGTAGCGTTGACTCTATACCACCACTGGCTGTCTGTCAGTGAGGTTTGATCCTGCCTGTGGAGCTGCGCTGGGCCTCTGCACCATCTGCCTGCTTTGGGCCTGCTGCTGTCCAATGGAAATATGTTCTTCTCTCCTTCATTTTCTTGCCATAAGCATCAAAACAAAATGAAGCTAAAGAACAAAAGTGAACTAAAACTATATAGTCTGTATTCAGAAATAACAGCTGGTGGGACTGGCATGGTGGAAGAGGTAGTGAAAGCTTTATGTTCTTTTATCCAGCTCCAGCATCATTTATCGATAGAAGATAAAGATTTGAAAAAGTACAATTGATCTGAAAACGAGGCTGAATTGTTCAAGACACGCAGGTCAGGTATATGTACAGTAGTGGTTTGTCCCTCTGTTCTTTGGACCCGCCCTCCCTTCCCACCTCGCTGGACACCGCTGTCCCATGGCTCGTGGGTTTGATCCCGGCCCGCTGTGCCCTGCCCTCCCTGCAGTGGACGGTGTGGGACCAAGAGACCGCTCTAAGCCCAGGGTCATCTGCCTGCATGCAATGATTTGTGAGACCACCAGGCTGTCAATTCCCCCAAATGCACCCACTCATTTCATATCCCACCTGTGTGTGTGTGTGTGTGTGTGTGTGTGTGTGTCTCTCTCTCTCTCTCTCTCTCTCTCTCTCTCTCTCTCTCTCTCTCTCTCTCTCTCTCTCTCTCTCTCTCTCTCTCTCTCTCTCTCTCTCTCTCTCTCTCTCTCATCATGTCACACATTGGTAGTGTCCTGCCACCCACTTCCTGCTCTTTATCCAGGTCCCAGAAATGGGTCACATGTTCATTTCAGAAGGGGTTCCTCCTAGTAAAGAGCAGTAATATCTTTTGATTAGTCTGGATGTCAGAATAAGAGACAAACTTTTCTCATTTGGTTCTCCAGCGGCAAAGCTTTTAGAGGCCTGGATCTGCTGCTGGCCATCTGCCTGCTTTGAGGCCTGCTTTCCCAAAAGTATCATGACTCTCACCTCTCTCCTCTCTCTCTCGCCCCCCCTCTCCCTCTCGCTCTCATCTTACCTGTTATCAGTAGTTACCGCTATGCTATGCCTTCATTAAAGCAGAAAAAGGCATGGCCATTATTATGTCTACTTTGATCAGTGATGTGAGCTGCTAGCAGAACAAAAAAGGGCTTGTAGTGGGGTCAGGTGACAGAGAGCAGGAGCACCGGCCAAAAAATAATGATTTCTGCCTATTAGGAAAAAAAATCCCACAAAGAGACGTGCAGCAGCACCCAAGAATCCCAAGTGGCAATGTAACTCATGATGAGTTTGATGTGCTATAACCTTCCCAACACCAGCTGCCTTTGCCTTTCTGTAAAATTCCTTCTCCCTTTTCGCAGGTAACAAAAAGCCCTTGCGGAATGTAATAAAGTATTTAATTAATTATTGTCTAATTGTACAATTAAAAAGAGTAATTACAAAAATAATTCACAAATGAAGTATTAATCCATCAATGAATAGTTCCAATTTGAAAAGGGATTTACAAAATTGCCAATTAAACAGTAAATTTTAAAATGGAATTAAGAATACATATTTTAATTGGGCATTCAAAAAGGTCAATTCCTTATTCCTATTTGAAATCACTGTTTGGAATTGAATTTGAAATTGCAAATGAGAATTCGAAAATATATTTGAGCTATTTAAAGTTGCCATTTCAAATCAGTATTTTAAATTGTATTTGAAGTCGCTATTTGAAATCCCAATTTGAAACGCCATTTAGCCATTGAATGACTCTAGAATCGAGCTTTCAAACCCCGCCGCCGAGAATCAATGAACCCTTCTGCTTTGGTAGGTGGCTTTGAAATGTTTCTGTGACACTTTTAAATACGTGCACATCTCCGATTTCACCTGCTTGGAGGTTTTAGCAGCACGAGAGTCCACCATCTCATAAGGGACTGTGGAGCGGAGATGATCACGTCATACGCCCGGAACAGTTCAGAAAGGGGCTAGTAGTGCGGCGCCAATGATGAGGTCCTATTTTAGCCTGTCTCATCTATCATTCATGTAGGACAGGTCATAGGATCATAGGACTGATGGATGGGTGGGCAGAAAAGAAGACAGGAGAGCGACAGATAGTGACAGGCAGGCATTCACAAGACTCTCCTATAGTTCTTCTCAGAAAGTCTATCCTAGTCCAAGTCATGTATTTTTAATGGCGGAGTAGGAGAGTGGGAACGACCAGGCAGACTGTACAGTAAGGTAGGCTACAAAACAGACAGGTGCAGCACATGACCATCAGAGAGAGAGAGAGAGAGCGACTCTTCGCTGACCTGTAGCAAAGACGATGGGATTTCAAGCAAGTCAACCCAACTTCAACTCACTTCCTGTCATTTTGTCGGGTGGTTTTTGCCCATGGTTTTCCACGGACACGCCCACTTAGGAGACTTTCGGCAGGTCTGAGTCAGTGGTTGACCACGCCCACTTAGGAGACTTTGCTGCTAGCATTTGTTAGAATTGGCGGAGCCTGCGGTGACCCATCTAGATAGTAATGGAAGATCTACTGTATGCCTGTAGTCAACTCGTTATTAATGGATGAGGTACACTACACTGTCAAGAGTGTCTCTCTGTCCACCTCATCGATAAACCACAGACGGCCTCCCAATATACATCCACATACTTTAATATTTTACTACCTCCATGCTGCGATGGGCCTCTCCTGCTATATGCATTAGTACACGGGTCACCAACCTTTTTGAGACTGAAGGGTAGAGTCATGTGGACGGCACCGTGTTTGCAGCACAAACATGTATAGCATTTTATGAAATGTCTATGGCAAAAAATAATGGCGGATGAAATCCCTTGGTTTGCATGCCTAAACCGGAAGAGGGTGTCACTTTGGCTCTCTGTATCATACACAATCTATTGATATTTACTCTGCTGGTTGAATAAGATAAAATCATCAGATCTAGGTCACATACAGTCAGGATGCGCTTCATATCTTCTGTATAAGTCCAGGAGGAGCCAGCTGGGCTCAGATCAAATCTCTCCCCGATCTTGTGTTTGTTATTTCCACGTTCACAGCACAGTCCAATTCTCCTTCTTAACATAACAAACACAGGACCACATGTGGGAATATAAATAGTTTATATTTGAGAAAATAACAGGATAAATATTTCACATACACACATAATCTCTGAGATGTGTAATCTTTGGTAAGAATACATTGGGACAGTAACTTTTTTCTTTTACTAACATATTATGTTGTTTTGATAGAGGTCACAAGTTTTACATTTTATGGCAACCAGCATTGGTAAAGAAGGCATCTTTTAACTGAGCAGTTTTTCATAGTTTTACTTTTGGTTTGAAATAGCCTGAAAGCAATGGTGTGCTTCTGTATCCCCCCCCCACCCAAGATCCTATATATAAAACATACTAGCTGTTATAGATCCTATATATAAAACATAGCTGTTATAGGTCCTAGATATAAAACAGCTGCTATCGTGCTTTAAATGTTGCATGAGGAGGCATTAAAGAACATTCAAACAGTAACAGAATATCACACAAGTTTCCCTGCTGACCAGTGAAAACCTTCCACCAATCCACCGTTTTCAATGCATTTTTGTTGTTGTTTACCGTAAGAGAAAATCAAAAATGTTTTACGTAATAAGTAACATTCATAAACCTAAATAACCCAAAACACATTGTATAATGTAAACGTTGGCAGTCTCTAATAAAATAATAAATTATTTAAAAAAAACTATTGCAGATATGAGCTTTTCATCTGCTGCAGGTATCTGAAAATGGCAGAATGGAAACCACCCGTTTCTTATCAATGTTGTGAGTGAGGACTGAGGCAACAACACGCGTAATGTAGATTAGCTCGAGGGATTATCACTAGCAGCCACTGCATGTGCCGGGCTCCCCTGATGTCCTTGAGCAGAAGAGGCTATGGGGAGTCCACATGTGTTTCACAGAAGCCAGTGAGGGGGCGTCATCCTGAGCTTCTCCCCCACGCGCGCGCGGGAGAAACAATGTAAAGATAATACATCTGCTGATAAGGGCCTGAAGAAAACAGAAGTAAAATAAATGCAATACAGCAACAGTATGCAGCGCAAAGCAGATAAGACATATAGCAAGCAGACCGTGATGTCATGTAAAATGAGTAATAGGGCAATTGGATTTGAAAATCATACGCACACGGACGCGCGCACACGGACACACACACACACGCCCGCACGCACACACACACACACGCACACACACGCGCACACACACGCACACACGGACACACACACACACACACACGCACACACACACACGCACACAAATAGTTGAACAGGATTAAATAAAGTAGGGAAGGTCAGGGAACAATAGAGCTAATAGCCATGCTATTTCAGGCTGCAAACAGCATTAGCCACACATTGTAAAAAGCCAATCAGCAAGCTTAACCTTAACACCTCTGGAAATAGCAGTGTGGCCACATCCAAAAATGTGTGATATGCTTCAGCAGCAGCAGCCACATGCTGACACACTGACATGACACACTGACACGGCACATTGACGTGTTGTGACACAAAAGCGTCCCGCAATTACATCAACCCCAGCTATTCCAACTGTGGACGCACCGATGCATGGATAAGTAGGCCCAGAGCAATCTAGTAATAAGAAAGTGGTGCGAGTGGAGGTCCAACATGCGTGACTCGGTAGCCAATGAACAGCCGGAAGGGGGCTCGCGCCAGGTTTGAATGCTAACTCTAATGCTAATGATAATATAAAAATTGATTCTTTAAAACGTCTGACCCATTCTGCTGCAACTCAACAGCGCTGCTTAATCCAGAACCTTACTTCCGGGAACTTTTGTGAGGTAAACAACTGGTCCATTGGAGTGAATGGAGATGTAACGAGCAGATACCCAGCCAGATACAGATGATAGATAGATGATAGATGAACACAAACTGACTGCTATCTTGGCTGGAGAACTTGAATAAGCAGGTATCCTGATGGCTTAATTAAAGCATGCTGAGGAGATAGCAAAAAGAAAGCTGCACAGACTACTACTACTCAGCCTGGTTCTAAATATTTTGAGTAAAATATTTGTCTGGATTTTGGAGCAGAGGAAAGGATGGGGAAAGTGAAATGTGCCTGTAATGGACATCATGTTCCTCCCTCACCTCCAGTAGAAGAGAAAGAAGCATCCATCTTCAGTTGGTAAGAGTAAAAGCCAGCGGTGTGGAACGCACGGCACCCGGCGCGAGCAGAGGACAATATTATGGCTGAATTAAGAATGGCTCACTAGTTTAGATTGCGCTACAACGAGTAATTTCAGTGAATTAAAGTGTCAAAATGGAAACTAAATGTTGTAATCGGAGGTGAAAGTCCATCCCGTTAAAGGCCTGTCTGGTAGGGTGATAAGACCAAGCATGAGGCCAACTGCCTCGCTTGGTTTACGATTTGGTCTATTTCACGCATAGATTTTCAACGATAATTTCCTGCTTAGTCGTGGGTAAGATGGCCATGAGTGATGGAGGCTATAGCTGATACACTACGCGTGTTTCATAAAAGAACAACGCCAAACCAAATGTTCCTGCTGAGCATATTGATTTAAACATGAACGACTTGGCCACGACCTCACTGCCTGTCGTCAAAGTTATTGCCTAACAAGGAAGCTGTTCTCCTGGACAAAAGAGACGGTGGATGAGGGGCCAGCAGGACATAATGAGACAATCAACTACCGTACAATAGAAATGACAATGCCGCAGATGAGTGCGACTTTCTCTCTGTCTGTCATTTTAACAGACATGGTCGTGAAACGTCTGTGTGACAATCTATTATTAGAGTGTTAAAATGGCAGCCTTCAGATTTTTCTGTCATTGTAAAAAAAGAAAAGAAAAAATATGTAAAATATTTGGTTAACGTGACCACTGAGTGAAATATTCAACAACACTGGTGCTTTCCATTAATACAAGTTTGTTCAACATTGTTCAAATATATTCTTAGGGGTCAGATGACTCAGGCAGAGTTTAGGTTTCTGCCACAACTTCACCTACTTCCAAGGTGCATGGAGAAAGGAAAAGTCTCCGGAGGTCATAAAATCCAGTAACACTTGTCGTAGAGAGAGAGAGAGAGAGAGAGAGAGAGAGAGAGAGAGAGAGAGAGAGAGAGAGAGAGACTAATTAAAGTTGCTGTTCTCGTTACTACAAGAGTTGTCTGACCTCCTACAGATGACTGAGGTGTGTCAATGCATTTCCCTTTCTTTTTTCTTCTTCCATTGTTCTATGTATGATGTGTGGAAGAATCGCTCTGGCTGCCAATTAGACCACAAGGCACTGTAATAATCACTGTAATAATACACAGTAGCAGGCTGGGCAGAAAGCAAGCCGTCAATCATACAGATTGACCGCCATGATATTTCACCGTGTGCGTTTTCTGCCTTTTGGCTCGACTGGCACAAAGAATGCCGAAGCCCCTCATCGATTTCTGCTGAATGTTGGCTGCACAAACACAGCAGCAACCAGCATGCCAACACACATGCACACACACACACACACACAACACACACTCTGTACGAGAACAACACACATGCACACACACACACACACAACACACACTCTGTACGAGAACAACACACATGCACACACACACACACACACACACACAACACACACTCTGTACGAGAACAACACACATGCACACACACACACACACACACAACACACACTCTGTACGAGAACAACACACATGCACACACACACACACACACACACAACACACACTCTGTACGAGAACAACACACATGCACACACACACACACAACACACACTCTGTACGAGAACAACACACATGCACACACACACACACAACACACACTCTGTACGAGAACAACACACATGCACACACACACACACACACACACACAACACACACACTGTACGAGAACAATCACAGTGAGGTGTGGAGTGTGAAGTGAGAGATCGATCAGATTCCAGCGCAGGGCCCGGCCCGGCCCGCTGCCCGACTGGTACTTGTTGTTACAGCTGCCAGACAGACAGAACCATGCAGGGCTGCTGTTAGCGAGCTGCCAGCGTGAGTAATGCCCGGCCGGCTCTTCCAGTTCCCACGTCCAACCACCCTTCAGTAACTGCCTAATGTTCCAGAGAGCAACTAAATAGTATAAGATGATGAAAACAAACATAAACACGGCGCACCAGTGCTGTAACTTATAAAAGCAATCTACGGTTTGATAAGAGAGTGCTTGATGAACAACGCCACTTGGGAGGATTCCTTTAAGTGAATGTAAAGGGGGAATCTGTGGCTTAATTGCACCTGCAGGCTGATTTGCAAGGTGCACGTAGATGAAACCCATGGGGATACTCTGGATGGAGGCAGAACACTAAATCAAATTGACAGGAAATCTATGTGGGGATCTATGCTTTGGTTTCCGCTACGTTTTGGATGCAAAATATCCTCCATCCTCCATTAGCGTTATAGCTCATTTGAATCCAAGTCCTTGGCTCATCGGGCTTCTTGATATTGACGTGCGTGCCATCATGGTGTTTTGTCGTCCCGTAGCGTCGGCCATGTTTAGCCCAGCTTGGTGCTGCGCGCATCTTCTTGGCCGTAGAAGAGGACCTGCAGCAGGATGGCCAGGTCGATCAGGATCTGCACCGAGCCGCACACGCAGAACTGAGCCGGGCTCTCGTTCATCACAAAGTAGCTGGTCTTAAAGATGTCACCGGCCGTCCACAGGAGGACCATCTTCACACTGGAGAGAGAGAGAGAGAGAGAGAGAGAGAGAGTTAAGGAGTTTGTTATGTTTAGAAACATTTTCCTGGTGAAAAAAACGTTGCCCGAGAGCAAAACAAGGAAAATACATGGCAGCTGTTTATGAGTTGGAATAAGTGGCCATCATTCCTTACTGCGTTCATCTGTGAGCATTCATCCGAGTGTTTCTTCAAATTTGGCACAAATGTCCACTTGGACTCAAGGATGAACTGATTGAATTTTGGTGGTCAACGGTCAAGGTCACTGTGACCTCACGTCCGTCCCATTCTCATGAATGAAAACGGTCGTGGGTTATTCTACAAGAAACCTGTTGAAAAGACTTGTTGAGACTGTTGACCTCCAAGCCTTGATACCACCACTCCAGCACTCCACCACGAAGAGCAGAGCACTGGCTGCTATAGAGACTGATAGAAGAGCTGCTGTCAGGAGCCTGTTCAGTGTTCACACACTGAAGGACCAGAGTCTCCTCAACACTCTGCTTTGTCCCTTCCTGAAGAGCCTGGCATCAGTGTTGTGAGTCCAGACTGCCGTTTCTTTTTATACTGAGTTGGACCCCAAGATACTTTTATGAGTCCACCCTCTTCACTTCCTCTTCCTGGATGACAACCAGTACAGGGGGCGTGGCCTCCTGTTTCTCTGGTAGTCCACCACAAGCTCATTGGTTTTGCTGATATTGATGAGCTTCAGGTGACTGTCGTTGCACCATGTGATGAAGCTCTCTATCAGTCCTCTGTAAAAAAAAAATAGTCTCTAATTGAAGACAGCATGTTTCTCACTGGAAATTATTCACTGGAATCTCATACATGTCACTATTGTGATAACTTCCTATTTCACCAAAAGTACACTTGATACCTTTTATTAAATTCATTCAAAGTCTTCACTAGGCCTACATATATTTTGGACAGACATGGATGTAGACTGGTTTGGTGTTGAATTAGTTCCTGCTGTCTGTGACAGGGGAGACGGAGAGGGCGGGCAGCGAGCGATCGATAAGCAGAGTGAAGTTTGCGCCCAACTGCCGATTGATCACGCCAAGTTAGACGAAGTGGGCGAGAGACACAGAGAGAGAGAGAGAGGGGGAGAGACACAGAGAGAGAGAGAGAGACCCTGCAGAGACACAGAGAGAGAGAGAGAGAGAGAGAGAGAGAGAGAGAGAGAGAGACCCTGCAGAAGACAGCAGTTATCCACCACGTCTGGCCTGATGCCAAGGTGATACCCTCAAGAATTATTCTCAAACTTCCACACACAGGATGAAAAAGATTGAAGAAGGGCTCCTCTTCTCATCTCTCCTGCCTGCCGGTCGACCTTCTCTCCTTTCATCACTTTTTCATTTCATCCACATTACATCCTTCTGCCTTTCTCCTTCAACAGAAAGTACATTGCAGCTGTTTACAAGACGGCATAAGTGTCTGTCATTCCTTACTGTGTTCATCTG
>NC_139636.1:9905247-9912747 GCF_964638095.1 Poromitra crassiceps | reverse complement strand
AAAGTGTCCTCTGTTGAACCTCTCATCAGCTCAGAAAGTGTCCTCTGTTGAACCATCAGCTCAGAAAGTGTCCTCTGTTGAACCTCTCATCAGCTCAGAAAGTGTCCTCTGTTGAACCATCAGCTCAGAAAGTGTCCTCTGTTGAACCTCTCATCAGCTCAGAAAGTGTCCTCTGTTGAACCACACATCAGCTCAGAAAGTGTCTCTGTTGAACCATCAGCTCAGAAAGTGTCTCTGTTGAACCATCAGCTCAGAAAGTGTCCTCTGTTGAACCATCAGCTCAGAAAGTGTCCTCTGTTGAACCATCAGCTCAGAAAGTGTCCTCTGTTGAACCTCTCATCAGCTCAGAAAGTGTCCTCTGTTGAACCATCAGCTCAGAAAGTGTCCTCTGTTGAACCATCAGCTCAGAAAGTGTCTCTGTTGAACCATCAGCTCAGAAAGTGTCTCTGTTGAACCATCAGCTCAGAAAGTGTCCTCTGTTGAACATCATCTCACCGCGTTCCTCTTCCCCACTGTCCCACTTAGTGACCTTTATCGACTTCTGTCACCTCTTGTCAACGACAGGTCTCTGGCACAGCTTACAGAGGTAATAATGCAAAAATGCGGTGATATTAAAAATACTGGTTTGACATTTCCTTTTTTGGTTAGACTGTCCTCCACAGTAGAGCTGTTGAAAATGCAAATATGGGCCAGAAGGTGAGTTTTAAAAGTCATAATAATCTTTGAGATCCAGTACTTTAATTAATCAAAACCCCTCTCTCTCTCTCTCTCTCTCTCTCTCTCTCTATATATATATATATATATATATCAGGTATATTATGGTCCGCATCATCCTTCTCTGCACCTCCTCTACCTCATATCCACCCTCTACCCTTCATCTCTGCCTTGTCCTCCCTCTCTCCCTTTGCTCCCCCCCAAACTCTCTGCCCCCCTCTGGCTAATGTCTTTGCTCCAGAGAGGCAAACATCATTAACGAGGGGGAATCATTAACAGTGTAATTAAGGAAGGCGGGTCATCTCAGCACAAAAGCAGTCTCAAAAGCAGCGCAGCGGAATGGAGACAAAACACCAGTTTGAGGTCATCTCTGACGCACGCACACACACACACACACACACACACACACACACACACACACACACACACACACACTTCCCCACATTAGGCCTATCTGTTTGCCATGCTGGTCTTATAGCTCTATCGTCCACAGTCAAGGGACCAGTGGCCCAATTGACAGTAGATGAAAGACACACAGAACAAACGATTGAACTTGGGCCTAAGAGAGGCACTGGCTGTCCACAGGGAGGACAAGTGATTATGCTATTGATTGAGAGTACTGACTGACTGACTGACTGACTGCCTCACACACTGCCACACACACAAACACCGCCACACACACGCGCGCGCGTGGACGCACACACACACACACGCACACACACACGCACGCACAAACACACACACCAACAAGCATACACACAAGTACACATTAATTTACACACACAAACAGATGCACGGAAGCACACAAAAAACGCATGTAATCATGTGTCCTCACCACAGTCAACAGAGGCACACAGTACAGTGCAGAATTATACACATGCAGATATACATGTTGACAATTTGACTTGAATAAAAAAAACAGAGCCAGGAGACAGAGTCATCTTTTATCCTTACAAGCAAGGTGAGGATCATAAATGTGAGGAACAGCTTCTGAGCTCAATTGAAAGACGATGTTGAAAGCAGAATGATGCATGATGTCATGTGCTGGTCCCACATGGGTACTTCAGAGCTGTTCTCCAGGCAAGTCACTGTTATCAGTGAGGCTGTCCAAGTGTCAAAGAGACCACATTTACTATAGCTAAAGTCAGACAACAGAGTGATACAGTTAGATGTAAATAAACCAGCTAGTTTTATCTCTCACCTGCACAGCTAGGATAGAGCTATATCTCACCTGTCCAAGGTGAAGAGAACTAAAGGAACTCATTAAAAAAAGCATTAGATTGATATATTAACATGCTGACCATTGTACTTTGCACAGGAAGGGAACGCGGGTGGACGTGCCATATTTGGGATGCAGATGAAACGGCAAAGAACCTTGTGTGGCCTTGAGAGCCAGGGAGGGTTACTTTAGTTCACCGACATGTGTGTGAGTGAGAGATCTGTTGGAGAGGAGGTGGTGGCACCATAATCATAGTTAGCCACCACACAGCAAACACATGCAAACGCACGCCCGCCTCGCGCTCAGCCCAGGCCGGGACAAGTCTCTCCTCGCCCGACCTGACACCTTCATCATCTGAGCTGAGTGGAGAGAGAGGTGAGAGAGAGGCTGCAGGGAGGAGGAGGAGAGGGTGAGATGGTGAGCAGGGCACACCATGGGGGGGGGTGGAGCCAGGTGAGAGGATGAGGGCGAGTGAGAAGGGAAGAGGTCACACAACTTCAGAGGGAGCGCAGTGGAGCTGGAGAGAGAGGAAGGATGGAGGTGAGAGGCAGAGGAACAACGACGTGGTGGGAGAGAGGGGTGAGAGAAGAAGCCACCGTGTTAGTGACAGAGAGAGGGAGAGAGAGAGAGAGAGAGAGAGAGAGTGACAGAGAGAGGGAGAGAGAGAGAGAGAGTGACAGAGAGAGAGAGAGAGCGAGAGAGAGAAAGAGAGACAGAGAGAGAGGGAGAGAGAGAGAGAGAGGGAGAGAGTGAGCGTGATGGAGGGGGAGCTCTGTGATGGCGCTGTGTGATAGCTGTAGCGTATGTGGGCCAGGCAGTAATTGTGCTGTGTATTGAGCGAGAGCTGACAGGATGGCTATTATCTCCTCCGGCCAGCTGGAGTGGACAACTGGAACACGAGCGCACCGAACAGCTGAGAGTGACATTTGGGCCGAGAGAGAGGGAGAGAGAGAGAGAGAGAGAGAGGGAGAGTGAGAGAGGGAGAGAGAGAGAGAGAGAGAGAGAGAGAGAGGGAGAGAGAGAGAGAGAGAGAGAGAGAGAGAGAAAGAGAGAGAGAGAGAGCATAGATAATGTAGAGTAGGCATGGCGGTACAATCAATAGGAATACTTAAGTAGTAGATGAGGACAGGCCGTGGTATATTATGCTCATTATAACACACCTAAGGTCGTGCATCACTTTGAGACCATTTTTTGCCATTACTTCAAACCTCCCTCTGTCCACTCCCTTTCTTTCTCTCCCTACCCCTGTCCCCCTGCTGGCTGATTTTATCATTGTCCAAAGTCTACAGTTACAGTATGTCCATCTCAGCCTCTCTCAGTCTTTCTCTCTATTTTGTATCCTCCTCGATATAACAGCCCCTGTCTCTCTCTCTCCTCGATATAACAGCCCCTGTCTCTCTCTCTCCTCGATATAACAGCCTCTGTCTCTCTCTCCTCGATATAACAGCCTCTGTCTCTCTCTCTCTCCTCGATATAACAGCCTCTGTCTCTCTCTCTCCTCGATATAACAGCCCGTCTCTCTCTCTCTCCTCGATATAACAGCCTCTGTCTCTCTCTCCTCGATATAACAGCCTCTGTCTCTCTCTCTCTCCTCGATATAACAGCCTCTCTCTCTCTCTCTCCTCGATATAACAGCCTATGTCTCTCTCTCTCCTCTCGATATAACAGCCCCTGTCTCTCTCTCTCTCCTCAATATAACAGCCTCTGTCTCTCTCCTCGATATAACAGCCTCTGTCTCTCTCTCTCCTCTCGATATAACAGCCCCTGTCTCTCTCTCTCTCCTCGATATAACAGCCTCTGTCTCTCTCCTCGATATAACAGCCTCTGTCTCTCTCTCTCCTCGATATAACAGCCTCTGTCTCTCTCTCTCCTCTCGATATAACAGCCTCTGTCTCTCTCTCTCTCCTCGATATAACAGCCCCTGTCTCTCTCTCTCCTCGATATAACAGCCTCTGTCTCTCTCTCTCCTCGATATAACAGCCTCTGTCTCTCTCTCTCTCCTCGATATAACAGCCTCTGTCTCTCTCTCTCCTCGATATAACAGCCTCTGTCTCTCTCTCTCCTCGATATAACAGCCTCTGTCTCTCTCTCTCCTCGATATAACAGCCCCTGTCTCTCTCTCTCCTCGATATAACAGCCTCTGTCTCTCTCTCTCCTCGATATAACAGCCCCTGTCTCTCTCTCTCCTCGATATAACAGCCTCTGTCTCTCTCTCCTCGATATAACAGCCTCTGTCTCTCTCTCCTCGATATAACAGCCCCTGTCTCTCTCTCTCCTCGATATAACAGCCTCGGTCTCTCTCTCTCCTCGATATAACAGCCCCTGTCTCTCTCTCTCCTCGATATAACAGCCTCTGTCTCTCTCTCTCCTCGATATAACAGCCTCTGTCTCTCTCTCCTCGATATAACAGCCCCTGTCTCTCTCTCTCCTCGATATAACAGCCTCTGTCTCTCTCTCCTCGATATAACAGCCTCTGTCTCTCTCTCTCCTCGATATAACAGCCTCTGTCTCTCTCTCCTCGATATAACAGCCCCTGTCTCTCTCTCTCCTCGATATAACAGCCTCTGTCTCTCTCTCCTCGATATAACAGCCTCTGTCTCTCTCTCCTCGATATAACAGCCTCTGTCTCTCTCTCCTCGATATAACAGCCTCTGTCTCTCTCTCTCCTCGATATAACAGCCTCTGTCTCTCTCTCCTCGATATAACAGCCTCTGCCTCTCTCTATCTCTCTCCTCCAACCTGTCTCTCTGTCTTCTTCTTCACCCCTCTCCGTCTCCACTCCTGTCAAATGTGGTCTTGTCATCGTCTCGTCTGAGCCTCCTCTCCTCCTCTTCACCTTGTCCTGTCTCCAGGCCTCCCGGTCCACACAGCCCACAGGGACGGGTGGAGATGGATGGATAGATTTGGGGGTAGAAGGATGAAGGAATAGCTACATGTAAGTGGAATGAGAAATGGCCTTGAGCTTCTTTCAGGCACAGAACAACAGCAGCCTGCGTTCATGCTCCCACTGTCCTGCACAGAACTGCTCTGACTCATATCCATATTCGATGACTGCAGTCCCCAGTGAAGATGTGGATAAGATGATGGTGAGAAATTTCATTTGGACTGAACCTTCAAGATTAAAGAAAGCTATTTCTGATTTAGATTGGGTTCTACAATACCTGGAATTACTGAGTTTCACCACTAATTAACTTTTTCTAGGCTCAACTCCTATAGGCTTGCCTGCTGCGCGGGCTCGCCCGTCCTGGAGCTCGCTCACTTGTGATACATTATATTAACCGGGCAAAATATTGCGATACTTTGCTGTATCGACCCCGCCCCCCCTTCCCCCACAGTATTGTGGTGAATTTCCCATTGCAGAGAAAAACACTGAGCTATGTTCCGCACAAGGTTGTCCACCGTATCACAGCAGACGCAGAGCACATTTCCCACTGTGGTTTTGGAGATAAGTAGGTAGCGGATCGCAAATGACACCCAGCGTGGTCTTAAAGCGTTAAGTGGGGAATCAGACTTTGTGTGTGAGAACTAAAGAGCCTCCAGAGGGACTTTACAGACTCCTCGTTAATTGCTTGATAATGTTCATACAAAGCCAAAGGAAGGAGGCGCACTCGACCAGCAGGGGTCGACGCAAAAGGCTTCAGAGGACTTCCTTCTCTCCAGCCGTGCGTGTGTGAGTAGCACACATGCCTGTTTGTACATGTGCGTGTGTGTGCGAACATGTGTGCGCGTGGCTGCGCGTGCGGCGGTTTACCAGCAGGGCGGCAGTCATCCACACCGGTGTTCTCCCTGAGGGGGCCGGAGAAGGAGAGAGATAAATCAAAGGGTCCATGGAGAGAGAAGCCGAGCTGCTCTTAACCCACTAACTCTGAATGATGCATGTTGATTGATGGAACACACACAGGCAAACAGCCAGAGGTCTCCTCCTAACAGCCAGGAAAAGATGGATTCTACCTCAGCAGCACAGTTTGCCTACAGACATTGAGACACTTTTGGGGAATGTAAACAAGCCAGAATAGATGAGAAGGCCTGAGGACGTATGCTTATTAGAGCAGTGGTCTGGTGTTAAGAGTCTAAAGTAAAGCTCTATTTCTCATATGAAATAGCTTCATAGCTTAATAACTCAAGTCAGCTGTGACCAGTTGTTGTTAATAGAAAACAACATAGGCAGAGTTGGAGTTGTATACTCGGGGGGGGGGAAGGTGGGGGGGCACCAGAAGGAACAAAAGTTATAATATCCCTGTCAATTCCCAGCTACAACATGTTGCACCACGCCACACACAATACCACAATAGATGGCTTATAGCCAATAATAAACCCTACACCCAGTGGTGTATCCAGGCCGTTTTGACTGGGGTGGCCGAGGTGGGGCACAGACTCCAGGAGGTTGGCACTAAGTGCGGCATTTAGGGAGGATCTATGGATGCTCTAGAGTCTTCTAGTTTAATATGATAGCAGTATATTCACTCGAGCTTTAAAAGCCTGCTACACCCTCTGAAAGACAGTATCTTACTAATATAATTGTGCGGCCGGTCCCGCGGCGCACAATTGCTCAAGCTGTGCAGGCTCCGTTGAGCGGACGAGGCTGTTTTCAACTTCACATATTGTTTCCACTTAAACGTGAGAAGATATGTTACTACAGCTACATGTAGGATGTAGCATCGAGAATATCAGGTGAAATCATTGACTTTTATTCTTAAAGTTACCTTTGTACAAAAACAAAAGGCTAGGCTGAGATTTAAAAGAAGCTGATGTGGGAAAGGTTCACTAGCCACTAGCTAATCATCCAAAGATGGATGTCCCCCCACTTCAAAACTCATTCCGATGCAAGTCTGACCCTTTTAGACACTGTGACCAGACACCTGCCAGACACCTGGACCCAGCACCCCCCACACCACGACTTTATTCATGGCCTTCTCTTCTGCTTTTAATACTTTACACACAAACATACTACTGCAGCGCCCCTAGTGGAGCTTCAGCTCAACCCAACACTGCCTTATGGATGATGCTTCTCTTGAGGTGCTCATTATCCTGAGAGGAGCCCTGTGTCCCAAAGGGCCGTGGTCCATGTGTGACTGTGAAGAAGTACCACAACCACAGGAGTGAGTGTGGGGCCAGTGGCTACATGCATACTGCATGAGCACAGCAGATACTACCTCATAGGCTGATTAAGGTCTTATCTGGGATGAGATGTTTATAAGTGAATATTTATCTATCTGGCAACTATCCCAAGACAATCTAGATGGATAAATAGCACTACAGGTGAGAGGAAAAATATGTATTTTGGATTTTAGGGTGAGCTGTTCCTTTAAACACATATGAGGCAGTGCTATCAATACTGTGCTCATACAGTATACATGGAGCCACTGTCAACCCCACACCCACCCTGCTGGATGTGGTACTTCTTCACAGTCACAAAAGGACCCTTTGGGACACATTCTGAACTATATCCCCTCAAGTTAATGGTCTCCTCAAGGGAAGCATAAGACCGCCATTACGCCACCATTGAAGGGACGCGATAATGGGACCGCGTTTAACGCTCGAGGGGGTGTCACCCAGAGCTTGTAGCT
>NC_139636.1:9882747-9902747 GCF_964638095.1 Poromitra crassiceps | reverse complement strand
AAGTCCCCGGCACTTCCGGTTCTTTTGTCTCAAAGTCAATGGGATTTTTGGTTAATTAATGTCTGAAATGAGGTCTGTGGTTAACAAAGGTTCATGAAATGGCAACGTTCGTGTTCAGCAAGATAATCTTCACACATGAGGACCACTTTTATGACTTTGGAAGCGTAAATGTGGTTTAAAAAAAACTTGATTTTCAGAAAACGCTTGTAGTACCTCCACTTACCCCTAGGGTACGCATACCCCAGTTTGGGAACCACTGTTTTAGGAGAATGCTGCAATGGTGCTTTGCTGTGAAACTCCAGGACTATTTTGTGGACTAAAAAACGTCACCCGTCCTTCCATCGACATGGGGCTGAATAGATACTGAGTGAATTTTACTTTTTGGGTGAACCCATATCCTTTAACTCATTAGAAAATATAAGAGCAAAAGTACTAAGCTACAGCTTATCGATGAGTATTTGCTGGATAAGGTCTTTTAATATTGTGCTGTCTTTCATAATAGTTATATGTCATTGAATACAGCACTTAGGGCCTGTGTCCACCTAGCTTCTTTTTCCGACGTTAAAAGCTGGGAGTGCGCTGGGGAACGCTGATCCCAGCGCACAATATACAAGGAAGCAGTCTGCAAGTAACGTTAGTTCAGCTTGATAGCTGACAGCTAGCAAGCTAACAACACAGGTAGGCTACGCTATTAAAAGCAGTAAGCACAACACTCACCAGAAATATTAAGTGTCTAGCCGATCTGCTCCCACAATTGAGCCGTTCTGTCTCTGTTGCGATAGTTTTTCCATATGATTAGTTACCAGAAAAGGAGCAGCCGACACCAGCGTCTTTCTGAAAAGTTAAAATATTTTCAGCTGGAAGCGCTGGGAGTCGGCGCACAAAAACGCCGAAAAAAGACGCTGGGCGCTCTGCACTTTCTCTACACGTCCGTGTGCGCTCGCATACGCTCTCCTCCCATTGGAAACAATTGAAAATAGACGCTGGACCTGAGGAAAAGACGCCAGGTGGACACAGGCCCTTAGAAAGTAGAGTTGAGCATATTGTTTATGGAATAAAAAGCACACCTGTACGGCAAGATTATAATGCAGGGCAAAGATAGATAAAAAAAATGCTTTAAAAGAAATCTATTTGTAAGTTATTAAAAAGAAAAGAAATCCCATCAGGAGAGCATTCCGAACAAATCTCATCATTTCACACTCCAAATATCATCAGTCATTCTTACACTTTCCTCCAGACATTTAGCCAACCGGCCCGGCTTGGAAGTTTTTTGGTAGCGCGCGTGATCTGACTGTCGATGCGTGGACTTAGCCAGCGCTCTGTGAGTTTTGTGAATTGATGCTGCTAGCTTGTTCATCAGTCATGCCAGACACCTCATCTAACGTTATTGTGCATTTGCTCTTTGCCGTGGATGCTATTCATTCATTTCTGAATCAGCAGCACTGCGTCTCCCAGGACGTGCCAGGTCCAGATGTACAGTACAGCAGCACGCCCTCAGGACACCTCCTCATGTGAAATGGGTCAGATTAACAGCGCAGCACCTACAGCATCCCTGACAGCACCAGGCCATCCTTATGGCGGTCGCAGTGAGCCGGGTGCGAGCGAGCGAGCGAGCACGCGCCAAATATGACGTCATTGCGCTAGTAGTCGCGTCGGGCGCGAGCCTCCAGAAGATTTTTGTAACAGCGTGCGCTACGGGGGGGGCGCCGCACTTTACAAGACAGACAGAGAAAGAAATTAAATGAAATTAAATGAAGAAGTCAGTCCACTGAGCCAGTGTGTTCACCACATTTCTTGACCTATGTGGTAAAACTATGATTTGTAACTGTTCATTTGAGTCCTTTCAGTTGGGTTTTGCGATGCTCAGTCATGTGCTGATAATACGGTCGTTTCAGAGTGAAACTGCACACAATGGCTTTTCATCGTCGCTTTTTTAATGGCCCGTGTTAGAGAATGGAATTTCCACTCTTCATCCGCTAATGTGATAATTACAACAGCCTATCTAAACCAAATGAATTGAAGCCAGGAGTCCAGGAAGGTGTCTTATGAAAGTATATTTATTACCATAACATTCTCTGGCAATATGTATAGAAATCTCCTCCTATGTATGTGCGTCTCTATTTCTGCATGTGTGAGATGTCTTACGACTAATAACTCATAGCGTTAATTACGTGTGTTCATTTCATAATTCCTTACTGAGCTGTCGTCTGATATCTAAAAGAATCTGAAATGTTTGCATATTGTGGGTGTGTCAAAATGACATTGTATATAACTGTAAATATGTATGGTTTATATAATAACCTAAGTTAGTATCTTGTGGGTTTCTTGAGACAAGGGGGGACGCCCCAATGTAAATAATAAAGAAGGCCTCAGGACCATTAGAAACTCTCTTGACAGGCTGTATTTTGCAGTGACCAGGCAAGAGAGCCTGAGAAGCGTTATCACATATTGCCTCAAAAGCCAGAAGGCTGCACAAAGCAGCGACTAGGAGTCCAGTGGGAAACTGCGGCGAGCATGTGAGAGAGCCTAGGCAATATGCTTGACTGCAATTTGACATACGCTTTATAGGCAAAGGAAGGCAGAGAGAAACAGACAGAGAGGAGGGGCGATGACTTGACTTGGAGCCTACAGGGCTGCCTGTCTGTATCAGCGAGGTCAACCTCATGCAGTGGGTGAAAGTTTGTTTTGACCTCCGTGTGCTGTGGAGCAGAGGGTGAAGAAATCTCCTCCTATGTATGTGCGTCTCCATTTCTGCATGTGTGAGATGTCTTATGACTAATAACTCATAGCGTTAATTATGTGTATGCAAATATAGCTTATTGATTAGGAAATGCCAATGGAACTTATATTTTTCTCCAACAGCCCGTTTCTCACTTATCATCACTGTGCAATGTAACATGACCATCAGTTGGTTGCAGCACTGACCATAAATGCCTCGGTGCATGCTGGGAGCTCGCGCGCAATCTGCCGATGCTCGACTATTATCTGAGCCTTGACACGTAAAACAGCAGCTGGACTTGAAGAAAACATGTCCAGAGCTTATTCGCTGTGTTTAACCAATGGGTTTGATAAGGAGGTGAAAACGTCCTTCCTCTGCAGCTTCAGTATAAAAGCTGCTATCGCACCACATTGAGCGACAGTTAATTTCGACAAAACGTGGAAGGTGGGGAGAGAGAGAGGGTGCCGAGGCATTCCTCGGGGCACGCACTCCATCTCTCCTCTGCAGGGACACGGTACAAGACTGTCACTCGGGGGAAAGCCCTTCTCACCCCCTCTTCTTCTTCTCCTCTTTTCCTCAGAAGGTATCTCTCCACGGTATGTTGATGCTTTGGGGAGATCTCTGACATAAACAAATGAAGAAGAAGAAACTGGGCCAGAAAAATAGTGAGAGGGAAAAAAACAACAACAACACAACACCTCGGGGGGAGGGATTAACGACAAGATGGAGAGGAGAGGCAGAGAAGCGGACGAGTGATGAGTGATGTATGAGTGAGAGAAGTCCTGTGTCTGTCACAGCAGCAGGCCTCCCTCAACCCCTCCGGCTACCAGTGGTAGGCATGTGAAAACATGCTTCAAAAGTCAAGTTAGATTTCTAGCGAGACTAAACCTATTCAAAAAGATGGGAAACGAAGAGTCAAACCAGAGATATTATATGACTATAGATGGGTCACCGCAGGCTCCGCCGCTTCTAACAAATGGTGGCAGCAAGTCTCCTAAATGGGCGTGGTCAGCCATTGACTCAGATCTGCCCAAAGTCTCCTAAGTGGGCGTGTCCCTGGAAAACCATGGGCAAAACCCACGTGACAAAATGACAGGAAGTGAGTTGAAGTTGGGCCGTCTTGCATGAAATCCCATCGTCTTTTTGGTCAAACAGGGAGAGTTGCTACATCCAACTGATGTCACAGCAAGATGCTAACTGTAGCCATTCCTCTCATCATCATATCCCCCTGGTGGTGAGCATGTGATGTGCCTCACCCTCGCTCTGCACACACACAACAACGTGCGAGTCCAAATGAGTCTTGTAAGTGACCGCAGAAATATTCAGTTATGTCCCTATGGTCCTTTTCCCAGTGATGTGTGACCACCAGCACAGTGTGGGACTGCACTTATTTATGCACGCACATCATAAACACAAAACACACCCCAAGAGGCCCCGTAATGATGCAATAATGGTGATAATTAGTAGGAGGCTCCGTGCCATTAGGAGAGTAATTGATCCCACAGTTGGGTCATCAGTTTGAGCACATTGACCTTTCCACACTAGCAGCACTATGCTCGGACTGGAACAACACATGATGCAAGCCAAGCCTTTCATCTGTCTCCCTCTCTCCTGCCCCCTGTGGAACTTTCAGGGTGGCCCTCAACTCAATTCAGACACAGTCTGCACCAGAGCAATCTAGTAAGAGAGTGGCGTCGGCGGAGGGCCAAAATGCGTGACTCAATAGCCGATGAATAGCCAGGAAGGGGGCTCGGCTTGCGCTACGTTTGAATGCTAAAATAAAGCTGATAATATCCAATTTGATTCTTTAAACGTCTGACCCGTTTCAAAGTACATGACAAACGGACGGTCCATTTTGCTGCAACTCGACAAGCGCTGCTTAATCCAGAACCTTACTTTCGGGAACTCTTGAGAGTAAAAAAAACGGGTCCATTGGAGAGAATGGAGATGTCGCGACTCTTCTATATACACGGCTGTGGTCTGCACCTTTCATGAAGTAGCTCAAAATGTAGCAGGTCAGAATTCTATCAAGAACACAGCGGGTGAGGGATCTCTTGATCCTTCTCCATAAATAAATCCTTGTTGATCTTGAGAGAGAGAGAGAGAGAGAGAGAGAGAGAGAGAGAGAGAGAGAGAGAGAAAAGAGCATACAATGAAAGAGAAGTGGTCATATTGCGGCTCCACTTTCTAGTCTTTGAGCCAAGCTGTTTGAAAAGTCCAGGGGCAGGAGGGCCGCGGTACGCTCTCATTCGTCTCTTTCATGAACACAAACAGTGTGTCAGGGAAGTGATGTCATCATGACATCATGGTGACTCGCCACCTTTCCAGTCAGGCTGGATGTAAGCGTCTTGTCGCTCTCGCTGTCTCTGGCTCTATTCAAGCTATGAACCCTGAGTGTCCTCTAATGTTTCCGTGTACTTGAGCTTGTTGACTGTATAGATCAAAAACTCGCTATTCTGCAATCTGAGATGTTTTTCTTCCCTCCTTTCTTCAATGAGTTCCTCCTCATTCAAATTGCAAACACATGTAATCACCAGCTATTGCTCTTTTCTCCCGTAATAGATCTTTTTTATGACCCTAACACCAGCTTTCACCATTATAGCAATTTTAGGGCAGAATCTGATGAAGTAGTGTTCTGAAATAGATGACTTTTTTTAATGCAAAAACAAACAACAATATGGCCCTTCAAGGAGCGTAGTTTTAGAAAGATTAATTAACTGGCTTGATGGCCCTACCTCTAACATAGAGACACTGTGGAACACGTCATCATTCAGAAACCACGCCCAACATGGGGGGAAAATACAAAGGACCAACTATGGTGCCAACTTCTAGCAAAACAAACCGTGGCTAACATGGCGAACAAAGGAACTCTCGTCAGATACAGATAGTTTTGCAGATATCTAGGAGGAACTGGCTAGTGTCAAATAATGGGACGTTTGTGTGCGTTTACTGCGAACGAGACGTGAGCTGATCACAACGTTTGTCTGCTGACTTTCTGCTTCCTGAAACTCACCCCCCAATCCTGGCGTTCTCCTATGTCGCGTGCTGCACACAAAGATCTTATATACGGAAGATGAACACTCCAACTTACTTCATTGACAGCTAGATCCACATTTTTCTTCTCAACGGCTTCCTTGTTTTGCTCGGGAGTACACAAAAACTTTAATTGGTGATTATTTACATGTGTTGTCTGCGCAGCCCACCACACAACAGCTTTTAGCTATGTTTAATTCAAGGAAAATGACGCTGGTGTATGGGAGTGAATGGAGCGCTATCCCCCGTGATGGGCGTGGCCTATTTCATGCAGTGTCTCTATGGGCAACAGCCAGTCATAACTCAGGAATTTGGGGTGACCAATCATCCCCTAGACACGCCCCTGTTGACGAAATGTTCTAGCTACAGATGCTAGGGCTCATGGGTAGAGAGTCCACCGACCACGTCAGAGGTTCTGAGTTCGATCCTCAGGTGCAGGAGGGACACACAATGTAGGTTACATAGTCACTTGTTGTCAATCTGCATCTCAGTGTGTGTGAGTTAGAGTAATCGCGGTGTTGGCCCGTACCTCATGCCTCGGGTGGAGTGGTTCTGGAGGTTCTGCAGCAGCTGTGGCAGGCCCAGCATGGCCTCGAACAGCAGGGCGAGAGAGCCCAGCGCCTCCACGAACACGGCCGAGTCCAGGAGCAGCATGGTGAGCAGAGCACACAGCACCGTCAAGCCCAGGCAGAACAGCAGGTAGTCCTCAAACACACTCCACTTCCAGAAGTAACGCAGGTCCAGGTCTGCATGGGCCAGAGAGGAGAGGAGAGAGGAGGACTTCAGATACACAGAGACAACTGGACTTAGCCTCAAACCTGCCACCTGTACTTTTCAGTATGGCTAAATAAAAAAGATAGTAGAGTAAAGACAACGAGAAGACCTCCACCAAGGCCAATAGTCCCATCTGCTGTTGTTATGTTGTTGTTGCTGTAAGGTGATGAAATGGCTTCATTTTGAACCCTGGAGACGAGAGGAACTCTTGGTAGAGCTGTGGGAATCAATGACCTCGAGATACTCAGCCATTATGATCCTACAGGGATAAGGCCCAAAATAAGGTCCATCTTCAGATACGTACTTTATCTCTCCACAGATACAGCAGGTTATGATTTGTGACACAGGGTGAACTTGCAAATGGGGAGAAAGGAGAGGTTAATGGGTAGAGGAGGAAGGCAATTCGAAACTGAGTGAAGATGGGGAAGACGAGTAAGAATGATGAGGTGTGTGTGTGTGTGCGTGTGTGTGTGTGTGTGTGTGTGTGTATGTGTGTGTGTGTGTGTGCGTGCGTGTGCGCGTGTGCATGCATGTATGTGTGTGCGTGCGTGTGCGTGCGTGCGTGTGTGTGCGTGCATGCGTGTGTGTGTATGTGTGTGTGTGTGTGTGTGTGTGTGTGTGCGTGTGTGTTCATGCGTGTGTGTGTGTGTGTGTGTGTGAGTGTGTGTGTACGTGTGTGTGTGCGTGTGTGTTCATGCATGTGTGTGTGTGTGTGTGCATGCGTGTGTGTGTGTGCGTGTGTGTGTGCATGTGTGTGTGTGTGTGTGTGTGTGCAGATGGAAGCAGCCAGGAGGATGGGTGACAGCCAGGTGGAGAGTGAAAGTGCACAGAGGGCGATGCAGGAGGAAGGAGCAGGAAGGAGGAGAGAGCTGGAGCGGAGGAGTGTTTCATTACAGAAGGCAGAGGAATTGTGCAAACGCAGCAGTCCTAAATCAATACTGTGCACATGCATAAGTGAACCAAACAGAGATAAATGAGAGACTCGAGAGCTTTCACATTTCTATTACTTTGGAATAACCTGGCCTTTGGCGAGGCCAGCCCAGAAGCCATTTAGAATGTTTATTACGGGCGGTATAGAGCTATCCTCTCACTGATACGACCCTATTTGCCATGCAAGGCCCTTAGAAAGCAATTCTCTTCAGCGAAGAAGCCCCGATTCACCAACTGTTTGTTTCCTTCTGAAACAACCTCTACTAAACCTGAGCCAAGGAGCTGGCCAAGAACAACAAGCCAGTGAGAAAGTCCAGATCTATGTAAGATTATTCAGCAATCAGTATGATTTTGAATAAGAATAAAATGGCACATTGCTGTTTTCCCTCCAACTAAAGCCCGGAAACAAATAATTATCCAATTTGAACATCAACACCATTCCAACTAGACTGCATAGTATGTCCTCACCAATGGAAGTATGAATGTTAAACCTATCATCAGCTAAACGTACACAACTCCCATTACTTAATACAGATAGAATATAATAACGCTATTGGTCAAAAACATAATAAAGTCAAATTACCAAGATTGAGTGAGCGACCAATGATAATTATAGTTCTCACACTTTAAGGAGATGCATAATAAGAGGTGTCCACCTTCTTCTAGAAGACAAGAAGTTATCATTTGTCAAAGTTATGTCTATGAGATTTGGGCATTTGCACATTCCAAGCTCACTGTTCTGTGACGAACACAGATGTTACTTTTTTGATGAGTTTATTGAGTTTTAGGCATTTAACATGTAAATATGGGTCAAAGGTTAAGTGACCATAGGAAGGTTGCTTAGTATAGCCATAAATATTAATGTTCTCGTTAATTGAAATGTAAATTTAACATACAATCAGCAACTTCCCTGCAGCACCAAACACCCTGCAGTGGTTTTTGACGCACGGCTCTATCAGCTTCAGATCTGCTGATCATGCTGGTTGAGTGATGCTGCAGGGGCTTCTCCCACACTTCTGAAGAGCTTCAGGGGAGGGGGGGGTGGGGGGGGGGGGTGATGGAGTGCCAAAGTCACGCCCCCTTCAAGGTTAGGTATACGAACGAGGGGATTTTATCCGCCATTATTTTTTCCATACATTTCGTAGAATGCTTATAAAAATAGTTTTACGTAGTCAAAAAGCAGCTATATTTAGAATCAGGGGAGACCATATATTATAACATTTCACTGGGACCAAAACTATAAAAAAAAAAAAAAAAAAGGGGGGGGGGTAAAATCCGATTTTTTTTCTTCTTCTTCAGTTTTCTCCGAGTGAAATAAATGTTTGGTCTCCCCTGATTCTAAATATAGCTGAATCGCTTGGTTTGACCTCTTGGCTCCCAGACATCTGGTGAACAAACGAAGCGGATAGAGACTGAGAACTGAGTCTACGAAAGCGTTCTACGAAAATGCCTATGGAAAAAAGAATGGCGGATGAAATCCCTGGGTTCACATGCCTATAGCCCAGAAGAGGGTGTGACTTTGGCAACTGTCCATTACACACTCCGCCATCAGCCGTCTCCTCAGCGGACCGTAATGTGAGTTGACCGACAATCGCTCATTGCTTATGTATGACCGCGGAGCAGCGGAAAAAGCAGCTGACATCAGCTGGGGGGGATTGATGGCTAAATAAGAGCCCATTAGTTAGCGTGGGGACTGGACTGTGACGCTGCATATAGCCAAGCACCTGGCCGCTCCACGTACCGCTGTTACCTTTCACACTCTGCCTGCACATAATAACATATACATACTGTACATACATACATACATACATACATACATACATACATACATACATATAACACTACATATTATACTACATATAACACTGAAAAATAAAAGTGAAGGAAATGGCTCTCCAGTAGTGATGCGCAGGCTGCAGATATACCCGCGCTGACTGTGGAAATCCTGCGGTGCGGATCATAAAAATACATTCTTATTTCTTATTAATAGCGGATGGGTTGCGGGCGGGTGAAATGATGCATCATTCATGAGGAAAATTAATATTAATTACATTCTCTAGTCTATTAACGTATTTTAAGCTTCATTTTTCATCAGGCACTTTATTAGCCGACTATGTTGGGATCAAGGGAGAGGACCCGAAAGGGCCAAGGCAGTGGTAAACAATACCCATGTGGTAAAATGGGATGCCTCGAATCCTTGGTCCATATAAGGTGAATGATGTCATCAGAAGGTCAAACAGGAGTAGGAGATCCCTTCATTCTCCGCTGATGGCAGAGAAGACACCTTCGTATATATATTCCCCTACGACGAGGCCAATCCAGTCATGATCTAAAGTTCAAGCTAAAGCTATCCAGCAGGCTATTAAAAGGTTCTTTGTGGAACCAGAAATGATTCTCCTATGGCAGTGATTCTCAAACTTTTTCATAATTTTTTTCATAATTTAGTGCACATTGTGGACACGGACCCCCATTTGATGAGATTCTGTTATCTGTGTGTGTGGGCTGCATCTACTGAGGAAAAAGACCTGTGTGTGCGTTTGTACGTGTATGCGCGTGCGTGCGTGTGAGACAATATGCACGTACGCACACATACTGTTGGATACACACAAGTTTGAACTTACGTTAAGCGCGCACACACACACACACACACACACACACACACGCACGCACACGCACACTCACACGCACACACACGCACACACACCAGCCTGGGACGTTGCCGATTCCACTCCAGCGAGCTGCATCTGCTGTGCAGGACAGAGTGAGACATCATCTCGTAGCGGTGCAGCGTGGCGTTTGTGGCAAACGGCGAAGGTGATGAATGGCTTTATTACGGGCAGCCACATAAGACACATGGCCTACCGATGACAATAGAGATAGGAGGCGGGAGACAAGGGACCCACACACACGCACACACACACACACACACACACACACACACACACACACACACACACACATGCTCTCTCTCAACCATGACTAATGTCTGTCCTCATAGACTATGACACTGAGAGAAGCCAAAACAGAGGCTGCCAGGTCTTATTCACAGGTCCCTCTCTCTGCTCCTCCTGGCACGCCGTCCTTCAACAGCACATCAAACATGAAGGATTGTCGAGCAGCCAGGAGGGGTCTTAGAGGCTGAGCTTTATCAGAAACATAAAAGCTCTCCTCCTTTTGAATGAGGCCAAGGCAGTGAGGTAGAAACATGCTGACACCAGCAGCCAGCAGACCAGACCAGACAAGCCGAGCGGAGCGGAGAGAGGTGTATTTTAAAAACCACCATCAACTTTTCATCAGCGAAAAGCCGCCCGCCGAACCTCTCAAATCCTCATCTCTCCTTCTTTAAGTCCTCCCCTTTCTCTCTCTTATCAGCAACACACACACACACACATGCGTGCGCGCACACACGCACACACACACACACACACACACACACACACACACAGACACACACACACACACACACACACACACACACACACACACACACACCACAATACGCTTCTCTTGTCCTATGAAATGTACTTCCTGTAAGTATAAAAAAGCAAGCGAAATACATTGAGCATTGAGCTAAACCTGCTTGCTTGCAGGTTACCAAAACCACATGTCTTCCGATGTTATTTTGAAGCAACGAGTATCGACGATGCTTAGGGGAAATTGGAATAAAAGTATACATTTTATTTGGGAAATGTAGTGGAGTAAAAGTGAAATCTGACAGAAATATAAATAAATACTCAAGTAAAAGTACAGATACTCCCCCATAATACTTAAGTACTGTAACTGGAACAAGTATTAAGTATTATTACTTAGTTACATTACACCACTGCTTGTCCTCTTGCCCAGAGAATCCAATCAATTTTCATACAGCAACATACCCCTCCTCCGCTTATCATATCACCTTCTCCCTTCTCTTTCTATGTATCTCTCTCTCTCTCTCTCTCTCTCTCTCTGTCTCTCTGTCTCTGTGTCTCTCTCTCTCTCTCTCTCTCTCTCTCCCTTCCATCTCATCTCATCTCTTACTGTCTGGTATGTTTACCGACATCATCTAATTGGCTGGAAAAGCGTAATGAAGAGACACAGCCATGCATCATTCATGGAGTCATCTCTGTCACTCACCCTCCTCTCCGATCACGCAGCGTCCTAACTTTCCTTTCGCTGAACAGGTCAATGGTTAGCACTCACAGCAAGAAGGTCCCGGGTTCGAACCCCGGGCCGCCCCAGGTCTTTTCTGTGTGGAGTTTGCATGTGCTCCGGTTTCCTCCCACCATCAAAGACATGTATGTTAGGGTTAATACTCCTGTCAAAGACATGTATGTTAGGGTTAATACTCCTGTCAAAGACATGTATGTTAGGGTTAATACTCCTGTCAAATACATGTATGTTAGGGTTAATACTCCTGTCAAAGACATGTATGTTAGGGTTAATAGTTACTACTCCTGTCAAAGACATGTATGTTATGTTTGGTTACATGTAATACTCCTGCCAGTGGCCCGGGCGCTGCACTGCGGCTGCAGACCGCTTCTACTTCTTCTTCCTAGTAGAGGATGGGTCAAATGCAGAGGATACATTTCCGCACAGGGACAAGAAAGGATAACTTAACTTAATGCCTTTTCTCTCCCATCTCTCTCTCTGTCTCTCTCATCTCATCTCTGCCTGACTCTCCCATCTCTCTCTCTCTCTCTCTTCTCTCATCCCTGCCTGGCTCTGCCATATCTCTCTCTCTCTCTCTCACTCTTCTCTCATCCCTGCCTGACTCTCCCATATCTCTCTCTCTCTCTCTCTCTTCTCTCATCCCTGCCTGACTCTCCCGTCTCTCTTCTCTCATCCCTGCCTGACTCTCCCGTCTCTCTCTCGCTCTTCTCTCATCTCTGCCTGACTCTCCCATCTCTCTCTCTCTCTCTTCTCTCATCCCTGCCTGACTCTCCCATCTCTCTCTCTCTCTCTCTCTTATCTCATCCCTGCCTGACTCTCCCATATCTCTCTCTCTCTCTCTCTCACTCTTCTCTCATCCCTGCCTGACTCTCCCATCTCTCTCTCTCTCTCTCTCTTATCTCATCCCTGCCTGACTCTCCCATCTCTCTCTCTCTCTCTCTCTCTTATCTCATCCCTGCCTGACTCTCCCATCTCTCTCTCTCTCTTCTCTCATCCCTGCCTGACTCTCCCATCTGTCTCTCTCTCTCTCTCTTATCTCATCCCTGCCTGACTCTCCCATATCTCTCTCTCTCTCTCTCTCTCTCTCTTCTCTCATCCCTGCCTGACTCTCCCATCTCTCTCTCTCTCTCTCTCTTATCTCATCCCTGCCTGACTCTCCCATATCTCTCTCTCTCTCTCTCTCTCTCTCTCTTCTCTCATCCCTGCCTGACTCTCCCATCTCTCTCTCTCTCTCTCTCTTATCTCATCCCTGCCTGACTCTCCCATATCTCTCTCTCTCTCTCTCTCTCACTCTTCTCTCATCCCTGCCTGACTCTCCCGTCTCTCTCTCGCTCTTCTCTCTTCTCTGCCTGACTCTCCCATCTCTCTCTCTCTCTCTTCTCTCATCCCTGCCTGACTCTCCCGTCTCTCTCTCTCTCTGTCTCTCTTCTCTCATCCCTGCCTGACTCTCCCATCTCTCTCTCTCTCTCTCTTGCTCTTCTCTCATCCCTGCCTGACTCTCCCGTCTCTCTCTCTCTCTCTTGCTCTTCTCTCATCCCTGCCTGCCTCTCCCATCTCTCTCTCTCTGTCTCTCTTCTCTCATCTCTGCCTGACTCTCCCATCTCTCTCTCTCTCTCTTCTCTCATCCCTGCCTGACTCTCCCGTCTCTCTCTCTCTCTGTCTCTCTTCTCTCATCTCTGCCTGACTCTCCCATCTCTCTCTCTCTCTCTCTTGCTCTTCTCTCATCCCTGCCTGACTCTCCCGTCTCTCTCTCTCTCTCTCTTGCTCTTCTCTCATCTCTGCCTGACTCTCCCATCTCTCTCTCTCTCTCTTGCTCTTCTCTCATCCCTGCCTGACTCTCCCGTCTCTCTCCCATCTCTCTCTCTCTTCTCTCATCCCTGCCTGACTCTACCATCTCTCTCTCTCTGTCTCTCTACTCTCATCCCTGCCTGCCTCTCCCATCTCTCTCTCTCTCTGTCTCTCTTCTCTCATCTCTGCCTGACTCTCCCATCTCTCTCTCTCTCTCTCTCTCTCTCTCGCTCTCTGTCTCTCTTCTCTCTTCTCTCATCCCTCTTCTCCTCTGTTTTAACTCTATCTTCTCTGTAGAGGAAGGAGTGTCTGCTGTGTGTCGTACCAGGACAGCACTTCAAAGACCCCTAGAGACACATGGGTGCCAGGAGGAGGAGGAGGAGGAGGAGGAGGAGGAGGAGGAGGGGTGCCGGGAGGAGGAGGGCACCCTTTATTCTGCCAGACTCTTTCTTTACACAAAGCCACTTTCAGATCAAACAATTCAATTACTGAAAACGGCGGAAGAAATTGCCTCAAGGATGTCAATGTGTTTGTGTGTGAAGTAGCTTTGGGGAGACCGGGTGTGCGTGCCCACACCCAAGGTCGGATTGGGCTGAGATGTTGCATGGTGGTGGGTTATGATCCGGGGAAGGTCACGGGCAGGTTGGACAGTCCTGGAACCACATGTAGAGTCCTGAAACCCACCTCACTCCCACACCTCAGGTTGGATTGGGCTGCAAATTTGCATGGCGGTAGGTTAAGTTAGTTATAAGTTAAGTTACCCTTTATTTTTTCCCATGGGGAAATTCATCCTCTGCATTTGACCCATCCTCTACTAGGAACCTTCCTAGAACTAGGAGCAGTGGGCAGCCGCAGTGCAGCGCCCGGGGACCAACTCCAGTTCGTCCGCCATTGCTCCTGACAGGAGGATTAACCCTAACATACTGTACATGTCTTTGATGGTGGGAGGAAACCGGAGCACCCGGAGGAGAAAACCCACACAAACACGGGGAGAACATGCAAACTCCACACAGAAAGGACCTGGGACGGACCAGGGTTTCGAACCTGGGACCTTCTTGCAACGCCAGGTACACTGCTAGTACTTATTTTACAATTTTATTTTAATATTTTACAAGGCTTTCCCGAAAAAACCACTCGCAACTCAACTAGTACTAGTCACTTCAAGTCACTCTCTTAGTGAGTGCTGCAGCCTGTGCAAGATCCTGTTCTGCAGACAATCTATATGAGAGAACTATGACACATATAGAGTCATATATGTGAGTCATAATCAACTCCTAGCTGTGCGTTAAACGAACCACCCGACACCAAGCGGGAGGGGGCTGCCTCCGCAAAGTGCTGCTCCTGTGTGAGTCCAGGGCTCTCACAGGTCTGACTGGGGTACAGCCGAGTCATCACTTGTCTTTCTGCCAATATCCATGCTCCAGGAGCCGAGTGCACCAGCTGGGCGTAAAAAAGTAGGTCTTAACTGTTACGCCGGTCTTAGCTACGCCCGACGTTGTGATTTGAATTTACACCGAGTGCACCAAGCCTGACTTACCATGGTCGTAGCTGCGCCCGGTCTTTAGGCTGCAGACGTGCACGTTCACGTGAATACGTGCTTGTTGCCAAGCAACACACTTCTCTCAGACGAGCTCAAGACAGCTGACGGACAGCTCCAACTCAGCTCAAACTTATAGAGTTGTATTCAAAGCATAGAAACGTTGTCACAGCTCAATTTAACAGCGCCAACACAAACAAACAGAAACAAGATGCATGGAATTTGATCACAAGTGCAATCAGTACTGAATGCGATGGCAGACTGCGCACTGCGGGCAGTTGACGAAGTCAGGAAGAAATGGAAAGATCTTCCGACGCATCAGCTTTTAAAAACCCGCCGACGAGCGGAGGTCCCGCGCCCAAAACGTCCATTTACAGCACATATCGATCGATATTTTTGGAGAAGATTCCCCCCATCACAGGACTGAACGGCACTGACAGCACAGAGCTGTCAGTCCCGACAGCGTAGATCAAGATGAGACAGCTGTCAGTGAGTACGGCTTGGGTGTAACTTTTACGCCTGCTCCATACCAGATGTAAAAGTTACACCCAGGCGCAGCGCATACAGGGCTTAAGACTACATGCTGCACTAGTCATAAAATTAAGTTAGTCGTAACTTTGAGTTCTACGTCGGACGTAGCGTTACACCTAGGCGTACGTCAAGCTGGTGCACTCGGCTCCAGGAGGGTAACTGGAGCTGAGAGAGAGAAAGAGAGAGAGAGAGAGAGAGAGAGAGTCAGTGGACTAGGTAACCTGGAGCACGGAGCTGAGAGAGAGAGAGAGAGAGAGAGAGAGAGAGAGTCAGTGGACTAGGTAACCTCCTGGAGCAGCACGGAGCTGAGAGAGAGAGAGAGTTAGTGGACTAGGTAACCTGGAGCACGGAGCTGAGAGAGAGAGAGAGAGAGAGAGAGAGAGAGAGTCAGTGGACTAGGTAACCTCCTGGAGCAGCACGGAGCTGAGAGAGAGAGAGAGAGTCAGTGGACTAGGTAACCTGGAGCACGGAGCTGAGAGAGAGAGAGAGAGAGAGAGAGAGAGAGAGAGAGAGAGAGAGAGAGAGAGAGAGAGTCAGTGGACTAGGTAACCTCCTGGAGCAGCACGGAGCTGAGAGAGAGAGAGAGAGAGAGAGAGAGAGAGAGTCAGTGGACTAGGTAACCTGGAGCACGGAGCTGAAAGAGAGAGAGAGGGAGAGAGAGAGAGTCAGTGGACTAGGTGACCTCATGGAGCAGCACGGAGCTGAGAGAGAGAGAGAGAGAGAGAGAGAGAGAGAGAGAGAGAGTCAGTGGACTAGGTAACCTGGAGCACGGAGCTGAGAGATAGAGAGAGAGAGAGAGAGAGAGAGAGAGAGAGAGAGAGAGAGAGAGAGAGAGAGAGAGAGAGAGAGAGAGTCAGTGGACTAGGTAACCTCCTGGCGCAGCACGGAGCTGAGAATAGACAGAGATAGACAGTGACAGCATGCTGAGTCAGCGCTGCCACTCTCACAGAGTCTACTCAGTACACATGAAGATGGCTGACAGCTGCTCCTCCTATTTATTCCATGCTTGACTCACCCCGTCACACAAGTCCCACTTTAAGCATCGTCGCCATCGGGCGAGAACCTCGCATCTCCATCGTCCATTTTCTTCTTTTTTCCCTCCATAAATGGATGTAGTGGGTACCCAAAAATCACCTGTGAACGTTTCAGGTAGTTTGGACCAGCGAAATATGTTATATTACTGCTTAGTACAATTATTATTATTACTGCTTATTACAATGTTAAACTGGGAATGTTTTTTCTTCCGTGTGAAAAATTGCTTTTTTGGAGATACAAGGTTTCTGCCCGACAGCGACGGTATGTTTTTTTCTTCTTCATTCATTTAACGAGTTAAATCCTTTAGTTACAGCTACACAAAACGGGGATCTTTATTGTAGGGTTGTCGAAAGTATCCATAAAAATCAATACTAAAATTTTTAAACAGATACAATACTAATTTGCAACAGGTATGAATGCTAAACATTTGAAACAGTATCAATATCAGCAGTGCTTTCTCTTAATGAAAAATCAAACATACCACTGATTTCTCCCTCCCTGTCATTGGTGGGTATCTTTTGCTTCAACAAGTTCAAAGTATTCTGATAGGCTGATGACTAGAGCAGGTGTAATCTGCTGTGTTATGATAGGCTGATGACTAGAGCAGATGTAATCTGCTGTGTTATGATAGGCTGATGACTAGAGCAGGTGTAATCTGCTGTGTTATGATAGGCTGATGACTAGAACAGGGGTAATCTGCTGTGTTATGATAGGCTGATGACTAGAGCAGATGTAATCTGCTGTGTTATGATAGGCTGATGACTAGAGCAGGTGTAATCTGCTGTGTTATGATAGGCTGATGACTAGAGCAGATGTAATCTGCTGTGTTATGATAGGCTGATGACTAGAGCAGGTGTAATCTGCTGTGTTATGATAGGCTGATGACTAGAACAGGGGTAATCTGCTGTGTTATGATAGGCTGATGACTAGAGCAGGTGTAATAGGTCAACGTTTTTAATTGATCAGGCCTAGATTATGGAGAAGCGTGCATCATCTGTCCGTCCATCTGTCTTAGTTTATTTTTTATGCCTCTTGATGGGTTGTTGTCATCCCGCCGCGTGGTATCGAAAATGGTATCGAGTATCGATATTTTCCTGGGTATCGGTATCGAAGTAGAAATTCTAGTATCATGACATCCCTACTTTATTGACTAAGTTCATGTCTATCCTAACCTGACTCCACTGCCATGCTGAGCCTGCTGACTTTGTGCCAGTAGAACTTGTTTGGGTTCACAGAGCTCCACTGACAGGAACAGACATACACAGAGAGAACTGTGCTCCAGTAGCTTTCATGTGCTGTTTTACAAAGGAGGACAACACGGAGCCATCGTCATTTGAGTGGACAGAAGTGTGGGGAAGTCGCTGAAGCGTACTGAAGCCAGAAGACACAGAGCCTGGGCTTGTTTCTGCACAGAAACATCACTTGGTTCACAAGCGGGACAGGTTTTAACGAAGACAGACAGGAGGACCAGATGTCCTAATTGCTCTCTCTCTGTCTCTCTCTCTCTCTCAACCCTCTGAATAATGTAAATGCTTCAGAAATAGTGTCCACTCACTTTAATATGGGTGCACATGCACACGCACACGCACACGCGCACACACACACACACACACACACACACACACACACACACACACACACACACACACACACACACACACACACACACACACACACACACACAACAACAACAACAAATGCATCAACTTCCCAGTGGCTTCTACTCCCTTATACCAGTTCTCATTAAATAAAATTCCTCCCCCAACACACACACCACCGAGAAAAACTTGTTTTATTTAGGTGTCAATTTGATGACGAGGGAGTTCTCCCAAACTTGGGCTAGGACATGCTGATCATGAGCTTTCCAGAACATTTCAGAACTTTCCATTCGTCAGCAGGAAAGAGGACAATCATAGGTGAACACAAAGCTAATTAAAGACAACCAGGAGAAACAAATGGAAGGAGAAGCTCAAGAAGAAAAGAAGCGACAGTAAACAGAACCGACCCGTCTCATTGCGAGTCCACTCCCCTTCCTTCCTCCTGCTACAGCGGACTGAGCCAGTACCGGGCGGTACAGGGGGGAGCAGCCGGTGCTGCCTGGCTTTGGGCCCATCCATGCGTTACTTACTGGGGGGGGTTATTTGCGGTGACTAGCTGTTTCCATCGAACTCACTTCTGCCAAGCTTGAGTCAAACGCCAGCTCTTCCATCACAACAAGAGGGAGCATCTGTGTCACGGCTGGTGCTAGCAGGCTAATCAAGGGGCTACGACCCAAATGCTAACGCCCGAGGCAGAGCTGCTGCAGTTCAGTGACTTTCTTGCACACGGTGAGGAGGGTGAGGCAGGCAGGCAAAGGTCAGAAGTCAAAACCCTGGAGAAGGCGCTGTCCAAACTGACAAACACATCCGACAAGGAGCAGGCAAGAATCCAAAAGTCCAATACACAGCCAAGGTCTAAACGAGGCAGGTATAAGGCTACATTCAGACCAAACGCGTTTTTGGAGCTGCCAGCGTCTTTCTGCAATTCATTTTCTATGTAAGGACGCGCTAGACGAGAATTAGCAATAATCTGGCTTTCATGTTGACAGTGAACAACATCAAACAGACAAAACCAGCTGGCTACCGTCCTTGTGGTCGTTGTGTTCTGATCTGTACTGCACGTGACTACAGGGGAAAACAAACGGAGCACAAAAAAAACGCTCTGTGCGCTGTGTTTTGTGCACAATGGAAGCGCTCTCAACATGATTTTCATAGCGTTCTGACTGAAAAAAATCGCTTTTGGTGTGAATGCTGTTTTATGGTTGTAAGACAAGTGTCTGTGTCGACAGTGTCTTTAAGATAAAAATGCTGGACATGAAACAGCCTTAACATGTCTCGGGACAACAGAAGAACAGGAAGCTAGAGAGAGCAAGAGATGACACACACGGCAACTTGACTTAAGGATCTGGCAGGGAACATGAACTGGTATATTGAAGGCTGATTACAGACCTGCCACCATGAGGCTGTGAAATAGAGGGAGATTGTCTGGGGTTTATCGGCAAATGCAGGTCTGTTGAAACTCCGTCAGTGTTGTGATCCGTTGTTCTGACGATCTGCGCTGCCTTGTCGAAAAATGCTTGCGCTAAACTACCGTACTTTATCAAAAAATGCTACCTTATCTGTAAAGGGGAGACTTGTGGGTATCGATAGAACCGACAGTATTTTCATTCAGATATCTTGAGGTGAGAGGTCAAGGGACCTCCCTTTGAAAATAGTTTTTCCCTCCAACATTTAGCCACCAAAATTTAGCCTGACTACGCAGGTAAACACACCTGTGTTTAGCTGAGCCCAGGCTGTTAGATATAACAGTCCTGTAAACTAGGGATGTAGGTACTACCGGTACTACCCCCGAACCGCGGTACTATTGCTGTAGAACAGGTTCTATACTAAGATTTAAAAAGACCCGGTACTTTTCCGACCGCTGCTATGACTGATAATGGTCAATATGAGCCTGTCTCTTTAA
>NC_139636.1:9872747-9877747 GCF_964638095.1 Poromitra crassiceps | reverse complement strand
GTAAAGTGGAGTGAGTCTGTTCAACTGTAGTTCATATGTAGTTACATGGTACCGGACCTGTAAAGTGGAGTGAGTCTTTTCAACTGTAGGTCATATGTAGTTACATGGTACCGGACCTGTAAAGAAGCTCCCGGCTGGGACAGAGATAGCTAAAACCCAGTGGTGGATTCGAACCACTGAACTTCTGATTGCAAAGCAAGCGGCTTTAACCACTCAGCCACGAGGGCTTTCCAAATTTCATGGTGGAGTTTAAGAGGATAACTGTATGTCAGTCAGATGTAGTTGCTGTCACTTCATAGCTTTGTTATTATACACAGAGACTTGGGGGAAAATATTGATACTTTATTTAGTTGTAGGTATGATTTTGTCCAGAATTCCAATACAAAAATCTGAGTAAAAGTATTGTAGATATAGAGGTAACAGTGAAACTATAATCAAAATAGCCATTCTTCTACATTCTAATTGTTAGCTTATTGTAAATGAATCATTTCCCCATCAATTTCCCAATTTCTCAATTTGTTGGGGACCCAGTCGAAGCTCCTCAAAGACCCATTTGGTCAGCAGACTCCCGGATCATCTCTCCCCAAAGTCTATACCCCCCCCCCCCTCCAAGTCTATAAATCCCCTAATCCGCATAAGGGGGGAACTCCCCCCTATTTGATAACTACGGTAAATTCTATGCACTGTGCTCTAGAAACATTTAGTTATATTTAAAGATTTTGAATAAAAAAATACATTCTAATAATTTTCTGAATTGTGGTGTAAATAGTCCCATGAGCCATTTACAGCTCATGGGGGGGGGAGGGGGGCTGGCACAGTCACACTGCAGAAATGCATTCACATTAATCAATATTGCCTGTCTTTCAAGCTACAACTAACAAAGTATCAACATTTTCCCCCAAGTCTATGCTTATAATAACAAAGCTAGGAAGTGAGAACTACATCTGGCTGACATACAGTTATCCCAAACTCCACTAAGAAAGTTGGAAAGCCCTCGTGGCTGAGTGGTTAAAGACGCCTGCTTTGCAATCTGAAGTTCAGTGGTTCGAATCCCCCACTGGCTTTTAGCAATCTCTGTCCCAGGCCAGAGCTTCTTTACAGGTCCGGTGCCATGTAACTACATATGAACTACAGTTAAATAGACTCACTCCACTTTACAGGTCTGTTACCATGTAACTACATATGAACTACAGTTGAATAGACTCACTCCACTTTACAGGTCTGTTACCATGTAACTACATATGAACTACAGTTGAATAGACTCACTCCACTTTACAGGTCCATTACAGTGTAACTAGATATGAACTACAGTTGAATATACTCACTCCACTTTACAGGTCTGTTACCATGTAACTACATATGAACTACAGTTGAACAGACTCACTCCATTTTACAGGTCTGTTACAATGTAACTACATATGAACTACAGTTGAACAGACTCACTCCATTTTACAGGTCTGTTACAATGTAACTACATATGAACATCATTTATAACTATTGGTAATTACTGTGTAATTACATTTGGTGTTCATGTGTAATTACAAATAGTTCATATGTAACTAGGGTACCTGTAAAATAAAGGGTTCCTCTAAATCTGTCTTCAAACAGCCCAAATTTGGTGGGGCCCAATGTGATATCTTTTCATGGGGGCCCAAAATCCCTGGCGGCGCCTCTGGTGGCAGCAGTCAGACAAAATACAATACAAACAATACAATACAAATACAACAATAAGGCAGATATTTGATCACTCAAATATCTGTGGTTTGCGTTACATTTACGAAGTCACAAAGCAGTGGTTGACAGTTTCTTGCCTGCATGTGTGTAGTTAGTAGCGTGCCTTTTAACGGTAAAGCAACTTTATTTGAGAGTCAGCAGGGAGTAGAAGAATAGAGGGGATGAGCAGCACAAGTAATCAAGCTCTTAATTATCCACCAATTTGAATTAAGATCAGTGCCAGAGATTGGTTGGTTGTCGCACAATAGCAAAGCAGAATGAAATCATTTGATAAGCATCCTCGCCTGAGTCTTTGTGCGCTCGGCTTAATTTCAAAGTTTGACTGTGGAGAAGCGGCGCGCCACCAAAGCTGAATGGCGGTTCAGACCCAGTTCAGACCCACTGTTTGTTTGTGCCGTACCTCATGTTAACAATGTGAGCCACGTGGCTGATGGGTGGCTCTGTTCTGATTGTGGGCGCAGTGAGAGATCGGGCTTTGATCATGTTTTCTGCCGCTCTGCTATCGTGCCTTTCAGAACGTTGACAAGTAAAAACAGCTAATTGGCAATCGCTAATTAGCAATGGCTAAAAGCTGCATTCATCTAAAATCAACAGGAAAAATAAGGGAGGGAGAGAGTGACAGACACAGAGAGGGAGAGAGAGACAGACACAGAGAGGGAGAGAGAGACAGACACAGAGAGGGAGAGAGAGAGACAGACACAGAGAGGGAGAGAAAGACAGACACAGAGAGGGAGAGAGAGACAGACACAGAGAGGGAGAGAGAGACAGACACAGAGAGGGAGAGAGAGACAGACACAGAGAGGGAGAGAGAGACAGACACAGAGAGGGAGAGAGAGACAGACACAGAGAGGGAGAGAGAGACAGACACTGAGAGGGAGAGAGAGACAGACACCGAGAGGGAGAGAGAGACAGACACAGAGAGGGAGAGAGAGACAGACACAGAGAGGGAGAGAGAGAGACAGACACAGAGAGGGAGAGAGAGAGACAGACACAGAGAGGGAGAGAGAGAGACAGACACAGAGAGGGAGAGAGAGACAGACACAGAGAGGGAGAGAGAGAGACAGACACAGAGAGGGAGAGAGAGACAGACAGAGAGAGGGAGAGAGAGACAGACACCGAGAGGGAGAGAGAGACAGACACAGAGAGGGAGAGAGAGACAGACACTGAGAGGGAGAGAGAGACAGACACAGAGAGGGAGAGAGAGACAGACACTGAGAGGGAGAGAGAGACAGACACCGAGAGGGAGAGAGAGACAGACACAGAGAGGGAGAGAGAGACAGACACCGAGAGGGAGAGAGAGACAGACACAGAGAGGGAGAGAGAGACAGACACAGAGAGGGAGAGAGAGACAGACACAGAGAGGGAGAGAGAGACAGACACAGAGAGGGAGAGAGAGACAGACACAGAGAGGGAGAGAGAGACAGACACAGAGAGAGACAGACACAGAGAGGGAGAGAGAGACAGACACAGAGAGGCAGAGAGAGAGACAGACACAGAGAGGGAGAGAGCGACAGACACAGAGAGGGAGAGAGAGACAGACACAGAGAGGCAGAGAGAGAGACAGACACAGAGAGGGAGAGAGCGACAGACACAGAGAGGGAGAGAGAGACAGACACAGAGAGGGAGAGAGAGACAGACACAGAGAGGGAGAGAGAGACAGACACAGAGAGGCAGAGAGAGAGACAGACACAGAGAGGGAGAGAGCGACAGACACAGAGAGGGAGAGAGAGACAGACACAGAGAGGGAGAGAGCGACAGACACAGAGAGGGAGAGAGAGACAGACACAGAGAGGGTGAGAGAGACAGACACAGAGAGGGAGAGAGAGACAGACACAGAGAGGGAGAGACAGACAGACACAGAGAGGGAGAGAGAGACAGACACAGAGAGGGAGAGAGAGACAGACACAGAGAGGGAGAGAGAGAGACAGACACAGAGAGGGAGAGAGAGAGACAGACACAGAGAGGGAGAGAGAGACAGACACAGAGAGGGAGAGAGAGAGACAGACACAGAGAGGGAGAGAGAGAGACAGACACAGAGAGGGAGAGAGAGACAGACACAGAGAGGGAGAGAGAGACAGACACAGAGAGGGAGAGAGCGACAGACACAGAGAGGGAGAGATGTTTGTTTTTTTGCTCTTGTATTGCTTTAGCGATACATGGCATGCTAATGAAGCTCATTGAATTGAATTGAGGGAGAGAGATAGAGAGAGAGAGATAGAGATACAGAGAGAGAGAGAGAGAGAGAGAGAGAGATAGAGATACACAGAGAGAGAGAGAGAGAGAGAGACAGAACAATATCAAGTAGCCAGACAGATAGTTGGGGTTTAGTGTTGATTGATCACTTGTTGTAACCGTGTAAATGCGACAGCGAGAGCCTCTTTCACTGTGCTGTTGTGGTACTGTGGTATAAACACGCCATGTCATCATCATGCCCTCCATGCTGCCGTGTGCCTCATGTGCCTTCTCGTCTGCTCGCATTGGGTGCCCTCATCACTTTTCCATGACTTTACCCTAACCTTGACCGTAACCTAACCCTAAACTCAGCACCGTAACCTAACCCCAACTGTAACCTCAGGACCGTAACTCACATCCATTCCTCAACACCTAACCCTAACCTGAACCCTCATCTAATCTGAACCTGATTCTCATTTTAACCTCAACTGTAAAAAAAATATAATAATAATAATAATAATTGTGTGAGGACATCGGTGTTTATTGCCCTGACAGCCTGAATAAAGAAAATAAACAGATGAATCCTGAATAAATCAAATAAACAGATAATTTCCTGAATAAAAAAAAAAAACAGATCAATTCCTGAATAAATCAAATAAACACATCACTTCCTGAATAAATTAACAAAACAGATCACTTCCTATGCAACTGATCAAATGGAACAGAAAGAAAAGGAGGGCCTTAAATCAGCCACAGTCGTTTATCCGGGCGATTAGCGAGCGAGCTCATTGGCTGATAATCTCTCTCTCTCTCTCTCTCGCAGGCTGTTTCGGGCGAGTGACTTCATAACGTTACCTCAGCTGGTGTTATGCGCGCCAGCTGATCCCCGGGTCTTCAGCCTCAGATTATCCCAAATTGAGTCAATTTGAACACGTAAAAAGCATGGTGCGCTCTATATGGCTGAGCGCGTCATAATCGTTTGATGTCAGCGGGAGCGGCCGTTCAAAAGCCGACGCAAACCAAGCCAGCTGCCATTCATGTCCACAACAACCATCTTGTGCTGATCACAGGGTGGAGGAGATGTTTACAGTCAT
>NC_139636.1:9865247-9870247 GCF_964638095.1 Poromitra crassiceps | reverse complement strand
TGCTGTGAGGAGCTGTCGGAAAGTTTCACCTGTCTCAACTAACTATCCACACATCTCCTGTGTGCCGACGTATCCCCAGTCTCGCTCCCTTCACGTCTGTGGATGGTAGAGATAGAAACAAACCACGGGGACTTTATTGCTGTCATTACTACAGCCATGCCTAACGCAGGTCACCATCTGAACACAATTGGAACGATACAGGTAACGCTAACAGCGGCTAGCTTCCTATAAACGCTGCTCCACATAGGCTGTCACTTGAGAGCTGCTGCGTTATGTCGACAATATGGCGGCGGTGGGCGTGCCAGTACGTGAGTGACGTCAATCGAATAAGGTCTATTAGAAAAACATACATGGAAGTAGATTCAATTAATCTAGAATCAATATATGTCACATACACACAGCATATTTTGATGTATGCCACAAAAAAACGAAATAACTCCACATAATTGTCCCTGTATTTTCACCACAGGTTGCTTTTGACAGTTTCCGGCTTTATTTCTTTACACATTTCATACCCTCCCCATGGTGCAAAGCATTCAAACACAGGCACATGTTGGCAGGCCAACCTCATTTAAAATGCTTCAAAAACAACACATTCACAACAGTCAGTTGTCCTCATTAATGCATCCAGATTGTCACTATCTTGGAGGACTGGCTGAGGGGGAGGTGTGGAGGCCTGTGCAGACGTCTACAACCAAATGGTACATTTGCAAAGCAAGCTAGAAGGTTACTACCTCTGCCAGGGAGGTCATGTTTTCGGTGCCGTCTGTCTGTTAGGATTACGGAAAAACTACTGGTGTGATTTTCATGAAACTTGCTGGAAGGGTGTAGCATGTGCCAAGGAAGAACCCATGACATTTAGGAGTGGATCTGATCCAACTCACAACATCATGTGCATATCAGAGCAGATGGACTTTATTGGCCTTGGCGGAGCCGTCTGCGCTCTCTCCCTTCTACTGTGATTCATAAGAATGTGTTTCAATTTGATCCGAGAAAGATTCATCTTCAATCTTTCATGTCGTGTCCGTCATCCAGAGGCGCTCAATCTTATACTTTCTCATATTGTCGACCGTTTTCTCCTCTCAGCACAGCAAGCTGTGTTTATGAACAGAAGCATCCATACATGTTACACTGTGGGCGGGGCTGAAGCATCCAGCCGTAGAATTTTTAGATTAAAGTCAGAATTCTCAGATTAAAGTCAGAATTCTCAGATTAAAGTCAGAATTCTCAGATTAAAGTCAGAATTCTCCGATTAAAGTCAGATTTCTGCGGGGGGGAAAGAAGCATAATGTGACGATGTCTGGTGATATTATCGATGGACGTCAAAATAGGGTCACAAGCCAAAAAGGTTTGGGACCCCTGTAATGCCACTGCGCTACAGTGGTGCGTGCCGTGCGGGGTCCATGGGGGCACAGAGCTGTTAGGGTACAAGTTGACTTTGGACTTTGACATTTGATTCATTATTAATATAAAGCATTTTTCCAAGAAATTGATACTTATCACAATGTCTAGTCAACTCTATTTAATCAATCAATTCTGTTTTGTAATCACGTTATTTTGTACTGAAAGCACATGTCTACCTAAAACACTTTAGTTTTGCTGACTATAGTTTTCACTTCATAAAGTGCAGTGGCTGCAGTTGCACCCCCTGCCTAGATACATGTAACACTGCAGGGGGGCGGGGGGAGGTGGTGGGGGAAGGGGGGGGGGGGGGGCTGGGAGCGCTGAGCGATGGGACTGATATTGATATGGGTTATGAACATGCTCCATTTATGCAAGAGAGCGTTCTCTCATATTACAAAATGTCAACATGCAGCTTAATGTGCCCAATCATGACATAATGATCTTTACATGCACTCGGGGCGGTCATCGCCTTATACTGCATGTCTAATAAACTCAGCTATACATATATCAGTCATGGAGAGATATATATATATATATATATATATATATATATATATATATATATATATATATATATATATATATATATATATACTGTAGACATATACTGTATATTTAGAACACGGCTCTCCTTAATACTCGATTCTGATTGGTCAATCAACAAGATTCACTGGTCATTATTTCTCGACAACCGACCACTGCTCTGCCACACCTGGATTAATCAGTTGGTAAGAGCATTTTGTCTGCAGACACTACTAATTAGGCCAACCAGTTGCAGCTGTGGTGTCTTGTGTGCCAATTACGAATGAAACCGCTTTGTCGTTGAAAACGCTATTAAAAAATCTATTTGAATAATTATTTTTGTCAGATTACTGAAATAATTTAGTTGTAGGCCGTGTTCTAAGCGGGATAATGTATAGTGAGCCGGTGATTACTGGAAATAATGACCTTCAGGTGAATGATTGAGCCCTCCGCTGCGCGTCGGGCTCAATCATTCACCTGTCGGTCATTATTTCGCCAGTAATCACCGGCTCACAATACATTATCCCTTACATATATATATAGAGAGAGAGAGGGAGAGAGCATGACATGATGGTACCAATGGATGCTGTATGTCTCCTAGTTCCATAGGACACCAGTATCTTCACTAGCTTTCAAAATGAGTCTGCTACAGTCATGTCGGCCATGGGCGGGTCTTGCAAAAAGAATGGCACTCACGTATCAGTCAGAGGCCAAAAGGGCAGGTGCTTGGGCACCACCTGGGGGTCTATCAGTGCACGTCCCTGTCAAGTACTTTGGCTGTATTCTAGCTCTCAATTAAATGCATTTAAAACTACATTTCCCAAAGTCACACATGAGCTCAAAGTCATCCCGGCTGCACCGTCACTGCTGAAGGTGATATTAATGCACTGCAGACTTGCTATTATTTGTTCAGGAAGGGCGTGGTTCCGCTTCGACGTACACATTGTTGTCGTGAGGATAATAATAGCAGCGTGCCTAACCTCGCCCCGCCCCCCCCCCCCCCACACACACACACTTTGTGTTGCAGTCACATTATCTTTGATTTACACCTGCTTATCTCCAGGCAGCCAGGAAGGAAGTGTCCCATCGATAATGTGCCCGGCCCACTAGACCCTAGTAAATACGTTGCACCCTCTTTGTCCCGGTAGCCGTTGTTTCCTTATCTGGACCTCCTGACTCTTCCATCTGGTCAACAGCTGATCGTTATTGGAGCAGATCACCTTCACGCAGGCTTAACTCGGATGCCGTGGGTGTGTTTTAAAAACAGAGGGGCAGGGGGGGGGGGGGGGGTGATTACGTCAGTCACGCCCTTTTTGGGGCGAGAGAGAGGGTGGTAGAGAGGGGAAGCGAGAGAGAGAGAGGGGAGAGAGAGAGAGAGTCTAGTCTATGTGCATGAGGGATGTACTGGTGTCGTGTGTACTGTGTGTACACAGACCTAAACCATCTTTTAATTTCTGCTAAAGATTTCATGACCTTTTAGGTAGAAATAACATCAACCTTCATGAGATACATGCATAGTAAACATCATAGCAAGCAGAATCAAACAGATGCAAGTTATATGAAGATGGAGCCTTTTGAGGAAAAAAGCATGAATTAATGCTTATCTAAATTGATTTTTGGACTAGATCAGGATGTACTTTCCTGTGCGTGCATGTGTGTGTGCGTGCGTGTGTGTGTGTGTGCGCGTGTGTGCGTGCGTGCGTGTGTGTGTGTGTGTGTGTGTGTCTGGGCGTGCGTGTGTGAGAGAGAGTGAGCGAGTGAGAAAGAGGAGAGGAAGGAGAGCGAGAGCCAAACGAAAGCTAGCTTGACCGTTGGTGTCAGCCGGTGTGCTGGAATGTCCACCCTGCTCCTGCATCATCAGCACCAAGATGCTGCAGCACAGCTTGACTCCAGCTATCCTCCAGGAGACGTGCGCTCCACCACTCCTCCACCTATCACAGCACTCCTCCACCTATCGCAGCACTCCTCCACCTATCACAGCACTCCTCCACCTATCACAGCACTCCTCCACCTATCACAGCACTCCTCCACCTATCACACCACTCCTCCACCTATCACAGCACTCCTCCACCTATCACACCACTCCTCCACCTATCACACCACTCCTCCACCTATCACAGCACTCCTCCACCTATCACACCACTCCTCCACCTATCACACCACTCCTCCACCTATCACAGCACTCCTCCACCTATCACACCACTCCTCCACCTATCACACCACTCCTCCACCTATCAGCACCACTCCTCCACCTATCAGCACCACTCCTCCACCTATCACACCACTCCTCCACCTATCACAGCACTCGTCCACCTATCACACCACTCCTCCACCTATCACACCACTCCTCCACCTATCAGCACCACTCCTCCACCTATCACACCACTCCTCCACCTATCAGCCCTTCTGCTGGGTGCCACAGCAGATTACAGCAGTATGTACAGGAAAAACCCACAGCTCGGAAAATGCTGAATTCGGATGTGTTGAAAAGGGTTCTGTACCAGCGAGGGGTTGTTTTGCTTTCTATCATCCTTTTGCGGTGAAAAACATCACTCTGACTTGCCTGCTTTTATGTTATATGCAAGCAGCAACCTCAAACCTCGGTCACAAAGCACCAAGGTCAAAGACACTACAGAACCATTATTCTCCATGAGTCCACTAGGTGGCGGTGCTGTGAATGTGAATCCACTAAATGGTCCTGCAAATGGAAAGTAAACACCTTGCCAAGATTCAGGCAGCACTCTATGTAGTGGCGCTTCTATAAAACAGCACTTAACCTGCAAAAGAAGTGTATTAAAGAGCTTTCAGGGTTGACATGCCTGGCAGAGTTGTGATGACAATGTCATAACATTTACATTACGTCATTTTTCAGACGCTTTTATCCAAAGCGACTTACAATATCACATTTTGTCAACAGTAGAGAAATAAACTATGCAACACAATCTATGACAGCTACGACTTATAAGTAACATTAGTTGGATTTTTTTTTGAAGTGTCCTTTTTTGGGTTGATGATGTAAATAAAAAGTCTCTTTACACTCAGATTTTTTTCTAAGGAATATGTGAATTCCCTCC
>NC_139636.1:9855247-9860247 GCF_964638095.1 Poromitra crassiceps | reverse complement strand
CTCAGAGTTTCCTCTTAATGAGCGAGCCAGAGGGCTTCTGGGTAACACGTTCCCTCTGATCAGAGTGAGCAGCCAGGCCATCATCATCATCATCATCATCATCATCAGTGAGTAAGGCAGGGAGATGATGGGGGCGGGGCCAAGCTCATCTCACTTCATATCAGTGGGAGAATAATGTGCTGAAGTCTGCCACGATACAATATCCATTTAATTCAGGGCTCTATGATCGATATGAGATGATATCATATGCCCCCCCCCCCCCCCCCCATATTTTATTTTGAAATTTTCAGAACATAGGAAACAAAAACCGGCTCAGACAAAAAAACTAAAACAACATACATATACCAACATTAATGTTACAACATGGCGCTACCAGCCGTGTCAAGTGCCTATGTGCTTGTAAGAAATGTGCATGGAATCACATGCAAGGGGTCCATGAGAAGTCAGCTGAGCAAGTTACTTGTCGCTCTTCTTAACCTCATCTAAGTAGGCTAGAAATGGGTCCCAGATAATTGTGAATTTCCTAAATGAATTGGTCCTCAGGAACCGGAGTCTCTCCATAATGTATAACCGAGATCATGTCCGTCAGCAACAGCTGAAAAGAAGGTGGAGAGGGGGACTTCCGCTCCTTCAGAATGAGTCTCTTGGCGATAGCCGTCCCCTGCGTCAGAGACTGTGATATCATAATGCTCATTAACACAAGTTTAACACAAGTCTTAGTTTTTCTCAGTTCTCCGTGACTTCAAGATAAATAAGTTAAAGCAAAAAAAAAAAAAATACTAATGAAAAAAGAATCGATTCTTGGGAGTTGTGAATCGATTCAGAATCGTGAAAGATAAGACTCGCGGTTCTTAATGGAATGGATTTTCTGGGACACCCCTACTGAGCGGGCTCTTTCATTGACTTGAACAGGCGCTCAGCGGGTATTGACTTGATGTTCAGCTGGCAGCCTTCCAAATGAATGCATGTCTTTATCGACGCACCTGACACACGCACACACACACACACACACACACACACACACACACACACACACACACACACACACACACACACACACACACACACACACACACACACACACACACACACACACCAATCACTAGACACAAACACATGTGCAACATGCCCCCTCTCTCTCTCTCTCTCTCTCACAAACACACACACAAACACACACACACACACACACACACACACACACACACACACACACACACACACACACACACACACACACACCAATCACTAGACACAAACACATGTGCAACATGCCCCCTCTCTCTCTCTCTCTCTCTCTCTCTCACAAACACACACACACAAACACACACACACACACACACACACACACACACACACACACACACACACACACACACACACACACACACACACACACACACACACACACACACACACACACACACACACACACACACACACACACCAAGCACTAGACACAAACACATGTGCAACATGCCCTGCAACTCTCTCCCTCTCCCTCTCTCTCTCTCTCTCACAAACACACACACACACACACACACACACACACACACACACACACACACACACACACACACACACCTGTCAGGTTCCATAAGGTAGACACAGATGGTGATAGGTAGTGTGTGTCTGTCAGGTCTTGTCTCTATAGTGTTGCACTAATGAGGTGACATGCTGTGGTGACTGGCACGGCCCACAACCAGACAGAACCTTGTGAGGCAGCTGGATTCAGATCATGAGATCATGATGTTGAGATCATGATCACATGACAATACATGATCTTGCCATGCTCAAAAATCTATTGGTTTGAATCTGAAGCACCAGTGGTTCGCACCAATCAGTGTCCCATGAGGCAGCTACGGGCGGGCGTTAGGTGTGACGCCAGCACGAGCAAGCCCATGACAGACGTGATAGACAGATGGTTCATCCAATCACCTGCCAGGTTTTTTTTTTGTTTTGTTTGAAAGTGCCTGTGCTTCCTTTCCCAAGTGACTCGTTCCCAGATGGGTATGTAAAAACAAACCATCTGGCAGCCTCAGGTTAAGCCAGATAGGCAGGGTCAGAGCCATAGAGATATAGGAGTTGCATCATCTCCATTCACTTTTTTAGGTGAATGGAGGCAAAGGCAAAGGTTCCCGGAAGTAAGGTTCTGGATTAAGCAGCGCTATAGAGTTGCAGCAGAATGGACCGTTTGTGATGTACTTTGAAAGGGTAAGATGTTTAAAGAATCAAATTGTATATTATCAGTTTTACTTTATGTATTCAAACATACTTCCTGGAACTACTCCCCCGCACGCATTATAGCTACGTGAGTCACTTGAGTCACGTGACTATCAAGCATTTTGGACTTCCATTGGCGCCACTCTCTTTTTAAATCACTCTGGGCAGGGTCAGAAAAGTTCATGAATTATGAACGCACATCCAAATACCCACAAGGCATTGGGGCAGATCCATAGAGAGAGACATATACAGTAGAGTAGACGCAGATGTGTTCAATATATAATATGTTTCCATTAGAGAGCCAGGAGTCACTTTCCATTCAATTTGATTCAAGCTTTTCTCACCCGGGTAGAGTGAACTGAGAGAGCCTTGTGATTTACACTGACTGGGGGAAATGTCTGCTGAATGGTTTTTTGATTAAACTGCGATCCAAAACAAGTTTGGCCCGCCCCCTATTTCTGTGAGATGATCATGTGATCAGGGGGGCCGCCTCCTCTTTCTGTGAGATGATCATGTGATCAGGGGGGCCGCCTCCTCTTTCTGTGAGATGATCATGTGATCAGGGGGCTGCCTCCTCTTTCTGTGAGATGATCATGTGATCAGGGGGGCCGCCTCCTCTTTCTGTGAGATGATCATGTGATCAGGGGGCTGCCTCCTCTTTCTGTGAGATGATCATGTGATCAGGGGGGCCGCCTCCTCTTTCTGTGAGATGATCATGTGATCAGGGGGGCTGCCTCCTCTTTCTGTGAGATGATCATGTGATCAGGGGGCTGCCTCCTCTTTCTGTGAGATGATCATGTGATCAGGGGGCTGTCTTCTCTTTCTGTGAGATGATCATGTGATCAGGGGGCCGCCTTCTCTTTCTGTGAGATGATCATGTGATCAGGGGGCTGCCTCCTCTTTCTGTGAAATGATCATGTGATCAGGGGGGCTGCCTCCTCTTTCTGTGAAATGATCATGTGATCAGGGGGCTGCCTCCTCTTTCTGTGAGATGATCATGTGATCAGGGGGGCTGCAGGTGAAAGTTGTGATCTCTCAGACAGTTTGTGCCTATAAGCCATTGACAGTAAATATAATAAGCCAATTGAATTGAGTGAGAGAGACAAAACAAACAAACAAATAAATAAATGAATGAATAAACAAATAAATAAATGAATGAATGAATAAAGGGGTTATAGGAAAACACAGAACATGATAGCTAGGTTCCATTTGTCTTTTCTTTGCTGTGTGGTGGAGACTACTCGCATGTTGATTTTGCCTGTGCCAATTTGATCTGTTCAAAATGGCTTCTACGTGGGCTGAGTTTTGTACATGCAGATGGGCATATATACTGTAGTACTGTGAGCCAGTTATGTGTGGGTTTGTGGGGGGGGGGGGGGGGTCCTGCACGGAGTGGGGTTATGTTCTGAGTGTATCTGTTTGGGTATGTGTATGTATTTTGTGTGTTTTTTTTTATCATGTTTATAGTTCTAGTGTTTTCTTCCTTTGTTATGTAAAAAAAATTAACAAATAAAAAATGTATCAAAAAATGAAGGAAAACACAGACAGCACGTCACATACCTGCCAATTACTCCTGGTTTTTGCGGAGATTTCTATTTTTAGCACGCTGTGCTCCCGATTGGTCATTTCTCTCGTTAATCTCCCGATTTCATACAGGTGGCTTAAAGCCAGAGCGACGTATCAACCATGACATGCTAGCTTGTCAGGAAGGGCGCTAACGCTAAATACCACTCCAAATGTAGGCAACATTTTACAGTATCGTACTGGTGGAGGTCATAATCTGTCCCTCTGGTAGTGCGGCCCGCTATATGATCAAAAGTTGCTCATCCCTGGTCTATACCCTGCTATCTATAACAGGCTGGTCTATACCCTGCTATCTATAACAGGCTGGTCTATACCCTGCTATCTATAACAGGCTAAGAACATACAGAATACACAGATCTGTCTGATCACGTCTGGGTCATTAGGGACATTCTGAGATTTCTTGAGGCTTTTTGCCCTTGGTCCCTGGTTACATTTCTACACTGGTCTGGGTCTGATGTAAAATATATAAAATATGTATAAACTTCACAAATACAAATACACACAAGCCCATGCAGACTTTGCCTGGAGAATATGTGCTGCCCTCCTCGTCGTTTTAATAATTCATATCAGGCAGCGAGAGCTGGGAGCAGAAGCTGGCAGCCTCAGTCCGTCAGACAGGACTGAGAGAGACTCAGGCCCGGCTCCAGACCCAAATTACAGAGGGGGCCTGCCCCTAGCTTGGGAGGGCCAAGCTACCCAACCCCAAAGAATGCCCCCCCCCCCCCCCCCCCCCCCCCCATATTTAATTTTTCATTCATAAGAACAAAAACAAGCTCAGACACAGGAAGAAGAAAAAAACATTCATATATTATCAACATTCCAACACCAAAATGTGGTGCTGCTGTGCCAGCCACATAAGGTGTTTATGTTATGTGCTTATACGAGGTGTTGCGCATGGTATACCACGCAAGTGGTCTATGAGAGAACAGCTGGGCAAGTTACTTGTCGCTTTTTAAACCTTGTCAAAGTAAGCCAGGAACAGGTTCCATGATAGTTGAAAATTTCTTCAGTGAGTTGGTCCTCCTACGGAAGGGAGGGAGGGGGAGGGGTGCTGTGCTCACTCCCTCCAACAAACACCTTCTACCTACTACTGTACTCCAGCACAGCACCCCTCCCACAACCATCTTCCACCACCAACAGCTGTCCCATGAATAAGAGGACAGCTTGAGATGCACAGTGTATATTACTTCCTAAAC
>NC_139636.1:9805247-9850247 GCF_964638095.1 Poromitra crassiceps | reverse complement strand
ACTAGAGCATCTGCACAGCATGTTGCCCACATTGAAGGACCTTTTCTATTCTATTCTATTCTATTCTATTCTATTCTATTATATTCTATTCTCTCCCTACTGGCTATGAGCAGCACAGATCAACCTCTTTAATACAGTATTCCAACCTGATTCTATAATGAATCCATCATTTCAGAAGAGCGACCTGTGCTCCACGATGTGGAAAGCCATTCCATTAGAAGCCTCGTCTGAATAGCACCGTGTGGCTATGATTAGCACCAGGCAGGATCACATCATCAGCCTATCTCCTTGTATTCTGTGAAGATACAGACCTACTGCATTAACTTCTGTCCCCTGCACTGATCTGAGGAATGACCTTATAAATGGCCTATGCCATAGGGCAGAAAGAAAGAAAGAAAGAAAGAAAGAAACAAGGACTAGTAGAGCCACATATCATAATGTCATATCATATCGTACACATCATATATCATATCATATACAGTATAAATACAGTATAATATCATATCATTTAATCTTATCTTATCTTAACATAATTAACATATCTTGACGTATCATATCATATTGTATTGTATTATATTGTATTGGAACATAGCATGCCACAGCCCTCTCTTTCCTTCTCACCAGAAGAAGATGCGCAGGATGTTGGCGAGGAGCAGCACCAGGCAGACGCGGGTGGAGAAGCCCTGGGTGTTTTGGCTCCTCTGGATGTCCTGGTACTGAGGCAGGTAGGGCAGAGCCCCGCCCACCACCATGACGCAGGAGGCCAGCCAGGAGAGCAGCGTCCAGGAGCCCTCCATGCTCTCCTCCTCCAGACCCACCCCCGCATCCATCACACACACCCAGGCTCAGGGCAGGCCAGGCGGGCTGAGGCTGTACACCCAGGCTCAGGGCAGGGCAGGCGGGCTGAGGCTGTACCCAGGCTCAGGGCAGGGCAGGCGGGCTGAGGCTGTACACCCAGGCTCAGGGCAGGGCAGGCGGGCTGAGGCTGTACACCCAGGCTCAGGGCAGGGCAGGCAGGCTGAGGCTGTACCCAGGCTCAGGGCAGGGCAGGCGGGCTGAGGCTGTACACCCAGGCTCAGGGCAGGGCAGGCGGGCTGAGGCTGTACCCAGGCTCAGGGCAGGGCAGGCGGGCTGAGGCTGCCACCTGGACAGCAGATAATATGGGGCAGTTCATCACACAGAGATGCTCACAAGTCATTTTTTGCAAGTCCAAGTCAAGTCTCAAGTCTTTGAGGGGAGAGTCCAAATCAAGTCTCAAGTCTGTTGTGGATGAGCGTTCTGTCATCTACTGCATGCCATCTGGTCTGCTTAGATTAGAACACTGCATAGCTAAAAAAACACACGAAGGAATTCAAAGCATGTCTACTCTATTTATTATCCTCACTCCTTTCAGCATTGATTAGTTTACATTATTATTATTAGACATTTCCATAATTGTTAATGCACCCCAAGAATACAAATAAATAAAGATTGTCAAGATGACCTGTCAACAAATGTCCACAGGTAATTCAAAAACTAAACACTAAAATAAAAAACAAAAAACGTATGAATGAAAAATAAAGTTGTAGTGCATCTCCTTGTTTCTGAGAGAATGAAAGTGTGTAAATACTTGCATTAAAACCCTTGTGTCCTACTAGTCCATCTGATGGATATTTCCTACAGTCGCGTATGGGCCGTTTCGACATTTTTTGATTAAATGGTCTGAAATTAAGGCTAGGTATTTTTTGGGGGGTATTTGACAAAAATCAATCATATCTATCATCTTTCCACCATCCTAAGACCTTGTTTCAAAAGGACAACTCAACTTACTGTTAGTCCATCTGATGGACCCATTGACTTCCATTGAAAACACTCTATTGGTACTCCCAGCAAATTTTTACCAAATTAATTTATTTCATTTGTTTCAGCGGGCATCCTGGACCAAATACCTTGAAATTTGACCTTAATATCTAACCTTGGAGTTGGTAGAAGATTTGGGGGAGTTACATGGTCTCAAAGTCCATTGCATACTTGTCCCATTGGTTTCAATGTTAATTTTGCACAAAAACAAAACAAAAAATTTGACTCCCAGCTAATTTTTCAAAAAATCATTATTTCCTTGATGTTACACATCTCACCTTGACTCAAGCGGTTAAAATTGTAGTTTCTACTGTGTTTTGCTATTTCCCCATATTCCCCCAGTTTTGGCATAGCAATCAATTCCATACAGTTTACATGAAATGTAAAAAAAACTGATTCCTATGCCAAAGATGGGAAAATATTAGAAAACTGAATTTGACAGTCCACACTACTGATTTGAAGCCTTTAGACCAGGATGGATGCTGGACTAAAGCTCGTTTGTGTGTTTTGGGGGAAATGGCTGGTAGTCCAAAACATGCGCTTTTTGGATTTTTGGCTCAAAATATGAAAAAATATTATTTTTTACAAAAAATCACAAAAAATCCAAAAACCCACTGATTATGTCACAATGTCTGTGAAATCATCAGTAATGTCATCAGTGACATATTATTGACCAAAAATCATCTCATGACATCACTGATGATGTCATAGGCTAGTGATGTCATAGGTATTGTGACATCATTCCTGCCAATCTTTGACACTAGGCATCTTGCAGTGGTGACTTTTGTAAAACACCCGAACCTGCCCATAATATCAGACCCAAATCCAGTTTGTCTTTATGGAAAGGGGGGGGAAAAAAATCACTTTTTGTTTTTACTGTACTTTTTTTTTTTTTTTACTGTACTTACTGTACACTGGCATTTGAGGGGTTAAAATTCGAATAGGTATGAAATGTTGGTATGAGGTATTAGGGAAGAAGTTACCAATGAATTATAAACAGTCAAAAATTTAAAAATTTAAATTAATATTTATAAATTAGTACAGTATTCCCGTTAAGGTCCATCAGATGGACTAAGAGTAAATTGAGGATTATTCGTAATTGGGGTACAAGGGTTAAAAACAATAAATAATGTTAGTGTGTAGTGCACACAGTAGCAGCATATCTGCTTTTAGGCCCAGTCCCACTTAAGAGCAGACATGCGGACATTAGTTTGTTTATCAGCCAACTGCCGAAAAATGCCAGCAATCGGCCAACCGATGAATGTCTACCTCTAACTACAGTATGCGAGTAGCAGCCGTCATCTAGGTGCCGAATTAACACCTAGCAAGTGTCAAAAGATGATCAATGTGTGCAAAAATATAGAAGGGTCACCCGCCACATACAGCTAGAGAAAGACACGTGGGGCTCACAGTCACGGGAAGAAATCCAGGGGGATGCATGCTTTTACAAAATGGCAGCCACAGTCAGAGAGGGATGGGGATGACAGGTAGGGAATTGAGGTCAAAGATCAGAGTGTGACCTACGGAGAGACAGGTGTTAATAGCCGATAGCTGTGAAGTCAGAGATGACAGGCAGGCAGGTATAGGAGGGGACCACGGAGGAGACCTGGGTGGTGGGGGGAGAGAGGGATGAGTATTTAGGACATGTGGGACTCAGGGTGAGGAGGAATGCAAGTCCATCACTGTATCTCTTTCCATTGCAAATAAGTGCTATAATACAGACTGCTATAATACAGACTGCTATAATACAGACTGCTATAATACACACTGCTATAATACAGACTGCTATAATACAGACTGCTATAATACAAATACAGGCTGCTGTAATACAGACTGTTATAATACAGACTGCTATAATACAAATACAGACTGCTATAATACAAATACAGGCTGCTGTAATACAGACTGCTATAATACATACTGCTATAATACAAATACAGACTGCTATAATACATACTGCTATAATACAAATACAGACTGCTATAATACAAATACAGGCTGCTGTAATACAGACTGTTATAATACAGACTTCTATAATACAGACACTGCTATAATACATTTGTATTATAGCAATGTCTGTATTATAGAAGTCTGTATTATAACAGGCTGCTGTAATACAGACTGTTATAATACAGACTGCTATAATAGACTCCACAGCTTTGAGTCTCCACATAGTTCTGCAAGCCATTATTCTTCAAACTCTCAATTACAACTGTAATAGTGGCCTTTTCCTCCAAGTGGGAGCAGGCATTCTTGAGGGGATAATAGAAATACTAAGAGATTAGTCATTCCTACTTTCTCCCAAGCCACCTACAAATAATGTGCTACAAATAATGTGCTTCTTGACATTTGGGTTATTTGTTTTCTAACACTGATAAACAGCCAGGCGACTTCCTTCCTTAGAGATGACTGCAGGCATTGTTGTTTCCTTTAAGAGCTGCTGTGCTGCTGTGCTGTGTCCACCACACAACCATCACATGTCCTTACAAGGACAGGAGGACTCAGTTCTTGTGATATGATGTAGTAGCTGTGTCATCAATATTATGACAGTGATCATATGAAGCAGAACATTTCACACAGGCTGTGAAAACCCAAACGGAGAGACCCAGTGTGGATCTGCAGCATTCCTCTATTTGGCGGTCAACGTCAGCTGACAAGTCACTCAGCACAGTGCAGACTAGACAAGCCAAAACAACAACAGTCATAATGCAATCTAAAACGTCAGCACACTTTTGACACGGGGGAAACGTTGTGGCCATAATGAGGATATGATTGCGGGCACACATGCATTGCAGAGCAGTGTAATGTAATGGTGACACTCCATGCTAAGCCCTGATTGAAAGTCAAAGTGGGCGAGTCATTGGGGGGGATGAACAGGGTCTGATTACCCTGTAAGACATCTGTTATTTCACATAACTCATGCATGACAATATTCCCACCAAGAAGGGAAATCAAATCAGATCTGAGACATACAAAGTGTCTGTGTGAGCAACACTTTGTGGTTTCCACTTTCACATCTCACCACAATTCAGACTGAGAGCTGTAAGCTACTTCTACATTAAAGCACAGGATGCAGAGCAGCTCTTGAAACATAACCCATATTGGTATTTTTTTAATTTTTTTAATACAAGTTTACCAAAGTTAAACATGATCATAAGTTTAACTGACAAATCAATGCTTCCCTACAGTAGCTCTTTCCTGTGTCTGGTATAGTGAGTAAGCATCACAGTGAGATGCCTTCCTGCACTGGGACAATTCTACACAGAACACACTCTGGTGTTATGTAAGCAAAGCATATCTTGAAGGGTTGTGTGGTGTTATCTGTTATGTTATCTGTTATGTTGTACACTACTGCCGCCTAGTGGACAGATACCGGGAGTATCCTGTAAGAGGGGTTCAGATTAAAATGTCCGAGTCACACATAAGACGTGTCGTTGTGAGCTCCTTCTTTACAAGTCTTCCCGTGCCATCCTATCATAACATGGTGTCAGAAGTGGGATCCGGGTGTCCCGGATCCTAGAGGGACTAGAGGGAGTATTATGTCAAATGGATGATGTGCTAGTCTTTGCAGAGACACAGGCCCTCCACGACACACGACTGCACGCGGTGCTCAAGAGACTTGAGGCAGCAGGAGTCACGCTGAAAAGTGAGAAGTGCGAATTCTCAAAAGATGGTGTCAAATTTCTGGGACAGTTGATCGATAAGTCTGGAGTCAGAGCAGACCCAGATAAAAGGGAGGCTGTCGCCGGGATGGAAGAGCCAACGGATGTGAGTGGAGTCAGACGGTTCCTGGGGATGGTAAATCACCTAGGCAAATACCTCCCAAACCTGTCAGAAATGACGCAGCCACTCAGGGATCTGTTGAAAGCTAAAAACATGTGGACATGGGGAGATGAACAACAGAAAGCGTTTGACAGTATCAAACAGCATCTGAGCACCACACCAGGAATGGTACTCTACAGCACCAAAGCCGACACAGTGGTTTCAGCCGACGCTTCCTCATACGGACTGGGAGCAGTATTGCTGCAGAGACAACAAGACAACCAACTCAAACCAGTAGCGTATGCATCCAGAGCGCTTTCTGACACAGAGCAAAGATACGCTCAAATAGAAAAAGAAGCTTTGGCCATTACATGGGCGTGTGAACGATTCTCTGATTTCCTAATTGGAATGGAATTCCACGTCGAGACTGACCATAAACCTCTCGTGCCGCTGCTGGGGTCAAAGAACCTGGATGAGCTACCTCCTCGTATTCAGAGACTGAGAATGAGATTAATGAGGTTCTCATACTCCATTTCCCATGTAGCAGGTAAAAACATAGCCACTGCTGATGTTCTGTCGAGAGCACCAGTGGGGGTCACAGGTGACACACAGCTGGAGAGTGAGGTCAACCTGTATGTAAACATGATCATGTCAAGCCTGCCAGCAACAGAAAAGAGACTACAGGAAATTAGAGAGCACCAGGACAAAGATGAAATAATACTGCAAGTGAAAAAGTACTGCACTGAGGGGTGGCCAGACAAGCTCAAGTTGGACAGAGCTTTTCTACCTTTCCTGCCATTCACAGCTGAGCTCACAATCCAAGATGGCATCCTGCTAAAAGGTTGTAGATTGGTGATTCCCAAGTCACTACAAACAGATATACTGCAGAAACTGCACGCTGGACACCAGGGCATAGCAAAGTGCCGGGAGCGAGCCAAACAATCTGTCTGGTGGCCAGGATTGAGCGTACAGCTGCAGAGCGTGGTTGAGAAGTGTGACACCTGTGCAAAGGAGAGAGTCAACTTCAAAGAGACACTACTGCCTACTGAGTTCCCAGACAGGCCATGGGCTATGGTCGGTGCTGATCTGTTTGAGTGGAATGGCAGCCAGTATTTAGTTGTAGTGGACTACTTCTCTCGCTTTCCAGAGATCGCTAAACTCACCTCAACTACAGCAGCAGCAGTAATTGAACACTTAAAATCAATCTTTGCCAGACACGGCATACCGTCTGAAATCAGAACCGATAACGGCCCTCAGTTTTCTGCAGATAACTTCAGACAATTTGCAACAACATGGGGATTCACTCACACAACGTCAAGTCCCCGTTTCCCCCAAAGTAATGGAGAGGCAGAGCGTGCTGTGAGGACAGTAAAAAGTCTCTTACAGAAAGGTGAAGACCCATACTTAGCTCTGATGGCTTACCGTGCCACACCCCTAGCCAACGGACACAGCCCGGCAGAACTACTGATGGGAAGACGCATCAGAACCACTGTTCCTGTCATACCATCTACCCTCAACCCAGAATGGCCTGACATCTCCAAACTGAAGGAAGTGGAACAAAACAGCAGACAGAGACAGTGGAAAGACTTCAACAGAAGACACAGGGCTCATGACCTGCCAGCACTGAAACTGGGTGATCATGTTTGGATCACTGACATAAAAGAAAAAGGGACAGTGAGGGCAACAGCAGACGCACCACGGTCTTACATTGTTGAGACACCAAGAGGAAACCTGCGTCGGAATCGCAGCCACCTTGTTGCCACACAAGAGCCTACAGCCACACCAGTGGGCTTACAGGACAGGGCACACCCAGACTGTACTGAGAGTCAACATCCAGCAGAGCACAGTCATTCTCAGCCACCGAGTCCTCAGGCTGAGAGACGCTATCCAGCGAGAGAGAGAAACCAACCGAGTTACCTGAAGGACTTTCATGTTGAATATTAGTCTAGTTAAATGATAAACCATAATACGGACTGAATAGAAACAAATCAAAAGAAAGTAATTAACGGTTGAAAATGTTTTGGTTAAATGTTGTGACAAGCTAATGGTTCAAAGGAGAATAATAAAACTCTGATAATCTAACAAAAGAAATTGAAAGAAAATGTAAGTTAAAGAAAAGAAACATCTTTCTAGAGTTAGCTATTTCGCTGTACAGTACAGTACAGTACCTAGAAAGGGGGATGTGGTGTTATCTGTTATGTTATCTGTTATGTTGTACACTACTGCCGCCTAGTGGACAGATACCGGGAGTATCCTGTAAGAGGGGTTCAGATTAAAATGTCCGAGTCACACATAAGACGTGTCGTTGTGAGCTCCTTCTTTACAAGTCTTCCCGTGCCATCCTATCATAACAGGTTGGGCCAAATAGCATGCCTGAACTAACTTACAGTACACACATCATTTTTGGGCTACTAGGCGACTTGTACTAGAGCAACAACACCTAAAGAAAGAGTTATTACATTTACAAGGCCTATTTACACTGTTACAAATGTATATTAGAATGTAAAAATATGTCTAGAATATGCATCTAACCCTAATGGCTAATAGTCTTGTATATTAGGACATTCTGGAGAAAACGCGGTTTCTTAAAAGTCCTCCAAAAATAAGTAAGCACGTTACCCCTTGAAAATGTTCTGATCTGATATCTGATACGTTCTGTCCTGATGATGCAGCTCATGTGGCAGAATTGGCAATGCAGTCGTGGAAAACGTACAAGTTAGATCTACTTACCAGTCGCTTTCATTCACAAACACGTTTCTTGAACACTAGCAGAATCGCGAATGAAACGATTAGCCTGCCCTAGTAGTATACTATTCAACCAACGTCAAAATAGGCTGCATGAATATATCTGCCTGGCTGGCAGCTCCAACTTTAAAATCTCAAGTCTCAACTCGCTCGCACGCACAGGGAGAGAGGGAGAGAGGGGGAGAGAGAGAGTAGAGAGAGAGAGGGGGGGAGAGAGAGAGAGAGAGAGGGGGGGGGGGAGAGGGGAGAGAAAGAGGAGAGGGGGGGTAGAGAAAGAGTTGTAGAGAGAGAGATTTGTTCAGTGTATTTTTACTCTGAAGGCATGGGGAGAGAAATGCTGTGAATGAGCTATCTTGACTGGTAAACAAACTAACTACTACAAGCATTAAAAACTCCCGCATTCCTTTGCACGGCTGCAGAACTCTCGCGAGACTCTGTGTGTGTTTTCAGGGAAACAGCTGACTGTGCGGTGGGTGGTGCGCGAGAGGAGGACCTGCTATCTATTTCGGACAGTTGCTACTAGCCAGTTAATACAATCAGCACATCACAACTGTAACGTCGTGTCGATACTAGTCATCTCTAGACTCTAGTACTATACTGTACACCATGGCTGAGACGGATCCCAAGTCGGTGCAGGACCTTACCAATGTGGTGAGTCGTGATGGCAACTTAGCGTTAGCTGCCATAGCTGGTTTAGCATGGCAGCCAGCCACTACTGCTGCTGCTGACCGTCTTGCCATAGCAAGCTAGCTTAGTTAGCAAGCTAATAGGTTAGCCGTAAGGTAAGTGTTGTGTGGTTGTATTGTAAGATAGTAACGTCAGATAGTAACGTGTTTGCGCCGTAACGTTAAGTTACATGGAGTCGTGACTCGTGTCATCAAGCTGTAACGGTCTGACTTCTGCATAGCTTCACTGTACGTAGGTGTGTGCTGCTGTACAGTCAGTACACCCCACAATAACACGATTACACAACATACACACAATTGTATTGCAGTGCTGCTAAGAACAATAATTAAATTTCCAGTGTGAGTTTATGTTGTTCTTCATGGTAAATATTAGGCAGCTTTAAGCCACCAGCACTGCAATACAATTTTGTGGATGTTTTTAATTCGAATTCCCAGGTTGTACGTCCATTAAGATGGCTGCCACAGAATGTGTGATGGGTGTTGTCATGGGGATGATGAGCATTAAAAGAGAGGATTCCAAACTTTCCCATGTCATGGACCCCCAAATTTGAGACTAATCGTACCTTGAGGGGCAAACCAAATGTGAACATTTCCATAGTTGTGATTTTGATAACTTTATCTAGAGATAGTCCACCTACAGAGAGTTTACAGAGTATTTGTAACATTTCAACAGCTTATTAGTTAACATTCAACAATCTAACTGCTTCTCTTTGTCTGTAGATGTTGTTTTAACATCTTATTAGTTGAGATTCAACAGATTGTTTGCTTCCCGTTCCACACACCTAGCTGCACCTACTGTAATATGTAGGTGTTCATGAATTGTCACATACAGTATACTCTTGCTAGATAATCTGTTTGATGGAATGTCAACTAAGCTGCTGACTATCCAAATAAAGTGCTAGTGATTTTTAGTGTAGAATCACAAAACTGTATAGAGTAGAGCCCGACCCATACTGGATTTTGGAGGCCGATACCGATATTAGGTAGTAAAAAAATTCCGATATCAATATATCGGCCGATATTCTTATATTAAATATACACATTATATTACACTTTTTTTTGCAATGATCCCTCAAATATCAAACACTTGACAAAGATATGACTTGACATGACTTGAGATATGTAATGTAGGCAGGATATTTTACAGCTTATCAATAAACTTTATTGTCCAAAATGACATCAATGCAATGAAACAGTAAACCGAACTCGGAATTTCATAATTATAAATAACTACAAATACAAAAACACAAACAGAACAAATGTAAAATATAATTTGAGTTAAGAAAAAAGGTCAAATATACACGACATGCTGTCTATAACTTAAAAAATACAAAATAAAAAAATATCGGCCAACATATCAGCCGATACCGATATATCGATTATCGGCCAATATCGGCCGATAATATCGGTGGACCGATATATCGGTCGGGCTCTAGTATAGAGTACAAGTGGTGCAACTGTCATCCATATCCATTTGGTCACACTGTTAATCTGTAGAGAATGAATCAAGTGAAATCTAATTCCTCAATCCTATCCTATCCAATCCTCAGTTTGCAGGGGGTCCACTATCCTGACACTGCCAGACGGGGGCGGTATTGTGGCACAGTTGAACAGCTCATTGGGCAGAGAATGCGCCAAGAATACAGTGTTAAACACAGCAGTGACACACTTGTGTTCTGGAGATGCGCTGTTGTCAGTGAAATGGTTGCTGAGCTTCCGCATTGTTGTCAAGGAAACTAGATATTTCGGTCCTATCGTTATTCTGCGGTTTAAATCATATTTGCAGTGCAGCGAGTTCAACTTTGCTGAGTGCTGATGATGTCATTTTGAGTGAACAGTCTAACTGGTAGTTTTGACTGCTCAAACTCTGATTTTCTCGAACTCGATCCACAAATCGTGAAACAGTGTTTGTCGCCATGATGTAATATCAAATGTAACCTTTGGCCGCCAAGACTTTGATCGGGAAATCTATCGTTTTAATTGTGTGCCTGTTGTTTGGAAGCCACCTAACCGCTTATTTCTGCTGTCCGTTTCACAGGTCCAGACACTACTGCAGCAGATGCAGGACAAGTTCCAGACCATGTCAGACCAGATTATCGGGAGAAATATCCTAACACTGCTTTCAAATGCCAGCAATCAATTGTTCATTGATTTAAATGCTTTGAGGCTCAGAATTTTATTATTATTGTAATGCCATAATAGATTGATGTCTAATTTGATTCTCTTGACTTCTCTTTTCCTCGCCTCTCCCTGACGGAGAACATTTGAGGCCCTCTGTATCTTCCCTGCATGAGTAAAGTAGACCCAGACCTTCCAATCCGCCCACTCCACCGAGTAGAAGTGCAGTATAATGAGATTCAGTCTGATATCAGGCTAGTGCAGACTTAAGACTAACAGGGAGGGTAGAGAGAGTTTTTGGCCCAGATGTCGTTTTAATTATGTGCCTTAATTAGTGCTTCTCCACTCGACGAGATGAGCACGCGTATTGATGACCTGGAGAAGAACATCGCTGATCTGATGACCCAGGCTGGTGTGGAGGAGATTGAGGCGCCGCCCGAGAAGGCCAAGGAGGGTCAAGGGTCCTAATGAAGGTAAAAAACCAAATGGAAAGCTTCATTTAGATTTGGAATCTTTGCAAGATTTGGTAACACTTTATTTGAAGGGGTGTGCGTAAGACTGACATGACACTGTCATAACCATGACATGACACCTGCCATGAACATGAACTAGGTTTTATGACTGTTGTCATTAAGTGTCATTCGGTAAATTATGTCATTGTTAACGCAAAGTTGACATTGTTTGAGATGTCCTGGAGCACTCAATTCACTGGAAAGTGATTTTAATAAGGTGCAGTGCAGGTACACTGCACCTTATTAAAATCGCTTTCCAGTGAATTGAGCTCCAGGATCTTTCTTTCTTTATTATACCGTCCTGTTCTGAGAGCACCGGCCTCCCACTGCGGAGGGGCTGACGCGCAAGAGACTCCTTTACATTGTTTGAGATGTCTTCGTCATCACAACTTGACATTAACCACGACAACATAACCTGTCAATATATTCGTTATGACAACCTGACATTAACCAAGAGATAATCTGTCAATGTCTTCGTTATGACATTGACGATTATTTGGAAGTTTTTACATTTCACTTTTTTTATATATGTATTTGATTGATATGATGTTATTAAGATGTCATTAAGTGTAATTACACTGTCAAATGAGTTTATAACAGTGTCATTAATATTTTCCGTGACCTCAAGTATAGTGGTACAATTTGAACCTTTCATTAAGATGTCATTAAGTGCAATTGCACCTTCAAATGAGTTTATAATTATGTCATGAGTGGTTTCCTTGACCTCAACTACAGTGGTAAAATTTAATTCAATGTCAAGTTGTCACAACAAAGACATCTCAAACAATGTCAACTTTGCATTAACAATGACATAATTTACAGAATGGCACTTAAGTCATAAAGCCTCCATGTTCATGACAGGTGTCATGTCAGTCTTTCTTATGCACACCCCTCCAAATAAAGTGTTACCCAACCTTATACCGTAAGTCCCCCAATTCATGTTATGTCTTGACAGTGTCTAGAGGTGTGTGTGTCCGTCTCCCCTAAACCCTGAGAATATCAAAGTACATCGCAGAAGATTGGATGGACATTGATTGAAAAATAAAAATGACATGTTTTCTGTAGCGGTTATTTTGTTGAAAGTATTCTCACTACCAACCATGAATTAGGTTGTAAAACCATCCAGCATTTGTAAGCATTTCAGTCACATTTGTGGAGGTTTTCTGCAAATGTAATTTAGCTTAATGCAACTTCAATATTCCATTCTCACTGCAACATGTACGTCGTAATAGTACAGTATGTTTTTTTTCCTCCTTCTTTCCTCCCCCACAGGTTCCTAAGTAACAAGACGTGAAGTCGGTTCTATCTTCAGGAGCAGCAGACGTTTCCATTCTCATCATTATATTGATTTGGTGTGTTATTGTGTGAAATGCTTTTTTATATATTAAATATTGTGATAAACGGTTAGTTATGTAGTGACTTGAACAGTAGAATGTTATTTGTGAGAGACTAATGAGATATCCCCTTCGGGAATTTATAAATCCTCACACGCATGGGTGGAACTTAATGACTTTGTGCACCAGCGTGGTCCGGTTATTTGGCTGCCATCGCCATTTTTTATTCATTACATCCCATCAGAATTGTGGCTAGCAGGTATAGTTGTGCCCTAGCCTTGACTGAGGAGTACTAGCCACGGGCTGCCAGGCAAGTGACATTTCCATCCCTGCCTACGTGGAGAATGGTAAATGAACATTTTAAGCCTGTAGTATTTAACAGCACTCTGTGCCAAGGTGTGGGATGCATTCCAAATCTGACTGTTTTTGTTCTATTAAAGTAATTTAATACAACGTCGTTTGTCTCATGTATTAAAATGATAAACAAAACAAAAACGTAATCTGGACTACCGGTATGCTGTGAGAAGCTGGTGGGCCTGTAAAGAAAAACAAATCCCAACAACCATCTTCTGAATAAAGTGTCAACAACATCAAAAAGACACTTAATGTGGACTCCTGTATGCTCTGAGAAGCTGGTGGGCCTTAATCTGTTTTACACTGAGACTTAACTTGACATCCATTGCAAGGTACACACATTGACTTGTAAACACTTTGCAGCATAGGAAGCTTTATTCAAATTTGTAGAAACAAACTTAAAGAAAAACAAATCAACAACCATCTTCTGAATAAAGTGTCAAAAACATCAAAAAGACACTTAATGTGGACTCCTGTATGCTCTGAGAAGCTGGTGGGCCTTAATCTGTTTTACACTGAGACATAACTTGACATTAACTTGACATCCATTGCAAGGTACACACATTGACTTGTAAACACTTTGCAGCATAGGAAGCTTTATTCAAATTTGTAGAAACAAACTTAAAGAAAAACAAATCAACAACCATCTTCTGAATAAAGTGCCAAAAAACAAAGAAATGAACAGTAAACAGGAGATGTGTATCGTGTCAACGCTTATTTATTTGGCTTATTTCAAAACCCTGATTTGGAGGAGCTGCACAATCTGAACAAAGTAGAACATCAGTAAGCTAAACTGCATTTTGTAACCATGATACCAAAACCATTATATGTCTTAAAGTGGATTGTTCCATTATTGCATTGGCTGTAACTAAGGCTGAGAGGTCTGAAGTTAAAACTCAAAGTCTTCCTCGGTCATGTCGATGGCCCAGGCAAACTTGTCCCTTTGGGTTTTGTTGTAGATTTTATCCAGAGGCACCTCCATGTTCTTAGTCCTGGGAGAGCACAAAGGAGAAACGGCTTATTAGGTAAAGGTATACATTGCAAAAAAGAAGAAAATATTAAGTAATTTAACCTTGTATTGAGTCTTAAAATCTTGCTTCTTTAAAAACAAGAACAAAAAATACCTGTCCATGAGATTAGATAATTTCAGTTGTTTACAATTCAAATATATCAAATGATGATATCTTGTTAACAAGTCTCATTAGTCTTATTTAAAGAGATGTTCACTATCGAGAATTCTTGATACAGTTGAAACTGCATTGAAGAATTACCTCTCCCAACTGACAGATTGTTGCACTAGTTTGTGAAAAATAAAGATTTTAAGATTCCATAAAAGATTAAACCACTTTGGACTTTCAGTATTGTAATAATGGTCTGATAAGGGCAGATGCAGTGGTGACCAGTGATCAGTAACGGGTAATCAATGGAATAGTAGTGTGTATGAAAATCTAGTTGTGGCAGAAAACCATAAACATCTCTCTACCCCAGGGCAGGCAGTAGATGGAATGTGTTTTCTCTCACCAAGCCACGTTGATGCATCCAGCCGGTCGGGTAGCGATACAGCATACATGATATTTTGTGTGGCAATATCTTATCGCATGCAACATTAATGCAAGGATTTTATGTCAGTGTGTCTGCTTGACAATTTTTGCTGCAAGAAAAATTATTGAAGTGAGATGAGACTGGAAACTCAGATAAAACTGATGTTGACAATTAGTAATTAGCCCTGTCTATTTTTTTTTAATTACAATAATATTGTATTGTGATCATATCATATTGTGGGGACTGCCTGGTGATTCTCACCCCTACCAGGCAGTGAGTAGTATGTATGTTCTCTCCCATGCTGATGTATGCATTCAGGAACACTGCCAATTTTAAACCAGAGTTTGAAAGTCATTAATTTAGTCAGTTATTGATTTTCAGTTGTGGACCAGTGATTTGTGCATGAATTACATCACTGGTCCACACCTTAACTCAAATCAACTCTCTTAACTGTCAAACTAAATGAATGACTTAAAAACGTAACTTTTTTCTGATCTACTACTGATGTAATGAAACGAAGCTTGTTGAAAATGGGTGGAGTGTTCCTTTAAGTTTGGAGAGTGAAGCTTTGGTTTGTGTGTGGGCTCACCACGCCACACTGATGCGTGGGTCCAGGTAGTTGAGTTTGGAGGTGCCCAGGGCGATCTGCTTGTTCTCCTCTTTGTCGGTTGCCTGGACCTCCATCTTCAGCAGCATATCCTCACTGCGCGTCACTGCCGCCCTCTTACGCTCCACCAACCTGGGAGAAAACATCCACACAGGCAAGGCAACCACATCACAAGAGCTTCACCTGAAGACTGTGTGTTTGTTAGGCTGTCAGGCACAGCATGGGCTTGGGGCTGGGACTCGTTCCTAGAGGCCATTACATGAATGACGCATCGCATCGTGGTTTGAAATAAGTGGGGGGGGGGCAAAAATCCCCTTCAAAGGTCATAAAATGCATGTGAAATTAAGAATCAGGCACAACAAAGTTTTTTTTTTACATTTCACACTGTTCACATTGTTGTCAAATACATATGTATATTCACATGTGAATGCGATTATGGTCCACCAGGGGCCACTGTAGATGTGTGGGAGCCTAGGAGCAGGGGATATTCTTTCTAGTATGTTCTGGCTGGCTGTTCTGGTTCTCCAGTGTAGTGGTATTTGTGTCTGTAGCTTGTGGTTTGCTCTGCAGTGTAGTGGTATTTGTGTCTGTAGCTTGTGGTTTGCTCTGCAGTGTTGTGGTATTTGTGTCTGTAGCTTGTGGTTTGCTCTGCAGTATAGTGGTATTTGTGTCTGTAGCTTGTGGTTTTTGCTCTGCAGTGTTGTGGTATTTGTGTCTGTAGCTTGTGGTTTGCTCTGCAGTGTAGTGGTATTTGTGTCTGTAGCTTGTGGTTTTTGCTCTGCAGTGTAGTGGTATTTGTGTCTGTAGCTTGTGGTTTGCTCTGCAGTGTTGTGGTATTTGTGTCTGTATATTCTAGTTTGCTCTGCAGTGTAGTGGTATTTGTGTCTGTATATTCTAGTTTGCTCTGCAGTGTAGTGGTATTTGTGTCTGTATATTCTAGTTTGCTCTGCAGTGTAGTGGTATTTGTGTCTGTAGCTTGTGGTTTGCTCTGCAGTGTTGTGGTATTTGTGTCTGTATATTCTAGTTTGCTCTGCAGTGTTGTGGTATTTGTGTCTGTAGCTTGTGGTTTGCACTGCAGTGTAGTGGTATTTGTGTCTGTAGCTTGTGGTTTGCACTGCAGTGTTGTGGTATTTGTGTCTGTATATTCTAGTTTGCTCTGCAGTGTAGTGGTATTTGTGTCTGTAGCTTGTGGTTTGCTCTGCAGTGTTGTGGTATTTGTGTCTGTATATTCTAGTTTGCTCTGCAGTGTTGTGGTATTTGTGTCTGTAGCTTGTGGTTTGCACTGCAGTGTAGTGGTATTTGTGTCTGTAGCTTGTGGTTTGCACTGCAGTGTTGTGGTATTTGTGTCTGTATATTCTAGTTTGCTCTGCAGTGTAGTGGTATTTGTGTCTGTAGCTTGTGGTTTGCGCTACAGTGTTGTGGTATTTGTGTCTGTAGCTTGTGGTTTGCTCTGCAGTGTTGTGGTATTTGTGTCTGTAGCTTGTGGTTTGCACTGCAGTGTTGTGGTACTCACGTCTGCAGCTTGGGCTCTGAGTTGCCTTTGGCCTTGGCCTCCTTCTTGGCCTGTTTCAGTTCAGTCTTGGCCAGGGACAGCTGCTCCTTCTTGGCATCAATCTGGAAGGACACAGACATGTATTGTTGTTAGGTCTCTGCCCTTGCCTTCTTAAGTTAAGTTAAGTTAGGTCTCTGTCCTTGCCTTCTTAAGTTAAGTGAACTTAGGCCTCTGTCCTTGCCTTCTTACGTTAAGTGAACTTAGGTCTCTGTCCTTGCCTTCTTAAGTTAAGTTAAGTTAGGTCTCTGTCCTTGCCTTGCCTTCTTAAGTTAAGTGAACTTAGGTCTCTGTCCTTGCCTTCTTAAGTTAAGTTAACTTAGCTCTCTGTCCTTGCCTTCTTAAGTTATGTCTCTGTCCTTGCCTTCTTAAGTTAAGTTAACTTAGGTCTCTGTCCTTGCCTTCTTCCACAAAACAATTAAGGGGACAACATGGTAGCTGGAAATAGCACTGTCCCTGTTTATGTATTGCAAGAATGACTTTAATCACATGAATGACTGTCCAAGGAATAAAGAGAAAGACCAGATTCCCCATTGCAAAAGCTCCCTCTTACCTTGGCCTGCAGGTTAGCCATGGACTGGTCAAATGTCTTTGGCGGCGCCCGCTGGTGGTTACACAGAATTGCAACCGCCCTGTTGGCTCTGTTGTAGGAAAGCACCTTCTCTGCCGGGTTGTCAGACTCTGTGTGTGTGTGTGTGTGTGTGTGTGTGTGTGTGTGTGTGTGTGTGGGGGGGGGGGGGGGGGGGGGGGGGGTGACAGGAGAGTCATTTTTAATTAAACAGTACTATCCCACCGAGAAATGAAGATCCCAGTTACAAGGATGTACAGAAAGTTCAAAGATTAAAAACATTAATTAATTAATTTGCTGTCCTTCCTCTTTAAATACTCTAGCCATCATCTGTTCAAACACATCTCATTATACACACACACACACACACACACACACACACACACACACACAAACACACAATAATTACAGGTTGCTGGTATAACCCCATGCTGGCAACAGATTGGCTCTCAATGGAAATCCAGAGATGAGAAGAGGGAGTGACACCTCTATCTGGGAGGTAGAAACGGTGGCAGAAGCAGCCCACAGGACACTGACAGGAGTGAGGCAGAGAACCGCTGTAGCTAGTAGACACTGTTACAGTCTCGTGTTGTCATGGCTGGAAAAGCCGACTGAAATCGAATCAAGCAAGCTAAACATGAAAAAGGTCCAAATATGAGAGGAAAGTGTGACAACTTTATCAGGGGACACCAATGATAAGAGCCAGACAGATAAAAGCCTGCAGTGTTACACGCTGCTGGTGCATGTCATCCAACAGCAGAGAAACATGAAAGCCTCAAAAAAGCCAAAATATTCTATATACATGGAAAAAATGTGTGTATGGTTTGTGTACGAGCATAGTGTTTGTTCCGTTTAGGGCTGGGTGAAAAATAAAAAAAAATAAAAGGGAAAAAAACTTTTATTTAAACGATATTCATTTGAAGGAATGGATATCGATTCCTAAATCCCCAATATCGATCTTTTAATATAATGCCTTTTCCTGTGGATGCTTATAGCTTTCACCACTCCTGGGGTTTGGTTCTTAGTGCAACAAGATCTCATATGCTCATAATATTTGTATTTTAATAATGCACCAGGTTAGAGGGTTCCTTGTACAGTTTACAGCATTAGTTCTTTGAGAATCTCTTTCATATCCGAGCAAAATTGGTATTGTAACTGAAATATCGGAAATCGAATCGGGACCTTGTGTATAGGAATGGTATCGAATCGGGAAATCAGTGGCGATATCCAGCCTTAGTTGTGTGTGCCTGTAATGCAGGTATCTGTGTGTGTGTGTGCGTGTGCGTGCATCTCTGTGTGTGTGACCTACTGTTTGAGAGCTCCTTCAGCTGCTGCTGCAGGGTGATGGAGGCGTTGAATGTCCTGAAGACCTTCGCTGACAGACCTGTCATCAGGGAGCTCAGATGCTTGTTCATCATGCTTGTCTGCATTGGGGGGAAGAAGGAGGGAGGAAAGTTAAGTTATCCTTTATTCCTTTATTTATCCCCTTGGGGAAATTAATCCTCTGCATTTGACCCATCATCTACTAGGAACCTTCCTAGAACTAGGAGCAGTGGGGCAGCCACTGTGCAGCGCCAGGGGACCAACTCCAGTTCTTTTGCCAGTACCTTGGTCAGGGGCACTGACAGGAGTATTAACCCTAACATACATGTCTTTCTTTGATGGTGGGAGGAAACTGGAGCACCCGGAGAAAACCCACACGGACACGGGGAGAACATGCAAACTCCACACAGAAAGGACCTGGGACGGACCGGGGTTCGAACCCGGGACCTTCTTGCTGTGAGGCAACAGTGTTAACCACTGAGCCACCGTGCCGTGCCGAAAGAAAGACAAAGAAAGACAGCACCTCAAACAGAGCAGCTACACAGTATTGGTTGTCTGCACAGAGCCAATGTCTGGCCAAATAAATAAATAAACACCACCACTGGGTGGCACTGTCGCACCATGCCAATGTAGCATTTAAACCCCAAGCCACCTGTAATATATACCGAAACAAATAAAACACCTAAAGTCAGATCTCTGTCTTCATTATCATCATCTATTAGAGCTCCCAGCTCTAATGGGTCAAAATGATCACAGTATTATTTCCCCTCTGGCTGTTCTTTAGGTGTCAGTACAACAGTATTATCTCCCCTCTGGCTGTTCTTTAGGTGTCAGTACAACAGTATTATCTCCCCTCTGGCTGTTCTTTAGGTGTCAGTACAACAGTATTATCTCCCCTCTGGCTGTTCTTTAGGTGTCAGTACAACAGTATTATCTCCCCTCTGGCTGTTCTTTAGGTGTCAGTACAACAGTATTATCTCCCCTCTGGCTGTTCTTTAGGTGTCAGTACAACAGTATTATTTCCCCTCTGGCTGTTCTTTAGGTGTCAGTACAACAGTATTATTTCCCCTCTGGCTGTTCTTTAGGTGTTAGTACAACAGTATTATTTCCCCTCTGGCTGTTCTTTAGGTGTCAGTACAACAGTATTATTTCCCCTCTGGCTGTTCTTTAGGTGTTAGTACAACAGTATTATTTCCCCTCTGGCTGTTCTTTAGGTGTTAGTACAACAGTATTATTTCCCCTCTGGCTGTTCTTTAGGTGTTAGTACAACAGTATTATTTCCCCTCTGGCTGTTCTTTAGGTGTTAGTACAACAGTATTATCTCCTCTCTGGCTGTTCTTTAGGTGTTAGTACAACAGTATTATCTCCTCTCTGGCTGTTCTTTAGGTGTCAGTACAACAGTATTATCTCCTCTCTGGCTGTTCTTTAGGTGTTAGTACAACAGTATTATCTCCTCTCTGGCTGTTCTTTAGGTGTCAGTACAACAGTATTATCTCCTCTCTGGCTGTTCTTTAGGTGTCAGTATAACAGTATTATTTCCCCTCTGGCTGTTCTTTAGGTGTTAGTACAACAGTATTATCTCCTCTCTGGCTGTTCTTTAGGTGTCAGTATAACAGTATTATCTCCTCTCTGGCTGTTCTTTAGGTGTCAGTACAACAGTATTATCTCCTCTCTGGCTGTTCTTTAGGTGTCAGTATAACAGTATTATCTCCTCTCTGGCTGTTCTTTAGGTGTCAGTATAACAGTATTATCTCCTCTCTGGCTGTTCTTTAGGTGTTAGTACAACAGTATTATCTCCTCTCTGGCTGTTCTTTAGGTGTCAGTACAACAGTATTATCTCCTCTCTGGCTGTTCTTTAGGTGTTAGTACAACAGTATTATCTCCTCTCTGGCTGTTCTTTAGGTGTCAGTATAACAGTATTATCTCCTCTCTGGCTGTTCTTTAGGTGTCAGTACAACAGTATTATCTCCTCTCTGGCTGTTCTTTAGGTGTTAGTACAACAGTATTATCTCCCCTCTGGCTGTTCTTTAGGTGTCAGTATAACAGTATTATTTCCCCTCTGGCTGTTCTTTAGGTGTCAGTACAACAGTATTATCTCCTCTCTGGCTGTTCTTTAGGTGTCAGTACAACAGTATTATCTCCTCTCTGGCTGTTCTTTAGGTGTCAGTATAACAGTATTATCTCCCCTCTGGCTGTTCTTTAGGTGTCAGTACAACAGTATTATTTCCACTCTGGCTGTTCTTTAGGTGTCAGTACAACAGTATTATCTCCCCTCTGGCTGTTCTTTAGGTGTCAGTACAACAGTATTATCTCCTCTCTGGCTGTTCTTTAGGTGTCAGTATAACAGTATTATCTCCCCTCTGGCTGTTCTTTAGGTGTCAGTACAACAGTATTATCTCCCCTCTGGCTGTTCTTTAGGTGTCAGTACAACAGTATTATCTCCTCTCTGGCTGTTCTTTAGGTGTCAGTACAACAGTATTATTTCCACTCTGGCTGTTCTTTAGGTGTCAGTATAACAGTATTATCTCCCCTCTGGCTGTTCTTTAGGTGTCAGTACAACAGTATTATTTCCACTCTGGCTGTTCTTTAGGTGTCAGTATAACAGTATTATCTCCCCTCTGGCTGTTCTTTAGGTGTCAGTACAACAGTATTATTTCCCCTCTGGCTGTTCTTTAGGTGTCAGTACAACAGTATTATTTCCCCTCTGGTTGTTCTTTAGGTGTCAGTACAACAGTATTATTTCCCCTCTGGCTGTTCTTTAGGTGTCAGTACAACAGTATTATCTCCCCTCTGGCTGTTCTTTAGGTGTCAGTACAACAGTATTATTTCCCCTCTGGCTGTTCTTTAGGTGTCAGTACAACAGTATTATCTCCCCTCTGGCTGTTCTTTAGGTGTCAGTACAACAGTATTATCTCCCCTCTGGCTGTTCTTTAGGTGTCAGTACAACAGTATTATCTCCCCTCTGGCTGTTCTTTAGGTGTCAGTACAACAGTATTATCTCCCCTCTGGCTGTTCTTTAGGTGTCAGTACAACAGTATTATCTCCTCTCTGGCTGTTCTTTAGGTGTTAGTACAACAGTATTATTTCCACTCTGGCTGTTCTTTAGGTGTCAGTACAACAGTATTATTTCCCCTCTGGCTGTTCTTTAGGTGTTAGTACAACAGTATTATCTCCCCTCTGGCTGTTCTTTAGGTGTCAGTACAACAGTATTATTTCCCCTCTGGCTGTTCTTTAGGTGTCAGTACAACAGCATTATCTCCCCTCTGGCTGTTCTTTAGGTGTCAGTACAACAGTATTATTTCCCCTCTGGCTGTTCTTTAGGTGTCAGTACAACAGTATTATTTCCCCTCTGGCTGTTCTTTAGGTGTCAGTACAACAGTATTATCTCCCCTCTGGCTGTTCTTTAGGTGTCAGTACAACAGTATTATTTCCCCTCTGGCTGTTCTTTAGGTGTTAGTAGAAGTGAAGAGTCATCAGGCAGGAGGTAGACAGCAGTTAGCTCCTGCGGAACAGGAGGCGGCAGCTTCTACAGAACAACTACCAGATCAGACAGGGTTATAAATGGAAGGAGATAGGGTGGTGGCAAAGGAAATCCACATGAGCTTGCCGGCAGCCTTCCACCTCCGGCAAATCAAGTAATAGCCTAACGGTGATAATTGTGATGAAAATTACAATAATGACGTGGTTGGTTTAATCAGAGGAGGGGCAGGACATGGTCTGTCCAGGGCCCCAGACGGGTGTGTGTGTGCATCTCAGATTTTGTATCTTTTGTGTCTGTGTGACTTTGTGTATTCCTATCTTCTGCACATGTGTGTGTGTGTGTGTGTGTGCCCTCTCACTGCAGGAGCCCATTAGAACTAAGTAAGGTGAGGGAGGGTGCCGTGTGTTTGAGTGCATCAGGCACACAGACACGCGCTCACCGTCTCTGCCCTGTCTGCCGTGCTAACGAGCTAGCCTGCTCTGCCCCCGCAACGCTAATGAAGGTGTCTGCCAGTCTGAGGGGCAAATGTGATAGGTCTTACCCCTCCTCATCTCCCTTGGAGTGTGTGTGTGTGTGTGTGCGTGTGTGTGCGTGTGTGTGTGTGTGTGTGTGTGTGTGTGTGCGTGCGTGTGTGTGTGCGCGTGCGTGTGTGTGCCATCGGTGTCATCTCTCACAGCATTAAACAGGTCATTACCGCGTCTCTAATTTTGTATCTCTAGTAAAGGATGCTATCTACTGGATGTCCTCATTACTGCAAGGGTTAGCCCATTTGTGCTGATGGCAACTGATGTCAGTGAAACATGTTTGACTGTTGTCATTATGAACAGTAGCTACGGTGACCCGCCTCCTGCTTTCAGTGGGTCCAATTTGTGAGTTCTCTACAAGATACAAGATGTTTGTCATTCGTCACTCGATGTACAAGTACACACGTGTGACATTCTTCAGCTGTGTTGTGTTCCGTTACAAATCGTTACCATCATCATCATCATCGCCTCATCATCATCATCATCATCTGATCTACATCGATCTCCTGTAAAAACATCACTTCCACCAAACCGTGGAACAAGAAGAGTGGAGGGAAAATAATCAAATGTGCCAAAAGACAGCAGCTCCTCGGGACTATCTGTTTGATTTAAAGATGCATTTGAAGATGTCGCTAGAGTAATATCCCACAAAGGTTATCTTTCACTTGAAATTGCAAACGGTGTGTGTTTAGTTCTGACTCACAAGAAAATAAATATCTCTACCGTTACTTTCATTCTAGCTCATTGTTCGGTTAGTCTGTTTGACGTGCATTATATTGCGATTCATTTCCTTTTCTCAACTGCAAATGATGTCCCCAATGGATTTTCTTTTGTCAACATCTGTTTTCTCTAATATGATAAAGTTTCCAGTCTGTTCATCTCCACTTCAATCGTTTTTTATTGCCGCAAAATGGGATTGTCCAGCAGACAGACTGACCAACGCTGTCATAAATGTTGCATGATGGACTGGACAATGTATACAATACAATATTGAGATACTTGGCTTTGTCTATCGATATAATATTGCCACACAAAATATTGCGATTCTATGCTGGACGTTTTGTTCTGATGTACAGATTTGTAAAAACAGATTTCCTCTACATAGGACAATAAAGTATGAATCTGAATCTGTAACGCCCCACCCCTACTAGAGACAGTGGGTGCACCTAATAAAGTGAGTGCGTGAGAGTGTGCACGTGCACATACACTCATGTGAGCTATATTAGGAATAACAAGGATCTCCAGGCAGGCGTCAGGAAAGCCGTCAGCGGAACACAGCTGGGCAGACTGCCACTTAGCAAGACTCCTTCACCCACTCCCATCTCCCTTTACTCGTATACCTATTCACGCCCGACGCCCTCTTCTCCGCTTCAGCCTCTCATCAAACTCTCCCACCTCCTCCGCTCCCAAACACACCTGCTGTGGCTGCCAGGCCAGCACACTCCTCCACCGTTCCACCCTCAATCTCCCATCCTTCTCCCCATTCCCACGTCTCCCTCGCTTTCCTTTTCCCTTCATAACAACCCCCCCCCCCTACTATCTCCTGCCCTCATCCAGCATCCACCTTCTCCATCTAACCTCCCCCCTCAACCTCAAGCAGCTGTCACACGTGCCTCTCCTCTGCCCTCCCTTCTCTCTCTCAGTGGCCTGGCCTTTCCAGGTGTCAATCAGGCCTGCCCACAGCAGCCATTACCATTCCACCTCCAACACACCCTGACATTTCCTGGTGCAGTGCAGGGCAGAGAGCAGACAAGAGGCACCGCACTCCCTCAGCTTCAGCACCGTCTCAGCCTGTCGGGACCTGCCCTGCCCTGCCCTGGCACCTCCTCTTTGCCCACCCATCACCCTCACCCATCTCTCACTAAGCCTACTCCACCCATCACCCTCACCCATCTCTCACGCTCCCTGTCTGTCATTAGCCCTACTCCTCTGATCTGGCCATTAGCCATGCTATACATTCCCATCTGCAACCCTGATCAGTGATAACAAGCTTGGCATTTCTCCCCAATCTGAGCACTTAACCCTGGGTCAATGGGCCAGCAGATACAGATACTCACTCATAATATATGTTGTAGAGTTAGGTTAGGTTAAGTTTATTTGATATGGACATCACAGAGCATTGGAGATGTAACATACATGTATGCACAGTAACCAGATACACAGTGTTGAGTGTTATAGCGGAACGCTAATTTTCAACACCTGTCCACAGGCGACTCCTACACCAAAAGTTGAACACAACCCAATAGGACATACCCAAAAAGAAGCACAATAAAAAATAAAAAAAAACACAAGAGTAAAGCTATACATACAAATGTATTGACTAGAAAGTCACTACAGTTCTCCCAAAACAAGACGTCGTAAATGTAAATTTGTTTCCTCAACGAGGATGACCGGTTAGCCTGGGTCTAGTTCCCAAACGGACAGATAAGGCTTTTGATCTCGTTGGGTAAAGAGTGTGAATGAACCCTGGCAAGCCCCACTTAGCCCTGCAGAGGGCAGTCTATTGGCTCAATTCCACCACATTTAACAGCCCTGCACAGCTCGTCCCCACTCGGCTCTAATCGTTTCGGCTCGATGGACGTTTTGCTTCCACCGCGGATCATCTGCCCCCACCCACCCCCGCCCCGCATATCTGTCCTTCGCTTATAGCCGAAGTAGACATAACGTTACAATTAAATCCATCCACAGAACTTTTAAACTGTTTATGAAATACTGGTGCCTCTAAATGACCTACAGTGGACATGGGCGAATGTGACAATCGGCCAGGAAAATGGATATCACTTTGTAGTTAGTCAAACTCAGGCATGCGCTGCGCTGCGCGCGGACAGAAGAGGCGCAACAGAGTGAAGCCTGCCCTGTACCCCGCGGCCTCTCAGGCAAGACCGCGGCTTCACCAAACACCCGCTGCGGCCTAGCGGAGCGCTGCAGCTCAACTAACTACAGGAGCTTGCTGAGCAGCAGACTTTTTTCACTCTGAAAACAATTGAAACCACCGCCACGACTTTATTTCACAAAGGCGAAGGCAGCAACACAAAGACTGATGTAAATAACATAACAGAAGAGAATGTAAGCCCACTAAACTGGTATGCAGCGCATTGACAGTCAGTAGATAGAGTAAACACGATTCTGCCTGGCCAATCAGTCGTCTACAATGTTTTCACGTCACCGTATGAACCCGGGTTGACAGAATAGAACCCCGACGAGGCAGGTACGAAAAGTAGCACGACTCGACTCCAATACAACCCGGGCTGGGACAGTTTAAACCGGTGGGATGAGACAATTTATCGAGTCGAGCGGAGCGGGATCGCGCTACTACCTGCGGTGGAAATGAGCCATATGGTGGACTGGAGCTGCACCCGTGCTGGCCTTGCTGCCTGAAGCTAGAGGAAGAGGTTGAGAGGACACTAGACTGTTATGTACGGTCATCCATCCATCCATCCATCCATCCAGCTCACCTGCTCCCAGTTTCATGTTTATCTGCCTGAGTCCATCCCCTTCCTCCTTTGAACTTCCTGTCTCCTCTCATGGGCCCTGCTCTCCATTTCCTCACTTTAGCCCTTTCATCCTGCCCCACCAAGAGCTCATCCTGCCCCACCAAGAGCTCATCCTCACTTTAGCCCTTTCATCCTGCCCCACCAAGAGCTCAACCTCACTTTAGCCCTTTCATCCTGGCCCACCAAGAGCTCAACCTCACTTTAGCCCTTTCATCCTGCCCCACCAAGAGCTCAACCTCACTTTAGCCCTTTCATCCTGCCCCACCAAGAGCTCAACCTCACTTTAGCCCTTTCATCCTGCCCCACCAAGAGCTCATCCTCATCCAATCTCTTCCTCACAATGTCGTGAGTCTCAGTCAAGCTCTGTCGTCTTCTTTACCAGTCTGCAAATATCACCAAGAGAAGATGGTGGTTCTTGCTCTTCTAGCACAACTGTCAAACACTTCGGGAACCCCATCACAATTTTACACCTGACAAATGAATCATTGTTAGCATAAGACATATTTCCTGGGGGGGGGGGGGATGGTTGTCTAATTTCTTTCAGAGAAAAGCTAACTGCTAAACCAAGCGTTTGTGGTGGCTGCAATCACAGAAAACCGGTAAAATACCAAAGGCAAGAAATGTGAAAGCGGTTGAGTGAGACACTCACGTTAAGGCGGTCAAACAGCTCGTCCCCAGGTTGCTTGTTCTCCAGGAAGAGTTTAAGATTCTTGAAAACCTGAGAAGAGGTGAACAACAGACACATGTTATCAAAGGATCTCTACTGTATCGGTCTACTAGCTTGTGGCCAATGCTTGTCGGCCCGGCCTAGTGTCAAACATGTTGCTCACTAACTAACCAGCTTTTGAAGTGGGTCTTGCGGATTTTTATGTTGATGGCAGGCAAATACACTCAAACCCTTAAGCTCTGCTGCAGTTCATGTGCTGAATATGAGAAACATTGAGCGCATAAGGAAATCATGACCCACTTGTTGGCGCTGTAAAAAACCTTGCCAAGCGTCCTGGCCATTTGGGAGTGGGGACATCTTTTACATCCTAATGAGGGCTCGCTCCCTCAAAAAGTCCTTTATACTTTATTCATATGTTGAGTTGGGGAGCATTTTATTTCACAGTGTTTTATTCAGCTTTGATGAAGGCAGGCTCGCTCAGGCAGATGCTACCGTGTCATGAACCCCAATGTGTGGTCAGTCAGTCAGTAGCCTGGTTGTTGCTAAGTTGGGGACTTTGGGCGCAAAACATCCATAATTAACACGTTCATTGCCAACGACGTGTAAACACGTTTTCAGAATCCAGCTGTTGACTGCCAGCGACGTGTTAACACGTCGTTGGCATCGATTTTTTTTTTTTGACGGTGGGTTGTGCATCTAACCCTTTTACATCTCTTATATAATTATTGGAGCCACCGAACGTTTACAACCCATTCCACCGACCCACTAAGTGGCAACAGTGCTCTCCTGACTAGAGGAAGGCAAGCATTTTTTTAACTTGTCACGCCATTCTCACCCCAGCCATTCTCATGAAAATGGATGGGGGAAAACGCTTTCGTTTTCGCGCTGATTGCTGGCGATGCGGGATTGCAAATTTACATAATAGATTACAGGTGGAACACACTTTGAAACACGCAGCATAAATATGACCAGAATCGCAAAAGCTTCTCTCAACCAAAACTCCAAGAAGCGAGCGAGTCCATCCCGACTTCCTCAAACAGCGGCCGTGCAGACAGGCACAGGACAGCAGCAAAGCACTGAGACTGGTGACAAGCTTGTGACGGCCGCTGCAGCCAAGAAGAACGCCCACGGAGGGAGGAGTTGAAGCAACTCTCCCTCTCGCTCTCTCCCTCTCTCTCTCTCTCTCTCTCGCTCTCTCTCTCTCCCTCCCTCCCTCTCTCTCTCTCTCTCTCTCTCTCCCCCTCTCACTAGGATTAAACCTAGTGCGTCTCCCTCCCGAGAGGGAGGGAGAGAGAGAGAGAGGGAGGGAGAGCAAGAGGGAGGGAGGGAGAGAGAGAGAGAGAGAGAGAGAGAGAGGGAGAGCGAGAGGGAGGGAGAGAGAGAGAGAGAGCGAGAGGGGGAGGGAGAGAGAGAGAGAGAGAGCCAAAAATGAATGGTTAAAGTGACTGTTCTATCGAATTTCACAAAAAGCCGTTTATCTCTGAATATTTTTTCTGACGCTAAAACCATGCTGTATTCAACTGCTAATGCTTACATAACTACTAACTCTACAAACTAACTCTTTTAGACAGAGAAAGCACACATTCTATTAGTTCTTTTGAGATATTGTGTGTTCACAAAATCTTAGCAGAAAAGAATCCTCGGGTCTTGAAAGATGAGCCAGAATCCTCAAAAAACCCCTCTGGCAGAAGCTAACTACAGTAAAAAAAAAAGTCTGGCAGTGAATGTGTTAAGAGTGTTGATAAATTGGTAAGTAGTGGCAGTAGTATGATACGGGCTAGCTAGCAAGACAGAGCTAAAATGCCACCTATGCACAGCAGCACACCTTAGAAATGGCACTGTGGTGTGGTACTTCACTTCACTCAAACTAGATTTGAGTGAAGTACATTGGTTTTTACAAGTACATTGCTTTCCCCTAAATTGGTGTCCTTTGTTAATGTCCTCTCCTATTGAGTGGTGATAGGATTCGTCTTGTATTTATTCTGTGAGGCATCAAATCTGTATTTTTGGACACAGTGTGTGTTGCTCTACCTTCTTGATGACGGGGACCTTGTTGTAGTAGCGAATGGAGGGTGAAAAAACAGCACAATTATATTTGACATTTCCAGCAACTCCTTGGGCTCCACTGCCGCTCCCTTCTGCAAATAATCTAGGTAAACTATGTGAAACAGAGACTCCAATTAACAGCAACAGACAGAAGACACACACAGACATGTGGCAATTTCGCCTCAGCAAATTAATAATTCAAAATCAACGAGCGAGGGCTTTGCTTTTGGAATGAAAATGTCAATCGGTATCGACTCTCTGAAAGTCCCAGAGAAGTCAAGTATGCATGTGGGGCATCTTGGTGGCACAGCAGCAATGCCATAATCAATACAAAAACCTACAGATATGTTAGAATATATAATTAAGCAATATATCACGAGAGCAAGTGTGTTGTGGTGAATATATCCCCCTGATCAGTTGTTATCCCACGAGGCCGCAGGCCGAGTGGGATAACAACTGAGCAGGGGGATATATTCCACAACACACGCTGCTCGAGTGCTATATTGCTTTTATAAAAGGGTTCCAAGTATAATAATATAATAATAATAACACTATAAGTCCGACTGGCATGGTATTCTGAGAGTCAGTTGAAACACTACTGTAAGGCGGGACCTCTAGCAAGAAGATAGACGTGCGGGTGATTTGATTGGATCGTTCTGGAGACTGAAGTCGACATTGGCCAATCCTGGCGCTTGGCTGAGAGCTTTCTGGAAACCCAGGCAGCTCGAGCGCAGCGTTGCATTCTCAGGGCTTGCCCGACACCAACTAACGTTACGGGGTTAAATGCGGGGTTAAATGCGGAGTTAACAGCCTTTCTTTTGCAAAGAAGACATTAGCCCGCATCTATTCTTGTACAAAACATCATTTTCTGCGAAGTATTAGTAAAGTTATAAGCGAAGATCGATTCACAAGGATCTGACAGCTGTCTCCGCCATTTTTTTTTCTACGTTGTCATTTGAGGTAAGCCTTATTATTACTCTCTTAGTAAGAGAGTTGCCATGGCAACCAATAACCCATGGCCATGGGTTATTGAACTCGGTTACTGGAATTATACAATGGCTGTGAACCAATCAGATTGCTTGATTTGAGAGAGCCATTTTATAACAAGTATTAGATTGCATGAAGGATTCCTGCACTCAACCTCTGAGTGGGAAGCAAAGGTGAGTGTCAATAAATAGACAATCACGTAACCTGCCAGTGAGCAGACATCTTGTCCTTCCAGTGAACAGACATCTTGTCCTTCCAGTGAGCCGACATCTTGTCCTTCCAGTGAGCAGACATCTTGTCCTTCTAGTGAGCAGACATCTTGTCCTTCCAGTGAGCAGACATCTTGTCCTTCCAGTGAGCCGACATCTTGTCCTTCCAGTGAGCAGACATCTTGTCCTTCTAGTGAGCAGACATCTTGTCCTTCCAGTGAGCAGACATCTTGTCCTTCCAGTGAGCAGACATCTTGTCCTTCCAGTGAGCAGACATCTTGCACTGCGCTCCATCTCACTCTCCTGAGTTTAGAAATGGAAATTCCTCCCTTCCGTTTCGGTTACATTTGATTGCAAATGACATTTAGCAGCGATTTAGCAGGGAACTATGGGAGCTAAAATATGCAAAGGCCTAATTAATTTGAGCTAATGTGTTGCTTTTGAATACACTCATTTGAATATATGAAACCTTCTGCCAAGAAACAAAACACTGGCTGTCAGGTGCTAACATTTATATTTCTGGAAAGAGAAATTTATTTTCAGAAAGAGAAGCTAGCATGGGCTGACTGACACCAGAGGAGTTGAGAGTTGAACATGCCTAGGTATGCATGTTTGCGTGCATGCATACATGCATACATGCACAAACACAGACACACACGCACAGCAGCTCTTTGACAGATTGGAGAAAACAGAAAAAGAACATTTCTGACAGATTTGAACATTTCTGGTGGGCTGAGAATCACCCCATGTGCACCATCAACTACTGTACCCCCTCCCTCTATGACTGAGGTTACTTCTAATACCGGGGAAAGATAGCCTCAGCCAGGAAGGATGACATCACTGATGACATCATCCTGATTACCTAATAATTAAAAAATCCGTCTCCGTCAGGTCACCCGCACGGGTGCTCTTTACACTGCCTGAAAGTTTCAGCCCGATCGCATGTAAAACGGCACAGCTGTGGCCGGCCAAAGTTCTGCTCACTCACACGGACACTTCTCAAATTATAATCAGATAATATGTGGATTTTATGCATTTTAAGAAAAGATATCAAAAATAAAAAATATACCAAACCTTGGGAGTCCAATCTACAACTAGGAGTGTCAAAAATAATCGATTATAAGATGCATCGCGATGCGGACGTGCACGATTCTGCATCGATTAACAAATATCAAAAATCGATTATTAAAAAAATAAAAATAAAAATAAAAATATAATCAAATAAAATAGAATGTAAGTACCGGTACATGCAGTCGTTTATTTTAACACATTGACTGCCAGCCGTTTTTTTTTGCTGTAGCTAGCTTCTGCCAAGCCGTTTTTTGAGGATTCTGGCTCATTTTACAAGAGCCGAGGATTCGTTTCAGCTTGGACTTTGTGAACATACAATATCTCAAAAGTACTAATAGAATGTGTACTTTCTCTGTCTAAAAGAGTTAGTTTGTAGAGTTAGTAGTTATGTAAGCATTAGCAGTTGAATACAGCATGGTTTTAGCGTCAGAAAAAATATTCAGAGATAAACGGCTTTTTGTGAAATTGGATAGAACAGTCACTTTAACCATTCATTTTTGGCTCTCTCTCTCTCTCTCTCCCTCCCCCTCTCGCTCTCTCTCTCTCTCCCTCCCTCTCGCTCTCCCTCCCTCTCTCTCTCTCTCTCTCTCTCTCTCTCCCTCCCTCTCGCTCTCCCTCCCTCTCTCTCTCTCTCCCTCCCTCTCGGGAGGGAGACGCACTAGGTTTAATCCTAGTGAGAGGGGGAGAGGGAGAGAGAGAGAGAGAGAGAGAGAGGGAGGGAGGGAGAGAGAGAGAGCGAGAGAGAGAGAGAGAGGGAGAGAGCGAGAGGGAGAGTTGCTTCAACTCCTCCCTCCGTGGGCGTTCTTCTTGGCTGCAGCGCCGTGTAACAAGCACTTTCCTACCTGTGCAAATTCACTTTCTCATACTCTCGACCTCTCAAATAAATTTCTGAATAGAAATTAAATTACTCTAAATTAGAGCGAAAAAGAAACAAAAAAGAATGGGTTGAAAATCCCATTCTAAAAGCCTTTTATGGCTGTTTCCAATTTGGTGCTATTTTGCAAGGCAAAATGGCCTGCTGCTTGTCACCAGCCTCACTGCCCCGCTGCCGCTGTGCCTGGCTGTGCCTGTCTGCGTGGCCGCTCCCCGAGGAAGCCCGGCTGGACTCGCCCGCCTCCCGGAGCCCTGGCCGAGAGCTCCGATGAAGCCCCTGCGACTCTGGTCATATTTACGCTGCGTGCCTCAAAGTGTGCTCCATCCGCAATCCACGATGCAAGTTTGCAATCCCGCACCGCCAGCAATCAACGCGAAAACGAAAGCGCCTCCGCCAATCCATTTTCATGAGAATGGAAATGGATCACACTGCTTTTTGCTTGCCTTCCTACTTCCTTGTCGCCACTTAGTGGGTCGGTGGAATGGGTTGTACACGTTGTACACGTCCAATACTTATATAAGATATGTAAAAGGGTTAGATGCACAACCCCCCGTTAAAAAAAAAAAATCGATGCCAAGGACGTGTTTACACGTTGTTGGCAGTCAACAGCTGGATTCTGAAAACGTGTTTACACGTTGTTGGCAGTGAATGTGTTAATTATGGATCATAATACAATGCAATTCCAAATGCACTTTTATTTTAAAAGTAGCCACACAGTGAGAAAAAAGAAAGTGAGAAAAAATATACTGTAAATCATGTATTGCGGAAAAAGTGATGCATCGATTTAAGATGCATCGCGATGCATCGTGATGCATCGTTTAATCGAATCGAATCGTTGACAGATGAATCGTAATCGAATCGAATCGTGAGCCCAGTGAAGATTCACAGCCCTATCTACAACACAGTGCCCTGCGACATTTCTCCTTACTCTCTCCCTTAGGGCTCTGTGCATGTTGATATGTATGCAGTACATTGGTTTTTACAGCCCCTAAATTGGTGTCCTTTGTTAATGTCCTCTCCTATTGAGTGGTGATAGGATTCGTCTTGTATTTATTCTGTGAGGCATCAAATCTGTATTTTTGGACACAGTGTGTGTTGCTCTACCTTCTTGATGACGGGGACCTTGTTGTAGTAGCGAATGGAGTCTTTACCCAGGAAGTCGAACTCCACCACACACTCCCGGCCGTCCAGCTGCTCGTGGAGGGTGATGTGCTCGACGCGCAGCGAGCAGCAGCCCACTGTGTCTGCCGTCTCGCCCTCCTCCTTCTCATTACCCGCTCTCAGCGCCAGCTTTTTAGGGTCAGAAGATGCAGAGATAAGCGCACAACAAACGCACACACACACAGAGACAAACACAAACACACACGGCATAGACCAGACTGGCGCAGGCCGTGCCCCTTTTAGGGAGAAAAGTTTTAAACACAAGCCACTCGCCGTTGACTTCAGTGTAAAATAGCAGTCTATAGAAAAAGAACAGAATGAATTTAAGAACAGAATGAATTTCGTATATAAATTACCCAGACACCATGACATGACAGTATATTTCAACTCAATTTCATCTGGGATTGCAGATTAAATTTAGCTTCCTAGCTAAGTCAGGGACAGTCTCTGACTGTCCATTGTCCCTGTCAAATAAAATAATAAAATAATAAAATAAAAATTGACGGTGTCACCCCTTATTCTCTTAAAAAAAAAACATTGCAGATCAGTTTTTTTAATTTATTGTTAGTGGAACCAACAACACAGCAACTTTTTAGCATATCTATATCAAATTTAACCGTTTTAAATAGTTTGTTTGAAGTGTTTTTGGCTACGTGTACAGTCTTTTCCTATGCTGGGTTTCCCCGTAAAAGACCTTGGTGCTTGACGACGCGGCACTGTTCTGGTCTATGCAAAACACACCCAGCAGATTGACCAGCACCTCCTCCCATTCACACAGAAAATATGTGTCAGCCAGATCACTACTAAATATACACATCAAGCAAAATACAGACCTGCACAATAAACTAAACAAAGCCATATCAGAATCACAACATAATGCTAGCACACACGTGCTAGAGATTGTTGCACTAGTGTACTAAACGTTTATCATCAGCGAAAACAATCACACTGACCCAATCTATAAGTTTCACTCAATACAGACAGAGATATAGTTAAGTTTCCAGTCACTGGAGGAAAATGACAGATATACCGGTAATAAAATAAAATAAAATCTCCCATAGAGATCTTCGCTCCTGCTATGTGAGAAAAAGAAAGGCATTCAAAAACAGTTATGACTTCTGATATACTGCATGTGGCTCTTGTTATCGGATTTTAGTATTGGGGAAATTCTCTGACACCAATATAGATATCAATATCACTCACTCATTGTATTGTGGTATTAGTTAGTAAAAGCTGTGTACATGTGAGACCTGTAGGGTAACCTGCCGCTGCCCCCTCAGAAGCCCACCTTGTCTATGAAGTAGAGGGCCACAGCTCTCTGGCGCTCCACCATCTGTTTGGACTTCAGGTCTCGATGGTACTGGTTGCGGATGCCTTCCACGCAGGTCTTCAGTTTCCGAGCGATCTCAAACTTCTCCCAGTCCTTCTCTCCCTGCATTCAGAGGATGGAAGGAGGGCGGGAGGGAGGGAGGGAGGGAGGGGTAGAGGCAGAGAGAAATCTTAAATGATCAAATTTAACTGCTGCTCTGATGGAAGATAAACACCGGGGACAGGTGACAGTCCTAACACCCACACGACATGCAATTATGCACACGCACTCTCACTAAAGGGTGACACTTAATTGCAAAGTGTTGTCCCACTCAAACTGGGTTTTAAAATGGCAGACAAAATAGGCTCAAAAACATCAACAATCGGCATCAGTGGGTGGAATACAAGCATCAGTAACAAGTGCTAATCAGCTACAACAGTGCTGAGGTGATGTTAACGCTGACTGCTGTATTGTTAACACGTTGAGTGCCAATGACGAGATATCTCGGCTTACAGGATCCAACCGTTGAGTGCCAAAGACGAGATCTCGGCTTAAAATTTTTTTTTTTTTTTTTGACGGTGGGACATCGATCAACCCCTTTTACGTCTCCTATACCAATATTGGAGGAAGAGAATGTGTATAATCTATTTTACCGACCAGCTAAGTGGCGACAGTGCTCTCCTGACTAGAGGAAGGCAAGCAAAAAGCAGCCATTCTCATGAAAATGGATTTGGCGAAAACGCTTTCGTTTTCGCGCTGATTGCTGGCGATGCGGGATTGCAAATTTGCATAATAGATTACAGGTGGAACACACTTTGAAACACGCAGCATAAATATGACCAGAATCGCAAAAGCTTCATCAAAGCTCTCAACCAAAACTCCAAGAAGCGAGCGAGTCCATCCAGACTTCCTCAAACAGCGGCCGCGCAGACAGGCAGCAGCAGCAGCAAAGCAGTGAGACTGGTGACAAGCTTGTGACACGGCCGCTGCAGCCAAGAAGAACGCCCACGGAGGGAGGAGTTGGAAGCAGAGGGGGGTTTCCTGCTGTTATGGAGGAAATTACTGTTCAAAACTATTGTTTAGATGTCTGACGTCTTACTGATGCCAAAAATGAATGGTTAAAGTGACTGTTCGACTGATCGAATTTCACAAAAAGCCGTTTATCTCTGAATAATTTTTCTGACGCTGAAACCATGCTGTATTCAACTGCTAATGCTTACATAACTACTAACTCTACAAACTAACTCTTTTAGACAGAGAAAGCACACATTCTATTAGTTCTTTTGAGATATTGTGTGTTCACAAAATCTTAGCAGAAAAGAATCCTCGGGTCTTGAAAGATGAGCCAGAATCCTCAAAAAAACCCTCTGGCACAACCTACCTACAGTAAAAAAAAAACGTCTGGCAGTGAATGTGTTAAATTAGATGACAAAAAAATAAAGCGATACTTTACACGCCATGCAAATTATCTTTTTTTTTTTTAGATACAAAGAAAAGTAGCTACATGATTACATGATTGTCAGTAGGGCTGTGAATCTTCACTGTCCTCACGATTCGATTACGATTCAGAGGGCTACGATTCGATTCGATAACGATTATCGATGCATCTCGATGCATCTTAAATGCATCACTTTTTTTCCCGAATAAATGATTTTTTTTCTCACTTTCTTTTTTCTCACCGGCTTAAATACGATGGATCATACAACTGAGCTACTGTCAACCGGTGACCATCACAGTTGGAGTTTCAGAGCAGAATAATTGAAAGTGATCACAACTCAATGGGACTTTGATGAAGCGTCCTGGCTCGTTGCCAATATAACAAACAAACCCGGTTCCATTTCCTAAAGAAAGAAGCTCCATTTGTTTGTGTTTACACCGATTAGCCCATTTAGCACCATCATTAAAGAATGAAGAAATCATTAGCATGGATTAAACACTGACGGTAGCTGTGGCAATGAATCTATTCAATAACCCGTCATACCCCACCCCCCCCCCCCCCTCCCCCCCCTCCCCCTCCCCCCCCCCCCTCCCCGCTTCATTTCAGGGCTATAGGAATCTCAAGGTCTCAGACGTACTGGACTCGGGCGTCTCCCCCCCGCCCCCCTGCATTAGTGGTCCCTTGAGCGTCCTCCCATGCCGACACTGTAACAGTAACTCATGCTAAAACCACTCCCCCAGACACTGAAGGTAAACACGTTCAACAGCAACGCAACACAGAAAGAAGATCAATATGAAACAGTGCATTACATGCTGCTCCACACATGTCATTTAGCTCCCGTCATGCCTCTGTGCTTCGCAATATATCGCCGCTGCGGCTGCACTACTGAATCAATGAGTACAGGAGCGCCACAAGGTGAGCTGATGACGACAACTGCCCGCTCGCTCTCAAGACATTTTCATGAATGATTTATTTCTGTGACATTATAGACTGCGGGCACACACAGATCAAGGGAGGCAACTTCTGCAAGTCCAGAGCAAATGGATATTCCATTTAGAAATCCTCACACCTTATGAGCTTAACATAATATACTAGGGGTGCTCCAAAAAAATCGATTCTTGAAAGGATCGCGATTCTTAATGCCACGATTCCTGGATCGATTCCAAACTCCCAAGTATCGATTCTTCTTCGTATTGTAAAAAAAAACACCACCTGAACGCAACATGCAAGATACCGGCTGAATAAGTGTCCAAATGTTCATGTCATTCTGGCCAATACTCCACTTCTGTTATAACATTTCAGTCTGGAATATGGAATCTCTTTCAATAATCGTTATGACTAAAAGGCTAAAAGTAATCTCATGTGTAAGAAATGTCTGTTCTACATTGAAGTAAACATGTAAATAATTAACTTGTTGTTTTGGATTTTTTTTAGCTCACCCCTGGGCTAGCCGCTCGCAATCTTCAAAAAGACTGTTGACTATCTGGCTATTGTTATGCGTGCTGTCTGGTAGACCATTTATAAGTTAGCAGCCATGTGAAATGAATATGCGGCTATGGTTTCAACAATCTTTGCTTCATTTATCAAACTAATCGCAGCTAACGTTAGCTGGATATACTCAACACCCAGTGTGTCTAACGTTTAGTAGTCTTTGGTCAGTGATTTTCACTGGATGCAGGGCACTGTTGTCTAACCTGATGCAGGTGTTTGTTTATTCAGAACACTGTCAGACAGTGTCTGCCCACTGTCATCGGCCTGCCTTACGATGTTACACTGTGGGATAAGTCCACCACATCAGCATTATGATAATATAAAATAAACTGTGTATATTAGCACCTTTCTTAACAAGGTTACAAAGTGCTTGTACACCAGAATATAAGCACACCAAAGACCAAATGTATAATAAGGCAAAACAATTATAAACAAGCACAGAATAATTAAAAAGGAAAGGTCAAATCACACATGAGAGATGAGAGAACTCCTTTATCTTCCTTCACCTCTCCTGGCTCTCCTGTGTGGTTCTGTGGGTAAAGCATGGCACTAATAATGCCAGTGTGAGCAGTTTGGATTCCCTCTGGGGCAGTAAGTAGTAAGTGTTTCTTTTTAAGTATTTGGACTTTTACTTGGAATGTGTGTACTACTGCCACGGTGCCACCACCTCTTGCACTTAAGAACTCTGGTTAATGTATTCCCCCCAAAATCTATAAATCCTTCTCAAAGTCTACAGACCCCCCCCCCCAGTCTATAAATCCATCTTATCTGAAGAACATAAGGGGGGAATTCCCCCCTAGTCTGCAAAATGAATTTAAGTTGAATTTGAAGTTCAGCATTAATACATTTGTCATTTTTTGTCTTAGATTTACCTTTGTGTGTTATTGCAATATAAAACTACATCATTGAGAATCGATTCTAGATTCTGGAATCGAGAATCGTTGCAATCGAGAATCGATTCTGGAATCGGATCGTGACCCCAGGAATCGGAATCGGATCGGATCGTGGCTTAGCCGGATCGGAGCACCCCTATAATATACATAATTTGAATTTTTCTTACATGTCTGGCATCTATAAACACCCCTGATATAGCCCAAGACGTTTCATCTTAGACTCACTGAAAAAGAGATTCTTTTGAATGAGTCTTCTTTGAAAGTACAACTGTAATAGTCACCAGTTGACAGTCAGTCGATATGATTAATACAGCGCTTCCACACAGACTCTTGTAACCTGTGCTATATAAGCTTGGCCCGGACATCCCCAGTACACCTGTAAATCATCGTCATTGCCTCTCCAGTCCTGGTCTATATTGCTTGCTCATCCATTGACGTATTTGTCACTGACAATGATGTAACATCCAAACGCATCAGTATTTGTCACTACAGTTTATATTTTTGGTACTGTTATCACAGTTACCTGTTACTTGGGGCGTAGTCTCGCTAGCCAGCCTCTCTTCCTTTCTAGAAAGGAAGAGAGGCTGGCTAGCGAGACTACTTGGGGCGTAACAGGTACTATGTATTAAAAGCTACTTTTCGTTGTATCTGATCTGGATGGTGTATTCCTCTTTTGCATCTAAATTTATGTACGCACCATAGAAGATATTGTATCACTTAACTACTTAACACATTCACTGCCAGACGTTTTTTTTTTTACTGTAGTTAGCTTCTGCCAGAGGGTTTTTTTGAGGATTCTGGCTCATCTTTCAAGACCCGAGGATTCTTTTCTGCTAAGATTTTGTGAACACACAATATCTCAAAAGAACTAATAGAATGTGTGCTTTCTCTGTCTAAAAGAGTTAGTTTGTAGAGTTAGTAGTTATGTAAGCATTAGCAGTTGAATACAGCATGGTTTTAGCGTCAGAAAAAATATTCAGAGATAAACGGCTTTTTGTGAAATTCGATAGAACAGTCACTTTAACCATTCATTTTTGGCTCTCTCTCTCTCTCTCTCCCTCCCCCTCTCGCTCTCTCTCTCTCTCTCTCCCTCCCTCTCGCTCTCCCTCTCTCTCTCTCTCTCTCTCTCTCGCTCTCTCTCCCTCTCGCTCTCCCTCCCTCTCTCTCTCTCTCCCTCCCTCTCGGGAGGGAGACGCACTAGGTTTAATCCTAGTGAGAGGGGGAGAGGGAGAGAGAGAGAGAGAGAGAGAGAGAGGGAGGGAGGGAGAGAGAGAGAGCGAGAGAGAGAGAGAGAGAGAGGGAGAGAGCGAGAGGGAGAGTTGCTTCAACTCCTCCCTCCGTGGGCGTTCTTCTTGGCTGCAGCGGCCGTCACAAGCTTGTCACCAGTCTCAGTGCTTTGCTGCTGTCCTGTGCCTGTCTGCACGGCCGCTGTTTGAGGAAGTCGGGATGGACTCGCTCGCTTCTTGGAGTTTTGGTTGAGAGAAGCTTTTGCGATTCTGGTCATATTTATGCTGCGTGTTTCAAAGTGTGTTCCACCTGTAATCTATTATGTAAATTTGCAATCCCGCATCGCCAGCAATCAGCGCGAAAACGAAAGCGTTTTCCCCCATTCATTTTCATGAGAATGGCTGGGGTGAGAATGGCGTGACAAGTTAAAAAAATGCTTGCCTTCCTCTAGTCAGGAGAGCACTGTTGCCACTTAGTGGGTCGGTGGAATGGGTTGTAAACGTTCGGTGGCTCCAATAATTATATAAGAGATGTAAAAGGGTTAGATGCACATCCCACGGTCAAAAAAAAAAAAAAAATTTTTTTGACGACTCAACTCGTCGTTGGCAGTGAACAGCTGGATTGTGTTTGACGACTCAACTCGTTCTTGGCAATTAACGTGTTAATAAAGCACAGTTTCTGCCTATTTGGTAGTACTACATAAAAGTTAAAGCACAACCTGTTTAAATGCAGTAAGAGTCTGCTGAGAGGTTTTGGACTGAACTAAGAATGACTTGAAGGCTTGTAAAACCCTCTGAAGTCCCTCAGACCCTGAAGCAGTAAAATAGTCAAAAGGACGCCTGCTTAACACCTTAATTGCCAGCGACGAGTGTACTCGTCAAACACAATCCAGCTGTTAACTGCCAGCGACGAGTGTACTCGTCAAAAAAATCGATTTTTTTTTTTTGACGGTAGGTTGTGCATCTAAGCCTTTTACATCTCTTATATAGGTATTGGACGTGTACAACGTGTACAACCCATTCCACCGACCCACTAAGTGGCGACAAGGAAGGAGGAAGGCAAGCAAAAAGCAGTGTGACTGAAGCCATTCTCATGAAGGTGGATTGGCGAAGGCGCTTTAATTTTCGCGCTGATTGCTGGCGGTGCGGGATTGCAGATTTGCATAGTGGATTGCGGGTGGGACACACTTTGAAACACGCAGCATAATATGACCAGAATCGCAAAAGCTTCATCAAAGCCCTCAACCAAAACTCCAAGACGCGAGCGAGTCCAACCAGACTTCCTCAAAGAGCGGCTGCACAGACAGGCACACACCCGCACAGCAGCAGCAAAGCAATGGTGACAAGCGGGGACTGCCCCCTAGTCCGACACCAAATTGGAAACAAATCCCATTCTAAAAGGCTTTTAGAATGGGATTTTCAACCCATTCTTTTTTGTTTCTTTTTCGCTATAATTTAGAGTAATTTAATTTCTATTCAGAAATTTATTTGAGAGGTCGAGAGTATGAGAAAGTGCATTTGCAAAGGTAGGAAAGTGCTTGTGACAGGGCGCTGCACCCAAAAATAACGCCCACAGGAGGGAGGAGTTGAGCAGAGGGAAGTTTACTGCTGTTATGGAGGAAATTACTGTTCAAAACTATTGTGTAGGTCTTACTGATGCCAAAAATGAATGGTTAAAGTGACTGTTTCACAAAAAGCCGTTTATCTCTAAATATTTTTTCTGATGCTGAAACCATGCTGTATTCAATTGCTAATGCTTACATAACTACTAACTCTACAAACTAACTCTTTTAGACAGAGAAAGCACACATTCTATTAGTTATTTTTAGATGATTGGTGTTCACGAAGTCGTAACAGAAGAGAAACCTCGGCTCTTGTAAAATGAGCCTAGAATCCTCAAAAACCCCCCTGGCAGAAGCTATCTACAGCAAGAAAAAAACGGCTGGCAGTCAATGTGTTAACAAAACCCAAGCAGGAGTGTTTAATGGTCAGCGTCTGACAGCAAGAAGCACTCTGCAGAATACAGAACTTCTCTCAAAGACAAGCCCGACCCACGCAGAATACACAGTCTCTAAAGGAGGGAGGGTTCACACTGCTCAGGATTACTATTTGATGAAAACAAAACCAATCTCTAATCTGGTTACCAGACAAAATGTAAACTTAAGGCTTCACACCTGTGTTAAAGTAAAAAAAAATAATGAATAGCAGTGACCAAAAAAACAAACCGAATGGTTAATCTGCTTGGCATGGAGTAATAACTTCACAGAAAGGAGCTTAACAAAACAGACGTTCAGTGATGGAGAATGGCATCCTATCAAACATTCATTGTGCCCACCTGTCCGCCAAAACACTGCTTCTTCCTGTGACACCAAGATTTACCTGGAGTTATTGATTAATTTGTTAATTTATTTAAGACCTGGCAGATTTGGGGAGGATACAGCAGACCCACTATGAGAGTTTTGAATGCTGCAATGTTTGTATTCATAAGGATTGGGTAGACTGATCTGATGGTTACCTTGAGTTTGGAGTTGGCATTGAGCATGATGTATTTGATGGCTCCTTGGATGTTCTCCGTCCAGCTGGCCAGCCAGGTCACAGAGTTGTCATGTCGAACCTCCTTCCAGCAGTGACCGGCCGGAGCCACAGGGACACAGGATTCTCTGTTGGTGTGTGTGTATGACGTGTGTGTGTGTGTGTGTGTGTGTGTGTGTGTGTGTGTGTGAGAGAGAAGTGACAGCATGTGAGTTTGCTACTGCATTCCACGGAGGATCAATCCTATTTATGGTTGTAAATATAATTATTTAGCTAATAGCTAGAAGCTAAGCTAACATCAACACAGCAGTCGGCGTTGATCTTCCCCCTTCTGTGGTTCCTCTGAAGAAGTGTGGTTTCACAGGGGTAAGATGGGCACTGTAACCCCATCCGGGGCAGATCAACGTTGACTGTTGTGTTGATGTTAGCTTAGCTTCTAGCTATTAGCTAAATAATTATATTTACAACCATAATGAACCGTGATCTGACAGAAAAAGTGTCATTTAGAGAGCGTGTGCAGCATGCCCCGCACTCGCCGCAGGCTCTCGTTATAGCCTGTTTGAGGAGACTACTCGGAGCTAAAATCTTCCGTGGGCATCCGAATGAAGCCAAACTATTTCGGTGAGTAAAACATAATATTTTAAGCTGGAAATGAGGACCGTGGTGTAAAAACCCGAAATTCTCCTTTAAATAAATAAAAAACAGATTGTAGGACATTGTACTGCTCAGACAGAAATACAGAGCAATACATCAATTACTAAACAAAGAGTTTTGTCTTTTCTCCCAAGCTTTACAAATAAACTCTGCTGTGGGGAAGGTTCCTTTTTTAAAGCATAACTCAAGTTTCACATAATCGTCCAATTCAAAGAAGTCAGCATAAATGGAGGACATTTTACTAAAGAGTACTTCCCTAGCGTCATCATAAGCAGGACAGTAGAACAGGAAATTAATTTCATTTTCAATTTCGCGTTAATTCACATAGTAAACAGAGTCTATCTTCTTCAGGGGCTGCTTTATACCTACCAGTCTCTAGTGCTAATGGATGAGTTCCAGAGCGCAGTTGCGCACACAGGGATCTTTTTCGTCTGTTCAAGTCAAACTGGACTTGAGTATCCTGGTTATGAGGCTTATTCCGGTTTCGATCATATTCAGGATATGGCGTTTACATAGAGCACAGAAAACTGGTTATTCATATCCCTGTGTATACATGATAAATACTTTATCCCAGTTACTGATTACTCTTGACGAGATTTTGCGCCAGAATCAATACCGCCCCCATCTGGCAGCATCAGGTTAGCAGCGACAGGGTTTGCACAGAATAAATAAACGTTTTGCCACGCCCACCCGACCCCGGTGTGAGTCTCACTTGCTGCAGTTGATGATGACACCCTCTGGTTGGATCCTTTTCTTCAGCATGCCCTGTTTGGGATGATCGCCCCGACCTCGGAACAGCCCCGGGGGCTCAATCTTAAAGTTGCCGATGCGCTCCTTGTGGTGGTCCAGAAGGCAGAAGCCGTACTCTTCCACTATCTTCTGGTTAGCCTCTTTCAGAGCCTACAGCACAGGAGGAAACATTCAATGACAAATGAGCAGTTTAGCACTCGCCTACCACCGCGGGGACCCGGGTTCAATCCCCGTCAGCGGTACTTCTGGGTTGGTCAGATGTTCCTACAGAGACAATTGGCCGTGTCTGCTGGTGGGGTATGAGCCATGGTGGCGGTAGCACTAGCGCCTACTCTGGTCGGAGTGTTCGAGGGGAACTGGGGGGGGGGGATAGCGTGATTATGCGCTATGTCCTGCTGGTGAAACTCCTTGCAGTCAGGTGAAAATAAGCGGCTGGCGACTGCACATGTATCAGAGGAAGCATGTGCTAGTCTACAACTCTCCCCAGATCAGCAAAGGGGGTGGAGCAACGACCGGGAATTGCAGGGGAAATTGGCCAAGTACAATAGGGGAGAAAATGGGGGGGAAAAAAACGTGATCAAAAGAAATAGAAAGAGAAAAGCACAGGAACAAGAGCCTGAAGCTCACCAGTTTCTCCTCCTTGCTCATGTTCTTCCTGGCCTCCACCTTGGCCTTGTGCATGGCATGCAGCTCTCCAAAGTCACATTTGTCTAGAACCTGAATCAGCTTGCGCTCGCCATGGCTCATCTCCTAGACGGGCACAAACAGAGGAGGAGCAGGTTTAAGTCTTGTCTCGTGACCAGTCTTGAATCTAGGATGCCTTTCTGAGGTTGAGCCAGCGTCAACTCTGGGGTCTCTCTTGATATCACGCTGACTCACACCCAACCTGGAGTGTCCGTTTGTATCTACTTGTTGTCTCTGATACATTGTATCAATGTACATAATGACAGACAACTTTTTGTATCACACATATCAATGTCAGGTCAGAAACATCCAAAAGGGAGAAACACAAACAAAAAACTGGACGTGATCAAAACAGATCAATCAATGACCTTTCGTTTAATTCCTTATCTATGGGGAGTGCGGGAAAAATTAATTAATCGACATTAAGGACGTTTAAGGACATTTGAGAAATTGTCAACCAATTCTTGGCCTTTGGTTGCCATCAGTGGCAACCACTTTTGACCATATAAAAGAAGGACATAGCCCTGGCAGGGACACGGTATGGCTCAGTTACAGTCTCCACTGTAACTG
>NC_139636.1:9730247-9802747 GCF_964638095.1 Poromitra crassiceps | reverse complement strand
CTCTTGGTTATCTTGCATGTGTAGTTAGTCCTGCATGACTGCTTTGTGTCCTTACTGTCAGTTTAAGTTCACTAGAAATATCACATGCTCATGTCTAGGGCCTCGCGCTCAACTGTGCAGGTGTGATCGTGCGCCGCGTGGAACCGCTCCACCTTATTATTATAGTAGTGAGATTGTATAGAGAGGCAAAGTGACCGCCTACTTCCTGCTTCAGCACTGTACCAGAGATTTTCATCCGCCATTTATTTCCCCATACACATTTCGTAAAATGCGTATAAAAATTGTTTTACTGGTTCAAACCAAACGGTACAGATAATATATTTAGAAACAGGAGAGATCGCATAACATTTCACTGGGACCAAAATGTAAAAGAAATGCGGGTTTAAAGAAAAAAAAAATCTGTTTTTTTTAGTTTTTGTCCGAGTGAAATGTTCTATAGAGACAGTCGGCATATGTGGGAACGCCCACAAAATGTTACTACGGTAAATGGTAAATGGCCTGCATTTATATAGCGCTTTTATCCAAAGCGCTTTACAATCAGTAGGTAGTCTACATTCACCCATTCATACACCGATGGCGGCAGGCTGCCACGCAGGGTGCCTACACACCATCGGGAGCAAGGAGGGTTAAGTGTCTTGCCCAAGGACACAACGACAGCAGCTGGGAGGGAGCGGGGATCGAACCGCCAACCCTTGCGTCATTGGCCGACCCGCTCTACCTCCTGAGCTAAAGCCGCCCGCGGCTGGCACGCGACTGGGGTAAAACCGCCCATATATCTCATTGGGCTGACTCACCAAAGGATGGTGCTGCGGCTCTAAACTACAGGTTTGGGGATATAGAGCAGGTACATAGACGTCTGCTCAGATGTGCGTTTATTGCGGGGGTTAAATCCCCGATCGTGTCTGCCTGGGCTTGGCTAGCAGCTAAATACTAACTTTGCTGAATGGATAGAACGGGAGGATTTACCCCACCCTGACCACGCCCCCAGCCAGCTAACCAAGCGTCCATGACGAGACATCGCCTCAACCTATGGTCTCTCCCGATTATAGCGTTAGCTGAACAGTTTGGTTCGACAAAGTAAAACTATTTTATAAGCATTTTACGAAATGTCTATGGGAAAATAAATGGCGGATGAACATCTCTGGTACAGTGCTGAAGCAGGAAGTGACGTTCACTTTTCCTGGCACTTTTTATTCATCAGCAGTAGCAGAAATAATGAGCAGTGAATGCAGCCAAAGTGACCAACGGCCATGATTAGACTCTAGAGCACACAGTCACACACACACACAGTCACATGCACGCAGTCACACACACACACACACACACACACACAGTCACACACATACATACACACAGTCACACACACACACACGCACACAGTCACACACACATGCACGCACGCACGCAGAAAGTCACACACACAGTCACACACACACACAGTCACACACATGCACACGCACACACACACAAACTTGGGAGCGCATACGATGATCCAAATCAAACATGCTGTAACACCCACTGCACGTCCCACAGGGTCGGAAGGGAGACAAGGACACAGATCTACATTCAACACCATTACTGTGAGTCAGGTACAAACAACTGTAAGACACACACACACACACACACACACACACACACACACACACAGGGATTAATACAATCAAAGTAACTGCCTATAGCTGTGGCCCGCAAAGGTATTGCCAGTGCGCCGTCAAATCATTTTGCAAAACGATTAGTGATTTTTTTTATTATGTACGACACAATGTATTTCTCCACTGTTGAATGATACCGTTATTTAATTTGTAATCAATTATTCATTAATTAGCCTATTGCAGACAGCCCCTCACTTTTAGTTTCTGCTTTCTGTGTGGTGCTGATGGACAGCTCCTTTTATCGTTCAAATAAAAAGTGCTCTGAGAACACGGTCGGATGTGGGCCGCGGACATTTTGGAGACTTTCAAGTGGGTCATGAGTCAGAGACGGTTGAGAACCGCTGGTCTATAGGAAAGTGTCACGGCTAGACTGCTGGAAGAAAGCCAATCACAATCTTTGATCCCATACACCTTAGGCAACTTGAGTGTGAGTGCGTGTGCGTGTGCGTGTGTGCGTGTGTGTGTGTGTGTGCGGCTGAGTCTGGCTCAAGGCTGGTCAATCCAGCCTAGAGGCTAAACCTGAGGAGGGGATTAAGGAAATTACATTTACATTTCTTCTCTTTACACCATCCCCGTCTCTTCACCTCCTTTATTCACTCCTTTCATTTCTGTCTGCCCTTCTCTTCCCCCATAGAGCAATATTCACTCAATATACAGACAGTAGGCACCATGTGCAATCGTCACAGAAACACTGATTTGAAGTTGGATGATGAAGACATAATCATAATCATAATAATGATGACGACTACTATAGAAGGTTAGAGCTCAGGGTTGCCTAAATATTTAGGGTTCTTCTGTGCCTTGCTCAAGGGTATGTGGCCAGTGATGGTGGGCACCATAGATCGCCAGGATCACAGCTGGAATATACTGCCGTGTGGATGTCAGGGATAAACCAACTGATGCAACTGTCTTGCCAAGCTGATGGTGCCTCATACAGGCCATGATTCAGAGTTCAAGTCGTTCACAATAGTTAATATAAGCCCTCCGTTGGTGGTTATTAAGTAAAGTGATAGTTATCCCAAGACACCTGTCTCTCTAAAAGACTTTCAGAGCGGTTAAACATGAGCACAGGGGCCTGGAGATTGAACTGTGTCAACAGATGGGAGTCATAATAATAATAATACACATTTATTCTCAAAGCTAAATCAAACTGTCACTGGACTTCCTATAGTTGGCAATTTGAAAGCACAAGCATGTCAGAAGTGATTGAAATGGTGAGAATCACAGGATCCTGAGAGAGCGCCAGAAAAGTATGTTGCAGAGTGCCTGAATTCAAATGACTTTGAACAATCCGGACCATTTCAAATACATTACTGTGATTATCAGAACTACTGCAGTGCCCGTTCGCCCTGCTATTCAGGGTTTCCAGGTCAGCCCAATAGCAGAACTCAAAATACTGTATGCCTCTGCCAAACCATACACACTGCTTTTAAGGTCCAACAGCATTACTATCATTGCCAAATGTATTATCAAAAGTAGTATTCATAAAGTCACACTATAAATGTTTAATGTGCCAGCAGTGAATGCAGTTTTCCATAAACGGTTGTGTTCACCTTGGTCCTAAAATGGCCTTGTAGATACAGCATAACATTATAAATAAAATACAGTAGCTCTGTTGTGTAGAGACCAGTGGTTCTCAAGCTTTTTGTAGACTCGGGGATCCCATCTGATAAGATCTCGTTACTCCATAACTGTCCATACAGTAGACTGGCAGATGAACAGTGAAGAGTGTGACACCTATGAACCGAATAGTCATGATACATTCTCTCAATGGGCTAACTTCTAGTCCAGACCCGTCAACTCTCCGGTTTCTCCCACATTCTTCTCACCCCCTCTCCCGGCATGCTCCCGTTTGATCCTTTTCCCCCCATCTCTTGAATTTGCCCTTTTCATTTGTACAGTAAGGGGACATTCACTGGAGCTGCCAACGTCTTTCTGCAATTCATTCTCTATGTAAGGACGTGCTAAACGTGCTCCTCTTTTAATGAACGCACCTGGGGCCGGTTGCACCAACTGGTCTTACGACTGGTCTTGAGCTAAGCCGGTCGTAACTTTACGACCCAACAGCTACGCCGGTTGCACCGCTCGTAAATATTACGCCTAGTTCAGAGCAGGCGTAAGGTGCCGTATAGTGACAGCGCAGCTTGAACATGGCACGTCGTCTCGTCCATCGTCTCTACAAGGAGCAGGCCTTTAGACGGGAGAGAGTAATTAGGGACAGAAGCAACCCATTGGACGTGTATAATGACGAGGAGCTGATTGAGAGGTTTCGGTTCTGTCGGAGAGATCTGTTTGAACTTATTGAAGAGCTGTCACCGGATTTACAGTTTGTGTCAGACCGCAATGCAGCGCGGCCACCGGCTTTGCAAGTGCTAATTGCTCTTCGTTTTTATGCAAACGGAGCTTTCCAAAACACCGTTGGGGACATGATTCGAGTCCACAAGTCCACGGCCTGTCGGGTCATCCGCAGAGTTTCCCTGGCACTGAAACGCCTCCCTACTGAACCAGAGGCTGCGGTGATGAAACAGCGTTTCCTTCAGGCCTCCGGCATCCCGGGCATCGTGGGCTGCATTGATGGGACCCCATGTCAAGATCCAGGCACCGTCTGAACATGAATATTTATTTGTCAACCGCAAAGGATATCATTCCATCAACGTTCAGATTGCTTGCGATGCCAGCTATACAATCTTTAATTTGGTGGCAAGATGGCCTGGATCAACCCACGACTCTCGCATCCTCCGGGAGAGTGCCCTGTACCAGGACTTCGAGGCTGGCAGGGTGAACGGGCTGCTCCTTGGGGACAGTGGTGGTTACCCACTGAAACGTTGGCTGATGACACCGATCATTGCTCCGAGGACTGACCAAGAACGGCGATATAACACCATCCACTCTGCAACTAGGTCAGTTGTGGAGCGGAGCATCGGTGTCCTCAAGCGCAGGTAAGCTGCGTAATAGGCTATCTTAAAAAAAATCCCTTGCACAGAAACTATAGGCCAATTAAATATAATTATATATTATATGTATATATAATAATTAAAATACCGGTACACAAGTATGCTGAATAGCTAAACAAATGTGTAAAGATGGAAATAACCAAAATCCATTCAAAAACATGCAGTTTTAACTAATATTATCTGTATTTTAGGTTTCACTGTCTTCACGGGGGGGTTGAGGAGGCACCCTGAAAGAGTCTGCACTGTGATAGCTGCATGTACGGTACTCCACAACATCTGTGTCACCAAGAGGATCCCTCTCCCCAGGCATCAGCCGGTGCAGAACGAGGAAGATCTGCTGCCCGTGGCCCCAGCAGCAGCGCACGGGGATATCGGTGGCCGACTAGCCCGCACACACATAGTCAACACCTTATAGCCTATATAGATTCGGACATAATCCTCTTGTTTCAAAAGGCTGGTGGTAGCGCTGCATTGCCGGTGACACAAACTGTAAATCCGTTGACAGCTGTTCAATAAGTTCAAAGAGATCTCTCCTACATAATCGAAACCTCTTAATCAGCTCCTTTGTCATTTGACCATTTCCAATGTGTTGCTTCTTTCCCAATTGCATAATTCCCGTCTAAATGTCTGCTCGTTGTCTTGAAAACAAATGGACAGAAATGAACAGTCCATTAATGTAAATTAAATACATATTTTCTTGTTAACAGTACACTGATGTTGATTTTTATTATCATCATATTGACTGCTGAATTGTTTAGTGTAGCCTACTTTTCAAATCTGTCATTACAGTTTATATTTTTATTTATTTTCTATTGTGGAAATAATATGTGATATAATTAGACAAATAATCTATAACAATAATAGCATTAATGAGTAAATAAGGAAGGCGTTCAGAATCAGGAAAGTTGTCTTCTAAATGTATTAAGCCAAACATATAATATGGTATTTATGTATCATCATATGGTATCATCATATGGTATCATCAGAACAGAGTAGCAGTGAATTGAAACAGACATTGGTAGCCTACATCTTTATGAGACATTGCATGTTATCAGTTATGTATGTAGCTAGGAGCAGCTTTACGTCAATATCCTATAATAAGAATATAATATAGAACAATAGAAATATAGAAATATCAACAATAATAGCCTATTCATAGCTTTCAAGGGGCGTTACGTGCTGCCGGGAACGCCCACCTGGCGGTCAAAAAAACAACTTGCCAGCCGTGTCGACTAGTTTCTCACGCTGTGTAGTGTTTGTTCAGCCAAAGTGCCGATAGCCTACCTGTTGTGCTATCGGTTGCACTAAACCGACGAGGAGACACGCCTGGCTTGTGCTTTCACAGAATCCCGTCGGAGAAAGAAAGGAGGAGGTTGTGGATTTGTGCGAGTGGTTCAGTCGCTGGGCAGGGGAAATGCAAATAGCTTTTTTTTCTACCATCAAAGTACACACGTCTTTGCTCTTTGCGGCCAACATTTCATCAAAGGTAAGCTCAAGTAACGTTAACGGGGTATTAATCATTATTGTAACGTTACTTGAGCTTACCTTTGATGAAATGTTGGCCGCAAAGAGCAAAGACGTGTGTACTTTGATGGTAGAAAAAAAAGCCAAACAGCGTGAGTCGACTGACTCGCAGGCAACGGAATGAACAAGTTGTTTTTTTGACCGCCAGGTGGCCGTTCCCGGCAGCACGTAACGCCCCTTGAAAGCTATGAATAGGCCCTGGGCCTATCAAACGTAGGCTAAACAATTACAAAGGAATATAGGTCTGCAGCCCCTCCTCAAACTTGGATGTAAACGGACGATTTATTTTTTGCTGGAGCAACTGAATTTCCAGCTTGATTTTTTTCTTTTGCCAGTTCCAACTTCTCTTGCTCAGTCTTTAATTTTTTCGTTTCCATCTCCACCCTGATTATTTCCTTCTCCAGCAGCACCTGTTGAAGGTCCTCCCTTCTCCTTTTCCTTGGTGGTGCTGGTGCCTGGCTGCTGGCATGAGGAGTGGCACTGATGACATCGGTTGAGTCTGAAATAACTATAAAAAATAACTAATTGGGCCTATACGATTATACATTTTAGACTTAGTGAGTTTATTGGCAGATTGTAGATAGGCTGTTTTAGGCATATTGACTATTATTAAATTAATTAATACAATAATAAATATTTATTTATATTTATTTATTTACAAATATATTTATTTCTAAATAAATGTATTTATTTATTTGTCAATTAATTACCAATCAATTGATTAATGATTACTTGATTAATTAATTACTTGATTAATTAATTAATTAATTAATGTTTTCTTTTTTTGAACAAACAGCCTAGCTAAATAGATGGGGAGTTTTATGTAAAATCCACACCTTCACTAACACTGCTCTCTTCATGGACCTGCACATCCACCTCTGGCTCTGGCTGTGTGTTCTCCACTTCGAGTTCGGGGGTCATCATAGGCCCGCTGCTGCCGCTTTCAGCACCATCCAAGCCGGTGAAGGCAGGGGAATCCTCGCCAAAAACATCTACAATGATGTCACTGTAAATGGAGGTGTTCGGGGGAGGACCACCACCGGTAGGATGGGTCTTTCTTTGCTGAGGCGTCTTTCTTTCCACTTCTTCTTTATGTCACCATTTGTGCGAATAGTGCCAGAGTCTGAGCAGCTATTTGTTGCATCCGTTATCTCCTTCCAAACCAATTGTTTCTTCTTGTTGGTGACAATATTTGACTGCTTGGCAGTCAGTATGCGTCTATGCTGGCTATACAGTTCAATTATTTTTCTAATTTCTATGTCTGTGAAATTACCCTTTCTTTTACGCTGGTCCTCCATTGTGTTGCCGCAAATTAGCGGGCTCCTATATTTAATAAGGAGGTCGCGTGCCGCATCAACAATTTCGCGGGGGTCAGCGCAGCGTCATTTGACGTCAGTGCACTCTTCTAAACAGGTCGCGTGCCGCATTCCAGTGGGCATTCTCGGGCTTTCACATGGACGCGCATTGCTACGACCGGCGTAGTTAAGACCAGACGTAAGCCCTGTTGGTGCAACAGGCGTAAATCCACTCTAAAGACTGGTCTTAACTAAGACCGACGTAGGAGGTACGACCAGGCATAGTTAAGACCAGTTGGTGCAACCGGCCCCTGGCGTTTAGCGCTGGTGGCGTCTGTTGTTTTTGGAGGAGCGTGGGTGTTTTTAAGCTGAAAAAAGTTGAACATTAGAGGAAAAGCGCGCTGCTCGTCTTTTCCACTCCTCCTACCTTCTCTCCTCCCGAGGTATCCTCAACCACCGCTGCTGCCAGAACTGGCAATAATCTGGCTTTCATGTTGACAGTGAACAACATCAAACAGACAAAACCAGCTGGCTACCGTCTATGTGGTCGTTGTGCTGCTATGTGTACTGCACGCGACTACAGGGGAAAACAAACGGAGCACAAAAAAACGCTCCATGCGCTGTGTTTTGTGCTCAATGGAAGCGCTCTCAACATGATTTTCATAGCGTTCTGACTGAAAAAAACGCTTTTGGTGTGAATGTCCCCTTAGGCTATCCAGAGAGAGAGGTGAGGGAGCGATGCCGCCAGCGCTCGCGAAAGAAGCCGTGTTGTTGGAGGAAACCTGCCAGCGAACAGGTTAGGTTTTGGTAACCCAGAGTTAAGTTACCTCTCTTTCTGGAACTGAAACCCCGGATTTCTCTAAACCCACTTTCCATCCGGCCGACTGCTTGGCCTCCGCCATTGCTGCTTTAGCTTTCTCGCTTTGAGCCCTGCGCTGCTGCACAGAGTTCACCCTGCCTCAGCGACTGCACAGAGCACTGTGGAGCTCTTTGCTGCACGTGGTGCTTAGTCAAAATGCATTAATATACGCAACACTCAGCAAGTGTGAAGTCGATCGGACGAATAGTTCTCGAGATATGCGAAGGAAACAAGAGCGAAAGACAGACAGACAGACGAGAGAGATTCCTGCCTTTAGTAGAGAGATGAAAATCAAAAACAGGAAAATGTGAGTCACGTGTCACTTTCATGCTGAACTGACCATTATAGTAGAAGTGAACGTTGTCTGGTAGAGCCTGGTACTCAGGAGGGAAGTTGGGTCCTTTGTGTTCCAGAAACTTCCATTTGACCCCGTCTTCATACTTCTCTTCCTCCCACCTGGAAGACAAAGCAACAACCAAAATGCATTTTGAGAAATTGCTCATCTCCCGTTTCCCCATGCAGTTTGCATGTGTGTGTGTGTGTGTGTGTGCATGTGTGCGTGTGTGCATGCATGTGTGCATGCGTGCGTGTGCGTGTGTGTGTGTGTGTGTGGGGGGGGGGGGCCGCAGCCTTTCCGAACCATCGCCAGCGATTCTGCTCCTCTTCCTCCGTCATTTTGATCTTCATCCGTCTGGCCTCCTCAATCTCCTCCTTTGTCCTCTTTGGTTTTTTGGAAACGGGATGCTCTCCGGGCTCCTCTTTCTTCACTTCTTTCTTCACCTTCTTTTTTGAGACAGCCTCTGCTCCCTCCTCCTCTGACTTCACCTCCTCTTTCTTCACCTTCTTTTTTGAGACAGCATCTGCTCCCTCCTCCTCCGACTTCAGCGTCTGTGTCAAGAGGAGACGGACAGGTGAAATGTGAATTCAAACCCTCCCACACTGAAAGGTATTTCCAGCAAACATCACACGGCAGAGCAGAGCGGTATTACCGATGGAGACAGATTGCCTCGGGGGAAGGCAGGCATTACCTTTTCTTTTTCCTTCTTTACCTTCTTTTTGTTGTTCAACCTGCAAGCATTCAGAGAGAACACACAGCTTAGATATCATCAAGGAGATGAGAAAGATCAGACTGAATATGTTGATGTTTTCCTGGAGGTTTCAATTGCCTCTTCCTTCGTAAAGGTTCCTTAACCATGCTCTATTAAAATGGCAAGAAAAACCTCATAGCAGAGATTAGAGAAGGCTGCTTTCATTTCTAGCCAATCCAAAGCATCGAGATCTTGCATTGACTTATGTATGTGAAGCTCTGGAAGATGAGACTTCCATTCATCAGTGTATCGATACACTGATGTCCTTTTTAGTATCAATACTAAGACTACCTTCATCCAAAGCATAGAGATCTTGCATTGACTTACGTGTGTGAAGCGCTGGGAGATGAGGGGCCTGAATGAAGGGACTCATCCTTTGGTCTTTTCCTTTTCGCCCCTTTCTTGTCTGCAGCAAAGTCCCCATGCTGCTCCGCCTCCTCTTTCACCAGCACACTAAACCACCAAAACAAGCAAGGCAGGTCACTAAGAGCTTTTGATCCAATATAATAATAAAACGCTTAGGACGAAGTGTGCAGGGTTTCTGTGTGCAACGATTTGTATCGGATGACTGATTTAAACTAGAACGACCGCAACGCCTCCGCCATTAGTTCATTCTGGGGTCCAAATCGCCATTTGAGGCAAATTGGAAGAGATTCCGTCAAGGCGCTCCTGTGATGTTGCGTTACAGAGCTTGGAAATTGGGCGTGTGAGAGGTCACAGTGACCTTGAACTTTGACCACCAAAATGTAATCAGTTCATCCTTGAGTCCAAGTCGGTGTTTGAGACAAGTTTGATTAAATTCCGTCAAGGCATTCCTGAGATATCGCGTTAACAAGCTTGAAAATGGCGTTCGAGAGCTCACCTTGACCTTTGAACTTTGACCACCAAAGTCTAATCAGATCATCCTTGAGTCTAAGGCGATGTTTGAGGCAAATTTGATGAAAGTCCGCCAAGGCATTCGTGAGATATCGCGTTAACAAGCTGGAAAATGGCGTTTGAGAGGTCACAGTGACCATGACCTTTGACCTTTGACCAGCAAAATTTAATCAGTTCATCCTTGAGTCCAAGTCGATGTTTGAGACAAGTTTGATTAAATTCCGTCAAGGTATTCATGAGATATCGCGTTAACAAGCTGGAAAATGGCGTTTGAGAGGTCACAGTGACCTTGACCTTTGACCTTTGACCACCAAAATCTAATCAGTTCATCCTTGAGTCCAAGTCGATGTTTGAGACAAGTTTGATTAAATTCCGTCAAGGCATTCCTGAGATATCGCGTTAACAAGCTTGAAAATGGCGTTCGAGAGGTCACAGTGACCTTGAACTTTGACCTTTGACCACCAAAATCTAATCAAATCATCCTTGAGTCTAAGTCGATGTTTGAGGCAAATTTGATGAAATTCCGTCCAGGCGTTCCTCAGATATCGCGTTAACAAACATTGTACGGACGGACGTACGGACGGACGGACGTACGGCCGTACGGACGGACAACCCGGATCCATAATGCCTCCGGCCTGGCTATCGCCGGCGGAGGCATAAAAACGCACACGGGGGAAAAACGGACTGTGTGAAAAGAACTTAAATGCCCCTATGTTGAAATGGAGTTTAATATCACTGTCAGCCTAGTTTTGGCTGTTAATGTTTATTTTATTCAGCTGTCATTACAACAATTCCTTGGATTTCTAGCTGTTGTAAAAATAGAACAGTTAGATAATCAGCTGCAGCTCCAAGTAGATATTTTAGTAAAAATTTTCATTGAATAAAATGTGTTCATCTTGCCCATTTACAGAAGATAACTTCACCAAAACTGAAAAATCCGTCAGTATCTACTCACCCCCATGCCGATGGAAGGATGGGTGAAGTTTTTTTAGTCCACAAAACCGTCCTGGAGTTTCACAGCAAAACACTGTTGCAGCATTCTCCTAAACAACTGAAGTGGACGGTGATCGGTGACCAACTTTCAAACGTAAAAATGAAAAGAATACGATGCCTCCATGCTGCTCACCTGGCGTAATCCAAGTCTTCAGAAGCCCTGAGACGCCAAGTTGACTTGAAAAGACGTCATTATTTACACCACGTTTTGACCTGAAATCTTCACTGTTGTAGCCGTAGGAATAAGAATGAACAAGGGCTGCTGCTGCAGCCTGCTACAGTGAAGATTGCAGCCAAAGACAGGGTGGAAATGACATCTTTTCAAGTCAACTTGCCATCTCGAAGCTTCAGGAGACCTGGATTAGTATTTCTTTCATTTTTGTGTGTGTTTTTTTTAAGTTTGAAAGTTGGTCACCAATCACTACAATTTGTTTAGGAGAATGCTGTAACTCTGCCTGGAAAACTCAAACGAATGTTTTGTGAACTAAAAACCTTCACCCAGCTTCATCCAAAGCATCGAGATCTTGCATTGACTTACGTGTGTGAAGCTCTGGGAGATGAGGGGCCTGAATGAAGGGACTCATCCGTTAGTCTTTTCCTTTTCGCCCCTTTCTTGTCTGCAGCAAAGTCCCCATGCTGCTCCGCCTCCTCTTTCCCCAGCACACTAAACCACCAAAACAAGCAAGGACAATAAATGACCCTATCCTGAAATAGAGTTTCATGTCACCGTCACCCTAGTTTTGCTTATTTCGGCTGTTAATGCTTATTTTAATCAAGAATTCTAAGGGAAACACTGATGGATAGATGGATGGATGGATGGATGGAAGCCCATTTACAGAGGTTAATAATGGCGTTTCTCATTTCACTTTAAATTTCATAAAGCCACCACTTGACGACCCCATTTGGACCCAATTTCTTCCTCGTTGTCCGCAGACAAAAGCACTGATATCTTATTTCCTCTTTTTGTCCGAGTCGGGACACAGAACATTTTAATTGAGCTGTTGGTCTCAAATTATGCCCTGCTTAACAAGCTAATAATGAGGTAGAGTAAAAGCCTAATGGCTATTTTTCTCTGCTGTTTGCCACACTGCTGGCTAACCATAGAGTTAAAATAGAATTAGCCCTCCATGCAGAATGGGGGTGGAAAGTCCTCCTAACACATAAAATGATGACTCCCTGACCACAAGAAATCACACATAATTATGGTGATTAAATAACATTACTGAAACCGTGTGATGATAATGGCATAATTACAGCAATTAGAAAAAAGATACACGCCTGCGAGCTTAAATTTCCTGCAGAGTGAGGAGATGGTGAGGAAGGGAAATGAACCAAATTAACAAATTAACAAATTAGAGTCCCTACTGCTAATGAATCTCATTGCTCTCACACAGCATGTTTGGTTGGAGGGAAATGGTGAAAACTTGATGCGCTGTACAGCATAATTCACATTGAACTGGGTTATTGAATCTCCACTAGAAGCTACCGTGGTAGCGGCTACCCGATGTGCATATTGTATGAGCCTAATGCAATCTCTCTGCACATCTGTGACCCGCAATGATAACTTTTGTTTGAGTGTAATGAGACATTTGTCACGTCCTCTGGTCCCTGAATCTATCTAGTCTTTCTTAGCAACTAGTGGACCTGTGGAAATTAGGGCAATTACCTAATTAAAAGATCTGACTCTGTCAGGTCACTCGCAAGGGGTGCTCTAGTCTTTACACTTCCTGAAAGCTGCAGCCCGATCGCACGTAGAACGGCATAGCTGTGGCCGGGCAAAATGCTGCTCACAGACGGACACTTCTCAATCTTATAATAAAGAAGATGCTGAGTTAGATGCACGATACAGTATGTGCTCGAGTTATCAACTGAGACATTAAAGAATGATGGAGGAGTATACTGTGAACATTTACCATTTTATCTAGTCGAGTATAAAGCTTTTATTTTTATTCAAACAAGCTAAAATAAAAATAATCTTCTTCTTGTGCATCTTGAAATGAGGCAGAACACGCGTCTAATCACTAGTTGACAACGCCCCTTTTTGCAGTATAGACCTTCTATTTGTTTATATAGGTTAGTGGACAACGAGCGAAATGAGGGAGTATCAGGTGAGATACACACACACACACACACACACACACACACACACACACATACACACACACATATAGATATACATACACATCATCATCATCTATATGAAAGGGAGGAAGTGGGCTCTATGTCTGTTTAAATTTTTGTCCCACCAATTGTGATGTCACTGTCACAATGTATATGACATCAACAGTGATGTCACTCACTGATGATGTCACAATGGATATGACATCATCAGTGATGCCACTCAAGCACGTGATGATGTCATCAGTGATGGTAAGTGGGCTCTCAGCGATTTTGGTCCGCAATTGTCATGTCACTGATGATGTCACAATGTCTGGTCACTCGCGCAATTGTGATGTCATCAGTGAGTGATGCCATCATCAGTGATGCAAAGTTGAGCAAATTGTGCACTGCGCATGCCAATAGAGCAGGCGAGGCCACGCAGCAGCCAAGCTGCAGGCGAGGGCGCGTAGCGGCCGAGCTGCATATGCGAGGTGCAGTGCCAGCTCGGCAAGCTGCAGGGCAGGCGAGGCCGCGCAGCAGGCGAGCCTAGGAATCGAGCGGGCGACATGCCTAGTATATATATGCATATACATATTCTCTCTCTCTTCAAAATATCCAGATTTTTCCATGAATACATTCCATGAACACACCTACTAACAGGAAGGATAGCAGTGTATAGCAGTGAATCAGCTGCAGCAGCCATACCGTTCTGTTCAGCTGCTCAAAAGCAAAGAGGTAGAAAACTAGGGCATGTGAGGAGGTGAGCATATTTTTTGGCACGCTGCACCGCTGAGCAAACCCCATAGAAAGCTATACAAAGGAGAGTGGCTGACTGCGTCCATTGACATTTACGCTCTGTGGTTTTAATAGCCTTATGGTCTTAAAGTGGCTTCCCTCCCTGCATGAAACCCACTCAAATAGCACAGCTACCACCTGAGCCTTGCTGCAATGAACAACCCTAAAGGGAAACGTTAAAAAACCGGATTTTAGAAAAATAGTTTTCCCAACTGATATCTCCTTTGAAATGCCATTTGTACTATTGGGCTCGGCTAAATCCACGCCTGGGAAACAATGCATTAACGACTCCATAGAAACGCTGCTGTGAGATCAATTGACATTCAGCGCAGCAGGTCTGCTGAGGCCTGTTCCAACAGCACCCTGCTGCACATCCAACTACTCCAAATGTGCATTCTCATTTACCGCCTTCCTGACAAGCCACATATTTATCTTCAGTGCGCTGTGAAATTAATGTTCTGAGAGACAGCTTAGCATTCTGTGAGAAATGGGAATGGCTTCTGTCCAGGCCCCTCGGACATCAAATCAGAAGAAATAGTTTCAATCACCTCACCAGGGAGGGGAGGGGGGGAAAGAAAAATAGGATTTAATTTGAATCATTACTAGATTAGAACTCATTTCCAATGGCAGCAGCAAGGTGCTGATAGGATGGCTTTGAATTTATATCAATCCTTTCAGTAGGGCTCTGCACCATTATTGTCAAAATGATCACCCCGATTATTTTGATGAATATTGAGATCACGATTATTTAATACGATTACACTTTGACTTTGGCGGCGGTATCATGCATTTATTGAACTAAAAAAAATGAACACTGGATTTCTTTGAACTGTCATCTGCTACCAAGGAAGGTTTAAAAATAAACTGTCATCTTCTACCAATGAAGGCTTAAAAATAAATGGACATAAGCATCGGGGTGTTTGGGCTTTGGAGGAGGGGCGGAGCTACACGCACCACAGTGTGTTTGGGCTTTGGAGGAGGGGCGGAGCTACACGCACCACAGTGTGTTTGGGCTTTGGAGGAGGCGGGCGGAGCGCAGCGCTGCGAGGGAAAGAGGGTGTGCGCTGGATTTACAACACAAGACAAAACGAGAGAGCAACATTGCTAAATGGAATGCGGCACGATTTATCTCGGTTTGCGATGATCTTGTTTTCATGATTGTGGGAGACAATCACTCCATGGTCTCTTGTCAACTCATTATCAAAGCCTTTAATCAGATGCTGTCAGCTGGCATTAGGCCTTCATCCCTACCTGACGCTGTTGGCAGACACCTGGGTCTCTGTCTTGGCAGATGCCTGGGTCTCTGTCTTAGGCGCCTTGACCTGACGTGAAGGGAAGCAGTGGGAAATCATTACAGCTCAGCACACAACAACTGCACACTGCACAGCATGTAGGCAAACACAGATGCAAGGACACGCACAATGACAATGTATGCATGTATGGATGGAGAATGTTCGCACTTGCACATAAAGAGACAAAAATACATGTACATGCATGTGGCATCCTCCAGGGCTGTTAACACTTTGAGTGCCACGGCCCTTGGGCAAAAGGTTGCTTGCTGTGCCACATAGGCCGCAATGCATTTTAAAACAGTCATATAATTTTTTTAATAATTACTATGTAAACACTGAACACGCACAAATAACGATGAGACTCTCTTCTATCACCTGCAAAAAAAAGTTTATTGATCCCATTTTCCGTTCTTTAGTTATGAGCCGGAGAAGATAGCTTGATTGAAGCAAAAACATCCCTTTTTTTCTACGAGCTGAGATAATGAGCCTTTTGTGAAATTAAACATTTCAAGCACATCACTGACTCTGAAGCTAATTTTCTGATGTCTGGGTCTGTCTGGGTGAAGTGTATGCTGCTCTGCTGCTCTGCGTGCTCCCCCCCCCCCCCCCTCAACTGCACACGCCTCCTGGGTGTGTCTTATGTGTCTGGTGGCTCTCAGTCTCTGCTGAGTTTGCTGCGCACACACAGTGAATGGTGCGCGACATTCAGCTTTTTGGTTCCGCGTGTGTTTGTCACGGGCTGGCATGCTTCCAGTTCGGAATAATAAGGCTGATTATGTGAATGTGCTGTTGCAGCGTACATGGAGGTGCTCAGTTGTGACAGCGGATGCTGCTGCTGGGGGCACAGCTGGCGTTGTGCTCGTTTATGGAGGCACGTCGATGCATACGGACGGATGCGATGCGATTTCCTCATTTTCCCCAGTGACTATTTCTGTGTGTTTGGCTCCTTTTTCTCTGATCAAGAGAGTGCTGTCGCCACCTAATGGGTTTGTAAAATAGGTTATCGACCTCCAATAGCTACAATATTGTTAGAGGCGACGTAAGAAGCTTAGATCGACACCCCCCCCGTCAAAAAAACAATTTGGAGTTATGACGCCATTTGGCGTCGCTGCCACTGTACGGTAAATTTCTAATGACGCCATATGGCGTCGCTGGCACTGAACGTGTTAATAATAATAATCCCATCTTAATCTAAGGAGTAAGGAAATACTTGAAATTGTGATGTCCTTTAACTGGTTGTCTTAATTGGAGTAAGGTCAAAGTAAATATACTGTTAATGCAGCTCGATTTCTACTTAATCTTTGAATTTATCGAGGCATGTTATGTAAACGCCTTAGTCCAATTTATTTATTTATTTTGTTTGTTTTTCTCAAAATGAAAAGGTTGTATTTACAAAGCAAAGAGCATGGCGCAGCGGAGTGGTAAGCGGTAGACTGATAATTAAATGAATCAACAAAGTTCTGTCAGCACAAGTCACATATTGATATGAATAGGTTTTTATTATTATGGTTATATGTTTGGTTTTTGCACAATATATCTGCTTTTCTGGCTTGTTGCTGCTGCACATGCAGAAGCTGGGAGAACATGACCCCCATATAGAACAAGAACACCAACGCAGATGTAAGCAGGTGGAGCTGGGGGGAGTTAGAACATGGCAGCTCAACGTAGCAGACGTAGCAGTCTGAGTTGAGTTGATGATTAGAATGATTATTAGTCAAATTGAAAAAGCTGAAGCCAGGATGAGTTTCCTGACTGAACTTGCATTGCTCACTTATTAGAGAAATCGTGTTACTTCAAAACCATGTACACATTGTCATCAAAAATGTTGGCTTAAACCGATTGCTCCCAGTAATCTGGAATTGGCGGGCATGTCAACCTACTCAGTGAAGGTTGTTGGATCAAATAGCATGGGGATTAGCCACTGCGACAAAAGCCATTGCACATAGCTGTGAGACAGTGAGGGCTGCGGCCACGTCACTACTGGGGAACTGGGGCTGGAATTCTCTCTCTGGTATCTGGCGTGCTCATTCCAGACAGGCCAACAGTTATGGATGTGCTCAGATAACCATCACAAGGCCTCTCCTGGTGACACTTATCCTGTGTCACCAGGAGAGGCTCAGATAACCATCACGAGGCACACAGGTTAAGTGTCACACTGGTGACACTTAACCTGTGTCACCAGGAGAGGGCGAGTGAGTTCTCATTACTCAATTGGTGTGAGCCTAAATGGGACAGCTGGTCAGATTTAAGCCATGTCTAGCTCTGTGCACCAAAAACTGTGTGTGCGTGCGTGTGTGTGCGTGTGTGTGTGTGTAAGAGAGAGAGAGAGAGAGAGAGAGAGATTTACTTTCTTGTCCTTCCCATTGTGCATTTCCTCCGTGGATCTGCTTGGCTTTGTGCTGCTCATCAGAACATCAGGGGGTGGGGGAATATGAAACAAGATGTCACACGAGAGGAAAAGCTTGTTAGTGATGCAGTATTTAGAACTGTCTCTAAACAGGAGGTGGCACGGTACATGAATAAGAAGTGCAAGTAGATTTAGCATGTGTCAGCTCTGCTATCCTTTACCGTGACTGTCAGCTTTGGCTGCCTTCCTAACAAGTCTAGGCTTAGACAGAGCAAATAATGCTGATGTTAAGATTCTTGACTCTGTGTCTGGTTAGTATCATTCCAGTCAGATGATGCCATAAAATGCCACCAGTCAGACAGGCAGTGTCCCAGAAGATCCCCCTACTACAGCCTTGAACATGCAGTTTGACCTTTCCTCCCTTCAGGGATACAATAAAATCGAGCTGCCTGCAATTATTCCCCACTTAAATCAGATTTTTTTCTCTCACAATCTTTCAGTGAGCATCCCAATCGTGAATATTTGATGGTAAGACGACGGTTAACTTTCATGCTTAAGCAAGCTGACGAGGCTACAGTTGATCCTTAGAATTCAGTCAGTGTGCCGTGAAATAACATGAGGCTAGCTGTCACACTGAGAGCTGCCAGTAGAGTTACAGGTGCCTATTCATCTCTCTGCTCTCATCAATTACCCGAGCCAATGACAGATCACGCTGCATTCATTTGTCTGCTCACATATGCATGGTAATAATAAACGCATCAGATATCAAGGTGAATTAATTTATTCATATGAAGATGGAGTACCCACTGTACTCAGCGTAATGTATGCACGATGCACTCACTGCCACCTAGCCACTCAACAACTCAGTGTTGCTTGCTCTCGAAAATAGTAGTTTTTTTGTGCGTGTCTTTTGGCAGGTGCAAGAGCGCTCCTCTCTCATTTGATGCATCACCGCTGCTACTACCAGTTTTCATCAAAAGATGAATTTGTCACATTTTGAGGATTTCAACAACATGAAAGTGAGGCAAGGTTACAACAAGCTGGTTGTATGCAAGAGCAGGTTTTGATGTGTGGCCTGACCTCTGCTGAAGCAGTCAGTGACATGATTGGGGCATTGCAGTATCTCAAGAATATCAGGCAGTCAGTCACACAGGAATGTGAGGATGGCACGTGACTGATGTTGATGGAATAATGATTAAGAGCTATAGCTAAACTCTACATGTCAGCAAGTCAACCATATTGATCTCGTTCACACACACACTCACTTTTTCTTGGAGGTGGCAACAGTTTTCTTCTCATGATCACTCTTCTCTTTAGTTGCTTTGTGTTTGGTTCTGCCTTCTCCTTTGGCCTCCTTCTCTCTTCCCATCTCTCACCTGTAACGTTACGCTAGCTTAATAAAACACACTCAACATGAACTCACGTTAGCAGCAAATGGTCCCCCAAACAAATTAAATGTTGACAACGTAACGCAATGAATAGGCTACTGCTTTGGAAAAGGAAATGCCACCTCACGGAAACCCTCGTTCGTTGGCCTCCGGCTATCTCACGTTAACCGCGTTGTAGTGAGTTACCGCTAGCAAAGTTAGCTGGCGCGAGGCGGGTCAATTAACTAGCTAGCTAGACGTTCTAATTCGCAAAACCAACAAAACCTGACTTTTGTAAGAGTTACTTCCATATTTCCACAATGTCACACACGATATGCTCACCAGTTAAGGTACGGTGTCTTGGCAAAGACTGGAAATATTGGCGCTAACGTGACTTTCTCATGTGGGAAAAAATAGGCTAGCGGTAAGCACTTTTTTGTTGATTCATTTTGATGAACTCTCGCGACGCGAACTCCCGAGCCTTGCTAGTTGGAGTTGGGGCGTGACCAGTGGGGCGTGACTGGCGTCTATTCCAGCTGGATTCTGATTGGGCTGACAAAGTCACAAAAATTGACAAGAGTTGCCAGGTGATCAAATCCCAGGAGTTGCCAGCCGCCAGGTGATGATGGCTGAGAAAATCCCAAGATTTCACAGGTAAGGTGAAGGTGATGTGCATGGATGGCTGAGCATACCTGTCTAGAAAGGACGCTGGATTCAGATCGTATATTTCAGCGTTCTGAAAAGGGTTAACAGCCTATGTGGCTGAAAGGAAAATCCCAGGAGTTGCCAGGTAAGGGGATGTGCATGGATGGTGATGGCTGAGGAAAAGAGTTGCAGGTAGGATGATGTGAAAATAAGGATTTGTAATGAGCAGTTGCTTTTTTTTTCCAAGTCGCATGCCCGGCTGCCGAACCCTCAAAATGCTCGAGTGACATCACTGATGCTCACTGATGACATCACAATTCCTCGAGTGACATCACTCAATCGAATGGTTTGACAGATGAATCGTTGAATCGTTTATGTTTAAATTAAATGTTGACATTCAGATTATAAAGCACTTTCTAAGTAAAATAGGAAGTTGACTGCTTGTAATTGTATTAATTAAAAGTAGCCATGAGCAGTAATACTATGGAAAATTGGGGGTGTGATACTTGGAGCTGCGATACTTTGAGCTGTATCAAGATGCATTGTGATCAGGGACGTGCACAGAACATTAGAGGGGCAGGGGCTCAAATTCATAAAAGGGCACTACAGTGCAGAAAGTTTGAGGCAATTTGAAGGCCAATTTAGGGGTATAACTCATTTTAAATATTCCAATTTTAACCAGATTTAGAGGAATATCTAATTTTAGGATGAGACTTGTCACGGAAAAATAACTCACAAACTGAATAATATTAGTATATAAAAGTTGCATGCTGTTGCAATACTGTTGTGAAATAATTTAAGGATCAATATTTATTTGCTCCTTTTCTCCCTTTAGGAGATAGCAACACAGGCAGAAACATTGAACGATACTGAGTGAGGCTTGTAATATACCATGCATTTTAACCATAATTCTAAAAAGCAAGACAGAAGATTTAGATAAGGTGTATTAGAAAATTGTTTATTTTTTGCTGATTCAACAACACAACATCCCTTTCCAATAGTGAAGGAGGAGATCAGAAAACCCGTCTGGAATAAGGTGCTTGAATTAAAAAATAATATTAAAATAAATAAAAGAAAAGCTGGTTACTTTGTGTGGAAGGGGTCTGCAGTATTCTGTCACTGATGAAGCTCTAGAAGCAATTCAGCATTATTGTTACTCTACACAGCCTTGCCCTTATCAGGAGACACATTGACAAACAAATATTTTCAAGAGCAACAATTCTGCATTTGTTCGCTATATTTTGGTTATTTATTTATTGGGTGGTTTATTTATTTATTAATTAATTAATTAATTAATTAATTAATTCATTCATTCATTCAAGTCGAACAAGAGCCACAACTACCCAGGCCAGTAGCCATAAATGAGGCTCACTCAGTCGTCACTGGCTAGTGGCTACGGAATACCTATCGATATCAGACAAAGCCGAATTACAGTTTCAGTCATTTAACTCCGTTTTTGCTACATAGACCACCATAAGATGTGATTTGCATCCCCTCCAGACCAGAGGCCTGCCCTCAGTGCCCTGGCACCTAGACACACACTTTAAAAGCATAAAAAAGCATCGAGGTGACTTCCATGTTTTGGGGGCTCATTCCTAGCACATGAAGGCTGTGTTTGGTGCTCTCTGGCGGGGTGTAAAACGGCAGTACAGGCTGCTCGCCTCGCTGCTGCATGCCTGTCTGTACCGCCGAAATTTCAACATGAAACAAATGGGTGGCTCTCTGTGTAATTCTTTGTTTTGACAAACATACATACCTGATTCACGTTGACTGACTGACTGATATTATATATCTGTGTCAGACTGTGTGCGCCAGTGCTGCTGCATGTCGTGGTTGCTGCTCTGTCTGGCTGTGAGTTCAGTGCGTCTCGCGGAGTTCAGTGCGCACTGCTGCTGGAGTGGGCGGGGACGGGCCACATGTGTTTTTGGGCTGCTGCCTGCTGCCTTCAGGGGCGGTTTAAAAAAACACTGCTCCATGCAGAAGCCTATTATAAATGGTGCATTCAAGGCCAAGAGAGTTCGGAAAAGGCATTTCTCTTTGAATGCTGCCTTCAGTGACGGCATGGAAAGGGCAAACTCCATACAAAAGCACCATTAGAAATGCATTCATGGTCAGAAAAGGGCACTTTTTACAGACTGAAAAAAAGGCAGGGGCTCAAGCCCCCTATGTGTGCACGTGCCTATGGGTATGATGTCAGTGATGTCATCAGTGATGATGTCATCAGTGAGACAGTCTTTGTGCCCAGCAGCATACCTCATTTCTCTTTCTTGCATGTAACAGTTACAATCCATTAGTACAGATACATCACAATGTTGTTTCAGGTTGTTTGTGTGGGGGGGAGCAAAAGCAACTACAGAAAAGACAGACATTTTAATAGTAAAAATAAATAATAAATAAATCATACAATAAATAAAGAAGTAGGGCTATCTACCTATCTCGGGTTAAACGCTTAACTCCCAGTGTTGTTGCTACGCAACACTGGGGATACGGGGCTCGCTCTCCACTGACGCCAAACTCAATACAAAAACCTGTCCGTTTTGTGTTGTCTTGCTACACTGCTATAACATGACTTATGACTTTAGACCTGTTATGGACCAGTGGGGTCTTTTGTAATATACTGTATCAAGTCTAGCCTCAACGCGAGACTCATCAGTCATGACTGATAATGAAGTCTTAAATTGCACTGTACATCTTTAAGAAACCCGGAAACGCTTGTCTGGTGACAATCTCAGTCCATCCGGTCTATCCTACTGGTGCTGGTGACAGACAGCTGGTTCCAGAGTGAAACGCCAGCTGGCAGCTGGCTCCCCCCTGTCCCGCCCTGTCTCGTCCCCCTGTGGGCCCGTCTGTGATGATATCCCACCACATACTCTGCACCCTGCGCAGCGGTGTGCGGTGCTGGCGATACCGAGGAAGAGCTGTCCTCAAAGCGGCTGTGGAGGCCTCGGACTTCAACGGGGCGCGCTGCTACTCTACCCCGAGTCGTGGCGGTGTAACGGGCATGGAGGAGATACTGGCGAGGGTCGTTGCACCTTTACCTACATACGAGACGAGAGACAAGTCCCCCCCTCCTCCCGAATCAAACAGCGTGGAGTTTATGTTCTTCTACAAGGCTCTAGACAAGGAACAGAAGGTGGAATTACTCGACAAGCTTTCGCAAGATTTCGGTGTGGATCACAAAAGTGTTTCCGAGCTCGCTTTGAAACTGTTGGACACTCAGCTGCGGGACACGGCCACCATTTTGCAAGTGGAGGACAGGCTGCGGTACGGCTTGACGCCCCGCTATAAACAGCTGCTTAATCATATCAGCAGGGTCGAGGGGGGAGTGAAGTTTCTGGTGGATCTCCGAGCCGACGTGCTTGAAATAATCTCAGCCAAAGCCAGCGAAAGCCCAAACATCAGGGTAAAACGTTTGTTTACATTTCTCTACGGAAGCTCGACTGAGCCAAGTTGTACCGTTCGCGTATATAGCATTTATGTCATACAGTGGTTTGTTTACTCATGTGTTTACATGGAATTGGCTGTCCAAGTGCAAATCACAATCGTTTTTCACTCATTAAATAAATATATATTCTAATCTCCAGGTTTACTAATTCCACGATGGAAAAAACAGATGCTGTAAGCCAAAACTATAGCCACTCTGTTGTGTGACATGTAATGCAGATGTCAGGTGGCTTTTCCATAACTCCGTTTCGTAACAGGGGCACAAACTGTGACCGCCTACTTTGCCTTATATTTGCAGATAGGGCTTACATTTCACAACAATCTGAGCTGCAGTGGGTGACCTTTACCTCAGTTTCCCCCTTACACAACTGCAACTGAATCAGGATTTTCCCTCATAGGCTAGGAAATCATTGCCTAATGGCCTAATATTATTCTGTTTGCTAATACTGTTAAAGTCGAGCTGAACCCAAGAATGACTTTTCTTTTCTTTTAGTTCAAATACCTGGGTATGCAGTGCACCTATTTAATAATGTATGCAAAACAAATCACAACAATCTAATTTCTTTAGTTTTTCACACTTTTTCACATCAAAAGTTCGTTTTTCAAGATTTCATTGATAACAGTAATTTACAGTTTGCTGACGTCACCTAGTACTATCACATTTCTACCCCATTTCAACCAATCATTTCACGACATGCAGCTGTCAATCAAATCTTCATTACAGGATCATTTTCTCTTCCAAATTAAGGGGAAAATGGCGCCTAGTGCCTGTCATCTGGCAGAGTTTCTAGCCCATAAACTAACTACTAACTTGGGCAATTATGCAAACTAAATCAAATGGTAATGTCTAAGAATGCAAAGAAATGTAACTGGCTCATTAAAACACGCATTCCAGGAATATTATTTACATTTATAACGATAATGGCGTGCGCCTCCGAGCCTGACAGCCTCCCTGCCTGTCAGGGGTCATCTCTCGGAGATTCCAGGCGGGCGGGCAGCACCTATGGATCGGATTGTCCGCTCGCTCCGCACGAAGCAGCTGGCTCCCTGGTACTCTGCGGATCCCACTCGCGTAGCATGACAACAAGCTGAATCCCACTCGATTTGGGGGTGGAACACGCCAGGATTGGCCAATGCCAAAGCCAGTCCTCAGAATTGTCAAATCAAATCATCGACACGTATATGGTCCACCTCTCAATTCGTTTTCAGTGTCCGACACTCGCGCTGGTGCATTCCGTTCCGGTTCACTTCGACTTTAAGCTCAGTGTCAGGGCTCAATGCTTGCTTCATGGTAAGGCTATGCTTGCCTTGCAGGGCAGTGGGCAGGGTTACCCCCGGGCGCAATTCTCAGCTCGCTGGAAAAGTGCCTTCGTTCTTACCTTACTGTCTTAAAACCTGTGGGATCCTGTATTGGGCATTAAACTCACCTTATTTCTGCATTCTGAAGGTTTCGGTAGGGTCGGATGGAACAAAATTAACTTATAGTTCTCCAAAAACCTTCAGAGTCCAGGAATAATGTCAGTTCAATGTCTGATCCAGGATCCCACAAGTTTGTGAGCCATCAGACAAGCTGTCAGAAGCACCTGAGGGCAGTGGGCACGGCTGCCTTTGAGTACTCAGTAATGTCTGAGGTTGGAAGTCATAAAGACAACTTGTTCAGCATTCTACTGAAATGTTAACAAAATGCACTGTAACAAAAGTTTTTTTAGTTTTTAGTGGATTTTCCCCCCCGACAGCCACAGAATGAACAGGACAAACTGTGCATCAGGCATTTAATTGATTGAAGACAGAAAATGAAAACTTAATTACATTTTCTGGCAGCACTTTGAAGGCAGCAGTTGCCTTGGCCACCATTTATGAAAAGAGGAGAGAGTTTCAGAGTCAGACAGCAACAAGCTAGCTGTCACATTCATTTTCTGCAGTTTGCTTGGGAAGACATTAGACAAACTAAAGCAACTCTTTAAAAGGACTATTCCCATCTAAGAGCTTCACTGCCTCTTCTCCAAACCAATTTGTTTCCTAGATCTGACGATCTTTGCCTGCAAATAGAGCCCAAAACAAAACTAGGCTGGCTGACACTAGGCAGTTCCATCCATGAGATCAAACAGACATGTGTCAAGTTTTGTTGTTTTACTGAAGCTTTGCCTCATTCAGCCCTCAGATATGCTGGTGGAACTGGTGTAGCTCAGGCTGTGTTTTGTCAACACTTCTCTCAGATTGTATTTGCAAACGGTTCCTTTTGTTTGTTTTTACCTGCATGGATGAGTGGGCTTTTCCATATCGAGAACAACATTCAATCAATCAATCAATCAATTAATCAATCAATCAATCATTAAGTTTTATTTTGAGTGCAAAATCACATCAAGGTGTCTCAATACACTTTCCAATAAACAACAGAACGATTAAATAAGCAATTAAAATACAATGAACAGTGAATAAGGAATAATACAATGAACATAACAAAAACAAAAACACAAAAAAATCCGCAAAATCCATCCGTTTCTCACAAGGGAAGCGACACAACTACTGGTCCAGGCACTTGTCATCTCTCTCATGTCACTCCCCTCTTCCGGGACCTTCACTGGCTTCCCATCTCGGCACGCATTCAATTCAAAACCCTAGTTCTGGCCTACAGGGCAGTACACCAGACAGCCCCTCGGTACTTACAATCTATGGTCAGGCTCCAAATCTCTCACTCTTCCCTTCGCTCTAAAGACACACCTTTTCAGGCTCCATCTGGGCCCTTCTTGAACTAACTTCCTTCTCTCTCTAAAAAAAAAAAAAATCTAACCTTAACTTGTACCACTGTTCCTTCAGAAATTGTAGTTATCATAGACTGTGTTACATAGTGGATTGCTCTATTGCTGACAAATGTGTTATTGTAAGTCGCTTTTGATAAAAGCGTCTGCCAAATGACGTAATGTAATGTAATGTAATGTAAAACAAAAATCAATACAGGAAAAAAAGACATCAATCAGGTAGGGTAAGAGAAAGGACAGGAAGCTAGGGTAAGAGACAGACCGGACAGACAGAAAGCTAGGGTAAGAGACAGAAAGACAGGACAGACAGACAGCTATGGTAAGAGACAGACAGGACAGACAGAGAGAAAGACAGAAAGCTAGGGGAAGAGACAGACAGGACAGACCGAGAGAAAGACAGAAAGCTAGGGGCAGAGACAGACAGAGAGAAAGACAGAAAGCTAGGGTAAGAGACAGACAGGACAGACAGAGAGAAAGACAGAAAGCTAGGGGAAGAGACAGACAGGACAGACAGAGAGAAAGACAGAAAGCTAGGGGAAGAGACAGACAGGACAGACAGAAAGCTAGGGGAAGAGACAGACAGGACAGACAGAGAGAAAGACAGAAAGCTAGGGTAAGAGACAGACAGGACAGACAGAGAGAAAGACAGAAAGCTAGGGTAAGAGACAGACAGGACAGACAGAGAGAAAGACAGAAAGCTAGGGGAAGAGACAGACAGGACAGACAGAGAGAAAGACAGAAAGCTAGGGGAAGAGACAGACAGGACAGACAGAGAGAAAGACAGAAAGCTAGGGGAAGAGACAGACAGGACAGACAGAGAGAAAGACAGAAAGCTAGGGTAAGAGACAGACAGGACAGACAGAGAGAAAGACAGAAAGCTAGGGGCAGAGACAGACAGGACAGACAGAGAGAAAGACAGAAAGCTAGGGGAAGAGACAGACAGGACAGACAGAGAGAAAGACAGAAAGCTAGGGGAAGAGACAGACAGGACAGACAGAGAGAAAGACAGAAAGCTAGGGGAAGAGACAGACAGGACAGACAGAAAGCTAGGGGAAGAGACAGACAGGACAGACAGAGAGAAAGACAGAAAGCTAAGGGAAGAGACAGGACCGTGTTGAGCCCAAACCAACCGTGCTACTGCTAATTCAGTGAGTGTTAGTGTGAGCCAAGTTGTTCAACACAGAAAAGTCGACTAAATCCACTTTCAAATACCTTGCTGACATGACTCTACAAACTCTGGCCGTTCCTCCCCATCTGGCACCTAAGTAGGCACAAATAATTACCTAAATATTTGCAAATATGATTTCCCCCAGGTCTGCTCCTCTGTGATTCCATGTGTCAGTCTGTCTCTAATTCTTTATGCTGGCTGTAGTGTCTGTGAGCTGATGAATACTGACTTAGTTGGCATGGCACAGAGATGATCACAAGTCCAAGTCAAGTCTCAAGTCTTTGGTCACAACAAGTCCAAGTCACATGTTGTGGCAGAGAGTCTACAGACTGATTTCAGTCAAACGTTCATTATCTGTTCCGTTTTCCGTCTGGGATAACAATGATATTTTCGCTATTAGTAACATTAAACATTTTAAATTGTGGTTATACCTAAGTAAAATCGATCCCTTGTCTACAGAAGACCAGAGTACACACACTGACACTAGGTGCTACTGCTATGCGCTATTATTATTTGCTTGTTGTTATTGCCAGGATTTTGATTGAACTGGAAATGGGGGTGGAAAGGTCCTGGTGAATATGAAGCTTTGAGTCTCTGTATTGGCAGTGTGTGCGTTCCAAGGGAATGTCATTGATTTGTGATGCAGGTAATCGAAGCAGCACCGAATCACAGGGAGGAAAAATTAAGAGCATTTCTGAAATGACTAAAATAATGAAAGTTTGAACATTTCGAGACTGCAATTAGCGCTGTTCTTACGGGAGTCGGTGTCACTAGATGAGTCTGTCTTGGCTGCTGGCGTAAATCGATTTCCGCCGTTGCTCCGCACTCCTTCCTCCTGCGGGCTTTTCAATCTCGTCCACCTGTTACACAAACAGAGTGGATGAAAGATGCATGCGGAAAAAACAAGTTTGAGTTCTCCACGCAAATACTCCAGACGCAGTGACACTCAACCCGAGGCTCTAGAGCCACATGTGGCTCCTTTACGGGTACTTGTGGCTCTTTTAGGTCCTACTTAAAAAAAAAAATCGAAACAAATAAAAACAGGAAAGGGACTTTTTGTTATTGTGGCTCTTGCAAAGATTTAGTTTGGGTCAATGTGGCTCCTGAGTAGGGCAAGGTTGCGTAGTGTCAGTGAAACTATGTCCCCCCTCTCACAGAAAGACTGGCAGGCAGGCAGACATGTGTTGGCACACAGCCTACTGGACTAAAAGGTATCACCGGCACATGATAGCGCTACGCACGTCAGCAGCGCTCACGAGTCACAGTAGACACGGAGGAACTAAGTGTACCTGGCCTTGAATAGACAGACTGTCTCTTGCAGGCACCAGTAGGCAATGACAGTCTCCATCACTCTGTATAATCACAACATAACCACTCGCCGCTCACGACGGAGAGGGACCTTCGCAGAGGCGGTATCAGCTCACGGCATCGTCGGTGCCGAGTAGCGCATTGATTTGATATAACTCCGCCGTCAAAAAAACGCGTTGCCTCGTTTTCTCTCTAACGGCGTAGAGGGCCGTCCATTCATTACTTCCTCTCCGTCTCGCTCCTCCTGACCCTAGGCCTCGAATGCTCTGGCCCTCGCCTTTCAAAGAACTCCATCTCCCGCAAAGTGAACAGAGTAACAGATTTGTCCCTGCCGGGTCCGGCCGGCCTTTTGTGTGCGCGGTGATTGCGAGGCCGAACCACTTTTATGTGGCGTTGATGTGCCGAGAGGGGTTCTATAGAAAAGCCTGGCCGGATTTGTCAGCCATCATAATCATCATTCGATGGAAGGTGGGTCTGACCTGCTCCTCACAAAAAAACACCATTTTCCAAGTGTGAAATCTCTCGACCATATTGAGGTGAATAATTCAGGGGGGAGTTTGGTCATTTTGAAAGTGTGGTGGTCGTTGCTTCCGGAGAATTGAACGCAGTGGTTTATTAGACCTCGACTATACTGTTGTGTTTGATTGTTGTGATTGATAAGAAGGCATTGAAGCCCGAGTTCCCACGGGTCCCTTGAGATCCTTGAAAGTTTTCAAGCGCTTGAAAGTTTTTGAAAATAGACATGGGTCATTGAAAGTGCTTGCATTTATATATTTTCTGCAAGAGAATAAATTGGAGTTCTTTTGATATATAAATCTATTTTTTTAACTTAGATACTGTAAAGCCCGCTAGTTGTCATTGTAAAAATTCTCAGTAATTCACCTTAATTCTCTAACTATGCCGTGTTGACTGTTGAGTCCTTGAGGGCGGCATTAGCTCAGGAGGTAGTAGAGCTATCGCCTGGGAATCGGAAGGTTCTCGGTTCGAGGCTGGCTCCTCCTGGTAGTGTGTCGAGGTGTCCTTGAGCAAGACACTGACTGAACCCCCAACTGCTCTCGATGAGCAGTTGGCACCTTGCATGGCTGCAGACGCCGGCGGTGTGTGAATGGGTGAATGTGAGGTATTCATGTAAAAGCGCTTTGGGTAGTCGATAGACTATATAAAATGCGCTCTATAAATACAGTCCACTTACCATTTAACATTCTCCTTGAATTTGAGGGAATCGGGCCTGGAAATGTGATGTTCAGGAAGATGGGGGTAGCAAGCCTGAAATAAAGGCGTCCGATGGAACCGTTAATATGAGGCGTGCTTATTTGCGTGTTTACAAGAGATTTGCGTTAAATGAAGTGTGACCTTTCCAGGCAGACAGGCGCCTGCTTTAAAATCACAAGTGGTTTATTGAAGCCGTCTCCTCTATTGCGAGCTCAAGCACATCACCACTCATAAGGTTGAATGAAAATGAAACCATACAAACAGCACACAGACAACTGAACCGAGGGCTGCCCTGAACGTCCACACACACACACACACACACACACACACACACACACACACACACACACACACACACACAGTCCAGTGTTGTTTGACATGCAGGTCCTCTTGAGTCTGAGGCAGCAGGTGCTATAAACGCAGAGTCTGAGGCAGCAGGTGCTATAAACGCACAGTTAGCAGGTGCTATAAACGCACAGTTAGGAGGTGCTATAAACGCAGAGCACCACAGAAATTCTGCCTGCGTCGGGTGGAATGGGGTGAATTTGCTATTATCAGCTGAATGGGGAGGTTCATTCTAAACTTGACCTCTCTCACCTCTCCCCCTCCCTCTCTCTCTCTCTCTCTCTCACCTCTCCCTCTCTCACCTCTCTCTCCTCTCTCTCTCTCTCTCTCTCTCTCTCTCACCTCTCCCTCTCTCACCTCTCCCTCTCTCACCTCTCTCTCTCTCACCTCTCCCTCTCTCTCTCTCTCACCTCTCCCTCTCTCTCTCTCTCACCTCTCCCTCTCTCTCTCTCTCTCTCTCACCTCTCCCTCTCTCTCTCTCTCTCACCTCTCTCTCTCTCACCTCTCCCTCTCTCACCTCTCCCTCTCTCACCTCTCCCTCTCTCACCTCTCCCTCTCTCACCTCTCTCTCTCTCACCTCTCCCTCTCTCTCTCTCTCACCTCTCCCTCTCTCCCTCTCCCCCTCCCTCCCACAGGACCTGAATGGCACTCTGAAGAGCCTGCTGTCTGAGTGGTTCTCAGTAGGTCTGCTCCGCCTGGAGAGAATCACCTGGCAGTCCCCCTGTGAGATCCTGCAGAAGATCAGCCAGTAAAGACACACATGCACCCTCACACACTATTCTATTCTATTCTATTCAAAGGGGCTTTATTGGCAATGGGAAACATACATGTACATTGCCAAAGCAAGTGAATAAAAAACAAACGGTACAGTATTATACACAGTACGAGAATAAAGAGGTGTGTAAACAGAGCTGTGTAACATTGCAACCAAATATATACATAGGATTAGGTAAAACTAGGTAACACTATCCTCCTCTTCTCTCTGTGCGTGTGTGTGTGCGTGTGTGTGTGTGTGTGTGTGTGTGTGTGTGTCTCTCTCTCTCTCTCCCTCCCTCTCATATATCTCATATATGTGTTTTGCTGGATTTGCCTGTTAAACCTGCCTTAAAGTTCTCTGCTAATTAGACGTCACGGGCGTTTGCGTTTCATTTGTAAAACAATCTTTTCTTCAGGGGCTGTTTTCTGCCACGACATTGTGTTGTGTTGTGTTGTGTTGTGTTGTGCGGGGCGGACTTCCGAGTGCGAGAGGAGTGATGCATTCAGATACTATCGATGAATCAGAAAAAGTAATTTCCTATTTGGTCGTCAGCCAGACTAACTATCCAATTTATTTACTTATTTATTTATTTAATTGTTTCTTTGTTTGTTTGTTTCTTTATTTTTAAGAAGAAGCCAAATGCACATCATCCTTTTCACAATGCCCATGTTTGCTTATCATCTGTCGTCTGGGTTTGATTTTAATCAAACCAAATAGCGTATCTGTGCAATACTGTTTGGCAGGCGACTTTGAAGTCCCAGATGTCGGCGCCTCCTTTTCATATTGATGCAGGCATGAAACTAAATTACCACACGCCAATAAAGTCACTCTCAAGCACGTTTCAAGTCTCTCCTACCGTACTCTAATAAATGCTATTTAATGGCTGTCAGAAAGGTAGGAAAAACACATTCTGACAGTTAAAAAGGTTTTGCATCCTTCGCAAAATAGTCGGTTCTAATGGGAGGTACAGTATATGTGAATTGTAGTGCGCTAAAACGTAGAAAAACACAGGCATGATCCTTTAACCTCCTCTGCTCCGCACATACAAATCAGACACTTAGAAACGGCAAGACTAACTCTCTGTGTGTATTGTCAGGTACGAGGCAGTGCTGTAAGGAGACTAAAGGCTGAATTATGCTCACCCTGCCGTGAAGGGCGCGGGGGTGGAGCGAGGGGCGGGCGCGTCAAATTACGTAAATTTGTTGGCCGTGGTTATTCGCTAGCTCCAGCGGCCGCTCGCGTTGTGCCTGACTTTTTTTCTAACAGCGCGAGCTTCTCTCCAAACATGGCCGCATTCAAACCATTGAGCCCTGAACACTGAGCTGTGTTTTCGCCACATTTCTTGACCCATGTGGTAGGCTATAAACTTAGATTTGCAACTGTTCGTTTTTAGTCATTTCACCAAGTAAATGTGTTGTGTTGAGAGCATTATTGAGAGAGATTAAAAGCAGCACAGAGTAGTAGGCTATCAGGGCTGAGTAGTAAAAACGGCTTTCAGTAAAAACAAGTTTGGTGAGTCCTTCATGTGCTGATGTGCGGTCGTTTGAGAGTGAAAGCGCACTCAGTACTGCACAGCGTTTCATTGCGACTTTTCACGGGCTGTTTTCACCATTGTACAATACACACAATACATGCTGATCACTTTCTGAGTATAATGGCATCTGCCCCAGCGCGAGGTCTGCACGGTGACTCACGGAGACTCGCGGGGCCCCACCCCCACGGAGCTTTGCTCGAGCATAAGAGCACCTTTAACTCATTGAGTGCCAGCCACTTTTGGAGAACGGACGCTCCCAGTGCCAGAGTTTCAGAGCGTTTTCAGTGATTTCTCGAGGCCCACAGAATATTGTGTGATATTACTATGTAAACACTGAACACGCACAAAGAACGATGAGACTCTATTCTATCATCTGCAAAAAAAAGTTTATTGATCCCATTTTCCGTTCTTTAGTTATGAGCCGGAGAAGATAGCTTGATTCATCCAAATACAGCAATTTTTTTCTAGAAGCTGAGATAATTGGCCTTTTGTGAAATTAATCATTTCAAGCACATCACTGACTCTGAAGCTAATCTTTTCTAATGTAGTCACACCTCAAAAATAATTTCCTTCAATAAAACAGTTTAGGCCAGGGAATTTTGTTTGGCAGAATAATATTTTTAGCTACAACCAGCAGCGCTGGCCCCTGCGTGCGCTGCTGGTTGCAGCTTCTTGCTGGTTTTGATTTGCTGCTGGTGGGTATCGGATATTCTGGCTTGCGTTTGTCAATCCTGTCCTGCTGCCTGGGTCTGTCTGGGTGTTGCGTGCTGCTCTGCGTGCCCCCCCCCCCCGCCCCGCCCCGCCTCGCCTCAACTGCACACTCCTCCTCCTGTCTGTGGTGGCTCTCTGCTGAGTTTGCTGTGCGCACAGTGAAGGGTGCGGAACAGCCAGGCTTTTTTACAGCGTTCCGCGTGTGTTTGTCACCGGCAACGATGCTTCCAGTTGAGCATAATAACAACTCCACGGTGTGGATGTGCAGATGTGCTGTCGCAACCGACACGGAGCGGCTCAATTGTGGGAGCAGATTGGCTGCTGCAGGCACAGCTGCAGTAACGTGCTTCAGCATATCGATGCATACGGATGCGATGCGATTTCCGTTTCCATAACGACTTCTTCTTTGTTTTTTCCTTGCCTTTCTGTTATGTGGAGAGCACTGTCGCCACCTAAGGGTTCTGTAAAATAGGTTATAGACCTCCAATAGCTACAATAGTTGTACCAGAGATGTATCAGGGATTGATCCACGTCCCACCGTCAAAAAACGCAATTGACGACAACCGTCGTCATTGGCACTCTACGTCAGTATTTGAATTGACGACAGCTGTCGTCATTGGCATTCAATGAGTTAAGGTCCTTACACACCGAGCACGTTTTTTTCGTGCGATTAATTCGCACGTCAATAATATTTTCCGAACCTATATCAGTCAATGCAACCGTGCATACCAACAGCGAAGTTTCGCGGAGCGTTATTGCGGTGTTTATTTTTTAGAACCACGGTCGATTTTTCAGAAATTCGCTTCCGACGTGTACACATCTGTGGCTGTGATTGACAGGTGGGTCAAAACTCGCATCGCAATTTCGTGCCGTATATTCGCATCGCTCTTGATGTGTAAGGACCTTAACTCTCTGTGTGTATTGTCAGGTACGAGGCAGTGCACCCTGTAAGGAGACTAACTCTCTGTGTGTGTTGTCAGGTACGAGGCAGTGCACCCTGTGAGGAGACTAACTCTCTGTGTGTATTGTCAGGTACAAGGCAGTGCACCCTGTAAGGAGACTAACTCTCTGTGTGTGTTGTCAGGTACGAGGCAGTGCACCCTGTAAGGAGACTAACTCTCTGTGTGTATTGTCAGGTACAAGGCAGTGCACCCTGTAAGGAGACTAACTCTCTGTGTGTGTTGTCAGGTACGAGGCAGTGCACCCTGTGAGGAGACTAACTCTCTGTGTGTGTTGTCAGGTACGAGGCAGTGCACCCTGTGAGGAGACTAACTCTCTGTGTGTATTGTCAGGTACGAGGCAGTGCACCCTGTAAGGAGACTAACTCTCTGTGTGTGTTGTCAGGTACGAGGCAGTGCACCCTGTGAGGAGACTAACTCTCTGTATGTATTGTCAGGTACGAGGCAGTGCACCCTGTGAGGAGACTAACTCTCTGTATGTATTGTCAGGTACGAGGCAGTGCACCCTGTAAGGAGACTAACTCTCTGTATGTATTGTCAGGTACGAGGCAGTGCACCCTGTGAGGAGACTAACTCTCTGTATGTATTGTCAGGTACGAGGCAGTGCACCCTGTGAGGAGACTAACTCTCTGTATGTATTGTCAGGTACGAGGCAGTGCACCCTGTGAGGAGACTAACTCTCTGTGTGTATTGTCAGGTACGAGGCAGTGCACCCTGTGAGGAGACTAACTCTCTGTGTGTATTGTCAGGTACGAGGCAGTGCACCCTGTGAGGAGACTAACTCTCTGTATGTATTGTCAGGTACGAGGCAGTGCACCCTGTGAGGAGACTAACTCTCTGTATGTATTGTCAGGTACGAGGCAGTGCACCCTGTGAGGAGACTAACTCTCTGTGTGTGTAGGTACGAGGCAGTGCACCCTGTGAGGAGACTAACTCTCTGTATGTATTGTCAGGTACGAGGCAGTGCACCCTGTGAGGAGACTAACTCTCTGTATGTATTGTCAGGTACGAGGCAGTGCACCCTGTGAGGAGACTAACTCTCTGTATGTATTGTCAGGTACGAGGCAGTGCACCCTGTGAGGAGACTAACTCTCTGTATGTATTGTCAGGTACGAGGCAGTGCACCCTGTAAGGAGACTAACTCTCTGTATGTATTGTCAGGTACGAGGCAGTGCACCCTGTAAGGAGACTAACTCTCTGTGTGTGTTGTCAGGTACGAGGCAGTGCACCCTGTGAGGAGACTAACTCTCTGTATGTATTGTCAGGTACGAGGCAGTGCACCCTGTGAGGAGACTAACTCTCTGTATGTATTGTCAGGTACGAGGCAGTGCACCCTGTGAGGAGACTAACTCTCTGTATGTATTGTCAGGTACGAGGCAGTGCACCCTGTAAGGAGACTAACTCTCTGTGTGTATTGTCAGGTACGAGGCAGTGCACCCTGTAAGGAGACTAACTCTCTGTGTGTATTGTCAGGTATAAGGCAGTGTACCCTGTAAGGAGACTAACTCTCTGTATGTATTGTCAGGTACGAGGCAGTGCACCCTGTGAGGAGACTAACTCTCTGTGTGTATTGTCAGGTATAAGGCAGTGTACCCTGTAAGGAGACTAACTCTCTGTGTGTGTTGTCAGGTACGAGGCAGTGCACCCTGTGAGGAGACTAACTCTCTGTGTGTGTTGTCAGGTATGAGGCAGTGCACCCTGTGAGGAGACTAACTCTCTGTATGTATTGTCAGGTACGAGGCAGTGCACCCTGTGAGGAGACTAACTCTCTGTATGTATTGTCAGGTACGAGGCAGTGCACCCTGTGAGGAGACTAACTCTCTGTATGTATTGTCAGGTACGAGGCAGTGCACCCTGTAAGGAGACTAACCCTCTGTGTGTATTGTCAGGTACGAGGCAGTGCACCCTGTGAGGAGACTAACTCTCTGTATGTATTGTCAGGTACGAGGCAGTGCACCCTGTGAGGAGACTAACTCTCTGTATGTATTGTCAGGTACGAGGCAGTGCACCCTGTGAGGAGACTAACTCTCTGTATGTATTGTCAGGTACGAGGCAGTGCACCCTGTGAGGAGACTAACTCTCTGTATGTATTGTCAGGTATGAGGCAGTGCACCCTGTGAGGAGACTAACTCTCTGTATGTATTGTCAGGTACGAGGCAGTGCACCCTGTGAGGAGACTAACTCTCTGTGTGTATTGTCAGGTACGAGGCAGTGCACCCTGTGAGGAGACTAACTCTCTGTATGTATTGTCAGGTACGAGGCAGTGCACCCTGTGAGGAGACTAACTCTCTGTATGTATTGTCAGGTACGAGGCAGTGCACCCTGTGAGGAGACTAACTCTCTGTGTGTATTGTCAGGTACGAGGCAGTGCACCCTGTAAGGAGACTAACTCTCTGTGTGTATTGTCAGGTATGAGGCAGTGCACCCTGTAAGGAGACTAACTCTCTGTGTGTATTGTCAGGTACGAGGCAGTGCACCCTGTAAGAAGACTAACTCTCTGTGTGTATTGTCAGGTACGAGGCAGTGCACCCTGTAAGGAGACTAACTCTCTGTATGTATTGTCAGGTACGAGGCAGTGCACCCTGTAAGGAGACTAACTCTCTGTATGTATTGTCAGGTACGAGGCAGTGCACCCTGTAAGGAGACTAACTCTCTGTATGTATTGTCAGGTATGAGGCAGTGCACCCTGTAAGAAGACTAACTCTCTGTATGTATTGTCAGGTATGAGGCAGTGCACCCTGTAAGGAGACTAACTCTCTGTGTGTGTTGTCAGGTATGAGGCAGTGCACCCTGTAAGAAGACTAACTCTCTGTGTGTATTGTCAGGTATGAGGCAGTGCACCCTGTAAGAAGACTAACTCTCTGTGTGTATTGTCAGGTATGAGGCAGTGCACCCTGTAAGGAGACTAACTCTCTGTATGTGTTGTCAGGTATGAGGCAGTGCACCCTGTAAGAAGACTAACTCTCTGTATGTATTGTCAGGTATGAGGCAGTGCACCCTGTAAGGAGACTAACTCTCTGTATGTATTGTCAGGTACGAGGCAGTGCACCCTGTAAGGAGACTAACTCTCTGTATGTATTGTCAGGTATGAGGCAGTGCACCCTGTGAGGAGACTAACTCTCTGTATGTATTGTCAGGTATGAGGCAGTGCACCCTGTAAGGAGACTAACTCTCTGTGTGTATTGTCAGGTACGAGGCAGTGCACCCTGTAAGAAGACTAACTCTCTGTATGTATTGTCAGGTACGAGGCAGTGCACCCTGTAAGAAGACTAACTCTCTGTATGTATTGTCAGGTACGAGGCAGTGCACCCTGTAAGAAGACTAACTCTCTGTATGTATTGTCAGGTACGAGGCAGTGCACCCTGTAAGAAGACTAACTCTCTGTATGTATTGTCAGGTACGAGGCAGTGCACCCTGTAAGAAGACTAACTCTCTGTATGTATTGTCAGGTACGAGGCAGTGCACCCTGTAAGAAGACTAACTCTCTGTATGTATTGTCAGGTACGAGGCAGTGCACCCTGTAAGAAGACTAACTCTCTGTATGTATTGTCAGGTACGAGGCAGTGCACCCTGTAAGAAGACTAACTCTCTGTATGTATTGTCAGGTACGAGGCAGTGCACCCTGTAAGGAGACTAACTCTCTGTATGTATTGTCAGGTACGAGGCAGTGCACCCTGTGAGGAACTGGACTGATATTAAGCGCAGAGTGGGGCCGTACCGCCGCTGCTACGCCTTCACCCACGCTGCCATGCCAGGAGAGCCTCTGGTCGTGCTGCACGTGGCGCTCACAGAGGACATCTCCGACAACATCCAGGTGAGACGCCGCAGTATGGCCACTTTCACCACATGAACTCTGTGGACTACGTCTGTTGATTCAGGTCCGGGCATCTGCTGGAGTTGACGATTTCTCCTGTCATTTTTTGATTGGTTTTCTTTCCTTTCTTTCCGTGTCATGCACACAGCGTGCCCAACCCTCATGGGTTTACAAGACACCAAATTGTGTCCTTGCAGTGCTCAAATAATTCAATTCAATATTTTGACATCGTAGTCAAACAATTCAATACATTACATAATCATTAGAGACCTCGCGTAAAAGCCCTCCAGGGTTTCTTGTCACTTTTACCTGCTCAATATTTGCATATGCTTATATGCATATACATCTCTGTGTGCAAATAAACAATTTACAGATTGCTCCAAGCTCGGGTCTTATTCTGTCTTCTCTCCTCGGCCTGACAAATAAAATCTGCTACAAAAAAAGTAAGGTGTCCTGCCCAAATCACGGTGTACAGTGTCTCACCAAGTCTGTAAGACATGCCTCTCTATGATATGTTTTGTTGCTATTTCCAATCCGGAAAAGACATCTCACTCGCCCGCTCTCTCTCTCTGTGTCAGACACACTGCAGGCAAGCAGCGCAGATCATGCACACACACAAAAAGAGTCGCAGGGACAGAGGGAGACGGCAGAGACGCCAGAGAGAGCGACACGTTAAAAAGTGTGGATATACTATACTAACCACATACTACACATAGTGTGGTTAGACATAGATGTAGTGGGCATGTGTGGGAACGCCCACAAAATGTTACTACGGCTGGCGCGCGAGTGGGGTAAAACCCCCCATATATCTCAATGGGCTGACTCACCAAAGGACGGTGCTGCAGCTCTACACTACAGGATTGGGGATTCTAGAGCAGAACACAAGACGTTGAATCACCGATCCTGTCTGCCCGGGCTGAGCTAGCGGCTAAATGCTAACTCTGCTGAATGGGGAGAATGGGAGGATTTACCCCACCCTGACCACGCCCCCCAGCACAGCTACCCCAGCGTCTTGACATTGACATTAACATTGACAGCTTTAGAGTTGATGCTGACTATGTTCGTTGTCACAAATGCAACAAATCCTTCGCTTGTAAGCTATAAAACTCAACACGCCTACTTGCTCGCTCTGGAAAATATCCTGTAGTACACTGTGGGCCGCTGCCCTCCAGTGGTCCGCGAGGTATTGCAAGTGGGCTGCCAAATTTAGTTTTTGTTTTTTGTTTTTTTACATTACACAAATTAAAAAAAAACTTGCTGATGGACAGCTCCTTGAAAACAGTAACACTGAAAATGCTGCAACATGTTTCAGATCCTGTGTTAGAGAGTATTTGGCCCACGTATTTTTTATGGGGTCGGCGTGGGCCGCAAAAAGTTCCAATGTTTTCAAGTGGGCCCTGAGTTGGAAAAGGTTGGGAACCGCTGCTGTACTATTCAAACATCGGCTGCTCTGCACGCAAAACAGACATTGCACCAGGGTGGTTAAAATCCGTTTGCACGGCCGCACGCTCGCAACGGACAATTGTGTTCACACATAAACACCCACCCGAGTAAGATCTGGATATCTTCAGTTGAGTCATAGCTGCGTATCTTCAGTAGTTCAATGCATGTCTGAAAAAGGGGCTTATGGCTGCAGGCTGCTGTACTGCTTTGTGTCATTTCAGCACGCCTTCAACAAGGGTTGAAAATGTGGGATATTTTTGTTCCTCCTCAGCTGACAAATTGATGATCACTGTGAGAAAACGATGCCTCCAGCTTTTATAGGCCGCGCGCGCGTCCCCACGGGAGCCACCTCTGCGGTGCTGGCTTTTTCATTCCGCGCCGTTTACACTGGCAAGCGGCGGGTTTTGACAGCGCCGAAAGTTATTATTTCATCCTGTGAAAAAGTGTCCATACTTCAAATTGATTCTCTAGACGCACAAAGTCGTTTCCACCACTTTTGCCTGAGCAGCTACTGGCTTAGAAAAAGAGGTGCTTGATAGACACGGGCGTTTAGAGTTATCATGTGGGGAATAGAGGAGGTTTGTAGTTCTCATTTGGGATTGTGGGTAATAGAGGAGGCAAAACCTTGCCAAATCGTTCTCATGTCATTAGAGCTGCAACAATTAATCGATTTAGTCGAAAGCCAGAAAATGAATCGACTACTATTTTTTATAATCGATTAGACACATTTTTAAGTAGAAAAAAATTCTCTCATCCCAGCTTCTTAAATTTGAATATTTTCTGTTTTTCCTTTAGTCTTCTATGACAGTAAACCGATTATCTTTGGGTTGTGGACTGTTGGTCAGAACAAAAGAAGACATTGAAAGCCCCCCTCCCCTGTATTTTGTCATTTTTAATATATTTCATGTGTAGCTGTGTTTTTCCCTGCTGTGCTGATTAGCCACAGTGTTCGCCAGTGTATTTTGTTGACAAATTATTATTAAGTGCTAAAAACCAAGGTGTTGGTCAAAACGGGCGATGACGTCAGACAAATCCTCAAGTCTTTCTTTTTGACTCATGCATTACATCTGTACCTCACAGAGTATCGTCCGTGAGTTCGCCACGCTGGACTCGGAGGAGGATGTGAATAAGATCAACGCAGCCATCTTCTACTCCATCTCCTCCACGCAGGCCGGCCTACAAGGGGTGGAGCTGGGCAACTACCTCATCAAGAGGGTGGTCCGAGAACTACAGGTGGGTCAATCGATGTGGATGGGGGAGGGGATGGGGGTTACTTAGCAAGTTCGTCTGAGAACTATGAATGGGGAAAATGTAGACCACCGTTTTGAAGCCTCGAGGTTGGCATTTTCACCGTTGCCATCGTGGTTATTTGGAGCCAGAAGTGACGTGAATTTGGACAAGAAGAGCACAGCCTGCTATTGGTCAGTGATCGGCGAGCTGTGCGATCACAGGACAGGCGACCTGTCAATCACGCCCCAAAACATAGTCTTTTTTTATCATCTATTTTACTCGAAATTTACAATCATTTACAAAATGAACATCATGCTGTATTGAAGAAGACTTGAAACTGGGCATTGAGACCATAAACTCATGTTTATCCGTGTTTACTGAGGCAATGAATCAAGTGAGAAGTACGGTCATTTACCCATTCCATTCCATGTAAGACTTCATTTGCAACCAGTGGAATCGCCCCCTGCAGACCATTCGAAAGAATGCGGGTTTAAGTTACTATTCATCTGCTATTATAGTACCTCATCCGACGGGAAACTAGGGATGGACGAGGCAACCAAGAAACTACCTCATTAAAATAGAAATCTTTATTCCCTTCGTGGGCGGCGCTGCTACATTATCAGCTGGATCATTATGATCATGGTCAGCCAGGCTCTCCATTCAGAAAGACTATTAGCCGTCTTTAGTGAGTTGATACTGAACGGGGGGGGATTTTAAATGAAATTAATAAATACGATTTCTCAACATTCTCACCTCGTCCCATTTAAAGGTCAGTATCGGCCAATTGGGAATTGGGAAAATCCTCCCGGCGGTTTCATATTTTGAAGAATTATCTGAGACCGCAGCATGTGAGAGTTTCCACAGAGAGACTGTGAGTGTGTTATGACCAGAACCATAAAGCACCCAGTCGTATGGGTGCAATATAGCCAGATAACAATAAGGGTGCACGTGACACGTGCACATCTGTCACACTCCCCTCCTCCGCCCCCTCCGCTCCTCTCCCCCGAGGTGTGTTCGTATGAATAGGTGTTGTTGACTCCGCCACCGGGGGAACAACGCCGCCCGCTGTGTGTGTGACTCACACACTCTATTCTATTATTCACACTGTAGCAGCCCTTCAGGTGGGGCCCAGATGGCCAAATGTTATTGCAGGGAGAAAGATAGCCCGTGATGGGCGACATTTTGCTTTGAGTGCTTTTTCGGGAAAGTTTTAATTTTGCTTTCTGTCGCAGGGCTTTCGGCTGGCGCATAAATCTTCGACTGGTTTTCTCCCCCCACTCGCTTACACGCGCGCGCGCGCACACACACACGCACGCACGCACACACACACACACACACACACACGCGCGCACACACGCACACGCACGCACACGCGCGCGCACACACACAGAGCGGGTAGTCAGTCAGTAGACAGGGCGAGCCAAGGTAATGAAATATCAGCCCTCCCGCTCAATAAGCACAGGAGAGCCCTCCGTGTCAGCCCACTCCAGCTAGCACTTGTTAAATGATTGGAACATTGAATGGAACATCAAAAGCCTCTCCACTAGACAGATGGGAAGTGGCTCTTTGTAGTGTCTCCTCATAAAAATGAGCTTTCAGAGCCCAGCGCCGCTTCCACCTTTGTCATTTATACAATAGGACTGTTTTGATCGCGCCATGCATTTTTTATTTATTGGCCTTTTTTTCCTTTTTTTTATGAATGGCAACAAAAGGTAGCATCAGCTCAATAGATATTGCTGTGTGTTTTTTCCTGTTTGCCTGAGAGGAAAGCAGGCTGTCTTGCACTGCGTTGCACCAGCTTCGATAATAAATAAAAAGCCTGTGCACATTAAACTCCCACAGATGGTAAATGTTAGCTTAGTGCCCCGTCTCTCTCCCTGTCTCTTGGGTATCTTTCAAATAAAACCCTAAAAGAGGGGGGCTTATCCACCTTATTTCTAGCTGCCATGATGCCTTATGTGAAATATGGGTGCTTCTTCCGGTGTAATCCTCCCAGGCCCCTCCCACCCTTACGGTGTTGACACGGACACATCAGCCCGTCTGTAAACCATGTTTCAAACCTGCAGACAGGCGAACCGCGAACGGAGAAAATCGCATCCAGCTTGGCCAAAAATCTCACCGATAAATATCCCGAGTTGTTCAAAGAGCAACAGAAATAGCGGATGTGATAGATAACATTATTACATTCTAGGGATGTTCATTTTGAAAATTTTCCAAAATCGATAATCGGTGAATATTAACGATCAATTATCGATCATCGATTTTATTAATACTTAGAAAATTTTCAATATTTTTTTTTTTTTTTTTTTTTTTTTTACAAAATGAATGCCTAATGCATATGGCAGAAAATACGAAAGACAACGTGTTCTCCTCAATGAACTCTTTATTTCAATGTGTCTCCTCTCCAACACTGCTGTCCCCGGCGCATGCCGGTGTGAATTTCCCATGTTTAAAACAGTTTTGTTGGCACAAAGGCCCGTGCCCAGCCAGAAAACTAGAGACTATATGAAGCTCCACCTCACGTTAGTCGGCTGTGCAATGGAGTGGGGCGAGGAGGAATGAATTCCACCCAAACCTACCGTAGTCCAAAAAAAAAAATTTTTTTTTTTTTTTTTTTAATAATTAAAAAATCGATCCAAATGCCACAGGATCGATTCCAATCCTTAACGATCGATTATCGATTTTCGATAATTGATGAACATCCCTATTACATTCCCTCAAATAAGTCGTCAAACGAGTGTTATTTCTTTGTGACAAGCAACTTTTTTTTCCAACGTCTGAGTTTTGAGGAAATGCACCAGCTGCAACAATCAGTCATGTTCTAGACCGGACCTTGCACCCATCATTCTTGTACAGCGGGGCGTTAAAAAATAAGCTGGACAGCTTCTCCAACAACTCTCATTTGGGGATGGATGGGAACCAAAACTCTCTTCTACGAGGGGTGAGAAGCGGTGGGGGGTAAGTGACATTTTGGGCGAAAATCTGTTATATATATATATATATCAAATGAAATGAATTTCTACACATGTGAGGGGCACATGTGAATTCTAAACCAAACCAGAGTTCTTAATGAAAAGCCAAAAGACGCAAGCGGGGCCGTGCGTAAATTGAGCTCGGGCAGGAGCCTGACCATTCACACCAGGAGCGCTCTGCTTGTACTGACTTCATGCGTGGCTGCACTCAAAAATACACCAGACGGGTAAACTCTCGCTGCAGGGCGCAAGCCAAGTGTGATCGGTCTGTTCTGTTAACAAGAACGCCGAAATGAAACTGCGTGCACTTCGAGATACTTCGCCTTGTTTCCACGTCGGTTCTATTTCCAGTGTGTTTGCACTGTAACACTGAACTCATTGGTTTCGCCCTGATTACCTTTTTCCAAATAGAAAAAAGATCGATTTTTTCCCCCCGATGAATGTCAAAATATTGTTCATGAAGGATTTTGTCATCCACATGTTTATAATATTAAAGATGGGATTTAATAAACAAAGTCAGGACAAAGTATGGTCTTTTTTTCTCTCTCTCTGGTAAAGTTGGTCAAATGTCACTTACTCTGGTTCTCACCCCTCGTCTAGGGTTAGGGTTACATACAGTTACACTATGCAGGCATACAGTAGTCTGACTGGGTTGAAGCAGCATGGTGGACTTAGCTCTCTCATTGGTGCCGACCATTTCAGTCGGTGGCGGATGGAAATCCCATTCCGCTCCCTGCAAGCTCTGCAATCGGCTCCGACCCGCTCTGACTGCGGCTGCGTCTGCGACCATATTTGGATTTCCTTTCCACGCCCCCCCCCCGTGTCGAATCTGTATGCCTCTGCTGCTGTACGTGTTGAATCTGCCGAGCTCAAATGCCTGCGCCGCTGCCTTTGAAATGGTAACAACAGCAGCGCTAGTCGCTAGCTCGTTGCTACACGCTGAAAACGATTGATGTGGATTATGCAATGAAGCAGCCTGCATGGTACGTTCGGTGGATGGCTGTAAAGAGCCTTTTTTCCCCTCTAGTCCACAATAGAAAGCGTCCCCAGCCAGACTCTCCCAGCCCCTTTGCTGGGAGAGTCTGGCAAGCGAGACTAGCCATACAGTGACTTTCCTGCTTACATTGCTGTGAAGTGACCCCAGTGGGAATGGAACCCTCAACCCAAGCACCACGCTTTGCCTATCGGGCGACATAAATGCACCAACTCCTGTGTTGTGCAGAGGCCCTGGCTTTGTGACGAGGCTGGACCCCATGCAGAGGAGCAGTGCAGCCACACGGGGGCGCTACACTGATGGATGGATGGATGATGGAGAGGAGAGGAGAGGAAAAGGTCACAGCTGTGATTCAGGGCAAAGGGAGGAGGCCTTGCTTGTCTTTGTAGATTGGACCCTGGGGCGTCGTTCTGGCACCGCTCCTCCTTTTTCGTCCGTGTCCTCTCGTCGTCTTCTCTCCTCCCTCCTTTTAGAGCCACGACGGACCTGCTTATCTCACAACACACCATGGGGTTCATGATCCAATACAACCACAAGACCATATGATAACTACAAGTTCAGTGACAACAAAGTCTTGACTGTGCAGATTTCTTTTTTATTTTATTTTCCCCCCCTTTTCTTTCTGATTTTCTCCCATTTTCTTCATAATTATACTTGGCCAATTCCTCCTGCTGTCCCGGTCATTGCTCCACCCCCTCTGCTGATCTGGACCAGAGGCCAGGGGCCGGTTGGCTGCACAAAGCACCTTAAGTTAAGATGTTCCTTAAAGTCTGAGTTAAGGTGTCCATAAAATAAATTCGGTTGCACAAAACACACTTAAATCTTGTGCTTATGTTTCCTTAAAATGTTTAAACTTAAGGAGAAGATTTAAGGGTGTTTTGTGCAACCGATTTAATTTGATGGACACCTTAACTCAGACTCTAAGGAAAATCTTAACTTAAGGTGCTTTGTGCAACTGGCCCCAGGACTCCCCACTAGCTTCCCACCGGCAGACACGGCCAAGTGTGTCTGTAGAAACATCTGACCAAGCTTTGGACCCGGGCCTCCGCAGTAGGCGAGTGCTTTTCCCTCTACTACAGTACCAGACCCCCAACTGTGCAGAATTATGTTGATTTCCGAGCCACAAATCTTTCTAGCAATAGTATCGGCTCGCTTGAATGTGAAACAACAATTTAAAAGTTGTCATTTGGATGGAGAGCCTGTGAGATTGTGATGGGCAAGCCGTCACATTTGTGATTACTACAGCAGAATCAACTGGAGCTAATAACCGCAATTCAGTTTTCTGCCCCACAATGCGTGCTGCCACATTTTTTGTATCGGGAGTCAATTTCGATATGTCGTCCCGTCCCTGCGTGCCACGCGACCACCCAGGAGTTTGGAGGAGAGGTTGGAGGTGAAGAAGGAGAGGTGAAGATGGCGTCAGGGTGCGAGAAGAAACACACCAGAAACAGGAGGAAGGAGAAGAGCGAGCATGAGAAAGAAAGTTACAAAGAGCGACGTGGCCCTGCAGGGTCGGTCTGACACTTCCACTTTTCATCCACGGCCTCTCACCTCTCTGTCTGTCACTCCCCCCGTCAGTCAGTCACCAGCCCACACGTCAGAGAGAGAGAGAAGACGGGGGAGGAGGAGGAGGTGGTGGTGGTGGTGGTGGTGGTGGCAGGGTGAAGGTGTTCTCCAGAAGATGTTGACAGAAGGTGGGGGCAGGGAGGCAGAGGTGCTGGTGGTGATGGGGTGGAGTTCTCCAGAGGGCGTTGACAGAAGGTGGCCAGAGGTGGTGGTGGTGGTGGGGTGAAGGAGTTGACACAAGGTGGGAGAGGAAAGGCGTCTGTGGGAGGTGTGTGTGCCTGAGAGGCTAGACGAGACAGAGGCACGTGGGAGCAGCCAGCGAGACGGGGAAGAGGAGCGCTCTTAAGATGAGGGCATGGGGGGGACAGGGGGAGGAGGGCAGAAGCAGTGGAGTTGATTTGTAACCCCTCTCTCTGTCTCTCTATATATATATATATATATATATATATATCCATCCATTTTTTTGTCTGTGGAACTGATGGCCCTGAGGAGCCGAGCACAAACAGGGAAATGTGTTGTTTTTCTGACACTGAGGTCAGGTGTTTGTCTGCCTTGTTGCCTGCACTGTTGACCTTCTGTTGACCTTCTGCTGACGTCTCGCCTGCCTTTCAGCTGTTTCAGTTTACATCTTCATCTTGTCTACTCGTCCCTTCTCTCTGTTCGCTTTTGTTTGCTGTTTTCCAGGGCTCGACCAACATGGGCTTTTCAATGGCCAATGCTGATAGTTAGAGAGCAGGGCAGCTGATGGCTGATATATAATGCCCAATGCCCATATCATGTTTTTTTTTTTTTTTTGCATCTGATAAAATACAACAATTTAATAACAAATAACTTGTCTGCATCTGTGTCTTTTTGGTAGTCATTCAATAGATGGCATTTTTAGGTTAAACTCTGTCTCTCGCTCCCTCCCTCTCACAGAGTGAGTTCCCTCACATGGGCCAGTTCTCCAGCCTGTCTCCCATCCCGGGCTTCTCCTCCTGGCTGCAGGGCATGCTGAACGGGTACAGGAAGGAGGGCCGGAGCTCGGACCTGCTGTCGGAGCAGGAGTGGAGGGAGGTGGAGCAGGCGACCGACCCGGCCTCGGGGACCCCCGCCACCGACGCCCTGCGCAGGCTGATCGGCTCCGGGGAGTGGGTGCGCTCGGAGCGGCTAGTCCGCGTCCTGGAGCCCGCCCTGATGCGCCTCTGCGCCTGGTACCTGTACGGGGAGAAGAGGCGGGGCTACGCCCTCAACCCCGTGGCCAACTTCCACCTGCAGAACGGCGCCACCATGTGGCGGCTCAACTGGCACGCCGACACCAGCCCCAGAGGCGTGGCCAACTCCTGCGGCATCATGGTGAACTATCGCTACTTCCTGAGCGAGACGCCGAAAAACAGCGCCCTCTACCTGCAGAACAAGGTCATCGCAGCCTCGGAGCAGGTGCTGGGCCTGGTGTCCCAGTTCCAGAAGAACAGCAAACTGTGAGGACAGGTTGTCGCACCGAGGCGAGGTTACGGGGAAGATTGCACTTACTGTAGCATCACTGAGACTTTTTGGACTGATTGTTTTCTTTGATTTTGTTTAAAGGATAAGTTCACCCAAAAATGAAAAATTCTGTCATCATCTACTCACCCCCATGCCGGTGGAAGGGCAGGTGAGGTTTTTTGGACCACAAAACATTGGTGGAGTTTCACTGCAAAACACCTACACCTGGAGCCAGGTGCTCCAAGAAGGTGGGCGGCGGATACTGTAACCTGCTACAGTGAAGATTTTGGCTAAATACAGAGTGTAAATGACATATTTTCAAGTCAACTTGTCTTTTTTTGTCTTTTTTTAACGTTTAAACCATCCACTTCAATTGTTTAGGAGAATTCTGCAACAGTGTTTTGCTGTGAAACTCCAGGAATGGTTTATGGACTAGAACATTCTATCAGCATGGGGGTGAGTAGATACTCAATTTTCATTTTTGGGTGATCTGTTCCTTTAATATCCCCCAAAATATCTTGACATCCTTCAGTAAGAACAGGACAGAACGACATCGGCCGCCATCGTCGTCCTGATTTTGAAATGAAATGAGAACATTTTGCACACGTGGTGTGGTGTCATCTCATCTGCTGTATGGACTGCATGGGTTAGGCTGCCTGCATCATTGGGTCTGTGGCTGAAGATGTTTGGTATGGTCTGAGTGAGTGCTTCCAGGCTGAGAGAGACTGAAGATGTTTGGTATGGTCTGAGTGAGTGCTTCCAGGCTGAGAGAGACTGAAGATGTTTGGTATGGTCTGAGTGAGTGCTTCCAGGCTGAGAGACTGAAGATGTTTGGTATGGTCTGAGTGAGTTCTTCCAGGCTGAGAGAGACTGAAGATGTCTGGTCTGAGTGAGTGCGTCCAGGCTGAGAGACTGAAGATGTTTGGTATGGTCTGAGTGAGTGAAGATGTTTGGTATGGTCTGAGTGAGTGCGTCCAGGCTGAGAGACTGGAGGAGCTACTGAATCACCAGGCATCCATCAATGCCTTCCCATGTTCCTGGATAACAGTGTGTGTGATGTAAAGCAAGAGCACACAGCTCCCGGAAATAAATATTGTTTTGATTCTTTCATATGGCTGAACTGTCTCACTGAAAACAGGTATATAAGTATTAGACTGAAGGATTTGAAGAAAAATAAATCAATACTCGATACACAAAGGCATTACATTTACACCTTGTACTTTTTCACAATTTGACACTGAAATCACTGATTGGGAAACAAATGTGATCATATTCAATGACTCTAAAGTGCTGCTTCTTTTTTTGTTGACACTTGACACTTGGCTGTGCCCAGGCCCCAGTCACACCCAGGGAGGGGCAGGACCCTCCCCAGTAGCTCCATGCAGGTGATGATAGGAGCGACGGGGTCTCTGCAGAGCCATGACCTGCTGTTCTACCTGCTGCATACATACAGGTGCTGTTCTACCTGCTGCATACAGTACATACAGGTGCCAAGCAGGGCTCATATCAGCCCATTGTTGGGAAAAAATACATCACAGCAAGTTGACTGAAATTACATTTTCTCTCTCCAAGGAGCCAAACTTTCTGTTCTTTTCTTTTTTACACCCCCTCCCTCCCTCTCTCTCTCCCTCCCGCCTCCCTCCCTCCCTCTCTCTCTCTCCCCCTCTCCCTTCCCCATGCTGCTCTGTGTCCTAGAAACTAATGGAGTGAGAAATAAAGTGAAAGTAAATGGCGGGATTGATGGGGTTGAGTTGTGAAGAAGGTGGGAAGAGACTCTGCAAGCATCAAAAGGACAGTTGTTTCAAGGATGCCCTTGAGAGAGAGAGAGAGAGAGTGTGCCGTGTGTGCACATGTCTGTCTGTCTCGCATACGTTGCCCTGGAAACAACAATGTCCCACATCAGCTGCTGGCAGCTATAGGGCTCTTTTCTGACTCACCTTTGTCCAGGAATGACAATGAATGACCTAGTGCAGGTTAGGCTAACAACCCAAGGTTATTCACCTCTTACGAATTTGGATCCTTAATGTATGAAGGATGAACATAGTGTGAAACTGCTTCAAGGGTAGGGAGATGGTGAGGTGCTACTCAAGATGAAGTCCACTTGTCTTGTACTGTAATTAATCTGAAAATGCTTCTTCAAACTTGTTTTTCTTGCAATCAATTAAAATCTCACTGCTGCAAAAAAAAAAAAAATTACATGTTTTCCCTCGTTTCAGCATTTGCCTCGCTTAAGCATCCTCGGTCAAATGCCAGTGTAAATGTATTTTAATTGCTATACCGCGTGCTAGCCTGATTTCAGACTGAATTGTCAACTCGTTAAACTCCATTTCCTCCTTCAGAAGCAGCCAACTGGGAGTGGGTGGATTTGAAGGACCCGAGGCAAATGTTAGGCCCCTTTGTAGAAATGGCTTTTATAGTCCAAACTTTTGACAGCACGTCATATTTCTTCTGATCACTGATGATTTGCACAGTGTGTGCTCAGGCTTGTCTGCATTTGTATCTAATCAGATCGCAGTTTTGTCACACTTGCGACCCGGCGCATGATGCCCATGATGGATTTTGCGGTTCAATATTTGTACAGCTCCGTTGTCTGTCGTGTCTTACAAGCCAATGCTTTCCCCAAAAAGCAGCAAAAGACCTAATTGCAATTGATTAGAAAGTGTCTGCTGTGGAAATCCATGCTTCATCTAAAAATAATTCAGTAATTCACACAATCTCCATCCGTGCCTTGTGCCTCGCTCGGACGAAATTGCCTTACAAATGCGGCTAATCCGTTTTTTACAGATCAGAGTGACCAGAAGTCAGTGAGATTTGGTGCCGTTTTTTCATGTTCTTATTCATTCCGATAAGGTCCGAGATATGAAAGTAATTTGCTTTCCTCTTACAACGTGGAATTGAAAAAAGAACAAGCACTGAAAATAGGGACATTTTCCCTCAAGATATGAATAATGTTTTGAAATATATTGGCAGCAGTTTGATCAGAAACGTTTCCAATAGGTTCATATGAATCTATGTTATAACCTATATGCTATAGCATATGTTATAACATCATCGCATACTCGCGCTCGTTGGGGCAAAAAGCCTTGGCTCTTAATCAAAGCATGTCACAGATTCTCACAGTTTATGCAAATGACACCCACAACGGTCTAAAATAAAACTCTGAAATGTCACATGGTTAAGGAGCATGGTGCAGGTTAGACACCACTTTGCATTCATATGTGGGACTTTTATGTAGCAATTAGGATTATGTTGTTTTTTTATTCCCCCCCACCACTACTTTTTATTTTCCATATGCCACTTTTTTTCCTCCATATTTCTGCCCTGGGGGCATATTTTAATTTTGTTTTTGTTTTTTGGGGGGTATTTTTTATAAGAATCTTGAGTCCTAACTGTAAATTCATTTTTTCTTTGATCTCCACCACGCTCTTTAATGTAAAGTCTGTGCCGTGTCTCTAAAATCCAGTCCATCTCCTGGGAATCCTTTTGCCTTTGTGGACAACATAATATACGAACAAGTCAGATTCCAACCAAGCAGCGATGTCCTCCAAGACAAATCAAATAATCATAAAATGCCTTCAAGGAGAAGAAAACATGTCAGTCTGACAGAGAAGCAGACGAGGCAGCTGGAACCTTCATGTATACTGAGAATAGCTTGGTGGTTGTTTTCTACAACATAAAACGCACTAAACTACAACGCTGCATCCTCCTTCCTGCCAAACCTATCCATGCACAACGCAATTTTGGTCACATGAACAACATACTTCCATTTTGGATACTCAATTGAAGGTCCGCTGAAGCATGCCTTCTGCCCCCTGGTAGTTAGGGTTAGGTACTACATAGCCTATATATCTGATTGTATACATCAGGTTTTTCATGGGGGGAAATCTCACACTGATGATGTAGCAGTCTCAAAAACTCATGAAGTATCAAACATGATTCTTCATCATATCTATATTTATCGTTATAGGGTCATCATGTTACTTATCACTGATGTCAAGGATGTCCCCCATGTGTTTCAGCAGTATCGGCTCATTTGGAAGGATGAATCGGTATATAGGCCTATAAGGTGTCATATTTTACATGTAACACACACACACCTGACATTTGGAGTAAATCAATTTGTCACGCTGTGTCTGTCCACTGACCTCTTTCTATGATGAGGACATTTCACACACACACACACACACACACACACACACACTAAAATGCCAGCGCGTTCAAAGTGCTGTTTTGTTTTGTGTGTGTGTGTGTGTGTGTGTGTGTGTGTGTGTGTGTGAGAGAGAGAGACATCCAGGTGTGTTAATCAATTCTTCCTGGTTGCCGTTGCTGGCCCTCCTTCATGCCTCTCACCTCACATCATCACCAGTCTCCCCCAAACCCCCCCTCCCACTCCACCACCCACAGCCCCCCCCCCCCCCCCCCCCCCCCTTCTTCTCGTTCGTGTGGTCTGTCTTCAAAGGGCTTCACGGGTTATTCACCACACACACATGCACACACACGCGTTGCATCCAGCCTGTGCACACACATATAGACACACACACACTAGGGCTGGGCGATATGGACCAAAAATCATACCTCTGGATTTTTAGGCTCAATGGCGATACACAATAATATATATCTTGGTATTTTCTACGACGTGGGCTAAATGTTCACTTGTAAGTCATATAGCCACATGTCAGATGTCACAAGCACTTTTAAAACAAGACTGTGATCAAAATTGATCACAATATTGGTGCTTTCACACAAAAAATTACACAATGAGATTTTTTGGATAAATAATCATCAGTAATGTGGATATAATGACTAAGTGGGTAAAGGCAAATAATAGAACAGCTAGAACAGTCTGGTAAGTTCAGAAAATGACATCACTTTACTGTAATGCAGCCTTTAAAAGCAGGAAATGACAACACTTATGTCATATCACCATATTACAAAACCCAAAATCGAATCTAGTCTCATATCATGATATTGAAATAATGTTGATATATTGCCCTGCCCTAACACACAACACACACACACACACACACACACACACACACACACACACACACACACATACACATACAAACACACAAACACACACACACACACACACACACACACACACACACACACACACATACAAACACACAAACACACACACACACACACACACACACACACACACTCTCTCGCTCTCTCTTTCCTGCCCGTCTCTGCCCACTGTGCCCAGCACTGTGCGAGGTGTAACCTTTAGGGGGCAGTAGTGCTTCATTATCGTAGCCAGGCAAGAGGCGCACTGCATGTGATGCTCCTAATTTCAAACAATGTTTCTCTGATTCCCAAAACTCTCTCTCTCTCTCTCCCTCTCTCTCCCTCTCTCTCTCTTCCTCTCTCCCTCTCTCCCCCTCTCTCTCTTCCGCCTCTCACCCTCTCTTATCACACCCCCCCCCACCCCCACCCCTTCTCTTCTACTTCCTCCTTCCGCTCCTCCGTTTCTTTTTTCCAGGCCGTCCCACCCGCCCCGCCCCCTCCCATCCTAAGTTGCAGAGTGACTTGGAGATTGACAGATCGGCTATATCTGGTTATATCGGCCTAATTAAAACTCATTTGGAATGCTGATGGCATTTACCGTCCCTCCTCCATCCACTGCAATTAGTCAACATTAGTAGCCCTGATGTCTCCTATCAGACTGGCTCATTAATGAGAGAGAGGAGAGGTAAACAGGCCGAGCTAGTCACTGGCATCACCCTAGGGTGACAATCCACACTTGGCCCGCTCCGCTTGCCAGAGTTTTCCTGACGCTCTCTGTCTCTCTCTCTCTGTCTCTCTCTCTCTCTCTCTCTCTCTATCTATCTCTCTCTCTCTCTCTCACACACACACACACACACACACACACACACACACATAAAACTTTAAATAGTTGCTCCGTTGATTCCCCCTAGTCATGAGAGGGAGTATTTCAGAAAGAGACATGGTTTTGTAGCCTCTGACCCACAGCTCATTGATCAGGTACCGTGTAAACCAGGGGTGCCCAATACGTCGATCGCGATCGACCGGTCGATCGCGAAGGTAGTGTGGTTGATCGCATGGCATTGAGGGGGGGGAAAAAAAAAAAAAAAATGTTTTTCCACTGTTTTTCAACTGTTTTTCCACTGTTCCCACTGTTTTTCCACTGTTTCCACTGTTTTTCCACTGTTCTACTGTTTTCCACTGTATACTCAGTGTATATATATATAAATAAATATGTTTGGTAGATCACTTTGACTTGGTCATTTTAAAAGTAGCTCCCAAGCTGAAAAAGTGTGGGCACCCCTGGTGTAAACAGTCCAAGGCCAGGGGCCGACGACGATCCCTCCATGAAATAAATCCTTAGAGGCCTGTCCACTTCTCCACCTCCACCTCCACCTCCGCCTCGCTCCTCTCTTCGATTCCTCCCATAGCCTCAGTATGTGGAGCACACTGTCAACATGCAGCTGTCTCTCTCTCTCAGCGCTGACTGACAGTGCTGCTGCTGCCTTCTGTGCACAGGTTCAGCACTTGCCCAACTTTGGACAGTTGGGAGACAAATCACATGCTCTTGTTTAGCCAACCGCTCGCCCCCCCCCCCCCGCATTAACATTAACGAAATGTCTGCGAATAACTAATCAATGCTGATACTGTATACTAATAGATAAGAAGTGAGAATCAATACAGTACCTGCTTTGAATCCCCTTCGTTTTAGCTATGCAGTGTTCTAAGCAGACCGGATGGCATGCAGCAGATGATAGAACGCTCCTCCATAGCAGACTTGAAACTTGACTTGGACTTGTGTGACCAAAGACTTGAGACTTGACTTAGACTTGCAAAAAATGACTTGTGAGCATGTCTGCCTGGACCACATGAGACGCTTTGAGGAACCCTTCGGAAGGCCAAAAATGGGATCAGTATAATATCTCCATTTGTGCCCTTTTGAAGAGAAAATTCCAGGAGCATTTTGAGCCTGATGTCAGACTGAACTGTCAACTGGTTACCCTCCATTTCTTTCTTCAGTCTGACATTGCCTCCACTCTAACAGACTTCCACGGGGGAATCCCCCAGGGGAATTCCATTTTCCATAACCAATCACCAGAGACCAACGTGATTTTCCCTAACCAATCACCAGAGACCAACGTGATTTTCCCTAACCAATCACCAGAGACCAACGTATCGGCCTCAATCTAATCGTTAGTCCCTCTCAGTGCTCATTGGACAATGAGAGAGACCAGAAGCAGTCACCTCAGTGGAGTGGTGGAGTGAAGGTCTGGACCCAGGCAAGGAGCATTTATGACATCATGCCAGTATTTGAATCATGATGAGGTCACAGGTGAGCGCACAGGTGTGCCATTTATACGTGATCCGTTTTGTCTTTTCAAACGATTGCAGCGACCGGGTGTCTCTCTTCTCGCTCTCTTCTCTTCTCGCAGCAGGAAAGCGGGAGTAACAAGCCGACGCCTTTTCCTGTCAGCCCCGGTTCGCCTTTTCCCGCCCACTGCTCGCGTTCCCGCGACCCAAAAAAGCCGGAGACCTCCTCCTCCACACTCACAATCTCCTTCACGCCTCCGCGGAGTTCTCTTCCAAAACAGCTCGTTCTGTCTCTTTCACTTAGATGAGCTCATACTGTTCTCTCTCTCTCTCTCTGTGTGTGTGTGTGTCTCTACCTCGCTCTCCCTCTCTGTCACCCTGACGTGCACAGCGGTTGCGGCGCTGCATATTGAAAGGAAACACGGTCTCACGTCATGAAGCTGTGCATCTCATTGAAAGAGCTGCGGCAGCTGGGCTAACACGCCAGCCTCGCCTCGTCAAGCCCCTGCTCGCAGAGGGGGGGAGCGAGCGGAAGCCCACCACGGTGTGACAAATTGCGTTTTCTTATTTTCTATCCCGCTGATCTATTCCTTCCCGCTACCCACCCTGCCACACACACACGCATACACACATACGTGCACGCGCACACACACACACACACACACACACACACACACACACACACACACACACACACACATGCGCGCCCATCCTGTTCTCTATCTCATTCTATCGTTTGGAGCAGAGGAGGGGCTGTAGCAGTGGTAATGGAGGAGATTAATAGACCCTTTCCACGGGGGCCATTTTGTGTCGATAAGGCAGGGTAAACACAGGTGCAAGCAAAACACTAATGAGGGTTTCCAACTTCCATGATCGGAATTTGGAAACCCTCATTAGAGTGTTGCTTGCACCTGTGTTTACCCTGCCTTTTCGACACAAAATGGCCCCTGTGAAAAGGGTCTACTGGCTTTGCCATGCCTTGAGGAGGGGAGTAGGAGGTGATGATGATGATGGTGGTGGTGGTGTGGGTGGATGTCACTAGGCCTATCACAATAACTGTTTGTTGGTCAATGTATTGTGCCAGAAATATTTGTTTGTCACTGAATATAATAGCATAATAATGCATGTGTGCTGTGTGTGTGTGTGTGTGTGTGTGTGTGTGTGTGTGTGTGTGTGTGTGTGTGTGTGTGTGTGTGTGTGTGTGTGTGTGTGTGCGTGCGTGCGTGCGTGCGTGCGTGCGTGCGTGTGTGTGTGTGTGTGCGCATTATTGTGGTCGCCAATTAGGCACTCTTGTATCTGACCAACTCCCAACATCTGATTGCATTACTAGTGTTTATGTCCTTTGTACTCTGTATCTATGTGGACATAAATAAATCATTTAAATGTGTGTGTGTGTGTGTGTGTGTGTGTGTGTGTGTGTGTGTGTGTGTGTGTGTGTGTGTGTGTGTGTGTGTGAGAGAGAGAGAGAGAGAGGGGGAGGGAGGGAGAGCGAGCAGATGAGAGGACAGAAGCAGCATTGAAGTTCTTTGAAGTTCTTTCTTATGTAAGCAAACACAATGGATGATTATTGAGGTCAGGGAAATTATTGAGGTCATAATGCCCACATGATAAGTCCATTAATTACAATAAGTTACGATAAGATATGTTATAATTATAATAAGTAAATTAACTGATTATTATGACAGGCCTAGATGTCACCTTGCTTAGCCTCCGCTGCCTCACATCATCTGACAGCTTTCTTATGTGTCTCTCTTTCTCTCTCTCTCTCTCTCCTGCTGCCTGGCAGAGATTGTCTGTGGAAGAAGAGGAGGACTCTCTCTCTACACACACAGAGAGAAAGACAAACTTTCCTTGTGAAAACCTGAAGAATACTAATCCATTTCAAGGCATTCAGTCATTCAGGGCCACATTCAAACCCTGCATGGTGTCAGAAAGTGAAGTTGGCAGGGTGAGGGCTGAGATTGTTGAACAATACAGAAACGTCCTATTCTTGTCGGACTGGCTTAAATGTTGCCACACAAATTGTTGAGTTGCGCGTGTAATGGTGTGAGTACAAATGAGCATCAAATGCAAATTTGCATAGCTTGTTCAGTAAATAGCAGTCAGTCAATTATGCTACATAATAAACAACACTTGCGATAAGTATAAAAACGGCGAAAAAATAAAAACGCTTTCGATTTTTTGTTTTTGCTCCAAGTGAAATGTTTTATGGTCACTCACGATTCAGTAGGTCACTGGTTCTTGGTTCCAGCCTTAAAACTCATCATAGAAGGATTTTTCGAAATGTCGATGGAGAAAATGAACGGGGAATTCTCTTCCGGGGCAGCAGACGTCATGTGACTGTTGAGCTCTATAGACTCTCGCACACCCGATCCAATGAAGGGCTTAATGCCCATTGGGTGAGCAGAAACACAACCTAGACGTGACGAGCACCACAAGCACGACAGTGCATGACAGTGTGGGGGTACGGTGGTGCAGTGGTAAGCGCTGTCGCCTCACAGCTCGAAGGTCCTGGGTTCGATTCTCACCTGGGACGCTGTGGGCGCTGGAGTTGTGACCCCCCCATATCTTCAGTGCCTACTGCCCAGGTGGGCTATCTCGTCGAAAGGGCCTTTCTGTGTGGAGTTTGCATGTTCTCCCCGTACCCCCCAGGGGGTTCCTCCGTACATAACCCCCCACTAAAAACATGCAGAAGATCGTCATCCGACCAGTGGCGACAACATCTGAAGTTGCTCCAATGATGGTCCAATGAAGGTCCCCGGGCGCTGGAAAGAAATAGCGACCACTGCTCCCGGCCTGCCCCCTGGAGGAAAGGACAAGCCTGGATGGGTCAAATGCAGAGGACATATTTCACTGGCCACCGTCAGCATGAGTGTGTGTAGTGGCCGCATGCATGTGTTGTAGTCTGTTCGTGTGACAATAAAGACGGGCTGCCGTCTGAAATCGTGTGTGTCACCCTTATTGCATCTATATACAATTGCAATGAAACATTCTCTGTTAAACTTGTAGGTACGCTACGCACTGATCATTGATACACTTGATGTAATTTATTTGAAATAACGACAGGGACTCTTTTGGCGCTATTCTGCAGAGCGCTGTATTTCTGTCTTATTCATCCTGCTGTGTCTCTCTCTCTCTCGCTCTCTCTCTCTACCTAGCTTTATTTTCATCAGCACCACTGTATAAGCGACGCCCTCTCCCTCTCCATCAGCAGTTTATCTCCAGAGCTCCCCTCCTCCTCCGGCCTGGTCGCCCTCCATCCATCATTGGCTGTGGTCAGCGGGGCCACTCCGAGTGACAGACGAGCGGGCCAATCGATCTCTGTAAATTCAAGCTCTTTACACTTCATGAAACCTCTGCTCGCCTCACTCAGTCCACACATGCAAAATGTCTGGAGGGGCTGGACTCACACACACACACCTACACACACACGCACACACACACACACACACACCTACACACACACACACACCTACACACACACACACACACACATACACATGCGCACACACACACGCACACACACACACACCTACACACACACACACACATGCGCACACACACACACACGCACGTGTGTGCGCGCGCACACACACACACACACACACACGCATTCAAGTCAATGATGGTGTGTGTGTGTGTGTGTGTGTGTGTTTGAACTCACTAAATCAATCAAAGTTGAGAGTATGAGAAGCAGACATATGGATGGATTCAGCGGAGCATATCATGTTGAATTCAACACCTGCTGTGAATGTACCTGAGGCTGTAGGCTACCTAGCTTTCCTTTGACGTGTTGCCCCTCTCTCACTCTGCCTCTCTGTATGTGTGAATGCTGCCACTGATGTGAAGGAGTGATGATTGCTGCACTCACAGATGCTGTGTGAGCTGCTGACCAGCTGAAAGCGGTGGTGGGGACGATTGCCAGTTGGCTCCGTGACGGCTCTGCATCACTGAAAGAGTCACACAACAACCTGTTGCTAAGCCTCCATGGCCCAGGGGCAACGGTTGGCCCGTAAACACATCATTGTGTGTGTGTGTGTGTGTGTGTGTGTGTGTGTGTGTGTGTGTGTGTGTGTGTGTGTGTGTGTGTATGCGTGGGTGTAGACGGAAATTATTTATCATATCAAACTTTTTCCCACAGGTCAGAGAGGCTCACAGGCACAACACCAGGTCGAGTGTAGCAAATCTGACACTGGCAAGGATCAGTAGTCAGATGGGTAAAAGTTATTTTAGATACTCGGGTGCCCAGGATTGGAATAAGGTTCCCAACAGCATTAAACAGATCACCAACTTAGTCACGTTTAAGGCAAAACTGAAACAATGGCTTTTAGATAACGTACCTCTCTAAAGACAGGCTTGTAGGCAGGGTTGTTTGTAACCCATTTAATGAACTAGTTTTAACATAATAGTGTCTGAATGATTATTGTTGTTGTGAATATTTTCTGTATGCTTTTGTGTTTTTACATGTGATTACGACCAATGTTTTGTTTTGCTGTCTCCATGCACACACACACACACACACACACACACACACACACACACACACACACACACACACACACACACACTCACACACACACACACACACACACACACCCACACACCTACCTTACTACAACAAGGACCACAATGGAAATAAGTTCTGTAACTTTTTTGTGTTATCCTTGATGTTCTTTTAATTGTGTTCTGGTGTTGCAACCATGGAAGTGTCCTTTTAATTTGAATTGTCAAATAAATAAACTAAACTAAACTAAACGGATGCACGCACGGGTCGGACATTCACAACACTGCACCGCTTACTTTAACACCATGGTGTGATTCTTTAACAATGTGATTTCTGTTTGGTTACATTATTACGTGAAAACAAATAACTCAACTACAAAAACTACAAAATTACAAAACAAAACTGCTTACAGTAACTTTATCGATAGGCCTATACGCACGCTAAGTTCTAATCAATAGGTCTAACAAGCTGCAGCTCCATTTAGGCACTAACAGGGACGGCACTAGGGTTGGGCTAGGCGGGGCTTCAGCCCTACCAAGAATCGTGTTAGCCACACCTTAGCCCTACAACGGAAAAGCCCTACCACAGAAAGAAATGGAGTTAGTTTTGCACTAGTGAGAGTTCCCATTGTAAGTGAAGGCATCATTGTCACCTGAGTGGCTGGGACGCTTGTCAATCATGTCCCAGGTAGATAACACCCTGTGACTGGCTGCAGAAGGAGGGAGGCGGTTTGTTATTGTCTGTTAAGCAGGAAGCCCGCTGTTTTTGGAGTGTTATTTTCAGTTCTGGCATCTTAAATACCGGTACATCTTTAAAACGTATCTGCGATTCACAAGCAAGATTGAAGAACCATGCTGCTGTATTATTGGACTAGCTGTCACAAGAACGAAACATGAAACCTGAGAATCACTCAAACTTCTGCTAATAAACAACCACGGGTTTAATGTGGAGTGAAGTGCTGTGACAGCTTTCTGTTCAGGTGAGCCCTTTGGTGAGTGAAAAAGCATGTTTACTCATTCTGCCTTTGTGCTGCTGCTGGTCTGTGTGCATTGGCGATATTGTGCTGCCGTGCTGGATCGATTGATATACTGTGTGTGACGAGTGTCAGTGTGTCCAAGCTTTGTTGTTGTTGTCATAGAATAGGCTATCCCTAAAAAGTTGTCTTCGTTGTGGCTTTCAGTGGTGTGTTCAGCAAGTGTTTTACCTTATCTCTCTGTATACCACAAAGTCTGTGACCACCTCCTTAGGTGGGTGATCAGATTAAGAAGCATTTTCAACGTAGGTGATGGAGAATGAAATTCGGGAGAATGAAATTCCAGAGCCAAAAGGTAAACAGTGAACCACTTGAAGGAAAACCAGTTGTAATGAAATGATGGAGCCAGGAGTCAGAAGAAGTCGTCTGATATGATGTATTGAACATAGATCTTGGCCAAGAGATGCACTCTTGTATATTCACGGATGGATACACAGGCTTACATACATTGAACAGAAAGTCAAAGACACTTATAGGACACACATCAGATAACATGTCTTGACGCACATCAGATTGTCTTGACGCACACTGGAAGGCCATTCAGTAGACTCAATCTATCTGTTATTCTGGCCCTGCAAAGAGAGCACTGTGGCAAGGTGACAGGGCACAGTGTGCGATCGAGAGGAGCTGCAAATGTATGGTACAAGTTATCTAAATATGACGTCTATCTGTGTATGTACACAGGTCATCTAACTATGAAATATGTCTGTGTCATAACTATATGTAACTAAAATGGAAATGTATATGAATATATTAATAACTAGTGATTGTCCAAATAAAGGCTAATGTGTAAATTTTCTCCATCAGTAGGTCTGCTTTTGAAAGTTAATTAAGTGTTAAACCATATCTGGAAATTACACACACACACACACTGCTGCTTCTTCAGCTGTGCATTTTTGCTCGCCAGTCGCCATTTTGTAGATAGGCAAAAAACAAACCAAGGGGAAAAAGCGACACAGGCATTATTAGAGTGTTTGCGCAGCCTTGAAATGGAAGAGCAAAGGAGCATTAATGGATGTATCAGGCCTCTCGCTGTCCTCCTCCCTCCTCCACCACACAGACGCATCATCACAAAACAACCTTGTTCTCCTCTTCTCTTCTTACACTGTCTGCAGCCACGGACAGCTTAACCACTCTGAGGCAACGCAGAGCAGCAAACAAGTCTGCAGAAGAGATGAGATGAGAGCAGAGGAGAGGAGGAGAGAGAAGCGAGGATGAGAGGAAGAACAGGAAAGAAACAAGATATGAAGAGAGAGGAAGACGGAGGAACGACAGCTTTTTGGCAGCTTTCCTGTTCATAATTCATATGCGATATTTGAACAGTTTTCCTGCCCACATCCGATATGCAGTTTATACTGTTTCTGGCAGCTCTGTGCCGGTGTCATGCCGAGTTTTGCACCCCCGCCAAGAATTGCACCCCCACCATATTTTGGGACTGTTTTAACTTAAAAACAGGGATGCAAATCTCGGCAGGTACAAACTGCCGAGATTTGCACCCCCCTCCATAAAGCCAGCAGAGATCCCCAGGTCTCGAGGTCCTCTGTCCCCGGATTTTAAGCACCAAAGTCGGCTTCCATGGGCCAGAAGAGAGCCCCAAGCATGGAAGTCACCTCCACGCGGATCTAATGCATCAAAGTCGTGAGCCATGAGTCCATGAGCCAGGACAGACCCCCTGGCTTGGAGATCACGTCTACCCAGACAATTATATCATTTTTAAACAGTTAAGTTTCCGTATAAATCATTACAATATGCTCCCGGAAGGTGGGGATGCAATTGTCGGCGGGGGTGCAAAACTCGACATGACACCGGTTCCTTCCCTCCCACTGTCCCAAGGCCGACTCCAGACTCCTCCCTCCCTGACTGAGCTCCTCCTCTCACGTCACGCAGCTCTCTGAGCTCCTCCCCTCACGTCACGCAGCTCTCTGAGCTCCTCCCCTCACGTCACGCAGCTCACTGAGCTCCTCCCCTCACGTCATGCAGCTCTCTGAGCTCCTCCCCTCACCTCACGCAGCTCACTGAGCTCCTCCCCTCACGTCACGCAGCTCTCTGAGCTCCTCCCCTCACGTCACGCAGCTCACTGAGCTCCTCCCCTTACGCAGCTCTCTGAGCTCCTCCCCTCACGTCACGCAGCTCTCTGAGCTCCTCCCCTCACGCAGCTCTCTGAGCTCCTCCCCTCACGTCACGCAGCTCTCTGAGCTCCTCCCCTCACGTCACGCAGCTCTCTGAGCTCCTCCCCTCACGTCACGCAGCTCTCCGGCACATCTGCTTGACCCCACACTCGCCAGGCATGTCCTCTTCTCACAGCGGCGGGAAAAAGCGTGCCGATAAAAAACAACACAGGAAGTAGCGTAGATCATAAGAGGGGAAATTGGAAAAGGAGGGAGGGAGGACAGAGAGAGAGGGATGGAGGGAGAGAGAGAGAGAGAGAGAGATGGAGGGAGAGAGAGAGAGGGAGGGAGGGTGGGAGAGAGGGAGGGAGGGAGAGAGAGAGAGAGAGAGAGGGAGGGAGAGAGAGAGAGGGAGGGAGAGAGAGAGAGGGAGGGAGGGAGGGAGAAGCAAGCAGATAAAAGCAGGAACGAAGAGCACTTACATCTGGCAGAGTCGCAGACCTCCCCTGTGCCTCGGCCTACTCTCCCCACAACTTTAGCTCCTCTCCTCATGCCCAGAGTGCCTCACCGGATTTGCATCGGATCGAGATTTCATTTGCATTAAATATAGATGGCATTTATATTGCATAAATATCGCTTACAATACCCACAAGTGAAGTCACATTATATGCTTTTAATACTTGCACGGCATCAGGGTAGTCGTCGAGCAAACCCTGGTTCTCTCTCTCTCTCTTTCTCTGTCTTTCTCTCTCTCTTTCTGTCTGTCTTTCCCTACAATATCTACACAGACACTTTGGGATGCTGGAGGCACCATGGCAAACATCAGCCATGTCACACCAAGGAAGGATCTCTGCATGTCTGTGGATCAGATGGATGGGTGATTGGTGTCAGTGTCACAGGAGATGGCACCGCAGTGGAACATTATGAGAGAGAGGGGTATTAGACCCAGAGCTAAGAGCCATGCTATTGCACTTTTCATTGGCTGTTTAAACTCCTACCAGAGCAATCTAGTAAGAGAGTGGCGTCAGCGGACGTCCAAAATGCGTGACTCAGTAGCCAATGAACAGCCAGGAAGGAGGATCGGCTTGCGCTACGTTTGAATGCTAAAATAAAGCTGATAATATCCATTTTGATTCTCTAAACGTCTGACCCTTTCCAAGTACATCACAAACAGTCCATTTTGCTGCAACTTGACTTGCTTAATCCAGAACCTTACTTCTGGGAACTCTTTCGAGTAAGAAAACTGGTCCATTGGAGTGAATGGTAGCGAGATGTCACAACTCTTCTATACACACGGCTCTGACTCCTACCATTATCATCATACTGTATGAGCTGTTGTTCTTTGAAGAATAATAGCGGAATACCCGTCCCTGTGTGCTAACGAATGGAGCTCTCCATGGTGCTGAACCTGTGTTCACTCATTTTGGCCACTAATTAAGCTATTTTGCCCATTAACACATTGAATGCCAGCCATGTTTTCATTCCTGTAGGTAAGTTGTGCCAGGGGTGTTTTTGACGATTCTGGCTCATTTTAGAACAGCCGAGGATTCTTTTCTGTTAAGAATTCATGAACACCAATCATCTAAAAATAACTAATAGAATGTGTGCTTTCTCTGTCTAAAAGAGTTAGTTTGCAGAGTTAGTAGTTATGTAGATATTAGCCGTTGAGTACAGCATGGTTTCAGCGTCTGGAAATTTATTCAGAGATAAATGGCTTTTTGTGAAACAGTCACTTTAACCATTCATTTTTGGCATCAGTAAGACCGTCAGACATTCTAAACAATAGTTTTGAACAGTAATTTCCTCCATAACAACAGGAAACACCCCTCTCATTCAAACTCCTCCCTCCGTGTGTCTTCTCCTCCTTCCTCCTAACAGCGGGCGTGTGTGTGTGTGTGTGTGTGTGTGTGTCTCCAAACTCCTCCCTCCGTAGGTGTGGCTTTGCAGTGTTTTGTCACAGGCGAGTTTCTGTTGCCTCACAGATCCTAAAAAAAGAGAAGGGAATCGCAGGAGCGGGGAAGAGGAGAGGAGAGGAGAGGCGAGGGGGGGGGGGGGGGTTAGACACGGGAGAGAAATTCCTTCGCGATCCCCTTCTTCCAATCTTGAGGCAGCCTACTCCGCTCTGCTGCTGCTCCTCTGGGCTGCTGCTGCTGGCGGCTCTCGGGCAGTCTGGCTTACTGTAAAAACGGGCTCGTTCGTTTCTTGAGGTGTCGGCTGAGAGCTTTGAAGAAGCTTTTGCGATTCTGGTCTTATTTATGCGCAAAGGTACTCGAGTGTGTGTGTGTGTGCGCGCGCGTGTGTGTGTGTGTGTGTGTGTGGGGGGGAGGGGATCTCTGTCCGTTCTGTGTGTGTGTCTCGGGGCTCCTGACTGTAAAATCGCCAAGCCTGCTTTTGGTGTACCGTGGCTGTGGCTTCTCTCTGTATCTGTCGCCACTTAGTGGTCGGTAAAATAGATTACACACATGCTCTTGCTCCTATAATTATCTCGAAGATGTAAAAGGGGTTGATTGATGTACCACCGTCAAAAAAAAAAAATCTTTATGTAAGACGAGTTAGTCCGTCCTTGGCACTCAAGCGCTGGATTATGTAAGACGAGTTAGGTCGTCTATGGCACTTAATGTGTTAAGTCACCCCTAATTACCAAATTATAAAATGTGGCTCTGTTAGGTCGCCCGCAGGGGTGCTCTTCTTTACACTTACCTGAAAGATTTCAGCGCGATCGCACGTAAAATGGCATAGCTGCGCCGGACACAATCTCTGCTCACACACTCTCACTCACACACACACACAGAGACTTTCACACTCTTATGATAGGATAATTGAAATGAAATGAAATGTTGAAAATATTCCGAACCCTGACTGTGAAGGTAATGTGTTGAAAACTCAGACCCAAAATGTGATGACTCTACCTATCAATCTAACGCCAACTGCTACTCCCCCAACTTCAACAGAGGGCATTCCAACTGGCAATCACGTCCCCTAAAGTGTGTGGCAGATTGAGTCACAGCTAGCTGATGATGATTCCATGTATGATGAGTTAAGGGAGACAGGATGTACCAGTCGTGTCAATAGAAATGGGAGAAGTCAAGCGCTAAATGACTCATTATGATGCCCACGCATGACATCCGCAATTAGCATATCGAATCATGCTAGCGCCGCGCTGCCCTTGAGTTGGAGGCATGAGAGAAGTGTGTGTGTGTGTGTGTGTGTGTGTGCGTGTGTGTGTGTGCGTGTGTGCATGTACTTGTGTCTGAATTTAATACACTGAATACACACTCAGATACAGACACACATGCACACAGACGCACACACTGTTTCTCTCCTCTCGCTCTCGCTCTCTCTGTCTCTCTTTCTAAGCAGGTAGCAACGTGTTCAGTGGTTTTGTGAGCAGGAGAATGATATGAAATCTGGCTGTGTGGAAACAATGTTGGGCCTGGTAGCTTATTCTACCCATCCTTTTTCATTCAAACGAAAATGAGACAGTCCATCTTTCTGACTGCCGAACTGATATGTATCAAGCACACGTGCAAGCATTCAATATGCATTCAAATGACTTATGTATATGTATATATATGTATTTCAATGAATTAACCATTGGCCCTGTCAGAAAGCAACCTCACTTGTTCGTTTTGCTCACGAGGACGGGCTGGGATTTGATAGAGAAAACTTGGCAAAGTTCATCATGGTGAGAAAGTGGAAAGCTGTTACAAAATAGTTCCAACTTTGTGTGGAGGTCTTGCATGCGGTCTACTTCCTGTATAACTGAATAATGATGGTGTCTCTGGCTGACCCACAGGCTTCCTTCATCTGCTCTCCATACCAAAATTCACTTTTGCTCTCCTCCTCCTTCTGTCTTTGCCACTCAGCTTATTTCTTTTGGCTCCCTGTGGGGAACGGGGGCCGCGGCCATGAGTCTCTCTAGCAGCTCTGTGCTATTTCCTTGACATACAGTTCCACGTACCTCCTGCTCGCCTCTTCTTCTTCTTCTGCCTCAATAAAGCGAAACCGTGATTCTGGAGGAGGGTGAAGTTCACACTCCCCTCTACTCTTCAGACTTAAGGCATTCACCCCACACATTTGCTCTGGTTGCTATTCAAGCTGCGATGACTGTGTGGGTGTTCTTCTTATGTTGGTGCCATGATATATACACTGCTGGATATCTGCCACCACAAAAAAACACCTACATAGTTTTATGGCATGGGAGCAACTGCTGTGAGAGCAGCTCTGCTCATCACTGTTAACAGTCACTCGGAGACATGATATAGATTTTCTTAAGCCAATTAAGCGGAACGTTTTCAATAGGAGCTTGTTCTAATTTTGTGAACATAAGCGCATTGAAGTGAGATCATGTAACTTAGCATGCAGCATCACGTGCTTTGGAAAATGATATTTACTCATCTTCCTACATTAGTCAATGTAATATTACTTCTAAGAATTCTACTTTCTTCGATCACGAGAGTTTGTTTTAAAGAGAGTTTTTAGAGTTACCCACTAAAACTTTGTAGTATTCGAAATTACTGCACTGTATCGTCCAGTAAGTGAGTTTTTTAAAGCCATGATCGCAGCACCTGGCAAGCATTCATCAACAATATTATTAACCCACCATATATTGTTGGACATACATATATATTATGCTACAAGGCAGTAAAAACCATACGTATTACCCCTTTAATAGCCATTTTTGGCCGTACCTTTTTAGCCAACAATTGACTGAGCTCTGCCCTGCATTTTACCAAGCCTTGCTCTCCTCACCAGCCTCCACGGTAGGTCTCCGCGGCTCCAAAAAGTCGTGCCCGAACCCAAAAGACCCGGAAATGTAGTACCCAGAATTATTAGAACCCTGAGACCTGAACCGGACCCGGACTGGCAGTGGCTTCTTTTGAATGGACCCGAGAGCGGGTGGGACCCTCGGGTAATCGGGGCTTCGGGCATACCCAAAGACCTCTAACATGAGCCAAAATAAAAAATCAAACTACACGCCACATACATTTCCCCCCAAAGATTTTCTGTCATTTTAGGTAGTTCTCACACTGATGTAGGTTCAAGTGCTAATTTTTCGCAGAAGTTAGTATTTAATTAGTTATTTGACGATATAAAAAGGGGTGATTGACAGCTGTCACAGCCACTTGCCGGGTCCACTCGGGCCCTATGGACCCGGCATCTCAATGTCAGAGATCTGAGACCCGCGGCAAACGGTACCGGACCCGACCCGGAACCCGCAATCGCTTCTTTTGAATGGACACGAGACCCGTCCGGGTTAGACCCTCGGGCATTCAGGGGTTCGGGCATACCCAAAGACCTCTCTACTCCACGGCCTTGTATATACAGTAAAGTACTGTACATACAGGGACTACCAGTCTGTTGCTCTGCACATCTGAAATATCCAACAACAGCTACATCTTTGGTTGCAGATATTAGCACGTCTAGGATGTCTGGACTGTAGAACAACAATAGTTTTGACCCAGACATATGAACTCTTCTCAGCCAGACAGTCCCCCCCCCCCCACATCCTGTAATAGCGCTAAATATAAAACCTGTTCTCAATTGCTCCTTAGTGGTGTGTGTGTGTGTGTGTGTGTGTGTGTGTGTGTGTGTGTGTGTGTGTGTGTGTGTGTGTGTGTGTGTGTGTGTGTGTGTGTGTGTGTGTGTGAGAGAGAGAGAGAGAGAGAGATAAGGGTGGGGGATATGCATTACAGGTGCATTACATGCAGAGGCTATGTGATTAGGTGCCTGCCTGGGAGCCATTCCCATTAAGCGTGATAATAGCACGCAGCATTTACAGGTCAATTGACTTCCACCATCCGATCAACTGCCGCTCCCCATCTGTGTGCTGTGTGTGATGCTGCTCCCTGCTTGATGTATTGATGTATTCTATCTGATCTGGATGGTCAACACAATTATGGGTGAAGAGAACAGGCCTACTTTCACAATGAGCCCCATCATGCAAATACAGTACATCAAGATCAACATTCTGTGTGCCTTCAAACATGCATGCACAAGTGCACGCGCGCGCACGCGCACGAACGTGCCACGTGACATGTATATAACATGTCACGTGTATATATGTCGTAACATGTATATATTTTTTTGACTTGACAAATAATTTATTTGCTATAATAAACTACTTGTTATATTATTATTTGCTTATTTGTTTTGTGTTTATACAGTTTCCCACTTTTTCCTATTTGATGTTTTCTGATGTGGTTATGGAACATTAATTTTAACATGACTTGCATGGGATATTTTTTTTACAGTGTGGCGACTAGGGGCCGACAAGTCTATAAGAGGTCCCTCCCTCCGTATGTCCCCCCGAAAGAAAGAATAAAGTGGCCAGTTCGCCGAAAGAAAGTGGCCAGGTCGCCGATGATGTTACAGTTCTATGTACCCACTGCTGGTGCAGCGACCAGGACTCATACACCACCGGCTTCCCACCCGCAGACACGGCCAATTGTGTCTGTAGGAACGTCTGACCAAGCCGGAAGTACTTTGAACCCGGGTCTCTGCAGTGTGGTAGGCAAGTCACTCACCACCGCCATTAAATGGAAGTTTTGGGGCTAGTTTCGTTCTTCTTTGCGGTTAGCAGGGTCCCAAGGTGTTATGGGATATCCTACTACTCTACTTAAGGAACCACAGCATGCTTCCTCGAAAATCTGACGAAAATACCTAGCAAGGTTGCAAATAATGCATCCTACCCGTTTCAGATAGCCTAAAATGATGTCATCAGTGATGATGTTATCAGTGAGTGATGTCATCAGTGATGATGTTGCAATGGTGATGCTATAGATGTTGTGACATCATCAGTGATCAGCGATGTGTCATATGTCACTGATGATGTCATGGGCATTGTGACATCATCAGTGACATAAATCCTTCCCTGCAGAGGCTATAAGTAGGACTGGTACTCACCAGATAGTTAAAGAGACAAAACATGAAGATGGCTGATGCTGCAGCAGCAAAGTCATCAGCAGGCCAGAGTCACATCCTGGCAGGGCTTCCGGGTATCAGCCAGCCACAGCGAGGTGCGGGCGCCTGCGTAGGACCAAGAACACAAACGCAGCTCTGTGGCAGTCAAGTCAATGGGCACATCGTCCAACTTGCCCCTGAAATGCTCCTTACACTGCAGATCCAGGCGTCCAGGGCAGCACGTGAGGCAAACAATCAAAGGAAAAGGAAACTTCCAGACACAGAAGGCACGGGTGAGTTTCTCTCTCCAGGACCTCTCAATAAGTCCAAAAAGAAAAAGAAGACGGAAAGAGAAAGACTTGGGGTGAAATTAAATCGACTGAAGGAGAAGATGGCCGAGGCTGAAGCAGCAATGTCGACAGCAGGCCAGATGTTCACCCTGGCAGTGCCTACGGCCAGCAGCCAGCCACAGCCAGGTGCAGACGGAGTGGCGCCGAGGACCCAGTCGCAGGTCTGTGGTATCACTCATCTGACGGCTGCATCCTGCAGTCAGTCAGGCTCCGACACCTCACTTCTTCTGCCCAACAACTACCTCACCACTCTAGCTGCAGAAGAAGCAGCAATGATCTCCAAACTTTGTTGTGATGAGACCCTCGAGGTTTCAACCTACCAAGATCTCCTAAACATGCCACTTTCAGACAGTGTCATGGAGGGCCTTCTTGCCCCCGGGCAAACCGAGCAAGAAGCGGGGTCCCATCAAAGCTTTGTGGACTTCCGGAACTCACCACTTTCAGACGCACCCATGGATGATGATGCATTTCTCTCTCCAGGACCTCTCAGTCATGTGGAAAATTATTTTGTTGCCCGGGACACCACACTGCCAGCGCTTCATACCTCACTTTTACCCAACAGCCTGGACCGTGTTCTCACCACTCCAGGAGAAGCAGAAGCAGCAGCGAGATTCTCCAAACCTTGTGGTGAGACCTTCGAGGTTCCGACCTACCAAGACCTCCCTCTGGCCACCGGAGATCAAAACTTTGTGGACCTCATATTTTCAGACATGGAGGAGGAGTTGTTCTCACTTCCAGACAGTGTCCTGGAGTTCTGCATGGAGTACAGTGGACGTGGTTCTGATGGCCAGGACACTACAGCGCCAGCACTTCAGGAGCCTCAAGGGTGGCCATGGGGGGTGGCAATGGAACCTGAGGGCAGCGACCAGGACAGATACCCTATTCCGGCTTCCCACCCACTGACACGGCCAATTGTGCCTGTATGGACGCTTGACCAAGCCGGAGGTAACACGGGGGCTTGAACCTGCGACCCCTGTGTTGGTAGGCAGTCCTCAGCTACTGTGACAGATATTTTGAATGTCAACAGTAGAAACGAGATGAACTGATTGATCGGCACGTGACCGGAAATGGCCGATTTTCAGCTGATCGGCCATGACCGGTGACCTGCGCCGGTCAGTTTACATATCCGATTCTGTGTGCCGGTTGGCTCCCCCACTTTCACGTGACGTGCGCGCACCCCAAAGCAGCGAGACGTGTGAATATGAGCCCTATTAGTTTCATATTGCGAATAGAACGACGGACGGACATAATAGTCAAGTCAAGTCAAAGTTTATTTATAAAGCACATTTACACAACCACAGTTGACCAAAGTGCTGGACAGGTTGCACACATCAAATAGAAACAACAGTTAATAGCAATAGAAATCATAAAAGAGCAATAAACATAGTAAAGGAATTGGCACAATAAAATATAAAAGTAAAATCGGGAGTGTCAGAGCTCAGCTCGAATCGAACGCTAACGAGAAGAGGTGAGTTCAGCAGCGACTTAAAAACTGGGGGCAGCCATTGCAAAGGCTCGGCCTCGGTCGCCCCTAGTTTTAAGTCTGGATCTAGGCACATCTAAGTGCATGGTGTTTTTTGATCTCAGTGCTCTATAGGTGGAGTGTGATGGTGCAGGAGATCAACTAAATAAGCAGGCGCAAGCCCATTTAAGGCCTTAAATACAATTAGCAATATTTTAAAATCAATCCTGTAGCGGACAGGAAGCCAGTGAGGCCAATACTGGAGTTATATACTCTCACTTTCTTTTTCCAGTTAAAAGCCGTGCTGCAGCATTCTGCACCAGCTGCAGACAACGCAAAGACGACTGGTCTAGACCTACATACAAACTATTACAGTAGTCTAGCCGAGAGGTAATAAAAGCATGGATGAATCTCTCAAAGTCTTTTGTGGAGAGATAGCCCTTCACCTTGGCTAGCACTCTTAACTGAAAGAAGCTGGATTTGACAACAGAGTACCAACACATTCATCCAAACGGTCAGGTCGTCCAAACATTATAATCTGTCTTGTTTTCGTTAAGATTGAGGAAGTTCCAACTCCATCCAAGACTTGATATAATTTAAGCAGTTTAACAGAGGCTGCATAGGATTTGTACATTTAGTTTTTAGTGACAGATACATTTTGATATTGTCAGCAAAACAATGAAAACTCCTTGTCCATGGATACATTTTGATGTTCTGTTACACCCATTTTCTTTTGGAGAAATAAACGAATGATAGTGGCTGTGGGATATACTGGAATTTATTTATTTTTATTCATTGTATTTGCACAAAAAAGAAAAGCTGTCCAGTAACCTGGAACACTTATTTTGAGATGTGTTTTGAGTGAGATGGTCCTACCTCACGCAAATTATAAGAATTGTTACATGAATCTTAATTTTCTATTAAAGCAAAGTAACAAAAATGTTTATGTAAGCTGTCAATTATTGTTCTTAGAAAGAAAATCGGAATCGGCCAAAATCGGTATCGGCAAGTCAGACCATTCAAAAATCGGAAATCTGAGAATCTAAGAAAATCGCAATCGGTGAATCCCTAGTAGAAACAGATAACCTTGCGACCAGCTGGATTCGCAAGATCACAATCACGTGAGAAATCCTTCTTGCCACGCTGCCAGATATGCGTTCAAATTTGTCCCAGCAGTGGGCTGGACCAATCAGCACCAAGGGAGCTACGGTCAGGTTTAGGTCTGACGACAGCGAGAAACGAGCCTTTGAGATGGTTCTGTGTAACAAACCATCCGGCGCTTCAGGGTAAGAAACAGATGCTTCCCTGGCGAGTCCGTGGAGATTTGACCTAGACCTGGATGTACTGTATTAGTCCTCAGCTACTGTGACA